>NC_082717.1:18474170-19674170 GCF_030144855.1 Hypanus sabinus | reverse complement strand
ATCCTCTCCTTTCATTCAAGCTATAAACCAGTGATCTCAATCTTAACAGGCTGAAAATTTGTTCCAACGCAGCAGAGATTGTTCAGTATGAGATGTGCTTCACACTCCATTAAGTCCGTTGTATAAATTAAACATGTCCATTTATGCTCTTAGTACAATACCATTGTTCCTGCTTGAGTTGTCATGAGCATTGGTCAGGTTCCAGGTGACCACTGATTGAGTTATTAATGTACATGGTTCTGTAGCGATGTACTACATACAGAGCTAGAGACGACACGCAGTCGGTAAGTCGTTTCGAGACTAGTTTATTCAAACTTCGTGGAGCTGGCATTTAATCTCTAGTGCACGCCCTCTCCGGGTGGAAATGACATCAGAAGTGCATTACCAAAGTCTCTCCCCATGCGTTGGCTATTTGTGAGCCGGTTGGCTTGCGCAGAAAGTGGGTCGCCACATAACCCCCCCTCAGAACCGGCGATACACCCCCCAATGTCCACAGTCTGGATCAGCCTCTGTTTGGGAGGTCTGCCTGTGCGCCAAGTCCACATGGGCTGTTTCGAGTCGGTCCACCGTGAAAACCTCTTCTTTCCCCCCAATGTCCAGAACGTACGTGGACCCGTTGTTGTTGATCACCCCGAACGGCCCCTCGTAGTGGTGCCCGGTGTCTGCCCCTTCATACAAACACAAACTTACAGTTCTGCAGGTCTTTGGGTACACGGGTCGGGGTCCGTCCGTGCTGTGAAGTTGGTACGGGGGCCAGGTTTCTGAGTCTATCACACAGTCTGTCCAGGACTGCTGCAGGTTCTTCCTCTTGCTCCCTTGGGGCTGGTATGAAATCTCCTGGGACGGCCAGGGGTGCGCCGTACACCAACTCAGCCAATGAGGCATGCAGATCCTCTTTGGGCGCTGTGCGAATTCCAAACAGGACCAGGGGAGCTCGTCCACCCAGTTAGGTCCTCTCAGGGGGGCCATGAGAGCCGACTTCAATTGACAGTGGAAACACTCCACTAGTCCGTTCGACTGTGGGTGGTAGGCAGTAGTGTGGTGTAGCTGCGTTCCCAACAGGCTGACCACAGGCTGGAGGTGAACTGGGCACCTCTGTCGGAGGTAATGTGGGCCGGTACCCTGAAACGTGCTACCCAGGTTGCAATCAGTGTTCGGGCACAGGAATCGGCAGATGTGTTGATGAGCGGGACCGCCTCTGGCCACCTCATGAACCAGTCTACCATCGTTAGGAGGTACCGCGCTCCTCGGGACACTGGTAGGGGGCCCATGATATCCACATGAATGTGGTCGAACCTCCGTTGGGTGGGTTCGAACTGCTGTGGCGGGGCTTTAGTGTGCCGCTGCACCTTAGCTGTTTGGCACTGCGCGCACGTTCTGGCCCATTCACTGACCTGCTTGTGAAGTCCAGCCACATGAACTTGCTGGAGACCAGCCGGACGGTTGTCCTGATAGATGGGTGCCCCAAACTGTGTATGGAGTCGAAAACTCACCACCTCCAGGCTGCCGGGACACCTGGGCCTACAAGAACGTCTTGCAGCTGCAAACCGGAGACTGCGGTCCTGTAGCTGGGCATCTCATCGTCTGCCTGTTGCGCCTCCGCCAGTGCTGCATAGTCCACCCCCAGGGACAGGGCCTGGACAGCTGGTCTGGAGAGTGTGTCTGCCACGACGTTGTCCTTTCCCGAGACATGCTGGATATCCGTCGTGTACTCGGAGATGTAGGACAGATGTTGCTGCTGGTGAGCCGACCAGGGATTGGACACCTTCGTGAACACGAAAGTCAACGGTTTGTGGTCCGTGGATGTGGTGAACGGCCTGCCTTCTAAGAAGTACCTGAAATGCCAGATTACCAGATACAGTGCCAACAGCTCACGGTCAAAAGCACTGTACTTGAGTTCGGGTGGTCGTAGGCGCTTGCTGAAAAACGCCAGGGGTTGCCAGCGCCCCTCGATGAGCTGCTCCAGCACCCCACCGACTGCTGTGTCAGATGCGTCCACCGTGAGGGCGGTCGGAACGTCCGTTCTGGGGTGCACAAGCATTGCGGCATCTGCCAAGGCTTCCTTGGCTTTAACAGAAGCAGCCGCGGCCTCCTCGTCCCAAGTAATGTCCTTGTCTTTACCCGACATCAGGGTGTACAAAGGGCGCATGATACGGGCTGCTGAGGGGAGGAAACGGTGGTAGAAGTTCACCATACTGTTATGAATGTGAAGTGTTATGAACCCCGTAACTGGGTCACTTACCAGCAAAGATAGAGAGGTCCGTTGAAGTCTGATGGTACTATTTTTAACAGTATTTATTAGTAAAAATACACAAAAATAATATTAATGCAAACATACAGATAATATACGTCATCAATACTAAATCTAAAAGTGCAGGTATAATAATAATCAATAAGAAATAGCTCTATCGTTGTCTAGGGGATAGTGTATTGTCCGATGGAAATATAAAAGTCACTCAGTTCATTCAGGCTGCAGCCTTTTGGTTGGAGAGAGAGAGATTTTTAGAAACTTGCCGGCTTTCCTTTTTATGAGTTCGATCTGTCGGGAGTCCCGTTGGTGTGGCCGTTCACTTGTGGCCTCTCCTTTAGCTAAGCAGTTCTACCATGATGAGCCCGCTACCCTGGCAAGGGAGGACGCACACAGGCCCTCACCAGCGTTTGCTATAAAACGCTGTCACTGGCTTTCCAGCATTTCTCCTGGTGTGTCTAAAGGGGTTGTTCCCCAGACCCTCTTTTATCCTTACTGACGGGGTCTCAGATGTCAGTCAGGTTGGGATGATGCAATCCCTCAACCAGCCCGCTCTGGTCATCCCCTGAGGGGCTTCCATGAAGTACAGTACTCAATACACAATTCCGTCTCCAACAGACAATAGCCGTTATCAGGGGTTTTGTTTTCACTGAGGCCAGGACACATTCGAAAACCTTGTGGATTCTCTCTCATTTCCTGGGTCCCAGACCTGAATTAATAGCGATCTTGCGATTCTCAAAAAGGAGGGGGCGACTTTGTACCTTTCGGCCCCTCAGAGTTGTGGCACATTCGTAACACCCCCTTCCTTCAAAGATTTTTACCATAGGTAAAAATGAATTAATACAGAGTCTTACAGGATTTTAGAATCTAACACCATACAAAAGAGTTTTTTTTCACTACAGAGTAACACAGTTATACATTCAATTCAGCATCTAAACAGTTAAGGATTATATTGTCACTTCCTTTAATACCTTAACATCTTGTACCTTAATAAATTCTTGTAGCATCAGACTCCAATTTAATAACCACCTATTTTTATTCCTTTTCTTCAGCAAACAAAAACTAAAGAGTTGTGATCTTAGCTTACGTGTATACTATAAAAGTTCGTGCAAATACTAATCTTTATTTTACTTTCAAATTTAACAGTCAATCTTCCATGGGGATTGTCTTTATTATTCACATGCTTGTCGAAATCCCTTAAAACCAGATCCTGTTATTTAAAATGGCATCCCATTAACCCTCGCCCCTTTTCCAGTTAACTCCCAAGTGGTTAACTTGTATACTAGTGTGGAATAAGCTTTCGCATGCTCCTTTCATAGGAGTTATTTTATCAACAATGTGTTCCAAACTTAGACCATTTTCCGAATTTCCACACAATTCCTTAATTTTTAAGCAAATTGCTAGTTTTCTCTTCAGGACCCTTCATTCTATTAGTTTTCAGTTTAATATCTGCAAGCAATCCCTCTTTGTCCAAACAACATTTCAAATTCTGTCTCTTCACAGCACACTCTTGAATAACATTAGCGAGTGGGGCACCTTTACATTCCAAATAAACCTGTAATTGATTCGCAGGCACTATGTTAACAAGCCATTGTCCCTTCAGCCTGGTTACTGCTTCTGACACCAATCCAGACTTTAAATTTTCTTCGTTCAATTTAGGAACTACACTTTTCCCTTTTCCTTCAATAATAATATTCACCTCACCATCTTTCATCTCCTCACTAACTTTTAACACTCCTTCGAACACAAACAACTGGGAATTCTCACTTCCCACTCGTACCACGGTTAACCTTTTCTTCACTGAACCAAGTCCATCTGACCCACAAGGACTGCATTCCTTTTCAACTGAATCAAATACCTCAGACTTTTTCTGAGCTCCATTACTAGGTTCAGTTCCACGTGCATCCACATCTTGAACACACTCAAATGGGACATCTGCCTCTTCCAAGCTTCCAATACCCCTACCCTTTTCAAATTCTAAGTTCCCCTGATCCTCCCAGTTACTCTCTGAGCAACTCCCTTCCAGAGTAAACTCAACCCTGCGGGCTGAAACAACCTCATCTGCCAACCCAGCAGACTTCTTCAAGGTAATGGCATCCTTTTCATCTAGGACTGCCCTCATTTCATTATCGGGAACACCTTTAAAATTTTCAACTTCTTCAAACAGTTCTGCCAAAATGGACAGATCATCCATGTCCAACCCTGGACCTTTTAACAGCCTTATCTGTTTTTCATCTTTACTTCGTGCCTCTATAAATTTCCTCCTGGCTAAGGGCAGGTCTACCTCCTCTCCCTTACTCTCTTTCACTTTCCTATTCTCTGTTTTACCACCCTCTAAACCCTCTTGGTACAGGGTCGGTAAAAATGTCTCGGCCAAATCGATATCGGCCGGATTTAAACTGGTCTCTTTCTCAGCTGTCTTTCTTGACATGCTGTGAGTGGTCGCGCATGCGGGATAGATCTTGGAACCTAGGGGCGGGTCCTCCACACTTACAGGCTGGCTCGGCAGCCCCATGGCCGACCAAATGTCACCCTCGGCTAAATCGTTACCCAGAAGGATGTCTACGTCAGTTCTCGGGAATTCGGATCGCACCCCAGTTTCAACTGGTCCAGATACCAGCTCACAATTTATAATGATCCTATGCAAGGGTACCGTTTCTGTCCCTTTTCCTATGCCTCTCAAAGCCACCTCTCCAGTCTCGGGACTAAAATCTAGTACCGTACTGTGAATCAATGACAGCTCAACTCCAGTGTCTCTCCAGATCCGCACTGGAACTGGTGTGTCTCCCTCTTTCACAGACACGGTTCCTTCTGAAATACATTTCTCAGGCCCCTCTCGTATTCTGTCTACCTGGGGCTTTCTCGTCGATTTACTGATCACCACAATACATTGCTGCTTTCCCTTTTCCTATCTCCTTTCTCGGAGCAAGGCACTTGGATGCAATATAACCCACCTTTCCACAATTAAAACAGGTCAAGCCAGGACCTCTCCTGCCGTCTTGCCTTTCCTCGTCCTTAATTTTACCGCTAGCTCCCAGCGGGCTTTCTCTACCGTTCCTACGGTCTCTCTGGTAACTTTTATTCAAGGAAAACTTTGTCTTGTGGGTTAGGGCATATTCATCTGCGAACCTAGCAAAGTCTGAGATGGACTTATTCGGCTTCTCATTCAAATACATCCGGATATCATCCGAAACACATCCTTTAAATTCCTCAATCAGAATGAACTCCCTGAGATGCCAAAAATCTTTTTCCACTATTTCTGCTGCACACCAATGATCCAAGGGCACACCCTTCTCATAGGCAAACTCGGTATATGTCTGATTCCACCCTTTCTTTAAGTTTTTGAACTTTTGTCTATAGGCCTCAGGTACCAATTCATAGGTCCGAAGAATGGCCTCCTTTACTTTCTCATAATTCTCCGACTCTTCCTCCTCCATGGACAACGCCACATATGCCTGTTGTGCCTTCCCTTTTAACACACTTTGTAACAACGCCACCCATTGCTCTTTGGGCCACTTCTGACTCACTGCCACCTTTTCAAAATGCAAGAAATAACTATCAACATCCGTCTCCTCGAACTGAGGTACTAACCGCAACTTCCGACTAACATTAAATCGCTCCTCTCGGTCTGACCCTTGAGCTCTTCACTCTTGCCTTAACTTCTCCATGTCCAAGTCATGTTGCCTCTGTTTCTCTTTCTCCTCATACTCTCTCTCCTTCTTGACTCTCCCTCTCCTTCTCGGCTCTTTCCTTCTCTTTCTCGGCCCTTTCCTTCTCCTTTTCAGCCCTTTCTTTCTCCTTTTCAGCTGCTTCCAGCTATTTTAACTTAATTTCATGCTCCCTCTGCTTCTCAGCTCTGTCCTGCTCTTTTTCCTTTTCAGCTGCTTCCAGCTGCTTTAACTTGAAATTAAGTTCATGTTCCAACCTTAATTTCTCCAACTCTAACTGAGCCGTCCCACTAGCTGGTACCTTTTCAGGGATATTTTCCAATACCTCAGCAGAAAACACATTCTTCACAATATCATACTGAGTTATGGCCCTCCGCACCTCCTGCTTTTTCATCGACAACCTTACCTCTGCGAGGTTTAGTGCTCTCGCAATATTTATCGTCTGATTTGGTGGCCGCCTCTAGCGCCTCCAGAGTTGGGTTTTCTATAAATTCATCCACGTCCATCTTTACTGGTTTCCCGTCTGGCTACCCGTGCAACCAGACCCACGTTTGGAATTAAGCCTGATTCACTGGCCCTCCAATTTGGTATCAAATCCTGAGACGAGATCCCCACTTTGTTACGAATCCCGTAACTGGGTCACTTACCAGCAAAGATAGAGAGGTCCTTTAAAGTCTGATGGTACTATTTTTAACAGTATTTATTAGTAAAAATACACAAAAATAATATCAATGCAAACATACAGATAATATGCGTCGTCAATACTAAATCTAAAAGTGTGGGTATAATAATAATCAATAAGAAATAAGCTCTATCCTTGTCTAGGGGATAATGTATTATCCAATGGAAATATAAAAGTCACTCAGTTCATTCAGGCTGCAGCCTTTTGGTTGGAGAGAGAGAGATTTTTAGAAACTTGCCGGCTTTCCTTTTTATGATTTTGATCCATCGGGAGTCCCGTTGGTGTGACCGTTCACTTGTGGCCTCTCCTTTAGCTAAGCAGTTCTACCATGATGAGCCCGCTACCCTGGCAAGGGAGGACGCACACGGGCCCTCACCAGCGTTTGCTATAAAATGCTGTCACTGGCTTTCCAGCATTTCTCCTGGTGTGTCTAAAGGGGTTGTTCCCCAGACCCTCTTTTATCCTTACTGACGGGGTCTCAGATGTCAGTCAGGTTGGGATGATGCAATCTCTCAACCAGCCCACTCTGGCCATTCCCTGAGGGGATTCCATGAAGTACAGTACTCAATACACAATTCCGTCTCCAACAGACAATAGCCGTTATCAGGGGTTTTGTTTTCACTGAGGCCAGGACACATTCGAAAACCTTGTGGATTCTCTCTCATTTCCTGGGTCCCAGACCTGAATTAATAGCGATCTTGCGATTCTCAAAAAGGAGGGGGCGACTTTGTACCCTTCGGCCCCTCAGAGTTGTGGCATATTAGTAACAGAAGCAACTCTGAGGGGCCGAAGGGTACAAAGTCGCTCCCTCCTTTTTGAGAATCGCAAGATCACTATTAATTCGGGTCTGGGACCCAGGAAATGAGAGAGAGACACGCTTAATACACAAGATTTGGAATGTGTCCTGGCCTCAGCGGAATGGAACCACTGATAACGGCCATTGTCTCTTGGAGACGGAATTGTGTATTGAGTACTGTACTTCATGGAAGCCCCTCAGGGGACGACCAGAGTGGGCTGGTTGAGGGATTGCATCATCCCAACCTGATTGACATCTGAGACCCCGTGAATAAGGATAAAAGAGGGGTCTGGGGAACAACCCCTTTAGACACACCAGGAGAAACGCTAGAAATCCCGTGATAGCATTTTATAGCGAAAGCCGGTGAGAGCTCGTGTGCGTCCTCCCTTGCCAGGGTGGCGGGCTCATCACGGAAGAACGGTTTAGCTAAAGGAGAGGCCACAAGTGAACGGCCACGACAACGAGACTCCTGATGGATCGAAATCATAAAAGGAAAGCCGGCAAGTTTTTCTCCAAATCTCTCTCTCTCTCTCTCTCTCTCTCTCCAACCGTTGCAACACAGCGGTTCCCAATGGCTGCAGCCTGCATGAACTGAGTGAACTTTATATTTCCATCGGACAATACATTATCCCCTAGACAACGATAGAGCTTATTTCTTATTGATTATTATTATACCTGCACTTTTAGATTTAGTATTGACAACGTATATTATTTGTATATTTGCATTACTATTATTTTTGTGTATTTTTACTAATAAATACTGTTAAAAATAGTATCATCAGACTTCAACAGATGTCTCCATCTGTGCTGGTAAGTGACCCAGTTACGGGGTTTGTAACAACGTGGGCCTCGTCTCGAGATTTGATACCAAATTGGAGGGCCAGTAAATCGGGCTTTTAAGTCCAAAGTTGGATCTGGTTGCGTGGGTAACCAGACGGGAAACCAGTAAAGATGGACGTGGATGAATTTATAGAAAACCCGACCCTGGAGGAGCTAGAGGCAGCCACAAAGTCAGACTTGATAAATATTGCAAAAGGACTAAACCTCACAGGTTGTCAACGACAAAGCGGGAGGTGCGGAGGGCCATAACTCAGTATTATATTGTGAAGAATGTGTATTCGGCTGAGGTATTGGAAAATATCCCTAAAAAGATACCAGATAGTGGGATGGCTCAGTTAGAGCTGGAGAAATTAAGGTTGGAACATGAAATTAAGTTAAAACAGCTGGAAGCAGCTGAAAAGGAGAAGGGATAAGCCGAAAAGGAAAAAGAAAGAGCTGAAAAGCAAAGGGAGCATGAGCTCCAGCTAAAGATGTTAGAGGTGAAAAGGGAGCAGGAAAGAACTGAGAAGCAGAGGGAGCATGAAATTAAGTTAAAACAGCTGGAAGCAGCTGAAAAGGAGAGGGAAAGAGCTGAGAACCAAAGGGGGAAGGAGAAACAGAGGCAACATGAGATGGACCTGGAGAAGTTAAGGCAAGAGCGAAGATCTCAAGGGTCAGACTGAGAGGAGAGATTTAATGTTAGTAGGGAGTTTAGGTAAGTACCTCCATTTGAGGAGACGGATGCTGATAGTTATTTCTTGCATTTTGAAAAGGTGGCAGTGAGTCAGAAGTGGCCCGGAGATCAGCGGGTGGCATTGTTACGAAGTGTGTTAAAAGGGAAGGCACAATGGGCATATGCGGCGTTGTCCATGGAGGAGGAGGAGTCTGAGAATTATGAGAAAGTAAAGGAGGCCATTCTTCAGACCTATGAATTGGTACCTGAGGCCTATAGACAAAAGTTCAGAAATTTAAAGTAAGTGTGGAATCAGACGTATGCAGAGTTTGCCTATGAGAAGGGTGTGCTCTTGGATCATTGGTGTGCAGCAGAAATAGTGGAAGAGGATTTTTGGCGTCTCAGGGAGTTCATTCTGATTGAGGAATTTAAAGGTTGTGTTTCCGATGATATCCAGATGTATTTGAACGAGAAGCTGAATAAGTCCATATCCAAACTTGCTAGGTTCGCAGATGAATATGCCCTAACCCACAAGACAAAGTTTTCCTCAAATTATAGTTACCAGAGAGACCGTAGGAACAATAGAGAAAGCCCGCCGGCTGAGGCAGAGATCCAGCCAGGAGCTAGGGGTAACAATAAGGAGGAGGAAAGGCAAGACGGCAGGAGAGGTACTGGCTTGACCTGTTTTAATTGTGGAAAGGTGGGTTATATTGCATCCAAGTGCCTTGCTCCGAGGAAGGAGATAGGAAAAGGGAAAGCAGCAATCCCTACAGGATGTATTGTGGTGATCAGTAAATCGACGAGAAAGCCCCAGGTAGACAGAATACGAGAGGGGCCTGAGAAATGTATTTCAGAAGGAACCGTGTCTGTGAAAGAGGGAGACACACCAGTCCCAGTGCGGATCTGGAGAGACACTGGAGCTGAGCTGTCATTGATTCACAGTACGTTACTAGATTTTAGTCCCGAGACTGGAGAGGTAGCTTTGAGAGGCATAGGAAAAGGGACAGAAGCTGTGCCTTTGCATAGGATCATTATAAATTGTGAGCTGGTATCTGGACCAGTTGAAATAGGGGTGCGATCAGAATTCCCGAGAACTGACATAGACATTCTTCTGGGTAACGATTTAGCCGAGGGTGACGTTTGGTTGGCCATGGAGCTGACAAGCCACCCTGTAAGTGTTGAGGACCTGCCCCTAGGTTCCAAGATCTATCCCGCATGCGCGACCACTCGCAGCATGTCGAGAAAGGTGCTGAGAAAGAGGCCAGTGTCGATTTGGCTGAGATGTTTTTACCAACCCTGTACCAAGAGGGGTTAGAGGGTGGTAAACCGGAGAATAGGAAAGTGAAAGAGAGTAAGGGAGAGGAGGTAGACCTGCCCTTAGCCAAGAGGAAATTTATAGAGGCACAGAGTAAAAATGAGAAACAGATAAGGCTGTTAGAAGGTCCAGGGTTGGACATGGATGATCTGTCTGGTTTGACAGAACTGTTTGAAGAAGTTGAAAACTCTAAATGTGTTCCCGATAATGAAATGAGGGCAGTCCTAGATGAAAAGGATGCCATTACCTTGAAGGAGTCTGCTGGATTGGCAGATGAGGTTGTTTCGGCCCGCAGGGTTGAGTTTACTCCGGAAGGGAGTTGCCCAGAGAGTAACTGTGAGGATCAGGGGAACTTAGAATTTGAAAAGGGTAGGGGTATTGAAAGCCAGGAAGGGGCAGATGTCCCGTTTGAGTGTGTTCAAGATGTGGATACACGTGGTACTGAACCTAGTAATGGAGCTCAGAAAAAGTCTGAGGTATTTGATTCAGTTGAAAAGGAATGCAGTCCTTGTGGGTCAGATGGACTTGGTTCAGTGAAGAAAAGGTTAACTGTGGTACGAGTGGGAAGTGAGAATTCCCAGTTGTTTGTGTTCGAAGGAGTGTTAAAAGTTAGTGAGGAGATGAAAG
Source organism: Hypanus sabinus (assembly GCF_030144855.1). Lineage (NCBI taxonomy): Eukaryota > Metazoa > Chordata > Chondrichthyes > Myliobatiformes > Dasyatidae > Hypanus > Hypanus sabinus. Next base: position 19,663,342 of record NC_082717.1, on the reverse strand, counting down.
ATGGTGAGGTGAATATTATTATTGAAGGAAAAGGGAAAAGTGTAGTTCCTAAATTGAACGAAGAAAATTTAAAGTCTGGATTGGTGTCAGAAGCAGTAACCAGGCTGAAGGGACAATGGCTTGTTAACACAGTGCCTGCGAATCAATTACAGGTTTATTTGGAATGTAAAGGTGCCCCACGCGCTAATGTTATTCAAGAGTGTGCTGTGAAGAGGCAGAATTTGAAATGTTGTTTGGACACAGAGGGATCGCTTGCAGATATTAAACTGAAAACTAATAGAATGAAGGGTCCTGAAGATAAAACTAATGACTTGCTTAAAAATAAAGAATTTTGTGGAGTTTCAGCCAATGGGCTACGTTTGGAAAACATTGTTGATAAAATAACTCCTATGAAAGGAGCATGCAAAAGCCTATTCCACACTGGTGAGCAAGCTAACCACTTGGGAGTTAACTGGAAAAGGGGCGAGGGTTAATGGGATGCCACTTTAAATAACAGGATCCGGTTTTAAGGGATTTCAACAAAGCATGTGAATAATAAAGACAACCCCATGGAAGACTGACTGTTAAGTTTGAAAGTAAAATAAAGATTATTAGTTGCATGAACTTTTGTAGTATATACGTAAGCTAAGATCACAACCCTTTAGTTTTGTTTTGCTGAAGAAAAAGATAAAAATAGGTGGTTATTAAATTGGAGTCTGATGCTACAAGAGTTTATTAAGGTACAAGTTGCTAAGATATTAAAGGAAGTGACAATGTAATCGCTAACTGTTTAGATGCTGAATTGAATGTATAACTGTATTACTCTGTAATGAAAAAAAAACTCTTTTGTACTGTGTTAGATTCTGAAATCCTATAAGACTCTGTATTAATTAATTTTTACCTGTGGCAAAAATCTTAGAAAGAAGGGGGTGTTACGAATGTGAAGCAACTCTGAGGGGCTGAAGGGTACAAAGTCGCCCCCCCTCCTTTTTGAGAATCGCTATTAATTCGGGTCTGGGACTCAGGAAATGAGAGAGAGACACACGGAATACACAAGGTTTGGAATGTGTCCTGGCCTCAGCAGAACGGAACCACCGATAACAGCCATTGTTTCTTGGAGACAGAATTGTGTATTGAGTACTGTACTATTCATTGAAACCCCTCAGGGGACAACCAGAGTGGTCTGGTTGAGGGGATTGCATCATCCCAACCTGATTGACATCTGAGACCCTGTGAATAAGGATAAAAGAGGGTCTGGGGAACAACCCCTTTAGACACACCAGGAGAAACACTAGAAATCCCGTGATAGCGTTTTATAGCGAAAGCCGGTGAGAGCTCGTGTGTGTGTCCCCTTGCCAGGGTGGCAGGCTCATCACGGAAGAATGGTTTAGCTAAAGGAGAGGCCACAAGTGAACAGCCATGATAACGAGACTCCTGACGGATCAAAATCATAAAAGGAAAGCCGGCAAGTTTTTTTCCAAATCTCTCTCTCTCTCTCTCTCTCTCCAGCCATTGCAACACAGCGGTCCCCAATGGCTGCAGCCTGCATGAACTGAGTGAACTTTATATTTCCATCGGACAATACATTATCCCCTAGACAATGATAGAGCTTATTTCTTATTGATTATTATTATACCCGCACTTTTAGATTTAGTATTGACGATGTATATTATCTGTATATTTGCATTGATATTACTTTTGTGTATTTTTACTAATAAATACTGTTAAAAATAGTATCATCAGACTTCAACGGATGTCTCCATCTTTGCTGGTAAGTGACCCAGTTACGGGGTTCGTAACAATACCAACGAACTCCTGCAGACCTTTGACCGTGTTGGGCCAGGCAAAGCGGCATATCGCGTCTACCTTGGCGGGCAGAGGTGTTGCCCCGTCTTTGGTAATCCTGTGGCCCAGGAAATCGATGGTATCGAGACCGAACTGGCATTTGGCCGGGTTGATCGTGAGGCCGAAATCACTCAGGCAGGAGTAGAGCTGGTGGAGGTGGGACAGATGCTCCTGGCGACTACTGCTGGCTATAAGGATGTCGTCCAAATAGATGAACGCAAAGTCCAGGTCGCGCCCCATTGCGTCCATTAGCTGCTGGAATGTCTGTGTGGCATTCTTCAGGCCAAACGGCATTCGGAGGAACTCGAACAGGCCGAACGGAGTGATGAGTGCCATTTTGGGGATGTCTTCAGGGTGCACTGGGATTTGATGGTATCCCCGGACGAGGTCTACTTTGGAAAAGATTCTTGCCCTGTGCAGGTTTGCTGCAAAGTCCTGTATGTGTGGCACAGGGTAGCGGTCTGGAGTTGTAGCCTCGTTCAGTCTGCGGTAGTCACTGCATGGTCTCCAACCCCTGGCTGCTTTGGGCACCATGTGCAGGGGGGAGGCCCATGGGCTGTTGGACCTCCGTATGATCCCCAATTCCTCCATCCTCTTGAACTCCTCCTTCGCCAGGTGGAGCTTTTCCGGGGGGAGCCTTCGTGCGCGGGCGTGGAGGGATGGTCCCTGGGTCAGAATGTGGTGCTGTACCCAGTGTCTGGGCATGGCTGCCGTGAACTGTGGTGCCAGAATCAATGGAAAGTCCGCCAGGATTCTGGTGAATTCGTTGTCCGACAGCATGATGGAGTCCAGGTGTGGGGCTGGCATCTTGGCTTCACCCAGGGAGAATGTCTGGAAAGTCTCGGCATGTACCAGTCTTTTCCCTTGCAAGTCGACCAGCAGGCTGTGAGCTCTCAAGAAGTCCGCCCCCAGGAGTGGTTGTGCCACGGCGGCCAGTGTGAAGTCCCACGTGAACCAGCTGGCACCAAACTGCATCTGCACTGTGCGGGTGCCGTAGGTCCACATCGTGCTGCCATTTGCAGCCCTCAGGGTGGGTCCTGGCTTCCTGTTGCGGGTGTTGTACCCCGTTGGGGGCAAAACGCTGATCTCTACGCCGGTGTCGACCAAGAAGCAGCGTCCTGACTGTTTGTCCCAGACCTACAAGAGGCTGTCCTGCTGGCCAGCCGCCATAGTCATTAGCGGCAGCTGGCCCTGGCCCTGGCCCTTGCAGGGCGGGCGACAACGGCGGGCTTCTGTGCCCCACTGCTGGTGGTAGAAACACCACTGTTCACTGTCCTCCTCACTCCTGCCTCTGTGTTGTGTGCGCCCCCACTGCCGGGCCCGGTCTGGTCTGCTGTTGGGCGCGTAGCCTGGTAATCTGACCAACGGACGCCACGCTCTCCCTCTTGGCTTTCCACAGTACGTCTGCCCGGGCCATCACCTTCCGAGGGTCGCTGACATCTGCGTCGGCCAGCAGCAGATGTATGTCCTCGGGCAGTTGCTCTAGGAACGCATGCTCGAACATGAGGCTGGGCTTGTGTCCATCAGCCAGGGCCAGCATCTCGTTTATCAATGCTGACGGCAGCCTGTCTCCCAAACTGTCCAGGTGAAGCAGGCGGGCACCCCGCTCACGCCGTGAGAGGCCAAAAGTCCCAATGAGCAGCACTTTGAATGCTTCATATTTGCCTTCTTCCGGGGGCGACTGTATGAAATCTGCAACCTGGCCGGCTGTCTCCTGGTCAAGGGCGCTCACCACATAGTAGTAATGCGTGGAATCAGAGGGTATCTGCCGAATCTGGAACTGGGCTTCTGCTTGACTAAACCACACGCGTAGTCGCAGAGTCCAGAAAGTCGACAGTTTTAGCAAAACTGTGTGAACAGATGAAGAGTCGGTCATCTTTGGTCCAAATCCCGTTTGGACCGTCGGGGTCACCAATGTAGCGATGTGCTACATACAGAGCTAGAGACGACACGCAGTCGGTAAGTCGTTTTGAGACTAGTTTATTCAAACTTTGTGGTGCTGGTATTTAATCCCTAGCGCCTGACCTCTCCGGGCGGAAATGACATCAGAGGTGCATTACCAAAGCCTCTCCCCGCGTGCTGGCTATTTGTGAGCTGGTTCGCCTGAGCAGAAAGTGGGTCACCACAGTTCCATCACTGGGGCAAGATGAGTGAATCCCAATATAACTGGTCTGACAGTGTCACTTCAGACAATTTCTTTAATGTACTTTGCATTTATACTCGTAGTCACTCGTAGAGGAGCAGGGATGGGTCAGGGAGTTCTTCCCTATTTTCAACCCATGTTGAACACCCCTTGCTGACAATATTATAATTAAATGTCCATGTGATTGAAGCAAAGAAAATTGGCAAGTAGTTGATTTTGTTTTAGATTTTTGGACCTTATTGAATTCAGGTATCAATATCTTTCTGTGGCATCCTTATAAGAAATTGATGAAGGAATAGCAGTAGATGTAGTGTATATGGATTTCAGCAAGGCATTTGATAAGGTACCCCATGCAAGACTTATTGAGAAAGTAAGGAGGCATGGGATCCAAGGTGACATTGCTTTGTGGATCCAGAACTGGCTTGCCCACAGAAGGCAAAGAGTGGTTGTAGATGGGTCATATTCTGCAGGGAGGTCAGTGACCACTGGTGTGCCTCAGGGATTTGTTCTGGGACCCTTACTCTTCGTGATTTTTATAAATGACTTGGATGAGAAAGTTGAGGGATGGGTTAGTAAATTTGTCGATGACACAAAGGTCGGCGGTGTTGTGGATAGTGTGGAGGGCTGTCAGATGTTACAGTGGGACATTGATAGGATGCAAAACTGGCCTGAGAAGTGGCAGATGGAGTTCAACCCAAATAACTGAGAGGTGGTTCATTTTGGGAGGTCAAATATGATGGCAAAATATAGTATTAATGGTAAGACTCTTGGCAGTGTGGAGGATCAAAGGGATCTTCGGGTCCAAGTCCATAGGACACTCAAAGCTGTTGCGCAGGCTGACTCTGTGGTTAAGAAGGCATACAGTGCATTGACCTTCATCAATCGTGGGATTGAGTTTAGGAGCCGAGAGGTAATTGTGCAACTATATCGGACCCTGGTCAGACCCCACTTGGAGTACTGTGCTCAGTTCTGGTCACCTCACTACAGGAAGGATGTGGAAACCATAGAAAGGATACAGAGGAGATTTGCAAGGATGTTGCCTGGGTTGGGGAGCATGCTTTATGAGAATAGGTTGAGTGAACTCGGCCTTTTCTCCTTAGAGTGACGGAGGATGAGAGGTGACCTGATAGAGGTGTATAAGATGATGAGAGGCATTGATCATGTGGATAGTCAGAGGCTTTTTCCCAGGGCTGAAATGGTTGCCACAAGAGGGCATAGGTTGAAGGTGCTGGGGAGTAGGTGCAGAGGAGATATTAGAGACGAGTTTTTTTAGGCAGAGAGTGGTGAGTGTGTGGAATGGGCTGCCGGCAACGGTGATGGAGGCGGATATGATAGGGTCTTTTAAGAGACTCTTGGATAGATACATGGAGCTTAGAAAAATAAAGGGCTCTGGGTAACCCTAGGTAATTTCTAAAGTAAGTACATGTTGGGCACGGCATTGTGGGCCGAAGGGCCTGTATTGTGCTGTAGGTTTTCTATGTTTCTATACTCACATAAATCAGTTTTAAGCTCTACAATTGAATCTGCATCTGTTGTGTCTTCTTACAGTACATTCCATAACTTAGCCACTTACTAAGTAAAATTAATTCCTGAATGTCACTTTTGATTCTTTTACCAGTCAGCTTCATTATGTAACCCCCAGGTTTTGATGCCTCTATCAATAGGAAGATACTTTTTCCCACCAGATTCTCTATCTTAAGGATCTCATCATGTCGTTCTGCAATATTCTCTCTTCCAAGGAACGCAGCCCCAGCATTTCTGATCTTCCTGTATAATGAACGTTTCTTATTCCTGGAATCACTTTGGTAGATGCCAGCTGTATCTTCTCCAAAAGATTCCCACCGCTCAGAGAGAATGGTGGCCAGAGCTGGAAGCAATGCTTCAGTTGTGGCTGAACCACATATTGTATACACAGTATATGGTGATCACAGCTTCCTCGCTCTTGCAGTCAATGCCTCTGGTTAGGTTGTATCCACACCACAAATTTTCAGTGAATACAGATGAAGGAGACTACAGATGCTGGAATCCCAAAGAAAAGAACCGGACACCAGAAAATCTCAGAGAGGTAATCGGCATCTCTGGAGGCAGAAGGTATAAGTTTACCTTTAATAAAGGTCAAGCTGAGTCTAAGTCAGCAAAGAGGTGTCATTTCGTTTTTAGAAGGAGGCAGCAGTGAAAAATAGCAACACTTTTTTTAGAAGAATGTTATTTATTTTATTTAGAGATACAGGGCGGAATGGACTCTTCCAGCCCGAAGAGCCACGCCATGCAGGAACCCACCTATTTAACCCTAGCCTAATCACAGGACAATTTATAATGACCAATTAACCTACTGACCAGTAGGTCTTTGGACTGTGGGAGGAAACGGAGGCACCCGGAGGAAACCCACACAGTCACGGGGAGAATGGTACAAATTCCTTACAGACAACGCCGGGACTGAACTTTGAACTCCGAACCCCGATGCTCTGGTGTGTAATAGCATCCCGGTAACTGCTCTGCTACCATGGCACCCCGGTAGAGAAGAGAAGAGAAGAGAAGGAAGCTTTGGTCCGACCCAATACAGCCGCTATATTCCATGCAGATCTGATTCTCTTCCCTCCCAGCATTTTCAGCTTGAGAATGATTTGCACTTTCGTCAACAATGTAACTTAAGTCTCCCATAATAGTGACTGTCTCTTAGCAACCCAGATGTTCATTATGAAAAGTTTATTGACCTTAATAGAAATATGGGTCCAAGGACATCTTCCTTAAAGGGTGCCAGAGAACAGTTTTTTTAAAAAAACATACTACAGTACTCATACATGGCATATTTATAAAGCATGGCTGTCTGGCAAGTATGCTTTGAGGAACAGATTTGCAAGTAATCTTTGTGAAGATTGCGCATACTGGTTCCACGGCAATAAGAAACGTATCACCTTCTTCCATCAGGGTGCACGAGCATCAGCTCAGGGAGATACCAGAACAGCAATCAAACAGGGTCAAATAATCATGTGAAAAGGTTTGACAGTGTGTGATAGAGAAAGGGACTATAGGGCAAACTGCACCTCTCTAATCTGGATGGAGTACCTCAGAAGTGACTATAAACAGACAAAGTATTTTGTTATCTATTTATTTGCTTTTTTTTATTTACTGTGATACGGCATGAAATAGGTCCTCCAGGTCTCGCCAGCCTGCGCCCCCCCCCGATTTAATCATGGGACAATTTACAATGACCAAGTGACTGACAAACTGGTAGGCCTTTGGACTGTGGGAGGAAACCGGAGCACCCGGAGGAAACAAACGTAGTCACTGGGAGAACATACAACTTTCTTAAGGGCAGCATTGGGAATTGAACCCGGGTCACCTGCACTGTGATGCCTTGTGCTAACCACTACACTGCTGTGTTGTCCCAACTAAATTACTTCGTTGGATAGAAGACACAGGAATGACCAAACAATGACAAGAAGGTAAACTATCAATTGAAAGTTAGGAAGATTAAATTTAAGTCAGGTGTTGATTTATTTATTACGTGGGTGGCATGTTTGACTTAATTTTCCAGCCTTGTTAGAGTTGGGTGGGAACTGTATAAAATCCGTTTAGGGGTTGGAATGGGAAAAAAGCAGAAGTCATGCTGGGTGAAACAGTCTCTTTTGTGCTTGATATTTGCTACTTTTCTACGGCTAGAAATTTGTTGGAGACTCAGTTGAAACAGCTCACTATCCGTATCTGAGCAGGTGCATAATTTACAAAAAGAGGTGGAGACTCCAGCAGTAAGTTCATAACCAACCCAGCCTCAGAGTCTCTACTGATTGAAACATTCGAGAAGACAGGTCATCTGTTACTCCCCACAATCATTCCACTGTGTCTTGTTTTCATATGTGGCATCCCAGAATATTACCATTAGAATTAAATATATTTAATTTGTATTTTATTGATTTGTGAATTCATCATAACATTTTGGTAGATTTGTTTGATTTTATCCTTTCCCCTCCCTGCTGCCTCCAGCCCCCCACGACTTCAACTCTTGTGCACCCTTTCAAATACTTTTAGAGCTTTGTAGCCAACAGGTTTAGGAACTTGGTATAATTTGCAGTTTAAGCTATTATGTCTCCAGATTTCGAGGACAAACTAGGTTGAGCAGTAGGGCACTGAGGTGTGTGGTAGAACAAAGGGATCTGGGAATACAGATCCATAATTCTTTGAAGTGGTGTCACAGGTTGTAAAGAAAGCTTTTGGCACATTGGCCTTGATAAATCGAGGTACTGAATACAGGTGTTGGAATGTTATGTTGAAGTTGTTTAAAATGTTGTTGAGGCCAAATTGAGAGTATTGTGTGCAGGTCTTGTCACCTCCCTTCAAGTGGAGGTCAATAACTTACACAGATGTTGCTGGGTCTCAAAAACCGGAGTTACAGGTAAAGGTGGAATAGATTAGGAATTTAATTCCTGCAGTGCAGGAGAATGAGGAGCGATCTTACAGAGGTTAACAAAATTATGAAGGATATAGATAGGGTGAATGCATGCAGGCTTTTTCCTTTTAGATTGGATGAGACTAGAAGTGGAGGTCATAGGTTTGGTATTGATAATGGTTTATTACTGATGCATATACGAAAATACAGTAAAAAACTCATATACTGTTTATAAAAATCAAATCATTGCAAAGCACATTGAGCTATTCTTCATCTTGTGTTCTGGTTATTTATTGCTTATTCATTCTATCTATCTATCTATCTATTGATTTATTTATTTATGTATTTGCTCAGCTTGTTGTCTTTTGCACACTGGTTGAATGCCTAAGATGGTGCAGTCTTTCATTGATTCTATTATGGTTATTATTCTATTATGGATTTTTAGTATTCCCACAAGAAATAGAATCTCAGGGTTGTATATGGTGACATACGTGTACTTTGATAATAAATTTACCTACATGTAGATTGTGATGCCAATTGCCCATCTTATCGTTCAACAGATCCATTCAAGTGTCTGATAACATTAGGATGGAAGAAGTCTTTAGCCTGATGGTAAATGCTTTCAGAGTTTTGTAACTTCTATCCATGAAATAATGGCCATGGTGAGTGGGGTCTTTGATCATGGTGGCTGCTTTACTGAAGCAGCAAGAAGTTTAGATGGGGGAGGGTGGTTTCTTTGATGTGCTGAGCTGCGTCCACAACTCTCTGAGACTTTTTGTGCTCACGTGCCAGTTGTCATACCAAGCCGTTAAGCATCCAGACAGAGTGGTTTCCGTGGTTAATTTAAAAAAATTGGTAAGGATCACGGGGACATGCTGAATTTCTTTATCCTCCTGAGGAAGTTAAGGCTTATTAAGGTTTCTTGGTCATGACCTTTAGGGTGAAAGGTGAGACATTTAATAAAAATCTGAGGGGGAATTATTTCAATGAGCGGGTGATGTAAGTGTGTAACGAGCTGCCAGTGGACATGTGGGTGTGGATTCAAGTGCAATATTTGGATAGGTATACGGATGAGAGGGGTATTGAGATCTATAGCCCAGATGCAGGTAGGTGGGACTAGGTGGAGGACTAGGCCAGCATGGACTAGATGGGCTGCAGAGCCTGTGCTACAGTGCTCTATGACTCAATGAATTAAGGTAATTTATCTTAAAATTTGGGTGGTCCCAAAGTACCGTGAGTCCGATATATATCGCAGAAGGCTCTCATCTTCGTGTGAATAATTGCTATGGCAACTCAGTCTTTGGGAGTGTAGATACGGAAACGAGCTGTGAGTTGACTGCGTGAAAGACTTGCCTTTTTCCAATGCTATATCTGCAAGCAAAGCATTGGACATCTTCTGTCTTTAATTTTCCAAGCTTGAAAATAGTGCTGGATGCTGCAAGATACTGCAGATGGCTCAGCAGGTTTCTTTCCATTGGTTTAACACAAACCGTTCTATTCAAAGCCACTGAACTGGTCCTATTCATTGTAAAGATGCTGAAAAGAAATTTAAGCTACTTTTCTTTATTGGAATTTTCCTCCTTCCTCAGGGGTACCTTTTGTACCTCAGTCAGCGATCATTTCTGCTTGTGGGAAAAGGTAGCAGTGAAGACCCTTCAAACACTATGTGGAGGAAGAGGACCTGAGGACAAGCGGGGTGTTGTAGTACTGCAAACCTCCCTTTAGTGCAGGCCATTCAAAAGGAAAAGCCAATTAGCTGCTAAGGTAAATTACTAGAACAGTGAAATCTCTCAGTGGGTAATTAGTTCAGGTCTATTTGACAAAATGTTTACACTTGATAAGGTGCAGATGTCACCTGAAAATCCACTACTCACAGCCAGCTCCTGTTTATCCTTGAGAAGGTGGTGCCCAGCTGTCTTCTAGAACCATTGGTGGATGGTGTGCACGACAGCTGTGTTGTGAAGGTGGTGGGGTGAGTGAGGGTACACCACCTGAGGTCCAGTCACCACTACAGGGCCATCTGACCCTTGGACAGAGCCTCTGCTTCCTGAGGAGGACATAAAATTCCCATATCCTGAGTGAGACGTCTGATCCCAAGTGTGATCACAAACAAATTATGATAGAAACTGTATAGCAGAACACCTTTTAAGTGCTAAATGCACAATAAAAGTCAATTTTATCTGGTGTATATCATGTTAGCAATCATACAATTATACATAGCAAAATCTGGGTAATCTTCTTGTAACAATTACCTAGCTGTGCACCCGATAATGATTTTATTTATGTAGCAATTCTGCTTGTACGGAAATATTTGAGCAGGCAGTAGGCAGTTTAAGTGGTTTGGCATGGACTAGATGGGCTGAAGCTCCTGTTTCTGTGCTGTACTTTTCTATGACTCTATAATTGCCTTTCAGTGTGTTCACAGCCCCAATGCCATATTTAAGTTTGCTAGTGCCACACTGTCATCAGCCAAATCAAAGGTTGTGACAAATCAGCATATAGGAAGGAGGGAGATTGAAAAACTGGTGAGTGGTGCCACAACAACAACCTCACACTCAGTGTCAGCAAGACCAAGGAGATGATTATTCACTTCAGGATTATTGACTTCAGCGGTATGTATGTCATAAATCAATAAACATGTTTTTCCCTTCCCTCTGTCCTTGCCAGCCATGGGAAGAATACCTTGATAGCCAATGCCATGTAGCCATAAATGTGCAGAGGTCATGGTTTAAAAGCCAAGTGTCAGAAACAAAATGCTTGTGATTTCTGTTAAATGATCAGGGAATCATTAGTCGACGTGTTATAACCAGCACAGGTGGACCTGCACAGCAGAATGTGAGGAATCCTTTTGGATCATTTCAGCTCCGTACTCCCGATTATCTTGTACTATTTTGGTATTGAGAGTTGAAGTGTTTGAGGGTCAATTGATTTGTAATAGAGACAATAATTGAATAGGCTTCTTATGAAAATCACTCCTATATAAGCAACTCCCTTATAGCCCATGTAGACAGTGACTCCATGCCCGACCCTCCTGGAACTATCCCTGGTAACCCGCTGTATCCTTCCCCTTCCTTTCCTGTGCATTGTAGCCCCTGGGTTATCGGTTTCCTCATTGGCACACATAATGGAAATAAGCAGTCAACATTTTGGGTTGAGAAGGGCATCAGCCCAAAATGTTGACTGCTTATTCCCCGCCATAGATGCTGCCCTGATCTGCTGAGTTCCTCTAGCGTTTTTTGTGTGTTGCTTGGACTTGCAGCATCTGCAAACCCTCTTGTGTTGGCACTGTGTGTTGCTGTTTTCTGGCCTCAGTGGTGTGTACGCCTTTAAGAGCCGATGTTCTGTCACTGCCGAACAGCAAGATGTCAGCAGATGTACTGGGTTTCATTGAGAAGCATACAGCTCCTGTGCTGGTGCTTTATTCTCAATATAGACCTCCCTCCTGCTGTTTCAATAAGCTTCATGACTTTTTTTGAGGGAAACCCTGTTTGCGCAGGCACGAAGAGAACAATGGTTCAGCATACAAAAAGCATACCTAAATCCATCTCCTAGCCAATTATCTACTCATTGCCACCTTGCTGTCTGTAAGAACTTGGTTACTACCATTGTGCTGTTGACACTTAGGGCAGCAATAAAGATCTTCCATCTCTGTCTATTTATCGCTTACCATTTACCACTGGCTAATGATGTAGGAGGATTCTTCGTTGCTGTTTCTGTGACGTTATTTTTTTTGACCAGTCGATGAGCTGATCCCACAGACCTGGCAGATCAATGGACCACTCTTAGTCTGGTCTCTGCCCTTTGACCTGTTTGGCACGGGTGATCCTACTGAGAGCCAAAGCATAAAGCCCTGACTCTCACCAGCATTGCTCTCGGGTCATTGAGAAACACAAGGCTCCAAACCCAACAACAAGGTTGTGTTCCTCTTGGAGATGTCTGTAGCAACTTGCTGGGCACAAACCGCGACACTTGGTGAAATTGAGAAGGTATGAAAGGTTTGGAAATGGCAGGTCTTCCTCAATTGTGTGTGGAGAGGGCTCTGTCTGTAAGCCTCATTCAGCTCATCTTTTGCTGATCTTTAGTGGCCATTTCACTGCCAATTCTCTTAATAACCAGATTTTAAGTAACTTGTTTGTTTGTAGTGATCTTTGCCAGATAATAGCATTTTTCCCTTTAGAATCAATTATGACAGTCAATTGCGTAGTGCAGCAAACTTTTATTTTTAAGAGAAATTCCTCCCGTCAGTGCTTTGATGTTGTGTTTATTGAAGCTGGCAGGGGCTGCAGGCATTCACAGTAAACACTGTCTGAGGCACCCTGGGTCAGACAGTCATTCTCTGTCTGAAAGCTTTCTTTACTCTGGAGCTGTAATAAAATTTTGGAACACCAACTACTTTGAGTCTTTCTATTTTAATAAAAGCTTTTCTTGTCCACGTTTGTCTCCATTTCTCACTGGCAGGCAATGCGCTACTTTGTCCTCTCGGTGGAAGGAAACCAGCATCAGAAGGTACCTGATGCATGACCTCTACATAAACCTGGATTAACATGGCAAAAACCTGAGCAAACTGCTTAGCCTTGGGTTTTCTGGTCACTTGTTCCTTCTGAATGCAATATATTGTTTGGTCATCCAGTCTAGGATGTTTGTTAATTATGATCTAATCTGCTCTGCTCCGAATGGTACACTAATCTAGGTGGTTTGTGAGATTAGAATGGGAACTCTGACCCTTGGTTTACTGAGGTGAAATTGTGATGTCACTGAGATCCAGAGTGAGTCAGAATGGATGATTCAGATTCAGATTAATTTATTTATCACATGTACATTGAAACATACAGCGAAAAGTGTTGAGCACCTCTGACCATTCACCAGAAGTGGGACTTTCCGGTGTTCAAACATCTTAATGCCCATTCCCATTCCTGTTTTGATGTCTGCATCCATGGCCTCCTCTTGTGTCAAGATGAGGCCACCCTCAGGGTAGAGGAGCAACACCTTGTACTCTATCTGGGCCCCCTCCAACTTGATGGTATGAATATTGATTTCTCCATTTGGAGAACAAATCCCACCACCCCAAGCCCCGACCACTATTCCCCACTTTGACCTTTCACTTCTTCTCACCTTCCTGTTACTTCCTCTGGATCCCTTCCTCCTCCCCTTTCTCCGATTGTCCCCTCTCCTCTCCTATCATGTTCTTTCTTCTCCAGTCCTTGCCCTTTCCCTCCCATCTGACCACCCAACACCTCCAGCTAGTCTCTTTCCCTTCCCCTCTCCTTTTTATTCTGTCACCTCCCCCCTTCCTTCTCAGTCCTGGAGAAGGATCTCAGCCCGAGGATCTTTTCTGTAGATGCTGCCTGACTACTGAGTTTCTCCAGCATCTTGTGTGTGTTGCAGGAAAATGAGTGATTGGCGTTAACAATCAACACAACCTAAGGATGTGCTGGAGTCAGCTTTCAAATGTCGCCACACATTCCGGCACCAACATACCATGTCTACAATATTCCACAGAACAACAACAGAACACAACAAACAACAAAAGAGCTCGAACAAAAATTAGTCCTTTTCTCCTACCTCCTACTCACACACACAGACAGTCCTCCAATCCTGGTCAATCCTCCAATGGACCCGTACACTTGCAGACAACGGGCCTCCAACTTGAATTAGTTGGCTTTGATGAAGTAATTGGGAGCAGAGCTGAAATTTACCGGCGTAGGTTAGACAATATTAGTAAAAATTAGTAAAATAGAATAGGCAGAATAGAGGCAAGAAATTTTCAGCTACTTTCATCCCTGGTTGTTAGGTAGAAAATGAGAGAGGTTCTAATAATGACTTTTAACTGTTCAACAATGGCAAAACTCCTGATGATGGGTTTCGGCCTGAAACGTCATCACTACCTCCTCTCATAGATGCTGTCTGGCCTGCTGAGTTCTGCCAGCATTTTGTGTTTTTATGCAAAACTTTCATCCCTGTTTTCCAATGCCTCCCTGTCCAGATTGCACCTTCTGCCCTTGCATCTTCACAAGTATCTACTCACCGTCAGCTATACCTTCAGCTAGCAAGTTCCAAAACCCTGGAATTTTCATTCAAATTCTTTTTCCTCTCTGCCTCTCTATCTCTCTGGAAATTGATCCTTTGCTCAAGCTTTTGATTGTTGCCTGAAAATATGCCTTGCTATTGGTTTGCTGTGAAGTAGGATGGAACATTACACACATTGACATCTCTTTATAAACTTCAAAACTTGGGCCTCTGTACCTCCTTCTGCAACAGAATCCTTGATTTCTTCACCAAGAAACCACAGTCAGTGTGGATTAATAATAGCTTTCGCCTTATAGGAAGTAAAGGCTTGTCAGCCCTAGAATAGCTGTGGTGCATCTGATTTCACATGGAATTGCCATTCTGTTCTCACGATGGCCTTCCACAGGTTGTACGTGCAAACCGATATAATGTAAATATAATGAACATGATGATTTTATCACCTTTCTAAAACCTGCCAGTCTCTTCACTGCCTAAGTATGTCTAGGACAAGATAGAAAACTTCTCATCTTGCATTGTGGGCAACATTTTAATTGACTTGAGTTATGAATTGAAATAAGAAATATTGGTGAATTTTTAAAAATGGTGCACGATTGGGAGATTTCATGGTGATTTTCATGATTAGCGCACCAAAATCTATACGATATACTGGAAAATATTCAGGAAGCAAAATCTTTGTTGTCTATTGTATTTAAAAAATGCTATCTACAAGAAAACACAGTAATAGCTCCATACTTATTATTGTGAAGTGTGAACTGCTGACAGCCCCTATCTCTCTTTCTTACTGAGGGCGACGAGCTCCTTTTTATTTGGTACTAGGACAAACCATCTTGCGTCACCCACGAAGTTAACTTAAGACCACACAGGAATTAGAGTACAATGCACCCCACAATGTAGTTACAATCAAATTACAAAATAAACAGAAGTACCCACTTTGAAAAGAGTATATGGACAATATATCCCCATTACTTAAGAAATGGCATATTCCACTGTGTATGGCAGGAAAGGCACCACAATGCCAATGTGGTGACTCTGAATGTATGTGGCAATGCCGAGGGAATACAGTGGGCATACTGGAGAAGACAGTGAAGTGTGACTGTTGCATTTCATTCAGCCCCAAAGAGGAATCCCTGAATATGGTCTAGTCTGCTGATTCAAAGCAGTCCATAAGCATTTCTCCTCCTCCTCTATTGAATTGAATTGAACTGAACGACCTTTATTGTCATTATACATAGGTACAATGAAACTCTGTTTGGCTTCCTCTCAGGCAATCAAACAAAGCGGTAGATAAAAAAAGACAGTAATAGAAAAACAGTATTAAATAGATAAGTAGCAGAAAATCAGTTGCAGCAGCACCAGAATATCACAGTAATATACAAGTAATACCTTTGCGATCTTCACCACTGGTCAAACAGTTTACTCCTCCTTCCATGTGACTAATGAGACAATACTGTGCCTCCAACTCACAATCGATTGATGGAGAACATGGTAATCTTTGGCACTACTACCTCACAGCCCCAATGATCTGGTGCTGTGTCAAATTTGCATGTTCTCCCTGTGACTGTATGGGTTTCCTCCAGCTTCTGCAGTTTTCTCCCACATCCCAAAGACATACAGGTTTGTAGGTTAATTAGCCACTGCAAATTGCCTCCTCGGAATGGCAGGGTGGAGATACATTTCTACTAAAGGATGTGTAAGGCACTCCTTCCCTCTGCTAGCCTGCAGATCACCCTTGGGCAAGGTGTAGCACCTGCTTAGCCCCCTGATCAGGGTCACGTGAAGCCATGGGAACAGGTGGTGGATGGTCATATGAGAAGCTGGTTCACACCACAAGTCCTGGTGATGCAATCACTGACGCCAGGCAGACAATCTCTGAAGAGTATTGATAATGGCTGAGTTTACCCGTCTGCCCAGAAGAAGGCAATGGCAAACCACTTCTGTAGAAAGATTTGCCAAGTACAATTATGGCTGAGTTTACCCGTCTGCCCAGAAGAAGGCAATGGCAAACCACTTCTGTAGAAAGATTTGCCAAGTACAATTATGGTCATGTAAAGACCATGATGGTCCACGTCATACGACATGGTGCACAATGAATGGACAAACAAAATTACTCAGTCTGTAGATGAGTGAAAGAATCTAGGGGGTGTTGATGAAAATATTAGAAGTCAAATTAGTGAGGACTGGGACGACGCTGTGAGTTTAGCACTGACTTTGTGTGCAGTGTGCCATGGTGGTAAAATGTGGATAATGTAAATTTCCTGGCCTTGGGACATGTTGCAGGTCACGAATGGCAAATACTGTAAATTGGGAATATGAAAGAGGGCAGAATTACTATCTTTATCGATTTACAGGAAATGGACGGGGGAGGCATTTATTTTCCAGCTCCATTGCCCTTGAGGATATAGTGGTTGTTCATCTTCCTGAACTATCACAGTGCTTCTCATGAAGACATTCCGACAGAGAACTGTTGGGTTGATGCTCCAGAAGGTAGATTAAATAATAGGGAAGCAACTATGGAGTGACACACACAATGTGCTGGGGGAGCTCAGCAGGTTGGCCAGCAGCTGTGGAAGGGAATAGACAGTCAATGTTTCAGGCCAAGACCCTTCACCAGGACCACATACTGGTAGAGGGGAGCCTGAAGATGGTGGATTTCCATGCACCTCCTCTCTTTTGAGATGGCAGAGGTTATGGATATGTGTGTGGTGTAGCATCTGGGTTTCCACTGAAGAACTGGAGGAGTACAGAGATCATAGGATTGGAGAGTTTGGTAGAGATCCTGCAAAATTCTCTATCCACATGAAATCTCCAGTACACGGAAGCAGATAAAGGAAAGAAAAATACTCAGATCAACTTGAGCAATCATTTAACTAAAACCTTACAATTAATCACAGTGTCTGATGTGGGGCCTGGGGCAAAGAAAAACAATGTTGGAACAGGCTAATGAGAAACTAATTGCAGGAATTTCAAAGGAAGTGACAAATGTTTTCCTGATTATATATCTTTCATCTATCCCAAATGTATTTTTGATTCATCTGGGTTGAATAATATTTATGAAAGATTTATTATTGGGATGTATCTAATACTTCCAGAGGAATGTAGACCCAAATTTATCCTGTTTTTCTTTTTTTTAAATTTTCACTTTGATTTCTGCAGAGAAAGTTGGACTTTTTCAACCTATTTCTTTCAGAGAAATGTCCCAAGTCTTGATGCACCAAAGAGATCTGTAACAGGTCGCTGAGAGTATAAAAGCTCAGATAGCAATGAGAAGGCATATTGGACTGAAATAGATCAGCTGGTTGAGTGGTGTCTCAACAACAATCTCACGCTCAACGTTAGCCAAACCAAGAAATTAATTGTGGACCTCAGGAAGGGGAAGTCGGGAGACCTGCACCAGCCCTCATTGAGGGGTCAGCAGTGGAAAGGATGAGCAGCTTCAAGTAGTTGGGCGTTAATATCTCAGAGCCCAACTACACAAATACCCTGGGACCAACACACTGACGCAAACACAAAAAAGACATGCCAGTGGCTCCACTTCATTAGGAGTTTGAGGAGACTTTGTAATTGAGCAAAGAACCTTGAAAATGTAAGCAGATGTATGGTGCAGGGCATTCTGACTAGTTGAATCACAGCCTGGTGTGCAGTCTCCAATGCACAAGATCATAGAAGCTGCAGGGAGTTGTCGGCTCAGCCATCTTCATTTTGGGCACTCCCCTCCCCACCATCCAGGATGTTTTCAAAAGGTGGTGCCTCAAGACCCTCACCATCCAGGGCATGCCCTCTTTGCGTTACTGCCATAGGGGAGGAGGTACAGGAGCCTGAAGACCCATGCTCAACATTTCAGGAACAGCTTCTTCCTTTCTGCCATACAAATTTATGAATGGTCCATGAATCCATGAACACAACCTGGCTTTTTGTCTTTTGTGTTTTTTATTTATTTATGTAATTTATAATAATTTTATGTCTTGCACATAAGTCAGTGACAATAAACCTGCCTCTGATTTTTATAAAACACTGGGTGACAAATACTGAGCAATGGAAGGAAGAAATTCCTGGGGAACACCAAGAGAAATTGCCAACACTCTCAACCCAGTTGTATAATGACACACTGATGGGGAATGGTTCAGTGGCCACTCACACTGACCTTGAGCCACAGAGTGACGAGCTATAAAACCAGATGTGACTTCCCTGGTAAGTCCTCAGTTTCAAGTTCAACATTTGCCCAAATTATGTGTAATAATAGATAAAGCTCAGCAAACACAAACTGCTAGAGGAACTCAGCAGATCAGGCAGCATCTATGGAAGGGAAGAAAGAGTCGATGTTTTGGGCCCAGATCCTTCATTTAGTCCTGAGTGATTAGAGGAGTTTGTTATCTTCTCAACAGTGAAGAAGTAACTACTCAAGCACCTGAACAGCTTAGGCTTGGAATGATGTAGATTAAGCACTGGCAAAAGGGTTGAGAATAGATGTGACGTGGACATCGTGGGCGAAGGTGATGGCTCAGTGCCATATGACTATAACTCTGAAGTTGTCAGAGATATTTTGAGCTTTAAAAGCAATGGGAAGGTAAGGAACTAAAAACATTCAGAGCCCCTTTCATATCTTCTTCAGTTCATTCCAAGGTGGTTTTTTTTCAATATTGTAACTAATGAAATATTTCAGAATCACAACCACATTACATATGTCAACATCCTGAAACTATAAAGTATTAATGAGCATAACATCTGCTTTAGAGCCTTTGCTTGGTGGATAAATATTGGCCAGGTCACTGTAATGCACTATCTTAGAATATAGAACATAGAGTAGTATAGCACAGAAACAGGCCCTTCTGCCCCAATATTTCATCTGATAATTATGCTAACCTAAAGTAATCTCCCATATCCCTCCATTCACTGCCTGTTCATGTTTCTGTTAAATGTTAGAATTTTAATCTTAAATGTCTCTTAAACGTTGCTCTTGTCCCTGCCTCCACCATCTCCCTGGCAGCAATTGCCAGGTACCTATCACTCTATGTTAAAAACATGCCTCATACATTTCCCCTCTAATCTTAAAGTTATGCCCTCTAGTATTTGGTATTTCCACTGTGCGAAGAAGTCCATCTACCGTGTCTGTCTCTCAGTTTTACATACATCTATCAAGTCATCCCTCAGTTTCTGACAGTCCAGAGAAAACAATAAGACCAACCTCTCCATTTTGTTATACCCTCTAATCCAGGCAATGACATGGTGATTCTCTTCTACATTCTCTCCAAAGCCTCCACATCTTTCCTGCGATGTGGCTAACTGGAACTGTAGACAGTACTTCACACATGGACTAACCAAATTTTTCTACAGTTGTATCACAAAGCTTTCGCGCGAACTAACAACTTACACTCTAAGATACCTCTGTACATCAATACTCCAAATGGTCTTACCATTTTCTGTAAACTTTCTTGGAGCATTTGTCCTACCAAGTGCAAGCCTTGCGCTTGTCTGGACTAAACTCCCTCTGCTATTTCTCGGTCTATATTTCCAACCGATCTATTTCGTGTTGGATCCTCCGGCAGCCTTCTTCAGTGATCACAACTTTGCCAACTTTTGTATAATCTGTAATCAGACCACAAACATTAACACTCCTTGGCACTCTGTTCTCTATGCCAATGTTGAATCCAGTCTACCAAGTCTCTGCGGATCCTGTTATGTGGAACCTTCCGGATCAGCTTACAACGAACAACTGTGTCAAAAGCTTTGGTCAAGTCCATGTGTGCAGCATTCACTACTCTTCCCTCATCAATCATCTTTGCCACCTCCTCAGTCAAGTTTATAAAGGATGACTTTACCTGCACAAAACTATACTTGAGTTATTTGGCTCGCCATTGCTTACAAAAGGAAAAAAAGACATCCAGCCTGTGTTGACCAGAAACAAAGGTGCCAGGGCATGGGCTTTGGGGGTTAGGTTGTAGGGAAGGACTTAATCAAAGGCCATAGGTTAAGCATCATCATGGGAAGGGGTAGGCCTTGGTAACAATACTGAAATAACCTGATGGAGTACGACAATAATACGAACATAGAAAATAGGTGCATTATCACATTTACTTTACAATCAGAGCGTAAGTCAGGTTCTATTCTATTCTCTGAGGTTTCCTTTGTGAAAGGAATTGTGGTGAGCAGCACCTCCCTTGATTAGTCAGTGGCAAATGTATGAAATACTTGTTCTAGTTTCTTTCCATGGTCTTGCACCAAACACCACATGTGGCTTCCCCAACCCTGACACCACCTCTGTATTCTTTACATAAGCTTCTGAGATAGAGTATTGACCATAGAAATCTCCAACTCGTTACAGGCCCTTGGGCCCTCAATCTTGTGCCGCCCATGTAACCTACTCTAGAAAATGTCTAGAATTATCCTACCGCATAGCCCTGTACTTTTCTAAGCTCCATGTACCTATTTAAGAGTCTCTTAAAATACCCTGCTGTATCCACCTCCACCACTGTTGCCAGCAGTGCATTCCAAGCACTCACCACTGCTCTGTTTCTGGCCTCTGAATCACTCTAAGTGCATTTGTTCCACCAATGCCAAGGACTTGAACTTTGGAAATCCATCCCTCATCCCTTCACACTCTTCCTGTTTAAATTATTCCTTAAGCAATACCTTTGACCAAACCTTCAGTCATCTGCCCTAATATGTCAGAGAGTGAAGCACCGTGGAAGATTTTACTATATTAAAGCTGCTTTGAGAATGTTATTTCTGTTAGTGTACATCAATCATTTGGAGTACATCCTTACCAAATGGTGTAGACTGAAACTTTTTTTAAGCTGTGAAGCATTGTAATGTGGTGACCAAGGAGTTACTTTCTCCACTCTTTGATAAATGAGGGACCATTGAAACGTTTGTTAGTGGTTAAGAATGATAGAGTCTGGAATACCTTTTAAGACATCATGGCATGCGTATTTTAAGCAGAGTCAAGTGAAGATTATGGAGAGAAAGTGGGATCTTGGGACGTTCATACTTGCTAGTTCCCAGGCTTTCTCCTTACTGCCTGTGATCCTGTCAGACTGATGATAACTTTGAACATAGAACACAGCACAGGAATGGGCCTTTCAACCCACAATGTCATTGCTGAACATGATGCCAATTTAAACAGTACAGTCTCCTACAGCTCTCCATTCCTCCCTGCTGACGTGCCTTTCTAAACGCCTCTTAAACGTTATTATCGTATCAGCTTCTACCACCTCCCTAGCAGCACAGTCCAGGCTCTGGGTAAAAACTCTGCTGGTCAGAGTTAAAGTTGGCCTCATATTCAGTTTTTCGTTGCACGTTTTACTTTGGGTGGGTGTTCTCTCATTGGCGATGGCAGCCCACCTTTGAGTATACACTCAGGGACCACTCTCTTAGGTGCACCTGTACAACTGCTCATTAATGCAAATATCCCATCAGCTAATCGTGTGGCAGCAACTTAATGCATAAGAGCATGCAGACGTGGTCATGAGGTTCAGTTATTGTTCAGACCAAACATCAGAATAGGGAAAAAACATGATCTAAGCAACTTTGACCGTGGAATGATTGTTGGTGCTAGACGAGGTGTCGTAGAGTTAGAGTCACATAGCACAGAAACAGGCCATTTGGCCCATCCAGTTCATGCCGAAACCATTTAAACTGTCTACTCCCATTGACCCGCACAGGGACCATAGCCCTCCATATCCCTACTATCCTTGTGCCTATCCAAACTTCTCTTAAAAGTTGAAATTGAGCTCACACGCACCACTTGTGCTGGTAGCTCACTCCACACTCTCACAACCCTCTTAGTGAAGAAGTTTCCCCTCATGTTCCCCTTAAACTTCTCACCTTTTGCCCTTAATCCATGACCTCTGGTTGTAGTTCCACCAAACTTCAGTTGAGAAAATGTGGTGTGAGTATCTCAGAAACCGCTGATCTCCAAGGATCTTCATGCACAACAGTTTTTGAAGTTTACAGAGAATGGTGCAAAAAAGTCATCCAGCGGGCAGCAATTTTGAGGGCAAAAATGTCTTGCTAGAGGGAGAAGTTAGAGAAGAATGGCCATATTGGTTCAAGCAGACAGGAAGACAACAGTAACTCAAATAAAATGTGTTGCAACATTGGTGTACAGAAGAACATCTCTGAATTAACAACACATTGAACCTTGAAGTGGATGGGCTACAGCAGCAGAAGACCACAAATATAGCAAGCAAACAAGTTTATTTTTATAGCACTTTTCAAACACAAGGTAATCCAAAGTGCTTTACATAGAACAAAATATAAAAGCCAAACAGTGGATTTCAGACAATATATAATAGATTAAAGTCAGGCAAAAAATAGATATGATAAATAGAAGTTACAATGCAGGAGATTCTAATTAAAAGTAAAGTTTTAAGCCTTGATTTAAAGGAACTTAAAGTGGGACAGACTTCAGATCCTTTGGAAGGTTATTCCAGGTATGTGGAGCACAGTAGCTAAAAGCTGCTTCACCATGTTTAATTTTGACCCTGAGGACCTGAGAGCTGGGGAAGGTTCGTAATGCAGCAAGAGATCGGAGAAGTATTTCAGCCATTCAGTGCCTTGTAAACCAGCAGTAATACTTTAAAGTCAACCCTCTGAATGACAGGAAGTGGAGTGATGTGTTCTACTTTCTTGGTCTTAGTGAGGACTCAAGCAGCAGTGTTCTGCATGAGCTGCAGCTATCTGAGGGATCTTTTACAGAGACCTGTGAAAACACCATTGCAGAAGTCAAAAAATACCAAAAATAAATGGGTGGATGGTAGTAGGCTGGCTTTGAAATGGTCTTAATGTGACAGTTAAAATTTTAAGTCGGAGTTCATCTCAAGGCTCCTGGCTTGGTGTGTGCTCTGTGACAGGGTTTCTAAGTTCCTCTTAGTCATTCTTTTTTGGCACCAACCACAATTATTTCAGTTTTCTCTTTGTTTAACTGGAGGAAATTTGGATCTTTGAATCAGTGATTTGTTCAATGCAGTTTTTTAGTGATTGCACTTGATGACACTGTTATAAATCTGAGTGTCATCTGCATCATTAAGGTAAGATGTTTTGTTGCTTGCCATGATTTGAGCTAGAGGGAGTATGTCTATGTTAAACAGAAGAGGCTCTACTATGGACCTTGAAGCACTCTGCATGTCATTTTTGTTTGGTCAGATATGTAGCTACCAATTGATACAAAACAGTCCCAGTCCTGTAAATACGATTTAAACCACTTTAGGTCTACCAGAAAGTCTACCCAGTTTTCCAGTCTGTCCAGTAATATGCCATTGTCAACTGTGTCAAAAACAGCACGAAAATCCAGTAAAACCAAAACTGAAATTTTATCATCATAATGGTTCAAGCGGATGTAATTTAAAATCTTGACCAGAACAGTCTTAGTGCTATGGTGTTGTTGAAATCCAGAATGGAAAACATCCATACAGTTGCCTAGTGCCAAAAATGCTATTAAATTGCTGATAAACAACCTTTTCAGTGATTTTACTTAAACATGGTAAGTTCGATATAGGCCTGTGGTTATTAATTACTGAGGCATCTAGGTTGTTCTTTTTTAAAAAAGGCTTAATAACTGCAGTTTTCAGGGCTTTGGGAAGCAGCCTGATAGAAGAGAAGTGTTGGCTATTTGCAGAAGTCTGACGCCATGCGACTAAAAACATTTTTAAAAATAGATTGTAGGTAAGATGTCAAGGGAACTGGAGGAGGATTTCAGGTGTAGCACAATTTCTTCGGGAGTTTTATAGTCAATAAGTTTGAATTGTGACATCTTCAGTAAATTAGTCCTAAGTGAGTGAAAGGAAGACACTGACTTCTGACCTGCTGCAGAGATACTGACAGCATATCTAATCTTCTAAACTTTGTTAGTAAAAAAAGAACACAAGCTTATTAGGTGACTTTGTAGTTAGAAGTTCAGCTGCTACTGATCTGGGAGGATGCGTGAGCCTGTTAGCTGTAGCAAATAAGGCACTCAGTGTTCAGTTTATTAGGTACAGGAACGGCCACTGAGTGAACATATCTCTGGCCTAATGCTCGACCTCCAGTCCCAGACAAAATTTCAGTTTGCTACTCCTGATACTCTGAATCATCAAGTGAAATTTTTCTGCTGCCATTTAAAAAAAATGTAAACCAGCAGGGATCCTAATCTGAAAGGTCAGTTCATTAGTTGCCTTGACTTGGGAAGAACGCGTATAATTACTGAGCTGACGGGTGATGGGGGAGTCACGCCTGTTGCAACTGATGCAAGGTACTTTTTTCTTCAATGCCAAAACATTTATGCCACATTTCAAGAGAAAGGGAAAAATTTAAATTTACATTCAAAGACAATTTCCACTGCTGTGCAGTCAAGTTGCTCATAGATTCATTGAGTCATAGAGCACAGAGAGAGCCCATCTAGTCCATGCTGGCCTGGTCTTCTGACCATTCCAATCAAGCTGCACTGGGACCATAGCCCTCAAAACTGCATTTATGCATGTACCTATCTAAACTTCTCTGAAATGTTACAGTTGAACCCACACCCACCACTCCATTGGCAGCTCATTCCTCACTTGCACCACCCTCTGAGTGAAGATGTCTCCTCCGATTCCTCTTAAATATTTCGCCCTAAACCAATGACCTCTATTTTTATTCTCACTCAACCTGAGGGGAAAAAGCCTGTGTGTATTTATCCTACCTATAACCCTAAATTTTGTATACCTCTGTTAGATCTCCCCTCATTCTCCGGTGTTCCAGGAATAAAGTCCTAACATATTCAATAACTTCCCAATAATTCAGGCCCTCAAGCCCCAGCTGTTATGTTTTGTAACTCCAAAACATTAAACTAATTTAAAGGAAGACACAGGAGTCCAAAATGCGGGTCTAACTTTGTGATTACTTTAAGTGAGGTGTGCATGTATCGTGTAGTCGTGTGATGATGTATGCAATTCTGTATTTACATATGTAACCCGTAATAAATTATTTAAATGAACAAGAATACTTATTCAAACAATATATATACAAGCTTACACAAATATTACTCAAATATTAAATGTAGCAGTATCCTTGAAAATTTTCTCCACACTCTTTCAAGTGTCAATTTGACATTTTTCCCAAAAACAAGTTGAAAAGAAATATGATGTTATTTCCAATATCGAACAGGATGAAGCAAATGGAGGATTGATATTGAAAGTTCCTTCAATCACCTAACTTTCACCCAATAGTATAACACTCTGCTTTCAATCAGTGTATCACCTGGTACATGTGGCTCAGAATCAGCTCATCATGAACCTCGTGTTTTAAAAAGGCAACGATAATTCCAGTGCCAAAGAAAAGCAAGGTGGCATGCCGGAATGACTATCAACCTGTGGCTCTGACATCAATTGCAATGAAGTGCTTTGAGTGATTGGTTATGGCACACATAACCTCGACGCTTTGCAATTCGCCTACCGGAGCAACAAGTCAACGGCAGAAGCCATCTCTCTGGCACTACGTTCCTCCTTAGAACACCTGGAGAATAAAGATACATATGTCAGGCTCCTTTTCACTGACTACAGCTCTGCCTTTAATAACATCACTTCAAATAAACTGATTCCTAAGCTCCAGAACCTGGGTCTTAGCACTCAGATCGGCAGCTGGATCTTCAACTTCCTCACAGACGGGACCCAGGCTGTAAAAATAGGGGACAAGCTCTCCTCTACAATCACTCTGAGCACTGGTGCACACAAGGCTGTGTACTCAGCCTCCTGCTGTACTCTCTGTACACCATGATTGTGTAGCCAAGTTTCCATCGAACTTAATATATAAGTTTGCTGATGACTCTACAATTGTAGGCCGTATCTTGGGTAATGATGAGTCTGAGTACAGAGAGGAAATTAAGAACCTGGTGGCATGGTGCGAAGACAATAACCTATCCCTCAACGTCAGCAAGACGAAGGAATTGGTTGTTGACTTCAGAAGGAGTAGAGGACCGCACAACCCCATCTACATCGGTGGTGCGCAGGTAGAACAGGTCAAACGCTTTAAGTTCCTCTGGATGAATATCACAAATCACCTGACTTGGTCTAAACAAGCAGAGTCCACTGCCAAGAAGGCCCCCCAGCGCCTTTACTTCATGAGAAAGCTGAAGAAATTTGACCTGTCCCCTAAAACCCTCACTAATTTTTATAGATGCACCGTAGAAAGCATTCTTCTAGGGTGCATCACAACCCGGTATGGAAGTTGTCCTGTCCAAGACCAGAAGAAGCTGCAGAAGATTGTGAACACAGCCCAGCACATCACACAAACCAATCTTCCATCCTTGGACTCACTTTACACCGCACGCTGTCAGAGCAGTGCTGCCAGGATAATCAAGGATACAACCCACTGTTTGTCCCTTTTTGTCCCTCTTCCCTCTGAAAGAAGGTTCAGGAGTTTGAAGTTTCGTACAGCCAGATTTGGGAACAGCTTCTTTCCAACTGTGATAAGACTGCTGAACGGATCCTGACCCGGATCTGGGCCGTACTTCCAAATATCCGGACCTGACTTGCACTACCTTACTTTCCCTTTTCTATTTTCTAATTATGATTTATAATTTAAATTTTTATTATATTTACTTCGATTTGTATTTGAGGGAGTGCGAAGCGTGGAATCAAATATCGTGATGATTGTACGCTCTAGTATCAATTATTTGGTGACAATAAAGTAAAGTAAAGCAAAGTATTGTCAGCTTGGGGCAAATCACTGACTGGGATGTGGGCAAGTAGGAGAATGAGGGGAACTTTGCTAGAGGTATATATACAAAATTATCAGAGTTATAGAGTAAATGCAAGCAGGCTTTTTCCATTGAGCTTGAAACTAGAGGTCATGGGTTAGGGTGAAAGGTTTAAGAGGAATATGAGAGGTTCAGAGAAGACTCATGAGAATGATTCCAAGAGTGAAAGGGTTAACGTATGAGGAACGTCTGGTAGCTCTTGGGCTGTATTCCCTGGAGATCAAGAGAATGAGAGGATATCTCATAGAAACATTCCGAATGTTAAAAGGCCAAAACAGATTAGATATGGCAAAGTTATTTCCCATGGTAGGGGAGTCTAGAACAAGAGGGCACGACTTCAGGATTGAAGCACATCCATTTACAATAGAGATATAGAAAGTCAGTGGGTGGTAAGTCTGTGGAATTTGTTGCAATAAGCAGCTGTGGAGGCCAAGTCATTGGGTGCATTTAAGTCAGAGATAGATAGGTTCTTGATTAGCCAGGGCATCAAAGGGTTTGGAGTAAAGGCAGGGGAGTGGGGATGACTGGAAGAATTGGATCAGCCCATGATTGAATGGCAGAGCAGACTCAATGGGCCAAATGGCCTACTTCTGCTGCTATATCTTACAGACTTCCTTACTCAGAGGGCGGTGAGAGTGTGGAATGAGCTGCCAGTGCAAGTAGTGGATGCAGGTCATGGGGAAGGCTTTGTTGCCTTCAACACTGACTGGCAACTCCTGCGACACCACTCATGCAACACTGTATGCTCTCTGCCGCTCCTTTGGATTCATCGGCTGCCTGGAAAGGTGGGGTGGGGGGCTGCTGCATGGGCAACAGCTTACTCCCATATCATTCTGGCTTGCGTATCACGTAGACAATTGTGTTGCAATATTCATGGTCGACCCTGACCAATGGAGGGCCTCAGTATTGAAGGGATTAGGCATGATATTTGTTCAGCACAGACAGCCTGTTCCTGTGCTATAGTATTTGATGACTCTATACCTTTCTAATGTTGAAGCAAGGATTCAGCTTGTGGTGCATCACCACAGAAATGTTGCACCTGAGGAATACTGTTAGCATTGTCAGGGCACTGGAGCAGGGGTCCAATCACAGACCCGGTACTGTGCACACAGCGATATTAATTGAGTAACAAATCCCAAGGTGCAAACAAAGTGTGTCAAAGTTCAGGCAGAGATCAGAACATCCAGAGAAATCCAAAAACCAGAATCGGGAAACAGGCAGAGTCGATATTCAGACAGACAATACAGATAAAAATGCCGGAAAGGCTCAAGAAAATTCACTGTCACAATCTGGCAACAAACAGGTGAAAACACAGGTCTGAAATACCCTGAGCAATAAACAGAGAGGCAGATGATAGGTGGAGCACAATGAGACACAGGTGGCAGCAATACAGGTAATAATGAGAAACAGATGAGAGACGGAGTACTCAGTGATACAGGGGCCGGAGCAGAGCAGGAGTGGGGACAGGAGCACATGGCAATACAAAACCACAGACTGATGGCAAGGGGGAAAAGCACTAAAAGACAGAGTTCAACTGGAGGTTCTGACAAGCATGGATTGTCTTTGGACACATTAAGCAATTTTTGACCAGCATCCCCGTGTGTGCCTCATTGGAACGGGTTCAAAGCCCACTGCAGACTCATGGATAACACTCCAGTGTGGCACTGTGCTCACTGTATGTCAACACTTCAAACTGAAGCTTCATTCGGTCTGTCAGGAAAACTGAGAAGTTCCCATGGATTGCTGCAGCTTCCTGGTAAATATTAACCCCTTGAACTCCAGCTCTTTGCTCATTTACCTGTTTGAGATGCCAACATTCATTATAGAAATATGAAACAGTTTGGGAAACTTCAACATGGTGAAATATACCACATGAATACAAATTCTTTCTTTAAATGTTATAACCAAGTTGTTGCCTTGTTTTGTGCTATGGAAGCAATTTTGCACTGAATCTAGAGGCAGACACTGGGAAGGAACTGAACAATATGAATGGATTTGATTGTTAGACACAGTCTCCATTCCCCAGAAGGATCCTAGTTACTTGCAAAATGGATATTACTGCAAGCCCAAGCATTACTGTCGGAAGCTTTGCCATGTCAAGAACATTGCCCAAAAGCACAGGTTTTAGTATGTCAGGTTCATGGGAGTTAAGAATAAAGTAAATGCTTTGTGTCTTTCTGGAGCTTTGAAATGGTAGCCCAGTTTTCATTGTCAGAGGGTGGTGAATTGGTTTGTTTTTGTTGTGTCTACTGAGGCACGGTGAAAAACTTTGTTTTACATGCCATCCATCCAGATCATGGGTAGCTGGGCTCGTTAGCCTTGGTTGGCAGGCAGCCTAAGAGAAGGACAACTCTGACTCCAAACCCGGGCAGGTGGGGCTCGTCAGGCCATCCACCTGGGAGATGGACACTCTGACGTAACTCCTACAACCCGAGGACCTCGCTGTCACCGTCCCAGCTTGCTAGGCTATGGCAGATGAACACCGGGTGTAAAGGGTGGGGCCAGTACCGTGCACACTGCACGCCACCTAAAAAAACCATTGCACAGGCCAAAGGACTTGCCCATGTCTGTGGGCAGCCCCCTTCCTAAATCTTCATTTGTGAAGCCAAGCCATGATGATGGTGATACACATCATTTCATTACACAGTGTATTGAGGTGGAACAAGGGTAAGCAGTAACAGAATGCAGAATAAAGTATTACAGATACAGAGAAGGTGCCGTGCAGGTTGATATTAAGATGGGAGTCCACCTTATTGTTGTAGGAACCTTCAATTCCCACATAGAACAAAAATCTGCCCCCCTTGAACTCATCGATGTTCAAAGATACAGAATTAGTAGCTCTCTGTGAAGGAGTACTCTGAACATTCTTGACACTTCCCGAGAAGATAATACTTATTCACCATTAAATGGACAACTCTTTATTCTGGAATGATTCTCTGTATTTGTAGAATGCTCCGTCAAGGATAAACAGAAACCACTCCAGTGCCTCTCCTTCCTCAGAATGCAAAGGAAATTTGGCATGTGTCCTTTGACCTTCACCAATGTTTATAAATGCACCATAGAGGAGATCCTATCCCAATGCACCACAGCTCGCAGTGGCAACTGCTACTCCCGAGACCACACTTCCCGAGAAGTGTGGGAGCTGGGGACATAGATTAGCCCAAAACAGAAGCTAGCTTCCCTTCCACAAACTCTGTCTGCACTTCTCACAGCTTCAATAAAATAGCCAGCATAATCGAAGGCCCCACCCGCCCCAGACATTCTTTTCCTTTCCCCTCCAACTCTATTGGGCAGAAAATGTCAGGCTCAAGGACAACCTCTATCCCATCATTATGAGACTCTTGAATGGATCTCTGGTATGTTAAAGGAGAATCTTTGAACTCTCGATCTGCCTTGTCATGGTCCTTACACCTTCTGTTTGTCCGTTCGGCACTTTCTCTGGAACTGTAACATGATATTCTGCATATCGTTTTTGCACCTCACTGTACTTATGTTTTGAAATTGTTTGTAAGGATGAATTGCAATACTAGGATTTCCACTATTTTTCAGTACATGTAATAATTATAAACTAACACCAATATGGTAATGTGATAAACTAGGCTGCTTTTTCGCTTCCATATCAGTAATTTATGAGCTTGTGTTTTCCAGCTTATTGCCTGGATTGATTTTACTGTTAAGCACAATATCTCCCCAGAAATGTATTTAATATTTCGGTAATATTTGAGTAATATTGTAATTATATTGTTTGATGAATTATTCTGTGCTGTTTGCATTATTTATTATGGGTTTTATGTGTAAGTATGTGAATGGAACACGTCATTATGCCACCAAGTCATTAGTGTGCACTTCACAAAAGTAAAGGAACTACAAAAACAAGTTTTCTCCCTGGGCTCCCGTGCTTTTCTTTTAATCAATTTTATGTTTTGGAGTGTGGAGTTCTAAAACATACCAGGCTGCAGTGGCTTGGACATGCTTTCAGATACAATGTGAAACTCCTGGATCTCAAAGGATTTTTTATAGCATGCAAATCTATTTGTTCCCTATTGCTTCCAATAAGGTTTCCTCACTTTGAAATATTAAAGTAATTTCATGAACTTTCATTCCTAAAGCATTCATTGCCACCAGGGAGCCTCATTGAGCCACCCCACTGCCAAGACATAAGACGATAAGATATAGGAGCAGAACCGGGACACCCAGTCCATTGAGTCTGTTCTGCCATGTAATCATGGCTGATCTATTTCCTCTTAACCAATGTCTACTCTAAGGTAGGACAAAATGTGTGCTGACAACATGGAGTCTGCGATAATTCATTTGCAGATTTCAGAACTGGCTTATTTACACTGTTTTTATTGAAAAAATTATTCAGTGCACACGTGTTGTCACTGGGCAGAAAATTGCATAGCACAAAATTTTTGCGCACACTAATTTACAAATTAGAGTGAACACTGCTCTCAACCCCATTCTTCTGCCTTCTCCCTGTAACCTTTCACGCCCTGACTTATCAAGAATCTATTAACCTCTGCCTTAAATACACCCAATGACCTGCCTCCACAGCCGCCTGTGGCAACGGATTCCAGAGATTCACCACCTTCTGGCTACAGAGATTCCTCCTCATCTCTGTTATAAATGGATGTTCCTCTATTCTGAGGTTGTGCCCTCTGGTCCTAGGCTCCCCCACTATAGGAACATCTTCTCCACATCCACTCTATCCAGGCCTTTCAACATTTGATAGGTTTTAATGAGATCCTTCACATTCGTCTAAATTCCAGTGAGTACTGGTCCAGAGGCATCAAATGCTCCTCACATGATAATTCTTTCATTTCTGGAATCATTTTTGTGAGCCTCCTATGAACCCTCTCCGATGTCAGCACATTCTTTCTTAAATAAGGGGTTCAAAACAACTCACAATACACTGTGAGGCCTCACTATTGCCTTATAAACCCTTAGCATTATATCCTCAAAATGAATGCTAACATTGAATTTGCCTTCCTCACCAGCAACTCAACCCGCAAGTTAACCCTTAGGGAACCCTGTGTGAGGACTCCCAAGTCCCTTTGCACTTCAGATTTTTGTATTTTCTTCCAGCTTAGAAAATAGTCTTTGCTTTATTCTTTCTACCAAAGTGACACGGTATTGCATTTGCCACTTCTTTGCTCATTCTCCTAATCTGTCTCAGTCCTCCTGCAGTCTCACTGCTTCCTCATCATTACCTGCCCCTCCACCTATCTTTGTATTGTCTGCAAACTTGACCATAAAGACATCAATTCCATCATTTAAATCATTTATATACAACATGAAAAAGAGAAGGTCCCAACACCAATACCTGTGGAAAACCACTAGTCTCCAGCAGCCAAACAGAAAAGGCCCCCTTTCTTCCCATTCTTTGCCCCTTGCCAATCAGCCAATGCTCTATTCTTGTTAATATCCTTCCTGTAATTCTTATCTTGTTAGGCAAACACATATGCAATACTTTGTCAAAGACCTTCTGACAATCCAAGTACACAATATCCTCCAATTCTCCTTTGTCTATTCTGCTTGTTTTTTTTCCTCAAAAAATTCTAACAGATTTGTCAGGCAAGATTTTCCCTTAAGGAAACCATACTGACTTTGGCCTATTTTATCATGTGCCTCAAAGCTACCCTGAGACGTAATCCTTAACAATCAACTCCAATGACTACCCAATCACTGAGGACAGGCTAAATGGTATATACTTTCCTTTCTTCTGCCTCCCTCCTTTCTTGAAGAGTGGAGTGACAATTGTAATTAAGCAGACCTCTGGAACCATCTTAGAATCTTGTAATTTGTGAAAAATTATTACTAATGCTTCCACAATCTCTTCAGATACCTCTTACAGAACCCTGCAGTGTAGTCCATCTGGTCCAGGTGGCCTATGTACTTTTAGACCTTTCACCTTCCCAAGCACCTTCTCCCTAGTTAATAGCAACTGCACTCACTTCTGCTCTCTGACACTCTTGAACTTCTGGCATACTTCTAGTGTTTTCCACAGTGAGGACCAATATTCATTCATCCACCACTTCCTTGTCCCCCCATTGCTAATTCTCCAGCATCAATTTCCAGTGGTCCAATATCTATAATTGCCTTTCCTTTACTCTTTATATATCAGAAAAAATATGTATTCTGTTTGATCTTAGCTAGCTTACCTTCATATTTCATCTCTTCTCTCCTTATGACATTTTTGGTTGTTTTCTGTTGGTTTCTAAAAGCTTCCCAATTCTCTAATTTCCCACGAATTTTGCTCTAATATATGCCCTCTTTTGCTTTTAGGTTGGCTGTGACTTCCCTAGTCTTCCACAGTTGTGTCATCCTGCCTTTAAAATATCTCTATTTCTTAGGGATGCATCTATCCTGCACCTTCTGAATTTCTCCCCAAAACTCCAGCCATTGCTGCTCTGCCATCATCCCTGACAGTCTCCTTCCAATCATCTTTAGCCAGCTCCTCTTTCATTCCTCTGTTATTCCCTTTTCTCCACTGTAATACTGATACATTTGATTTAGTTTCTCCATCTCACTTCGCAGAGTGAATTCTATCATATTATGATCACTACCTCCTAAGGGTTCTTTTACCTTAAGCTCATTGATCAAATCTGATTAATTACACGACACCCATTCTGGAATAGCTCATAGACTCAACCACAAACAGCTCTAAAAAACATCTTGTAGGCATTCTTTCAAATTTTCTCTTTCAGGTTTGAAAATCAGCAACAACCTGATTTTCTGAATCTACCTGCATATTTAAATCTCCCGTGACTATTATAACATGGTCCTTTTGACATGCATTTTCTATGTTCCATTGTAATTTGCAGCCCACAGCCTGGTTACTGTTCTGAGTCCTGTGTTTAACTCCCATCATGGTCTTTTCACTCTTGCACTTTCTTAAATCTACCCACAATGATTCTACATCTTCTAATACTATGTCACTTCCTTCTAAGCATTTGATTTCATTTTTTACCAACAGATCCATGCTAGCCCCTCTGCCTGCTGGCCTTTTCTTTCTATACGATGTGTATCCATGGATGTTAAGGCCCTATCTTCTTTCAGTCATGACTGAGTGATGCCATTACATCAAACATGCCAATCTTTAACTGCGCTGTATGATCATTTACCTTATTCCATGTACTGCAGGCTTTCAAATATAACACCTTCAATCTTGCATTCATCAGTCTTTTCAATTTTATCCCTTGTTACGCTGCAACTCATCCCACTGACTGCAATTTTGCCCTATCACTACAGTCTCACTACACCCTGCCCCTGCTTGTACAAGAACTGCCCCATCCTCAGCCCTATCAATCAATTTCCTGTCACCCTGCCAAATTAGTTTAAAACCTCCCTAACAGTTCTAACAAACCTGGATATTGGTTCAGGTGCAACTGGTCCTTTTTGTACATGTCATACCTTCCCCAGAAGAGATCCCAATGATCTTAGATTTCTGAAAACCTGCCCATTGCACCAATTCCTCAGCCATACATTCATCTACCAAATCATCCTACTCTTACCCTCACTGGCACGTGGCGCAGGCCACAATTCAGAGATTGCGAACCTGGAGATACGACTTTTCAGATTTCTATCTAGCTCCATGAATTCTCTCTTCAAGACCTCCTCCCTTTTCCTACCTGTCATTGGTGCCAATGTATACAAAGACTTCTAACTGCTCAAATTCCCCATTTAGAATGCTATGGACCCAGTCCAAGTTGTCCCTGACCCAGGCAACTGAGAGGCAACATATCATCCAGGTATCTCTATTGCATCCAATCTTTTGTTTCCTCCTCTAACTATGGAATACCCTAACACCACTTCAGTCCTCTTTTCTTCACTTCCCTCTGAGTGACAGCACTACACACGTTGCCAGGTGCCTGATTGCTGCAGCTTCCGCATGTTAGGTCTTCTTCTCCGCAGGATCCAAAATGGTGTATTTATTATTGAGTGGTATGGCCACAGGGGTACTCTGCACTGACTTCTCACTTTTTCTTCCTCTCCTGACAATTTCCCAGGTACTTGCCTCCTGCAAGTACCTCCCTGTAGCTCTTATCTATCCCTTCCTCAGTTCCCCACATGAGCTGAAGATCACTGAGCTGCAGCTCCAGTTTGTTAACACTTTCTCTAAGGAGCTGCAAATTGGTGCAGGTGAGGTTATCTGGGAGGCTGTAGGTCTCCCCAAATGCCCTCATCTCAGTCCCCGGAGCCTTCTTTACTGCTCCAACAATGTACATTACCAACAGATGAAAAATGTTGAAGAAGAAACTTACCAGATATTGTGTGTACCTCGCCCAAGCCCGTTCTCACTGAAGCCTGATAAGCCAAACCACTCCACTCTAAAATTAGTCTATTCTAACAATGGCCACTCCTCTTGCCCCTGCCTTACTTTTATTTCCCCTTGCTAATACATTATTAATGGATTATCATTATTATTATATTATTATATTCTTATTTTTCCTCCGCTCAGGCTGGTAGAACCTGAGTTATGGGCATAGCCAAGCACACTCATTTCTCAATTGCTAGGAACTTTTGGAATATTCTATCAGTGGCTTAGTATTGAGGCTTTCTGGAGATTTGCATAGATATTGCTGTGTAGCCCGAATTGTTTAATGCTATTGTGTAGTGCCTTTGAGATGATACTAGTTGTAGATGTTACTATTGGGACTGTGTGTACCCCATTCATGTTCCTTTCAATTTCCTCTTTTAATTCAGAATATTTCTAGTGTTTTTCACTTATTGATTTCTCTATGCTCTATGTATCTGGAATGCCTGTATCTATTAAATAAGTTGTTCTAGCTTTTTATCCTGTAATATTATATCCAAACAGTTTTTGTGGATTGTCCTGTCTGTACTATCAGACCAATCATAATATAATTTGTAGGAGTCTGACTCTAAAACAGAATCAGGCTTGTATTTATAGTAAGGTATAGTTTCTGTTATGAGTTTGTATTTTAAAGCAGGATTTCGGTGAATGATGCTTGCCATTTGATTGTGCCTGTGTAAGCAATCAGATTGAGTTAAATTGCTGCAGGCTCCTATAATGAGTTAGATTGTTTCAGGCTTCTCTTGGCATTTTCTGCATTTATCATCTTGAATTTGTTGGTCTTTTATTATGTACTTTTGATATTTGTTTTGTAAAAATTACCAGGCCCTGTGTTTCCGCAAGGAACTTTTCTTTTCTTGGGAAGAGATCTCCAACCCTGAGCCAGTCGATTGACGCTTCCTTTTTGACCTCCAGCCTGCTCAGATCGTGGGGATGCCTTCCGATGAGGGTCATGCTCTTCCATTGGTCAAATTTTTGTTCCATAGCGATAATTCTTAATTTTTCTTCAAATTAATTTGAAATTAATTTACTGCATTACTTATGCTTTCATTTCAGTTTAATAGAGTGTTCTTCTTACCAGAATTACATATGCTCACATGGAGTGCTGAATCCTCTTTTTGTTGGTGAAAATATTCCTTAGAAGTTTTATCTGATGGTTGTGTAATTTTTTTCTGTCTGTTGTTCAGCTTCCTCCTCTGTCCTAGGTAGTGTTAGTTTAAGTGTGTTTGTTGTACATGGTGCTTTCTAAAATTTGGCATTGCAGTTCCTATTGTACTTTGTAAAATTTCCAGATCAGTTTCAGACCAAGATATGACACCAAAAGAATGCATTAAT
Organism: Hypanus sabinus; assembly: GCF_030144855.1. Taxonomy (NCBI): domain Eukaryota; kingdom Metazoa; phylum Chordata; class Chondrichthyes; order Myliobatiformes; family Dasyatidae; genus Hypanus; species Hypanus sabinus. Next base: position 19,626,603 of record NC_082717.1, on the reverse strand, counting down.
ATGGGTATAGTAAAAGTGTTTATTGCCTTTATAATGTTTTACTATCGAGCTCTGTTTGGCTCATTTTCTAAGCCTTGAACTAAATTCTGTTGAAGGTTTTTCCTTTATTGCACTATGATCTAATTTCTTTGCTCACTGAGATCCTAAATGTGTCATAGTTGTCCATCAGTTGATTTGTATCCTGCTGCTCTGATTGTATTCTATTAGCTCTATTGCACCTTTCTTTGTGTTTGGCGTTCTGCACTTATCTAAAGTTCACGTTTAGATCTTTTGAAAATAGTTCTACTATTTGAATTAATTACTAATGAAGAAACATATAATTTCAAATTGTCCGAGAATGGAAGGTGTGTCAAGGTATAATTTGTTTGGTTGTTTCTGATTTGATACCCAATTATTGTATCATTCAGTAAATTAGAGAGTGAGTTTGAAGCTCAGTGTGATGGGCTTAGAGGCCTTATTATTACTGTAATGATTCGCCATCACCTTGTCTGCTGGAGCAACCTTGTGTCTTCTTTTAGCCCTCCTGATTGCATTCTTTGTGTTCCCTTGTATTTCTCATACACATCAAGTGCCTTGTATGTTCCTGCCTACCTGTACCTGCTATGCACCTCCTCCTTTTTCTTAACCAGGATCTCAATACCTCTCAAGAACCAAGGTCCCCTGAACGTGTTATCCTTGTCCTTTATTCTGACTGGAACGAGCTGCCAGTCGAACTAGCGGATGCAGGTCCATCCAGAGAAATTTGGTTAAGTGTGTGTTGGTGAGAGGAGCGTGGAGAGCTATGGTCCATGTGCGAGTCAGTGGGACTATGCAGAATAACTGTTCAGCACAGTCTGGATGGGCCAAAGAGCCTGATTCTCTACTGTACTACTCTATGACTCCAACAGTGTAAGCGGCATTTTTCCTGGTATTCATAACTGCTGATGAGCCAAACAGAAGGCTGCTTGTGGAAGTTGAGGCTCCCAGCATAGCCACACACTAGTCGCTGGGGTTAGGAGTTTGAAGAATAAAGGATACAGATGTCTATGTTTCACTGAAGTAGTGCACCCCCTTCAGGACAGAGTCCTGTAATGCAATTAATTTGTTTTGAGACAATAAACCATGGCATAGACTGTGAGAGTGAATTAGAAGTGAGTATAATCGATTTGATATGCAGTGCCCCTACAGAAAAGAAGCATACAATGACTTTAATGCAGTAAATTAATTTCAAAATGTCAGCTGGGCAATTAATGTGAACTATCCTAATCTGGAGGGCAACACCGACCTCACACGCAGTGTGTGCAGCCTGCTGATCGCCCTCTGCCTCTAATCATGCAGGTGCCTGCAGCGTTAACACACCTCCTGAAGGCAAATCTCTACCACATTTAAACGAAGCTACAAACAATTTATTTTCCTGTGACTAGTTTACGAAGGTGCTCTGGCTGTCTGCCTTCTGCAGTGCTTGCTCTCGAGTTGAGACTGTGTGATGTGGGGTATAATTAATGGAAGAGGGGGTTGGCCATTTGATCCTACGAGCCTCCCCCCCCGTGCCCAGCCTAAGCTTTCACTTCAATCGGCCTCACTGGGAATTGTAGGCCTGACAGACTCGTGACACGGTGGGACGGCACAGAGCTGCAGCCTGGGTTCGATGCTCACCTCTGTGCTCAGGAGCCCTGAGGCAGTGTTGCAGCTCTTAAAAAAAACTCTGGCTCGACCACAATTAAAACGTCATCTTCAATTCTGGTCCTGCGTTGTAGGAAGCATGTGGAAGCTTTAGAAAGGGTGCCGAAGAGATTTACCAGGTTGGATTAGAGAGGATGGGGGTTTTTCCCTTTGGAGCAGAGGAGGATGAGAAGTGACTTGTTTGAGGTGTGCAAGATGATAAGAGGTGCAGCATGGGCAGTCAGAGACTTTTTTCCAGGGCAGAAATCACTGACACAAGAGGGCACATTTGTAAAGTAATGGGGGGAAAGCATAGGGAACGTCACAGGTAGGTTTCCTCCACATAGTGATAGGTGAATGGAAAGCCCTGCCTGGTGTGGTGGTAGAGACAGACACATTTAAGAGACTCTTAGATAGGCACATGGATGAATGAAAATTGGAGGGTTATGTGGGAGGGAAAGGTTAGGTTGGTCTTGAAGTAGGCTAAAAAGTTGGCACAACATTGTGGGCCAAGGGGCCTCAGTACTGGGCTGTTGTGTTCTATTTTCCATGTTCTATGTTCTGACCTCTGGTGCTGTCTGTGTGAAGTTTGCATGTTCTCCTTGTGATGATGTTGGTTTCTTCCCAAATTTCATGGGTTGGCAGGTTCATTGGCCAAGAAAATACCCCCGATGTGTGGTAGAATCTGAGGCAGCTGGTGGGAAATGAGGAGAATAAGATGAACTATTGTAACTGGTCTTTGTTACCAGAGAGCGCATGGCAATTACACTCCCTCAAATATTGCCTCATGTTAACAGAACTTTAGTGTTGCTGGTCTGACCCAGAGTTTGAAGCCCACCAGTCAATATCCTCAGGGATCAAACTTTTCCTGTGTGTTGTCTATGTGTTGCCCCAGCCCAGAGTACCTGCTGGTCTTTCCAGAAATAAAGTCCTGAACTCTGGCAATGGAGATTGTCCGTACCACAGCAACTGAGGAAGATGTCTGCTCACCAGGTTAGAACATAAGACCAGAAGCAATAGGAGCAACATTAGGCTATTCAGCCCATTGAATCTGTTCCCCCATTCCATCATGGCTGATTTATTAAGGCTTTGAGCCTCATTAAGCTGCTTTCTCCCCGTAACTTTTGCCGCTCTGACAAATCAAGAACCTATCAATTTCCACTTTAAATATACCCAATGACTTGGCCTCAACATCTATCTGTGGCAATAAGTTCTACAGATTCACACCCTCTGGCTGAAGAAATTCCTCCTTATCTATGTTCTAAAGGGATATCTTTCTATTCTGAGGCTGTGCCCTTTGGTCCTAAAAATCCCCCACTATAGGAAACATCCTCTGCACATCTGCTCTATCTAGGCTTTCCAATATTCGATATTTTCAATGAGATCATACCTCATTATTCTAAACTCCAGTGAGTACAGGCCCAGAGCCATCAAACGTTCCTCACACATTAACCCTTTCATTCCCAGGATCATTCTAGTGAACCTCTTCTGGACCCTCTCCAATGCCAGCACATCTTTTCTTAAATAAAGGTTGCAAAAATGCTCCAACTGCAGTCTGATCACACTTTAGGGAAGGTTAGGGAAGCAAGTGATGAGAAAGGCATGCTGGACAAACTGAGAACAGTTCTGAGTTTTAAAAAAGCCATCTACTCATCACTAGAGGTCTCATTTTTGAAGAGGGTTGAACTTATGGGCTTCTTCCCAGTTTGACATAAGACTCGTGAGAACTACAGAGGAACAGCAAAAATGGTAACCTCCCTGGTTCTTCTGCCAAAGTCTGGATAAGCAGGAGGTTTATCGGGGTGTTCCTGCTGCTGCAGCCAACCACTAGCTGAGTGTGCCAAGCCTATCTCCCATCTGTACCTCCTTCTTCCAGAGGCAGGAGGAATCAACCTTCATCTCTCCTTGGCTGTCTGGATACACAAACAACATCTTATTGAAAATTATATTTGTAATTGCGATGTATAAAAACAGAAAATAATTGAAGACATCAAATAAAAAATAATGTGAATAAAGAAGCTTGCTCTTGCTTTGCTTCTCATCTGGAGACCTGGGATCCCTACTACCCGGTGTGAGTCCTCAGGAGCTGAGGCTTGCCTGCCAGATCACCTGCCACTCAAACCAGTCCACTGATGATGTCGTAAGTTTGCACCTAGAAAACTCATACACCAGCATGTTGTTCATCTACTTTAGCTTGGCGTTTAATACAATCGTCCCTCAAAGGCTGCTGGGTAAATTGCCCTTGTTAGGAGTTAACACCACTCTCTTTGATGGGACTTGGAGTACAATGACCACAGTCAGTTCGAGTTGGCAGCAACATCTCAAGCTCCATCGCGCTGAGCCCTGGTGTCCCCAGGCTTGTGGTCTCAGCCCATTGCTGCTCACTCTGCTGACTCACGACTACACTGCCAGATCCAGCTCAAACCACATCACCAAGTACGCTGATGGTGGTTGGCCCCATCAGCAACTATGTTGAGTCAGCATACAGAGAGGCTTGTCAAATGGTGCAGGGAAATGCAATCTGACTCTTAAAGAGAACAAGGCAAAAGGGATGATTCAGGAAGTCGCAGGTCGGCCACTCTCCATTGGCTCAGTCGTGGAGAGAGTGAAGAACACAAAGTTCTTTGGTGTGCACGTAACAGGTGATCTAACCTGGACCTTCAACACTCTCTCCCTAGTCAAGAAGGTACAGCCGCTTTTAGACTTTCTGAGAAGATTGATGCTTATGAAGCTCTCCGCCTTCCCCCCCCCCCCCCACCCACATTTTAACAACTTCATATGGGCGCCCCTTCGGGCACGTCCTGACTGTGCATCGTTGTGTGCTACGGAAGCAGCATGGCATTGGACCGCAAGACACTCCAGAGGACAGTAAGACCCACCAAGAGGTTTATCGGGGTCTCCCTCCACTCATATTTGTGAAATCTACCGGGAGTGTTGCAGAGGAAAGGCCTGAAGCATTGATGAGGATCCCTACCACCCACGGGGTGGAGTTTGTTAGGTGTGTTCAGGAAGGTTTCCTGACACAATATGTAGATAAGCCTACAAGGCTGTACTTGATCTAGTATTGGGAAATAAACCTGATCAGGTGTCAGGTCTCTCAGTGGGAGAGCATTTTAGAGATAGTGATCACAATTCTATCTCCTTTACCACAGCATTGGAGAGGGATAGGAACAGACAAGTTAGGAAAACATTTAACTGGAGTAAGGGAAACATGAGGCTATCAGGCAGGAACTTGGAAGCATAAATTGGAAACAGATGTTCTCAGGAAAACGTATGGAAGAAATGTGGCAAACATTCAGGGGATATTTACGTGGGATTCTGCGTAGATACGTTCCAATGAAACACGGAAAGGATGGTAGGGTACAGGAACAATGGTATATAAAGGCTTTTGTAAATCTAGTCAAAAAGAAAAAAAGAGCTTACGGAAGGTTCAAAAAACTAGGCAATCATAAAGATCTAGAAGATTATAAGGCTGGCAGGAAGGAGCTTAAGAATGAAATTAGGAGAGCCAGAAGGGGCCATGAGAAGGCCTTGGCAAGCGGGATTAAGGAAAACCCCAAGGCATTCTACAAGTATGCGAAGAGCAAGAGGATAAGATGTGAGAGAATAGGACTAATCAAGTGTGACAGTTGAAAAGTGTGTATGGAACTGAAGAAGATAGCCGAGGTACTTAATGAATACTTTGCTTCAGTATTCACTACGGAAAAAGATCTTGGCAATTGTAGGGGTGACTTACAATGGACTGAAAAGTTTGAGTATGTAGTTATTAAGGAAGAGGATGTGCTGGAGGTTTTGGAAAGCATCAAGTTGGATAAGTCACTGGGACTGGATGGGATGTACACCAGGCTACTGTGGGAAGCAAGGGAGGAGATTGCTGAGCCTCTGGCGATGACCCTGGCATCATCAATGTGGACGGAAGAGGTTCCTGAGGAGTGGAGGTTTGTCGATGTTGTTCCCTTATTCAAGAAAGTGAGTAGGGATAGACCAGTGAGGCTTACTTCAGTGGTTGGTAAGTTGATGGAGAAGATCCTGGGAGGCAGGATTTATGTACATTTGGAGAGGTATAATATGATTAGGAATAGTCAGCATGGCTTTGTCAAGGGCAGGTCTTGCCTTATGAGCCTGATTGAATTTTTTGAGGATGTGACTAAACACATTGATAAAGGTAGAGCCATAGATGTAGTGTATATGGATTTTAGGTAACCCATGCAAGGCTTATTGAGAAAGTAAAGAGGCATGGGATCCAAGGGGACGTTGCTTTGTGGATCCCAAACTGGCTTGCCTACAGAAGGCAAAAAGTGGAGGCCAGTGACCAGTGGTGTGCCTCAGTGATCTGTACTCGAATCCCTACTCTTTGTGATTTTTATAAATGACCTGGATGAAGAAGTGGAGGGATGGGTTAGTAAATTTGCTGATGACATAAAGGTTGAGAGTGTTGTGCATAGTGTGGAGGGCTGTCAGAGGTTGCAGTGGGATATTGATAGGATGCAAAACTGGACTGAGAAGCTGCAGATGGAATTCAACCCAGATAAGTGTGAGGTGGTTCACTTTGGTAGATCAAATATGATGGCAGAATATAGTATTAATGGCAAAACTCTTGGCAGTGTGGAGGATCAGAGGGATCTTGGGGTCCGAGTCCATAGGACACTCAAAGCTGCTATGCAGGTTGATACTGTAGTTAAGTTGGCATATGGTGCATTGGCCTTCATTAATTGTGGCATTGAGTTTAAGAGCCGAGAGGTAATGTTGCAGCTATATAGGACCCTGGTCAGACCCCACTTGCCTCACCATAGGAAGGACGTGGAAAGCATAGAAAGGGTACAGAGGAGATTTATAAGAATGTTGCCTGGATTGGGGAGCATGCCTTATGAGAATAGGTTGAGTAAAATCAGCCTTTCCTCCTTGGAGCAACGGAGAATGAGAGGTGACCTAATAGAGGTGTATAAGATGATGAGAGGCATTGATCGTGTGGATAGTCAGAGGCTTTTTCCCAGGGCTGAAATGGGTAGCATGAGAGTGTATAGTTTTAAAATGCTGGAAGTATGTATAGAGGAGATGTCAGGGGTAAGTTTTTTTTTATGCAGAGTGTGGTGAATGCATGGAATGGGCTGCCGGCAGCGGTGATGGAGGTGGAAACAATAGGGTTTTTTAAGAGACTCCTGGATGGCTACATGGAGCTTTGAAAAATAGAGGGCTATGGGTAAAGCCTAGGTAGTTCTAAGGTAGGGACATGTTCGGCACAGCCTTGTGGGCTGAAAGGCCTGTATTGTACTGTAGGTTTTCTATGTTCTATGTTTCTATCCCACAATCTCTATGACCTGCTGTCATCAGGAGGGAGCCATAGGAGCAACAGAATTAGGACTGACAGCCTTCCATAGTAACTTCTGTGAGACTAATACCCTGCCACAACTGAGATCTTGTCACCAGGACAACAATCTGTTTACTGTTTAACTGTGCTGCTCTTCATGCATTTTGAATTATATTTTATGACCTTATTTAAGGTATAATATTTTGGTTTACGTGCTGTGTGTGATATATATTGTGTGGATACACTGTGGTCTGGAGTAACATTGTTTCATTTGCTTGTATATATGTACAATCAGATGACAATAAACTTGAACTTGAACTTGAGACAAGAAAAGATATAACGGGGTTAAATCTGGGAAATCCCTGCAAGACTGTGCCTGTCTGTTTCACTTCTGGTGACACAGGATGATGCAATAGATAAGTTGTCAGATGCTTAAACAGAGCCGGGGCCAACAATCCTGCAATGTGATTTCAAATACAAATTATATTAATAATTAGATGCATAAAAACAGAAAATAATTGAAAGCGTTAAATAAAAGTAAAATAATTTAAATAAAAAAAGTTTCCTCTCACTTTGCCTCTAGTCTGGAGACAGACCTGGGATATAAATTGTTCTTGTATCAGGACTCCCACCACCAGGTTGAGGAACAGTTATTACCCCACAACCAACTGGCTCTTGATCCGAAGGGGATAACTTCACTCAACTTCACATTCCCCATCATTGGAATGTCCCCACCACCAATGGACTCGCTCTCAAGGATTCTTCACCTCATGTTCTTGAAATTTATTGTCTATTTATTTATTATTGTTATCATTATTATTTTCACTTTTGTATTTGAAATTTGTTGTCTTTTGCAAATAGGGTGTTTGTCCATCCTGTTGGGTGCAGTCTTGCATTTATTCTATTATGTTTCTTGGATTTACTGAGTATGCCCACAAGAAAACAATAGTCGAGGTTGTATGTGGTAACGTATATGTACTTTGATAAATTTACTTTGAATTTTGCAATCCTGCTTAGGGCATTTACTAATTTAAAGAACCTGATTTTTATTTGGTATTTATCTGATTATTTATATTGAGTCCCGACGAAGGGTCTCGGCCCGAAACATTGACTGCTTCTTTCAATGGATGCTGCCCGACCTGCTGAGTTCATCCAGCTCTTTTGTACATCTTGATTCGACCACAGCATCAGCAGTGTACTTTGTGTTTGCCTGATTTTTATGATTTCCCCAAGGACTAGCAAGTAGCTAATGCTGTTCTTTTATGCAAGAAGGGAACCGGAGATAATCCTGGAAACTGAGTGGTAGGGAAGTTACTGAAGAGAATGCTTAGGGTTAGGATTTCTAAACATTTGGAAAACCATGGCCTACACCAAGACTCTGAGCAGTAACAGCAGTGTACTAACACTACACGACTGAAGACATATGGCATGCTTGAATTTATTCATTGAGTTATTGAGTTCAAAGATCTGGGAGTTATATTTCAGCATCCTAAAACTCTACTTAGGCCACATCTGGAGTATTGCATACTGCTCTGGTGGCCCCACAGGAAAGGATGTCAGGGCTTCAGAGGGGGTGCAGAAGAGGTTTTCCGGATTAGAGATTGGACAAACTTTGTTCTTTTTGTGGTGGCAGAGGCTGAGGGGAGATCTAATAGAGGTTTATAAGATTCTGATAGGCATAGATGGAGTAGACAGGCAGTACCTTTTTCCTAGGGTTGGAACGTCTAATACCAGAGGGCATGGAGTTAATGTGAGAGGGGGTAATTTCAAAGAAGACGTGAGAGGCAGATTTTCATGGGTGGTCTAGAGGTAGAGACTTTTAAGAGACATTTAGATAAGGACATGAATTTGAGGAGAATGGAAGGACATGGGCATTATGTAGCAGAAGGGATTAGTTTAGTTGGCTATTTGGTAACTATTTAATTGGTTTGGCACAGCATTGTGGGCTGAAGGGCCTGTTCCTGTACTGTACTGTTCTATGTCCTATGATCACAGGCTGATGGATATTGTTCAAAAACCCAGCTGGTTCATTGATGCTCTTCAAGTGAGGAAATCTTCCATCTTACTGCTTTGGTCTGTATGTGAGGCTCTAAGCAATGTGAATGATTATTAACTGACAACTATGCTACTAAATTGCCAGAAATATTCAAGAGGGTTCTTCACTGCCACCTGCTCAGAGGCAATTAGAGATGGACAGCAGTTACTGGTCTCAGCACTGATATCCACTCTCCGTAACTGCAATCAATATATTGAGATTCCAAGATCCAGAAGGGCAGCTTTGCCGAGATGAAGAAATGTTCTCCACCAGACAGCCACAGAGGGACAGTCACTGAATATGGTCAGGACTAGATTACTAGAGCTTTGGTTACTCAAGTGATCTAAGAACACAAGTTTTGGGCTGGAAAATGGTGAAGGGGTATGATTTTAGGAAGAGGCAAAGTGAGGGAGTGCACCTGCTTCTATTTATTATGTTGTTATATCAGACTAAACCTTTTAAAAAACCATTTTAATGATTTAATATAAGAACGTAACATAAGTATAACTGCCTATTTCAAACAAGACCCATGAAGAATGATATGATGCTGAACAGAATTATTTAAATCACAGACAAGACTTTGGTGTTGCATTTAAAATACCCCCTGTCTTGTTGAAAATGCTAAGGCTTTGTCTGTTTTCTTTCGAAACATTTCCTGCCTTTGCTACATAACCCAGGCAAAATGAAAAGAAATGTGTGGCAGTCCTATTTATAGTCATAGAAAGGAAAAAGGCTATGAATTCAGCAGGATGGACTAAGTTAGGAAAGAATAGGAGGAAGTGTGACAGCACTAAGCCAAGCAATCTGGAGCCAATACAGCCCACAACAGTTGGAAACAGTATGCAGAACCCTCTGTGGAGTTGTGATATGTGGGTCACCCTCTGGACCGAACTCTGACCAGACTGTGCAGGGGCTTCATGGTGAATTGGGACTTCAGGCTGACCTGAAGAGGTTGCCCCACTGTGCTGTGAAAAATTGGACTGAAACTTTGGAAAACTTCTGAATATTGGACTGGATCTTTTACCACCAGTGAACGAAGTAAGTCTCAGTTATATTGTGTTGTGTTATTTTGAAAAGTGAAGGTGGGGAAGTGTGCATTGTGAGTGGGAGTCTCGACTTAATACTTCTCAATGTATTCAAGTTACAAGTTTGCCATCAGGTACAACTGAGACCAACACACTCACACTCACATCCAGACATTTATACAAACACACACACACACAGACATACACACATGCATCATACACACATCTAGAAACACACACATACTGTATGTGAAGGCAATCACTGTCAAATTACAGAGCAACCCTTGATTTTGTTACGTTCTCTTGAATTTGTTTATGGAGGGAGGAGTTGATGGACAATCAGCACAAGGAAAATGTTAGCCTGATCTGTTTGAATAAGGTAGTTGATAAAGCGCACAGTTTGTCCTGTTGTTGTGTAACATCTTCCCCAACTAGACGTACAATGTTCACTCACACAGTGTGAAGTTGCACACTCAGCTGTGGTGGTATCCGGCTACTGAGGTCCCATATCCTGTAATTTTCACGGGCACCATTAACTGGAGCTAGAGAGCTTGGTACGAACTGTTGTTCTTCCTACAGCCCACAACAATTGGAAACAAGTGCACTTCATTGACTGTGAAAATCTCTAAGGTGCCCCAAAGCTGTGAAGGGCTTTGTATAAATGCAAGCCCCTCTTTGTTTTTTTGACATAAAAATCTATCCACGTCCCTTTGCCTGAGATTACACCCCACTAGTATATTCACGACTGTGTAGACAAGACAGCACAGCAGTGTCTGCTGATGCTTACGGCTCCTGGGAACTGAGTTCGATCCTGACTTTGTGTGCTATCCGTGTGGTGTTATTACATTCTCCTGTGAGTCTCTGGGTTTCTGCCGGGGGCTCCAGTTTCTTCCCAGCTCAGCCATGCTAATAGGGTAGCAGATTAATGTGAATTATCTCTTAGTGCAGGTAATAGGCCAAATGAAGCAAAGTGTACCTGAGAGACACAATGTGGGCACTATGGAGTGAGGAGGGGGGATGAGAGTGAGGGGGTGACTGTTGGCATGGACCCAAAGGGCCAAACAGCCCGCAAACACTACCTCACTACTTTTTAGTTTCTATTTTTGCACTACTTATTTAATTTAACTACAGTATTCAGCTTTTTCCCTCTGTTGTTATGTATTGCATTGTACTGCTGCCACAAAGTTAACAAATTTCACAACACATGCCGATGATATTAAATCTGATTCTACACTGCACTGTAGGAAGTAAAAGCTAGTTTACAGGAGAAAGGAAGTGATTTTGAAGTAGCATAATTAACAAAGAGAATTTTCCACTGGTCTACTTATTAGGGAGTCTGAGTGAGCCAATGGTCATTCCCCAGATTTAGGGATGGGTCTGTGGCCAATGTAACATCAATCCCTGTATCAATGGGCTATTTCTACTCCTATGTCTCACAGTTTAATGGCCTTATCAGGCCTCATTGTTTCTATTGCTATAAAGCTCTCACACAGAATGGCCTTCTGCCCTGGTGTGCATTAGTAAAGTGACCATCTACTTCCCTATAGTCTTTGTGACTAAATCTCCCCTGTCAGAGATAGCTTTGTTTACAACTGTTGATGGGACAAGTCTGGTTCCTGGTGCTCATGTGGGAGGAAGGGCTCTTAGATTAACACACAGCACGAAGGATCATGAGATTATGGAGAAGGTTCTGAGCCCTCTTCTTACACATAATGGGACAGTACCAGGGTAAAACCAACCCTTTAATTGGGGCAGCATACTGTAAGGTCAAACCAGGATTATAAGTGATTGTTGTGCTCACACAACACGATGATCAGCATCGTAGCTGTATACTGTCCATGTCTTCCATCTCGAGGAGGAAGTGACTACTACAAACTGTGAAACCTTTGAAGGAGGAAGTCGTTTTTTAACTCATAGACATTAAGTGCAAGTGAGATTGTCACCTGCAGGTTGCAAACGCGTTGATCTGATGTGAAAGAAGTGATTACATTCAGCAGCTGATAATCTTTCACGTTTAGTGTCAGTGGCAAGGATCATATTCCTCACTGGAGCTTCTTATTTTGGAGATTTAGAATCACTTTATATACCAAATTGAAAACAATGGTTGATTTGTTGAGAGATTGGTTTCAGAATGTAACAGTCAACAATAACAAGACCTTGGATTTCCGTAGCCCCTTTTACATAACAAAATGGCATTAAACACATCACAGGAATAGCTTTAAAGAAAAAAAAATCACAATGAGCCAGGGAAGGTGATAATGATGAAATGTTATTAAAGAATTGGTTGCCAAGGGAGATAATCAGAATCAGAATCAGAATCAGACTTTAATCACCAAGTACCTGTGCACATACAAGGAATTTACTTCCGGCAGATGTTGTCTCTCTGCTCATAACAATAATAATGATAAATATAAATGAAAATACAGATTATACATACAGGTAGTGCAATCCAAGTAATAGTTAGCCGACAGTTAACCGGTAGTTAACTGTTCAGCAAAGTGACCACAGTAGGGAAAAAACTTCTCCAGTGCCTATTAGTCTTAGTCTGGAGGGATCTGAAGCGCCTACCAGACGGAAGCAGTTCAAACAGTCCGTGCGCAGGATGGAAGGAGAGGAAGGAGGAGGAGTGGCTAGAGGTGGAGAAGAAAAGATGGAGGGATTTCTGACGAAGGGTCTTGGCCCGAAACGTCGACAGCACTTCTCCCTATCGATGCTGCCTGGCCTGCTGTGTTCCACCAGCATTTTGTGTGTGTTGCTTGAATTTCCAGCACCTGCAGATTTCCTCGTGTAGGGATTTCTGGACTGAGGTCCGGGCAGCTGAAAGTGTTAATTATAAACACAAGAGGTTCTGCAGATGCTGGAAATCTAGAACGACATGCATAAGGTGCTGAAGGAACTCAGCATATCAGGCAGCATCTATGGAAATGAAAAAGCTGTCGAAGTTTTGGGCTAAGTCTCTTCATCAGGACTGGAAAGACAGGTGGAAGATGCCGGAATAAGAAGTGGGTGAGGAGACAGAGTACAAGCTAGAAGGTGATAGGTGAAGCCAGATGGTTGGAGGAGGGTATATGAAGTAAGAAGCTGGGAAGTGATAGGTGGGAAAGGTAAAGGGCTATAGAAGAAGGAAGCTGATAGGTGAGGAGAGTGGATCATAGGAGAACGAAAAGGTGGAGGGGCACCAGAGGGAGGTGACAGGTAGGTGAGGAGAAGAGGTAAGAGGGGGAAGAGAGTGTGGAAATGAAGAAGAGGGAAGGAGCATGGAGAAATCAATATTCACACCATCAGGTTGGAGGCTACCCAGGTAGAATGTGAGGTGTTGCTCCTCCAAACTGAGAGATGCCTCATCAGGACAAAAGAGGAGGCCATGGACCAACATGTCAGAATGGGATTAGGTAAGTGGAATTGAAATGGTTGGACACTGGGAAGTCATGCTTTTGGCGAAACGAGTGAAGGTGTTCGAGAAAGTGGCACGATAGCGTATTGGTTAGCACAACACTTTACAGTACCAGTGACCTGGGTCCAATTCCCACTGCTGCCTGTAAAGAGTTTGTATGTCCTCCCCCCCCCCCCCCCCCCACCCCCGTGACCACATGGCTTTCCTCTGGATGTTCGGGTTTCCTCCCACAGTCCAAAGACATACTAGTTGGTAGGTTAATTGGTCACTGTAATTTGTCCCATGATTAGGCTAGCACTAAATCGCTGGGCTGTGGTGATTGAAGGACTGGAAGTGCCTGTTGCACACTGTATCTTAATGAATAAATAAATTAATTAATTAATAAATTCAGCAAGCATTCCCCACTCTACGCTGGGTCACACCATTATAGAGGAAGCTGCACTGGATACAGTGGACAACCCGTCAGATTCACGGGCGAAGTGTTGCCTCAGCTTGAGGCACTGTTTGGCATTTTGAGTGGAGGTGAGGGAGGAGGTGAATGGGCAGCTGCAGCATTTCTGCTGCCTGCAAGAGTAAGTGCTGGGAGGGAGATTACTGGGGAGGGACGTAAGTGTTAATTGCCGACAGAAGGGTAATATTGATTGGAGATTTACAGGAAACCAGAAATATGGCAGAAGATTGCAGAGAGGCAGAGAGCTAATGTAGAAGCAATGATGAACATAGAGTATCAAACAGTACCGTACAAACCTTTGGCCCATGATGTTGTGCTGATGTTTTAACTTACTCTACGATCAGCCTAAACTTTCCCTCCCACATAACCCTCCATTTTTCTTCCATCCATTAGCCCGTCTAAGAGTTTCTTAAATGTCCCTAACGTATCTGCCTCTACCACCATCCCTGGCAGTTTATTCCACGCAACTACCGCTCTCTGTTTAAAAAAAAATCTCTAATATTCCTCCTATTCTTTCCTCCCAACACCTTAAATATAAGCCTCCTTGAATTTGCTATTTGCCTCTGGACCATAGTGCATCCACAATGCATATATCACACACAACACATAAAGCAAAATATTGTCATAAATAAGTTAATTCAAAAAGCAGGTAGTGTACCACACGGGTAAACAGTAGACATCTCACTGTCCTAGTGATGAGACCTCGGTGGTATGCACTCGTCTCACAGCCAGAGGGAACAGAGTGTTACCCAGTCTGGCAATCCTAGTCCTGATGGTAAGTAGATCAAAGAGATTTTGTGATGGGTCATAGGGATACTCAACAATGCTTCAGGCCTCTCCTCTACAACACTCCCAGTAAATGTAAAATCAGGGCATGAGAATCCCTGGTGATCCAGGGTGATTTGTAACTGTCCTCTGTCAGGCCTTACAGGCTGATGCCTCACAGCTTCCGAACCCACACTGATGCAGCCAGACAGGATGCTCTGATGGTGCTCCTGTAGAATGAGGGTAGGGAGCCTTCCAAGCCTCAGTCTCCTCAGAAAATGTAGATGCTGCTGTGCCTTCTTGCCTAACGAGGAGTTGCCATGGGTTCAGGTTATGTGCACTCCAAGGAACTTTGTGCGCTTCGCTCTCTCCGAGGCAGAACCATGGAGAAGCAATGGAGAGTGGTCGACCTGCACCTTCTTGATGTCTGCAATCACCTCTTTTGTCTCATCCACGTCGAGTCATGGATTATTGTCTCAAACCATTTGACAAGCCCCTGCCTCCTCTCTGTATGTTGCTGATGAAGTCAACCACTATTGCATCATCAGTGAGCTTGATGATGTGGTTTGAGCTGGTTCTGGCATTGCAGTCATGAGTCAGCAGCATGTACACAGGCCCGGGGAGCACCAGTGAAATATTGCTGCCAACTCAGAGTGACTGGGGTCTTTCTGTTTAGATGCTCAGGACCCAGTTACAGATACAGGTGCTGAGTCCAGCTGAGGACAGTTTATTCACCAGCCTCTGAGGGATGATCGTGTTAAGTGCTGAGCAGAAGTCGATGAACAACAGCCTAGTGTATGAGGCATCATTATCTCTGTGGAACAGGGTGGAGCGGAGGGACAAAGCTCTGCCATCATCAGTGCACTGGTTTGAGCAGCAGGCAAACTGGTGTGGGTCCAATGCAGCTGGAAGCTGGGACTTGATACAATGCATTATCAGCAGATCAAAGCATTTTGTGATAGTTGAAGTCAATGCCACTGGTTGGTTCTCATTTAGGCCAGATACCGTTGCTCTTAAGAATATGTATTTTAAAACTGAATTACTGTGTCACCAATTGCATTTGTTGGTTCATGAGCATAGGGTAACAGGGATATTGGTGGCAGAGTTGAAGATTTGTTGGAGAGTGGAACGCTGTCGGTCAGCTGGGGTAAATTAGAATGTTAAGTATCAATAATGGTAGGGTTTGGATGAGGGATTCAAGAGCATCTGCTTAGGCTGAAGTAGAGTCAGTGATGTTCTGGCGTTGAAATAGCCAGGTCTCTGTTATGTTGAAGATAGCTTTATTCCAGATTCAAATATGATCCTGAGGCACTTCAGCCTCTGAGAATCAGCGGGTGAAGGAATAGGTGGAGGCCAAGTACAGACTGAGCACAATGGCTTTGATCTTCACAATTTTATGTTGGAAGAAATTCTGTCTTACCTAGTTCTAGATGTCTGGCAGATTAGAAGGAGCAGGTGGGGCAGGGATGGTGAGAAGACCGAAGAGGAAGCTGAGGTTTCTTTTGAACAGATTGCTGAAGGGCAGCAGGTATACAATTAAACACAGTGGATCATTGTGGGACTCTGGTGTGCAATAGTGGGAAGGGGAACTGTTAACAATGATCTTTTAGACATGACTGAATGTGACTGGTGTGGTCTCACACGTTTGGGCAATGGTGGGGATGTTGTTTGAAGAAGGCGCAGCCAACGATGTTAAGCACTGCATGGATGTAGCTATTTGTGCCTTCACGTTTGTGCCCTGATTCATAGCCTGACCACTTCCAGTAGGAACAGTAAAGGGGAAGCCTATTATCTGAATGGTCAAAGATTCCAGAGCTCTGTGAGGGAGAGGAGTCTGAGCGTCTTGTGTAAGGTTTGTGAAAGGAAAGTTAAACAGATAATCAGGAAATCTAACGGAATATAATTGCTCAATGCAGAAGAACTGAACACAAAATAATGAAGATGTGATATAGCGCATTGGGGAGATCTTATCTCTGTACACGTTTAGTCTCCCTGCAAAGGAGGGATATTGTTGCATTGAAAATGGTTCAGAGAGTGTTTCTAGACTGATATATAAACCATAAGATTATAGGATACAGGAGATGAATTTGGTTATTCAGCCCATCAAGTCTTCCCTGTTATTTGATTATGACTGATTTATTTTCCCTCTCAACCCCTTATATGGTTGTATAGCGTAGACTTGTATCAACCAGACTTTAGAAGGGTGAAAAATGACTTGCTTGGAAGATCCTAATGAGTCTTGATAGAGAAGATGTGGAGAGAATGTTTCCACTTATGAGAGAATCTAGAACTAGCAGTCACTATATTTTCAAAAAAGTATGGTATTGACCATTTATAACAGGGATGAGGTGCATTTTATTCTGCCATATCCCTACCATCCATGTACCCATCTAAACGTCTCATAAATGTTGAAATTGACCTCACATGGACCACTTGTGCTGGCAGCTCATTCCACACTCTCACGATTTCCGAGTGAAAAAGTTTCCCCTCAAGTCCCCCTTCAACTTTTCACCTTTCACCCTTAACTCATGACCTTTGGTGTATTTCCACCCAACCTCAATGGAAAAACAAACAAGTGAAAATCTACAGATGTTGGAAATCCAAGCAACATATACAAAATGCTGGAGGAACTCAGCAAACCAGACAGCATGGATTCAGTAAAGGCAGATCTTGTTTGACAAACTTACTGGAGCTCTTAGAGGATATAACAAGTGCAGTGAATAGAGGGAAACAGATGGACATTATTTACTTGGATTTCCAGAAGGCATCCGATAAGGTGCCAAATAAAAGACTTATCCATAAGATAAGGATACATAGAGTTGAGCATAATGTATTAGCATGGACAGAAGATTGGTTAACCAACAGAAAGCAGAGGGTTGTGATACATGGGTATTATTCTGATTGGCAATCAGTGGTGAGTGGGGTGCTGCAGGGTTTGGTGCTGGGCCCGCAACTGTTCACAATATACATTAACGATCTGGAAGAGGGGACTGTGTGCAGTGTATCTAAGTTTCTTAATGACACTAAATTGAATGGAAAAGCAAATTGTGCAGAAGATACGGAGAGAAGGGATATGGTCCATATGCAGGTCGATGGGAGTAGGCAATTTAAATAGTTTCAGCATGGACTAGATGGGCTGAAGGGCCTGTTTCTGTGCTGTACTTCTCTATGACTGTATATTATCAATGAAGATGGAAGGTTCCTAAAGATTGTCAATGAAAGGAGTTCAGAACCCTGAGTTGACTCAATTTCCTAACTAAGATGTTTATCCATGATGTGTATATATCTTCCAATTCCTTACTATGATTAGAATTGGAAAACTAAATTTGGAAGACCTAAACCAAGTAGCAAAGAATGTCCTAAATGTAAACTGCCAAGCTGACAGATAATATGTTGAATTAAGATGAGCTCAATCAGATGAGCAGATCCTTCCAGTTTAAATTAATCTCACTTTCCGCCAGGATTAAGATTCCATGTGTTTTTTTTATATAACACGATAGAAAATGGATTATACAGTTGTTAGTTGTTTGATGGCATGTTCAGATGTTGTGGATAGTGTCAACTGATTTTGTATCACATTAGAGCCATCTGAGTTGTAGAAATCCAGCCTTACAGAATTCATAACTTCCTACCCAGAAACATTAGATCAGGAATTTTTGTGAAAAAAGTGAATAAATCAAAATCTCTTAAACCAATAAAAATTCCTCTTTTTCAAATTGTTTCTAGATGTCGGCACAGATAATACAGCTTTGCATTATGCAAATTCACATTACACCCGTTCTCCTGGGATGCAACTCTCCCACAAAGCAAGGGCTCCTTGTAATGCGCTTTTCCTGAACTTCTCCATTCATATGTACTTCATTCAGGCTTCCTGATGGGGGGATAAAAGTTACTTTCCATTCTAGAAATTAATTAGTGACTCAACATGTGGGAAACATTATTTCCTTTCCTGCAAAAACCTTACCTCACTGGATAAGGCCTTCCCCATCACTGAGCTCGTCTACAGGGAGTGCTGTCGCAGGAAGGATATCATCAAGGACTCTCCATCCAGGCCAGAGTCGCTCCTTGCTGCAGCCATCAGGAAGGAGGTACAGGAGCCTCAAGACCCACACGACCAGTTTCAGGGACGGTTATTACTCCTCAGCCATAAAGCTCTTGAACCAGGGGGATAACTTCACTCACACCAGCACTGAACTGGGGTTCAATCTATGGACTCATCCTTAAGGTCTCTACAGCTCATCAACAATCTTCATGGATTTGGCTCTCTGGTCTCAAAGCTTTCCGGAAACGACTACCTCACAGCCCTTGGCACCGCTCTCCATGATGAAGCGGAGATCGCCATGGCAGGCTCTTCATTCAGCCAGTCCTCCCAGCAGCTTGTAGCTCAGAGATTCGGCCTGTGCAATGGCACCAAGCCCCTGAGTGGCAACCTTCTCAGCAGAGAGCTCAATACTTCCTTCAGGGAAAGCAAATCTCTTCTGAGTCTCGGAGTCAGCTCACGGATTCGGTGACCTTCCTCACCAAGCACATTCTGAGTTCTGGTGGCCGGGTTAGGGTGACACGCACCTCCACGCTGCAGTAGACATCCTTGGCCAACTCGCGGGTCAGGAACTCATTAAGTTCGGCCTTGAAAATCCCATCCACGATGAACTTCTGCTTCTTCGAGATCTGGGCCACCATCTTCCGTCAAGGATCCAAGGCAAAATTGTGCTCAATTCTGGTCGCCTCACTATAACAAGGACATGGAAGCCATAGAAAGGGTGAAGAGGAGATTTACAAGGATGTTGCCTGTATTGGGGAGCATGCCTTATGAGAATAGGTTGAGTGAACTTGGCCTTTTCTCCTTAGAGCGATGGAGGATGAGAGGTGACCTGGTAGAGGTATACAAGAAAATGAGAGGCATCGATGATGTGGATGGTCAGAGGCTTTTTCCCAGGCCTGAAATGGCTAGCATGAGAGGGAATAATTTTAAGGTGCTTGGAAGTAGGTACAGAGGAGATGTCAGGGGTATGTTTTTTACACAGAGAGTGGTGAGTGTGCGGAATGGGCTGCTGCCGTAGGTGGTGGAGGTGGAAACGATAGGGTCATCTAAGAGACTCCTGGATGGATACATGGAGCTTAGAAAAATAGAGGGCTATGGGTAAAGCCGAGGTAGTTCTAAGGTAGGGACATGTTCAGCACAGCTTTGTGAGCTGAAGGGTCTGTATTGTGCTGTAGGTTTTCTATGTTTCCAACTCATGTTCTCAATATTTGTTGCTTATTATTACTACTGTAATTTTTCTTGTTTTTTATTTTCAGCTTGTTGTCATTTGGTTGTTTGTCTTTTGTGCATTTTTTTCATCGATTCTATTGTGTTCCTTTGTATTTTTCTGTGATTGCCCACAAGAAAATGAATCTCAGGGCTCTATATATTGTGGTCGATATGTACTTTGATAAAAATTACTTTGATCTTTGAACTACAGAGTTTGTATTTGAGATTTTTAGCATGGGGGTGGGGGAGGGAAATGGTATGGTAGCATAATGGTTGGCACAATGCTTTACAGCATAGGTGACTCGGGTTCAATTCCCTCCACTGCCTGTAAGTAATTTGTATGTTCTGTCCATGACCACGTGGGTTTCCTCCCACAGTCCAAAGACGTACCAGTTAGTAGTTTAATTGGTCATTGTAAACCATCCCATGATTATTAGACAAGGATTAAATTGGGGGGATTGCTGGGCAGTGTGGCTCCAAGGGCCAGAAAAGCCTACAGTATTCCGCACTGCATTTCAATAAATAAACACACAAACAAGTAAATAAGCACTGGAAATTGAATGTTGCTTATTTCATGTTGAACATTATATGTTGAACGCTCCATTGAGTATTTAATATAGATTATTGAGTGTTGGTGTCTTTATGTTGAGCATTTATTTCTCGTTATGAAGTGTAGCTTCTGGTTTTGATCGCACAGTATTAGGTTTCCGTCAATGGGCATTGAAATCTGGTGGAATGAGATCATCCAAAAGTCCTAAGGCTAAAATCTACCCATTAATGCTGACTCGTACTAGCTTCTTAACCGAAAATGTGGAATTTAAAAACCCTGCTCTTATCTTCCAGCTCTGTCCTTGTTTTTGTTGGTTTCTGTGGCCTTTGACAGTCTCAGATGTTCTCTATAAGCTTCTATTCCTTTGCTTTCATTGGGTTATTTGTGCATCATGACTTTTCTTCACAACAACATTAGTGGTACAGATTTTCAAAGATTCAAAAGCACGGTACTTATGAAAGTGTTATATGTATGCAATATACAACCTTGAGATTCATCTTCCCCACAGGCAGCCACAAACAGAGAAACATCATGTCAAAGAAAACATAAAATGCCCAAGGTGCAAAAAATAAAAAGAACAAATCATGTAAATTGCAAAAAATGAACAAGAAACACACAGAATATCCATCCTCTTCTTGCAGTTTGCAGCTCCACTTCGCTCACCTTATGGAAAAATTCTCTGCAAATTCATAATCTGATCAAGTTCACTTTCTTCAAAGTTGCTCTTCTATTCCTTATTCATATTGACCAAATGTTTGTTACAGTATCTGCCTCCTATGGTTTATGGTGGTGAGCTTGGGGGAATTTTAGAGGAATCAAATTCAGGTTTAATATCACTGGCATATGTCATGAAACTTGTTATCTTTGCAGCAGCAGCACAATGCAATACATAATAATAGAGAAAAAACCGTGAATTACATTAATTATATATACAGTACATTAAATAGTTCAATTAAATAAGTAGTTCAAAAATAAAAATCAAAGAAGTTTTGAAGCCGTGCTCACGGGTTCAAAGTTCATTCAGAAATCGGATAGCAGTGGGGATAAATCATTGAGCATGTACTTCCTCCCTGATGGTAGCAATAAATAGAGGGCATGTCCTGGGTGATGGAGGTCCTTAATGAAGAATGCCAACTTTTTGAGGCATTTTTCCTTAGAGATATCCTGGATACTACAGAGGCTAGAGCCCATGATTGAGCTAAGTTCACAACTCCCTGCCATCTTATTTCAATTCTGTGCAGCAGACACCTGCCCCATACCATTAATGCAGCCAGTTGAAATGCTCTCCACAGTACATCTGTAGAGATCTGTGAGTGCCTTTGGTAACATACAAACTCTAAATGAGATATAGTCATGCCTTTGAAGCTGCATCGATATGTTGGGACCAGGATAGATCCTCAGAGGTACTGACACCCAGGAACTTGAAATTGCTCACTCTCTCTACTTCTGGTCCCTCGATGAGGTTTGGTGTGGGTTCCTTTGCTTACAGTTTCTGAAGTGCAGAATCAGTTCTTTGGTCTTACTGACGTTGTGTGCAATGGTCATTGTGTAAACTGGATATATTTGTTGCTGTAATGACGACCAGGTGTTTGATACAAGTTCAACATTTACAACTTGCTGACTGAGGAATGCTTGCTACTGTCTGTTTGATGTTTGGACATTTGGTACCAGCAACAAATTATTTTATGTGCTGCAGTGGATGTTTAAGGCAGATCATTGGATCTTTGTTGGATATATAATACCAGATGTTTGCAGCTGTAAATGAGACTTTCATTCTGTCTTATCCATCATTTGATTGGTATTAGATAACTGAAACCAAAAGAGAAATACTCAGCAGGTCAGGCAGTATTTATGGAAAGAGAAATAAGGATAACATTTTGGGTCATCCATGCTTCACCTGAAGCATCTTCAGCATCTTGAGGGTTTGGTTTGTAATTGGGCATTAATGCTCTTTACAGTTTGTTGGCTGCTATTTGTTCATTATACAATACATGTTTAGCAGAAATGGCTAATATGAGAGGCAATATTTTTAAGATGATTGGAGGAAGTTTAAGGGGAATGTCAGAGGAATGTTTTTTTTTATACAGAGCGGTGGTGCATATGGGTGGCGGGGTGAAGGCGGGGTCACCTTTGGTCAATGTGTAGCATCTGCTTAACCCTCTGGTCAGGGTCACAGGAAGCCATGGGAGCAGGTGGCGGACAGTCGGATGAGCAGCCGGTGCACATCACAAGTCCTGGTTATGCGACACTGACACCAGGCAGATAATCCCTGAAAAGCTTTGATCATGGCTGGGGTCACCCACATGGTAAAGACACTGTTCAGAAGAAGGCAATGGCAAACCTCTTCTGTAATATTTGCCAAGAACAATCATGGTCATGGAACCATGATCACCCACGTCATACGACACAGCACATAATGATGATAATGATGGTGACAATGGTGGGCACATGAAACATGTTGTCATGTATGGTGGTAGAAGTTGGTACATTAGGGACATTTCAGCGAGAGGCACATGGATGATAGATAGGTGGAGGACTATTGAAGAGAAGTGTAAATTGATCTTTTTGTAGGTTAAAAGGTAGGCACAACATTATGCACTGTACTGTACTCTTCCACATTCTATGCTCTACATTTCCTTCCTCTCAGCCAAAGGACTGATACACCTTTGATTCTCTGTAATTTTCCCATTGTCCCATTGCTCTGATAGTTCTGCAGTGCAGGACTGCTTTGATAATGCAAACTCGAGAATGTTCAGGGAGGCTGCTACCTATGGCAACTGCATTAACATCAAGGAAAAAGTGGATTCTGTGACCAGCTACATACGGAAGTCTACTGAGGATGTTACCATCATGAATCACAGCCAGTTGAGGGCAAATCAGAAGCCATGGGCTTACTGTGGAGATCCATGCCAGGCTGAGGGAACGCGGTGTTGCCTTTAGATTGGGGGAAGCAAGAACTGTGTTCTCCAGCTCCATCAGCAAGGTGAAATGGGAACATTCTCAGAGAACTTACAGCCACTTCTGCGATACCAGACACACGAGGCGCATGTTGCAGGGAATTCGGAGGATTACAGACAACAAGGCTATCCTGCGCCAGGGTGCTTCACTCCCTGAGAGGCAGAACGTCTTCTATGCTTGGTTTGGTGTGCAGAACAAAATGCTGGTGAGGAAGGCACCCTTCTCCTTAGAGGAGATGCACACCATTGTCTGAAGCTGAGGTGAGGAAGACATTGGCCTGAGTCAACCCATGCAAAGCTGCAGGGCTGGATAATATACCAGGTCAGGTTCTGAAAGACTGTTCTGCCCAGCTGATGGCTATATTCTGCATCTCTCTGCAACCTTCCATTATCCCCTCGGTTTTCAAGGCAGCAACCATCACTCCAGCACCAAAGAAGTTGACAGTAACCTGCCTAAATGTCCATTGTCCAGTGGCATTAACGTTCACCATTATGAACTGCTTTGAATGGCTAGTCATTACAGCCCATCTCCCGGCTAATGCCTATCACTCAGGTTGATCCACTGATGATGCAGTAGCCCCTGCCCTCCACTCTGAGGGGTTCACATATACCAGACTGTTGTTTATAGACTTCAACACCTTCATACCCCAGAGACTAGTGGGGAAACTGTCCTCGCTGGGTCTTAACACCCCTCCCTCTGTAACTGGATCCTGGACTTCTGAACAGAAAGGCCACAGTCAGCCCATGTGGGCAGCACGTCTCTCATCCCCACGACACCAAGCATTAGTGCCCCCCCACAAGGCTGTGTGCTCAACCCGCTGCTTTTCACACTGCTGACACACGACTGTGTCACAGGATCCAGCTCAAACCGTCTCATTGAGTTTGCGGATGACACAACAGTTGTTGGCCTTATCAAGAACGATGATGAGACGGAGTATACAGAGGAAGTGGAGTGACTGGTGGATTGGTGTGAAAAGATCAACCTAAGCCTGAACGTGGAGAAGACCAAAAAATCATTGTGGACTTCAGGAAGCTTCAGTCGAACTATTCCCCTCTGAGAAAACATAGCTCCTTTGTTGGGAGAGTTAAGTGCACCAAGTTCCTGGGAGTTCACATTATGGATGACCTCAAATGATCCCTTAATATCACCTCTCTGAACAAGAAGGCACAGCAACAAGAATACTGAGGCAAGCAAGGCTCCCACCCCCACCGTCACTGTGGTTTACAGGAAAACTATTAGCATCCTGATAAGTTCCATCTCCATCTGGTATGGGAGCAGTGGAGCATAAAAACAAGAATGGTCAGGATAAGAAACAGTTTCTTCTCCCAGGCCACTAGGCTTCTGAACTCCGGGCCACATCTTTTTTGAATTGTCATTAGTTAATCTGTTCCGTACCTTACAATATTTAATATTAATGCACTTTAGTTTGTTATTTACATGTGATTCAAATGTAGATTTTACCCTTAGCTTCATAAGTTATTGTGTGTTATGTGTACTACTGTGCTTTATACCCTGGTTTGAAGAAACATTTTGTTCTATATACATTATATGGTTATATAAGTTATATACATGTACATAGTTGAATGACAATAAATGTGACTTGACTTGGCTTGATTAGGAATTTGTGTCTGAATTCATAAAAGAATTTATAAGAAACCTTTCTGAATATTTGTAGGACAACAGGACCAAAGTGAGTGAGGAGCTGAGAGTGATTAGAATCAGTAAGAAACCAGCAATGGAGAAATTAATGGGACTGGAAGTCAGTAAATCCTCAGGACTAGGTGAAGTGCACCTCTAGATTTTGAAAGAAGCAGTTGATATACTGTCATCTACAAAAATTCGATGGAACCTGGAACCAAGTCACAGATGTAATCCCATAATTTAAGAAAGCAGGAAACTACAGATCTGTTTGCTTAACATCAGTAGCAGGCAAAATGTTAGAATTAATTGCTAATGAATTGGAATTAGAATTGGTTTATTGCCACATGTACTGAGATGCAGTGTAAAGCTTGTCTTGCATACTGTTCATACTGATCAAATGCATAATGCATTGAGGTAGAACAAGGTAAAACAATAATAATGCAGAATGAAGTGTAACAGCCTCAGAGAAAGTGTGGTGCTGGCAAGCAGAAAAATGCAAGATCATAATGAGGTCTATTGTGAGGTCAAGCGTCTATCTTATTGTACAAAGGAAGCATTTAAAAGTCTGATAATAGTGGGGTAGAAACAGTCATTGTGCCTCATGGTACGTGCTTTCAGGTTTGTATTTTCTACTCAGTGGGAGAGTGAAGAAGAAAAGTAAGGGCTCTGAGGTATTTCTAGGAGCATGCTGGAGAGTGTTGTAGATTAGAGGGACCTCGGAGTAGAAGGATGTGATTCAAGCTCAAATTTATTGCCATTCCACCATACACATGTATACAGCTAAACAGAATATTGTTCCTCTGGGGCAAAGGTGCAGAACATAGTACATACAGTCACACACAGCACAGATAGTTATGATCCACCACGGGCACTCACAAAATAATTTTTGCACGTCCCTGAGTGGTACGGCTTGAAAATTGATGGTGCATGGGATGTTGTCCTAGAGCCATGTTTCTGCAAGAACAAACATGAAGCAGTTCGTCATCTTGTGCTGGGTCAGCTGCAGAAGGAAATCTGATCTTGTCTTCCAGAGTGCGAATGCTGGAGAGCAGCACCATCAGGAGAGTTGGCCTGTAGGGGCCAATCCCAACCCAGCACGGATTCCAGCACATCTATAGTGCTTCTGTACGCTCCCACTCTGTCTTGGGAGGCTCTTCCCTGGGTGGCTGCTGCAGGCAAGGCCTTGCAACAATCGTGCAACAACCTAAGGCCACACAAACCCTCTGCCATCAGTATCACTAATGAACCAGACTTATAGTATTCTGTGTTACCAGAATACCATAAGGGTTTTGTGATCACAACATAAAACATTTAGGACAAACATTTGAACGAATCGTTGGACTGCACTAAATAGAATGTGCCCTGAAAGTGAACTCACAGTTAGACAGGTTGGAGAAGAAGACTTTTGGCCTTCATAAGTCAGGTCATTGAACGTAAAAGTTGGCAGATCGTATGTGGCACTCATGAGGCTGTACTTGGAGTATGGTATTCAGTTTTGTTCACTCTGCTAATTAAACTGAAAAGAGTTCAGAAAATATTTACAACAATTTTACTAGACTGAGAGAGGTTGGATAGGTTAGGTTTTCTTTGCAGAATAGGAGACAGAGAAGTGATCTTATAGAAATGTATAAAGTCGTGAGGAATATAGATAGGGTGAAGGTACTCAGTCTTTTTCTAAGGGCGGGGAATCAAGAACTAGAGAGGGAAGATTTAATTCTAGAGGCCACGATGACTAAGCGTGCTGTCATCTTACCGGAAGTTGCTCTGAAAGTGAATTCAAGTTAGACAGGGTGGGGAAGAAGGCTTTTTGGCATGCTGGCCTTCATAAGTCAGGTCATTGAGTATAAAAGTTAGCAGGTCATGTGTGGTTGTACAGGACACTCATGAGGGACTTCAGTAAAGGTTTATTCTGACACTTCAGTAAGATGCTGAAGGAATGCTGGACTGCTGGAGGATTTTTGTTTTGCTTGGTTCATCAAAGTAAAACCACTGTTAAGTGGAATTATCCCAGTATTTCGCCAATAGCTATTTCTCAAAATTGAAGATTGTCTGTTCATGGTAATGTAAGTTTTCATGGCATCTTGATGTGCGCAAAGTCAATGCAACTTTCTCTACATTGCGATAGTGTCCACACTTCATTGACTGTGAAGTGCTTTGGAATGAAATAAAATCTGTACTCCTCTTCAAGCTCGCCTTCTTTTTATTGTCCTCAGGGAGACTCTCCACTGAGCAACAGAGGGGTAGCCAATGTTCAGTAGCCATTGAGGGAAAATAATCTTTTTCTCTGTTTGAAAGTTTAATGTATTCTTGGAATAAGGAATGAAAACAATCTGCTAAATATTACTTATGATTGGTATTACCACATGTGCTGAGAAAAGGAGCCTGTGCCATAAAAAACAGTCAGTAGTAAACCTGTGATTAGAATGACGTATTCTGCCAGATTTGCTTCTCAGTACCCTTGTGCTAATTCAGCTGGAGAGAGATTTGTTGATCTGGCTTAATGGCAACCCACCATCTTCTGCAAGACAATTTATTACATTAATTTCAATTGTTTTCCATGAAAAGATTTCAGAGAAATACTCCAGCTAGAGTAGAGCCACGAGCTATCAACATATTTTACAACCATTATAAGAAAGTGATACTTAGAGTACATGTGCTGAAATATGACAAGATGTGAATTAAATTTGAACACTAGTAAATAGTTAATCCACAGCACAGACGCTTAAGTGAAGTTTGGGTAGGTATGTGGATGGTAGGGGTATGGAGAGCTATGGTCCCGGTGCAGGTCGATGAGAGAAGGCAGTTTAAATGGTTTTGGTGGGACTAGATGGGCCAAAGAGCCTGTTCTGTGCTGTACTTTTCAATGACTCTATGTGCCAAACAATGGGATGAATGGTGGCTCATTCTCCATCATTTTGATCTTGGGTTGCTTATTAGCCAGGACTCTGGATAAAAAGTTAAAGAATACATTGTGTTTCAAACCAGACATCACTGTGTTAGGAATAGGCAAAGTGTGTATTCTTCACACATTCAGGTACCGATTCAGATACATTTATTTACGTACATCAAAACATACAGTGAAAAGTGCGATTTGCGTTAACAACCAACACCACATAAGAACATGCTATGGGCCGACAGTTACTGAGTTTGAGGCATAGAGTCATAGGACATTATCATATAAAAGCAGGTCCTTTGGTCTATCTAGTCTGTTACAAAACATTAATCTGCCCACTCCCACCGATGTGCACCTGGAACCTCCACACCCCTCTCATCCTTGCACCTATCCAGATTTCTCTTAAATGTTGAAATTGAACCTGCATCTACCACTTCTGCAGGCAGCTCGTTCCACACTCTCACCACCCACTGAGTGAAGAAGTTCCCCTTTGAGTTCCCCTTAACCTTTTCACCTTAACACATAACTTCTAGTTGTAGCCTTACCCAACCTCAGTGCAAATGGTCTGTTTACATTTACCTAATCTCATCATTTTGTATACCTGCATCAATTCTACACTCTAGGAAATGAAGTCCTAACTTATTCAACCTTTCCTTATAACTCAGATCCTCATGTCTTGGCAATATCCTTGTAGATTTCCTCTGTACTCTTCCAATCAAATTGAAAGATTTCTTGTAGGTAGGTGACCAGAACTGCACAATACTCCAGATTCTGCCTCACCACCATCATGTACAACTTAAAGATAACACTCCAACTCCTGCACTCAATAATTTTATTTATGAAGACCAATTTGCCCAAAGCTTTCTTTACAACCTTACCAACCTATAACACCGCTTTCAAGGAGCTATGGACCTGTATTCCCAGATCCCTTTGTTCTCAGTGCCCTGCAGCTCACCATGTAGGTCCTGCTATTGTTTGCCCTTTTAAAGAGCAGCAGCTCATACCTGTCTGCATTAAATTCCATCTGCCATTTTAAGCCCATTTTTCCAGATGGTCCTGATCTCAATGCAAACTTTGATTGTCTTTATCATTGTCCACTACACCGCCAATCTTGTTGTCATCAGCAAATACGATGATTCAGTTTACCACATTATCACCCAGATCATTGATATTGATAACAAACAACAACAGACCCAGCACTGAACCCTGTGGCACTCCACTCTAGTCAGAGAGGCAACCACTTTCTACCACGGGCTGGTTTCTCCCACAAATCCAATATATACTACCTTATCTTGAATGCCAAGCAACTGAATCTTCTTGATTATAATCCCATGTTGGACCTTGTCAGAAATCTTGCTGAAGTCCATGTAGACAACATCCACTGTTTTGCAATCATCAGATTTCCTTGTAACATCCTCAAAAACCTCTAAGACTGATTAAACACAACCTACTGTGCATAATGCCATGTTGACTATCTCTAATCAGTCTCTGTCTATTCAATACTTACACAACTCTTAGACTACCTTCCTATAACTCATCCACTACTGATGTCAGGCTCACCAGCCTATAATTTAATGTCTTATTCTTAGAGATTTTCTTAAACAACAGAACAGCATTAGCTATCTTCCAATCCTCCAGCACCTCACTTGTGGCTAAGGACGTTTTAACAATCTCAGCTAGGGCCTTTGCAATTTCTGCACTAGCCTCCCACACAATCCAAAGAAACACCTTGTCAGGCCCTGATGAGTTATTAACACTAATCTTCCTCAAGACAGCAAACACCTCCTCCTCTGTAATCTGTATACTGTCCATGACCGCACTGTTGCTTTGCCTCAGTTCTCTAGATCCTGCGTCCATATCCCAAGTAAATACAGATACAGAAATTTTATTTAATATCTTCTCCATCTCTTATGGCTCCATGCATAGATAACCACTCTGATCTTCCACAGGATCAATTTTGCCCCTTGCTATCTTTTAGCGTTTTATATGTTTGTAGAGCTCTTGGGATTCTCCTTCATCTATTCTGCTATCTGTAACCTCATGTCTTCTTTTAGCCTTCCTAATTACCTGTTTACACGTTCTCTTGCATTTCTGACCCTCCTCAAGAACCTCATTTGTTCCTTTCTGCCTGTATCTGCTATACACCATCTTCTTTTTCTTAACCAGGCTGTCTATATCTCTAAGAAACCTGTTATCCTTGCTTTTTATTCTAACAGGGACATACAATCTCTGTACACTCAAAATTTCACTTTGAAGAGTATAGTCAACATTTTGGGCCGAAACCCTTCGGGCGAAAGGTCCTGCTTGAGGGTTTTGGTCCAAAACGTCGACTATACTCTTTTCCATAGACACTGCCTGCCCTGCTGAGTTCCTCAGGCATTTTATGTGTGTTGCTCGGTTTTCCAGCAACTGCAGATTTTCTCTTGTTTGTGACAGTTATTTGCTTGTGTGTTTGTGGGTCACCCTGACTGTAACTTGGGTGTGTAGTAAACACCTCCTCCGTCTTGTAAAATAGATTTACAAGGATGTTGCCGGGACTGAAGAGTTTGGGTTATGAAGAGAGATTCGATAGGCGGGTCTGTTTTCCGTTGGTTGAAGGATGCTGAGCTTTATAAACCTTATAAAGGTGTATAAAACTATGAGGGACATAGATAAGTTGGATGGTCGCAGTCTTTTTCCCTGGAAAAGGGAATGTGTAGATGGGAAAGATTTTAAAGAAGCATGCTTTCAACACGGTGCCAGAGAGAGTAGCAAAATTAATACAATAACATTTAAAAGCTAGTTGGACTGGTACATGGATAGAAAAGGTTCAGAGTGATATGGGCCAGACTTGCTTAGGAAGACATCTTGGTCTGCATGGTAGACTTATATTGTAGGGTCTGTTTCTGGGCTCCATGACTCTATATAACACATTGCCACCTTGCCTCATTTCATCAAAAGACTTGGATTATTGCACTTGATCTACTCACCCAAATCACTGATATTCAGGGAAATTTTCATGGCATGCTCAGACAGGACAGAGAGTGTGATACTAGATCTCCTATTAGGGAATGAGACGGGACAAATGGCTGAGGTTTGTGTAGGGGAACACTATACATCTAGTGATTATAATGCCATTAATTTCAAGGGAATTATAGAAAGTGATAGGTCTGGTCTTTGGGTTGAGATTCAAGTTAGAGCAAGGCCAATTTTGATAGTGTCAGAAAGGATCTGACAAGTGTGGATTGGGGCAGTTTATTTTCCAGCAAAGATATACTTGGTAAGAAGGAAGCCTTCAAAAGTGAAATTTTGTGAGTATGGAACCTGCATGTTCCTGTCAGAATAAAAGACAAGGCTAACAGGTTGAGGGAACCTTGTTTCTCGAGAGAGGTTGAGGCCCTTGTTAAGGAAAACAAAAGAAGATACATCCAGGTTTAGGCAGGAAGGAGCAAATAAGGTACTTTAAATGATTTGGTTTACTATCAGAGGATGTGTACAGTACACAACCTGAAATATTTGCCTTCGCAGACATCCATGACAAACAGAAGAATCCCTAAAGAATGAACAACAGAAAAATGTTAGAACATCAAAGCCCCCCCCCTCCCCTGCGCAAGCAGCAACAAGCATCAATGCAACAATCTCACCCCTCGCCACGGCCTGTTTCAGCAAGAAAACGTCAGTGCCCACCACCCACCCAGCTATAGAAAAGCCCCCAAAGAGAGACCATGATCTGCTATCAACAAAAACAATTGTTTACCCGACAATCTGAGATGCCACAGGTTTTCTCTCTCTCTCTCTCCCTCTCCCTCTCCCTCTCCCTCTCCCTCTCCCTCTCCCTCTCCCTCTCCCTCTCCCTCTCCCTCTCCCCCTCCCCCTCCCCCTCCCCCTCCCCCTCCCCCTCCCTCTCCCCCTCCCTCTCCCCCTCCCTCTCCCCCTCCCCCTCCCCCTCCCCCTCCCCCTCCCCCTCTCTCACTCACTCACTCACTCACTCACTCACTCACTCACTCACTCACTCACTCACTCACTCACTCACTCACTCACTCACTCACTCACTCACTCACTCACTCACTCACTCACTCACTCACTCACTCACTCACACACACACACACACACACACACACACACACACACACACACACACACACACACACACACACACACGGGACAGGGAGATGTCACCCATTTTGCAGCAAAAGAGGAGGCTAACAGTCACTGTGATGGTGTTACAGTCTGCTGTGTGGCTATTAATTCCGAGATTCTCCAACTTGAGTATTGGCAGCAAGCTCCCCCCACCATCAAGAGAAAGAGAAATTTTTGAAGTATTGTATACAGTTTTGGGCACCTACCTACAGATGTCACTAAGATTGAAAGAGTGCAGAGAAAATTTTCAAAAATGTTGCCGGGACTTGATGGCCTGAATCATCGGGAAAGGCTGAATAGATTAGGACTATATTCCCTAGAGCATAGGAGAAAGAGGGGAAATTTGATAGAGGTATACAAAATTATGAAGGTAAATGCAAGCAGGCATTTTCTTTTGAGGATGGGGGGATGCGAGAATTGAAGGTCATGTGTAAAGGGTGAAAAGTGAAATGTTTAAGGGGAACATAAGGGGGAATTTCTACACTCAGAGGGCGGTGAAAATGAGCTGTCAGTGGAAGTGGTGGCCACAGATTCAATTTCAACATTTAAGAGAAATTTAGATAGATACACAGTTGGGAGGGGTATGGAGGGCTCTGGTCACAGTGCAGGTGAGTGGGACAAGGCACATAAATAGATTACAACGGACTAGATGGGACGCAAGGGCTGTTTCTATTCTGTAGTCTCTATGTCTCTTTTTTCCTATCTGTGCATTACCCCGATCTCAGTCCCTATAAGTATATTATCCCAAACCAATGTGGTCTACTTTAGTTCAATAAAATGTCATACAAAAGGTTATTAAAGTTGAAGCACACTTCATCCATTGCTTCTCTTTTATTTAATCTACTAATTGCTAAAATAAAACTCAACCAATTTAGTGAAGCATAATTTCCCTTTCATACATCCATGTTGACTCTACTGTTCCTCTTTACCACTTCCTTAATAACTGATCGTAGGATTTTCCCCACCATTCATGAAAGGCTAAATGGTCTGTGATTTCCATTTTCTCAGTCTCTTCCTTTTAATTAGTGGCGCTATTCTGTATTTGCTGGCTTGAAATGTTTTACATCCAGTGCAGTAGTACTCTATGACACCATGATCCAGTTGAATGGACCACAGTTCACCTCCTCATGCAAAAGGGTGTTGTTAGGTTCCATTTTAAATGCTAGATAATTCGCACATAGCTTTGTGATTATTAGTAACTTTCAACTCAATAGCAGGAGAGAAAGCGGGGGAGAAATATGCCCGAGCATCACTGAGCAGTTGGCGCTTGGCAGTGACTGTGTGTGACCGTGGCACTGCTGTATGCCTTGTAGACGTCTCTGCCCCGTACTCTCCTCAGAGTGGGCACGTTACCAAGCCAGCTGCTGCAAGGTCAGCAGACTTATCCTTCACTGATATTTGAAGAGAAATTAGCCTTTTATTAATCGATACTGAAGCAACAAATTCTCAGACAGACTGACCTTTCCCGGGTGCCGTGTGTGCATTTTTTTGTAAGGCAGCTGGTTGCAACTTCTAATGAGCTCAAGAGTGTTTGTATTTTATATCACTGAAGTACTACTTTTTCTTTGCAGTGAACAAAGGTATTTTATACTCTCCTAATATTATATTAAATGCAACAGATTAATTTCTATTTTGAAGTTAATTTTTTCTGGCCTTGAACATAGTGTTTAACAGCTTACCCTAAGGGCACGATATGTAATGGTGCAGCACTTCCCCGGTGTTTCACTCCATGTTCAGTTCAGTTCAGCTTTTATGCTCAAGTCTTTGGGATGGGACTTGTCTGAGTAATGAGAGTGCAGCCCATCAGGGCACAGATAACCTCATAAAGTCATTGGGGTGGAGTTTCAGGGAGTGTTCAGGACAGGAAGAGGTGGAGAAGTTCAGGAAGAGAGCTCCAGGATTTAGCATCTTGTTGTTAAAGTCTGGCCATCATTGGTAGATTGATGTGAATCAGGAATGAGCAAAAGGGCAGAGGAAGAGAAGCCGAGAGATTACGGAGATTACAGAGACAGTGAGGAGACAGAGCATGTAATGACTTGTAAACAAAAACGAGATTTTCAAAGTCCATCTTGTCAGGCTAGAGCCAGCTTCAGGAGTTGAAGGTTGGGATCAGTTCAAATAAGGGTGAAGCTAGGAGAGTTATGGAGGATTTTAGTTTACAGAATCTCAGTGAATCTAGCAAAGTCACGAGTGAGAACTTCAGAAGCAAATCATATAGTCATTCACTGGGATGAAGTGTAAGATTTATAATGTACAATTTGGTATCTGTACTAGTGAGAGAAGGAGTGCAGCAAAAGTTCATCAGATTGATTTTTAAGATAGTGTGTTTTTCATATGAGAGCTTAAGCCTTTAACCCCTTCAGTTCGGAAGACTGCGGTGATCTCACTGAAATGTACAAAATTCATAAGTGGCTTCTAGGTGTTTTCACCAGCTGATAAAGGTGGAACAGGTATCATTCATCTCAAGATAAGGGGTTAACCATTCAAGACAGAGTTGAAAAGAAATTTTCTTAACACATCACTCTGGGATTTCTTTCCATGTTCCCATTTTTGCCACTGTGATTACTCTGCAATAGAATGTTTGTATTGTACTTTGGGATTACCCAGGATTGCCAACAGCACCATATCGAAACAAGTCCCATCTTTGATAATGATTGTCTTTCAGATCAATCTTAAGTTCCAAGTCCACGTGGAGGTGGGTCCTTGTCATACCCTAAAGCAGTGTAATGCTGACAAATTTTGTTTGGATTATGGTACGCTTTCATCGGGAGATTAGAGTTTGCATTTGCTTGACTTGAGTTGAGACAGTTCTGCTGAAGGAATTTATTATCATTAGAATCTCCAACAATATGGGAAGGCTCTATAACAGGCAGCCAAAACTGTCCAACGCATCACCAGCACCAGCCCACCTGCTATCAAGGGCATACATACAGAAAGGTGCCAGAAAAGAGCCAGCAACGTCATGAAGGATCCCACCCACCCTGCTCATGGACTGTTGGTTCCACTCCCATCTGGGAGGAGGCTACGTAGCATCCAGGCCAGGACCACCAGACTCAAAAACAAATACTTTCCCGATGCAGGAAGGCTGATCAACACCTCCACCTATGAACTCAACCTTTCACACCCCCCCACCACCACTACTTCATGATTTCCGTGTCTGAGTCACCTTACATACAGACACTCTTATGCCTAACATCAATTTCTAGGCATACATAAACTATCTTATGTATTTATATTTATTGTGATTTTTTTATTATTACGTTTTCTATCTTACACGTATTTTGGGTTGCATCAGATACAGTGTAACAATTATTTTGTCCTCTTTTATACTTGTGTACTGGAAATGACATTAAACAATCCTGAATGCAGAATAGTGAATATTGAATATGGAATGGCATTTAAAATTCATGTGGAGCAGTCTGGATAATGCTTAGAAAACTAGGATGAAGGAATCTGACCAACACAAATAAATCTGAAATTCAGAGAAGTTGGAAGAAGAAATGTATGAAATTCAGTTAGATCAAAAATGGGAGAGATAAAATTACCCTCCAAGTTAAATGAGTCATTCAAGGACTTCCTCTGGGGAAGTTGTGCAGATGAAAACTTCATGTTTCAGTCTATCACTTGATAGTCAACATTTGCCAGTTTCTATCCTTGTAATTGCTCATCAGTAATGTATCCTGTTCCGTTCAAAGTAAATTTATTATTAAAGTACATATATGTCACCATATGCGACCCTGAGAATTGTTTTCTTGTGGGCATACTCAATAAACTCAATTTCCATAATAGAATCAATGAAGGACTGCATCAACAGGGCAGACAGCCACTGTGCAAATAAAAAAGGGAGAAAGATAAAGAACAAATAGATAAATAAACAAACAATTAAGTAAGTAAGCAAGGAATAAATATCAAGTACATGAGACGAAGAGTCCTTGAGGATGACTCCACAGGTTGTGGGAACATTTCAATTAAGTTATCCCCTCTGGTTCAAGAGCCTGATGGTTGAAGGGTAGTAACAGTTCCTGAACCTGGTGGAGTGAGTCCTGATTTTCCTGTAGCTTCTTCCTGATGGCAGCGGTGAGAAGAGAGAGATAATAACTGCTCCTGCACTTGATGATGTGAGTCCTGAGTCTCCTGTACTTTCTTCCATAAGACATAAGAGCAGAATTAGGCCCTTTGGCCCATCAAGTCCACCTCACTATTTCATCATTGCTGACCCCTGATCCCATTCAAACCCATACACCTGCCCTCTCACCTTGATGCCCCGACCAAACAGGAATCCATCAACTTCTGCTTTAAATATACCCACAGAATTGGCCTCAACTGTAGTCTGTGGCAGAGCATTCCACAGATTCAACACTCTTTGGCTAAAAAAAAAATTCCTCCTTGCTTCTGTTCTGAAAGATCACCCCTCAGTTTTGAGGTTGTGCCATTTAGTTCTGGATACCCGCACCAGAGGGACTATCCTCCCCACATCCACCTTATTTAGTCCTTTCAACACTCGGTAGGTTTCAATGAGATCCCCATGCATTCTTCTACATTCTGGTGAGTACAGGCCCAAAGCTGCCAAACATTCCTCATATGTTAACCCCTTCATTCCTGGACTTATCTTCACGAACCTCCACTAGATTCTCTCCAATGACAACACATCCTTTCTGAGATATGGGGCCCAAAACTGTTGACAATACTCCAAGTGCAGCCTGACTAGTGTCTTATAAAGCCTCAGCATTATCTTGTTTTTAGATCCTACTCCCTTTGAAATAAATGTCAACATTGCATTTGCCTTCTTTACTACCAACTCAAAATGTAAATTAACCTTCTGGGAGTCTTGCACAAGGACTCTTAAGTCCCTTTGCTCCTCTAATGTTTGAATTTTCTCCCCATTTAGATAATAGTCCACACTATTGTTCCTTTTACCAAAATGCATTATTATACATTTCCCAACACTGTGTTCCATCTGCCATTTTTTTGCACATTTTTTCCTATTTGTCTAAATCCTGCTGCAATCGCATTGCTTCCTCAGCACTACCAACCCCTCCATCTATCTTGGTATCAACCGCAAACTTTGCCACAAAGCCATCAATTCAACTATCATTGACAAACGATGTGAAAAGTAGCAGTCCCAATACTGACCCCTGAGGAACACCATTAGTCACTGGTAGCCAACCAGAAAAAGCCCCCTTTATTCCCCCACTCACTGCCTCCTGCTTATCAGCCATTCCTCTACCCATGCCAGTATATTTCCTGTAATGCCATAGGATTTTATCTTGTTAAGCAGCCTCATGTGGGGCACCTTATCAAATACTGTGGTAAACTATGTATACCTGTCTGGACATGCCCCTCTGCTGACTGCTCCCGTGGCTCCTCCCACAGACCCCTGTATAAAGGTGATTGGGGCACTGCTCCTCCCTTGGTCTTCGAGATGTCGTGCTCCCTTTTCGCTGTTAGTAAAAGCCTATCGTTCACTTCCAGTCTCCTAGAGTTATTGATGGTGCATCAAATACCTTCTGAAAATCTAAGTGAATGACATCCACAGCCTCTCCTTTGTCCACCCTGTTTGTTACTCCTTCGAAGAACTCCAGCAGATTTGTCAGGCAAGATTTCCCTTTACAGAAACCATGATGACTCTGATTTATCGTATCATTAGTCTCCAAATATTCCAAAACCTCATCCTTAATAATGGACTCCAATGCTTTCCCAACCACTGAGGTTAAGCTAACTGGCTGATAATTTCTTTTATTTTGTCTTCCTCCCTTCTTAAAGAGTGGAGTGCCATTTGTAATGTTCCAGTCCTCTGGAGCCATGCCTGACTCAAGTGATTCTTGAAAGATCAATGACCAGTCCTTTATCTCTTCAGCAACCTCTTTCTAGACTCTGTGATGCAGTTCATCTGGTCCAGATGACTTATCCACCTGAAGAACTTTGAGCTTGCCTAGCACTTTTTCCTTTGTAATAGCAATGGCACACACCACTGCTCCTTGACACTCACAGACCTCTGGCATACAGCTCATGTCTTCCACAGTAAAGACTAAAGCAAAGTGCTTATTAAATTCATCTGCTTTTTCTTTGTCCCCCATTACTATCTCACTAACATACTGAATCTTTGCAAACACATGAAGAGTAGAGGCCTCACTATGCTTCCTTCGCCGCTTAGGCTGATAGCAGTAACTATATGCTGCTAATACCCTTTCTGCATAGAGAATGTTGTTTCAAAGCTGCAGTTGGGCTTATTTCAAATCATTCAAGGTCAGACCTAAGTTGTTTACTAACTTTCAGGCGAGTGGGCATTGCATAACGTGTAGGGTTAGAAAAATGCGAGTTGCCTCAAATAAAGCTCTGCGTATTCTTCCAAACTAACCATAAGCCACTGATTTACACATGTGACCTCACAATCTCTGTGCCATCAAATCGTATTAAGTTTTTAGTAAGTTTTTGCAAGCCCTGGAATGAACGGGTTCCTCCTGCCTTGTAGGTAAGATTGTAGCAAATGCTGAAAATGCTTTGAAACACAGAGAGCATTGTTAAGACTCACAAGATTTCCTTGAGAAAGAGCATTAAAGGATGTAGCCACTGGTCACCAGCAAGAGCTTACACAGAAGCTAATCCAGGTGTTTACTGAGTTTGGGGTGCTTACTGGAAGTCAACCCTTCACTTGTTGTAAGCAATCTGCAGCTATGAGTAATTGTAACTTCTCGAAGTTTGCCATCCACTTAGCCGCCTACAGTTCAATACCCTGGTGCCCACTGGATGGAATACATCTTACTCTTCTCCACTTCCTTAGGGCTCCTGTGCAGTCCACATGCCACAGTATTCACTCCCCTGATAACCAGTTCTAAGTCAACTGTTGTCATAAACCGAAGTTCACATATGCACAAATGTATTGAAAAATCTATTGCACAGCATCGCAGGTACATAATATCATATAAGCAACACTCAGAAGAAAAACATAAATTAAACACAGTGTCTGCAAGCGAAAGCACAGTTAGAATTTTTAAAAAAATGCATTTTTCTGCAAAGAGATCGAAGATGTCATGGTTTTGCTAATCTGTAGATTCCACCATTACTGTAACTAACAAATCCCGCAGCAAGTGTGATGAGCAACTTCTTCAAAAGCACCAGGCTGTCTTTAACTATTGCTGCCTACATTTGTTTCATTTTTATCTTATTGAGATACAGCATTGCCCTTCTGGCCCTTTGAGCTGTGCTGCCCAGCATTTCCTGGATTTAACTCTTGCCTAATCATGAGACAATTTACCAATTAACCTACCAGCCAGAACGTCTTTGGACTTTGGGAGGAATCCGGAGCACCTGGAGGAAACCCATGTCGTCACGGAGAAAATGTACAAACTCCTTACAGGAGGCAGGCAGGAAATTTAACTGGTGTGACGTGCTCATGGTATGCTGACAGAAATATCCATGGTTTCAGTCTGTCCAATCTAACCTTCTGTGATTTCACAACTCTACCCTTTGCTGAGGATTCCGAAAGTAGAAGGTAAAAACTCATTCTTCAGCTGGCGTATTAAACAGCCAAATTAGGAATCATCGTTGGGGATGCTTTTCATGGAGGCATGGTATTAAGCCTATTGTGGTTTACATGGTTGAGATGAACAGATTTGTGGACACTAAGAGAATCTGAGGCTTAGGTGATTGGTCAATGAAACTTAAAGGACCAGGTGCCTATTTCTGCCTCAGTTTCTCTCCTAACTGACCTGTTTACTAGAGCC
Organism: Hypanus sabinus; assembly: GCF_030144855.1. Taxonomy (NCBI): domain Eukaryota; kingdom Metazoa; phylum Chordata; class Chondrichthyes; order Myliobatiformes; family Dasyatidae; genus Hypanus; species Hypanus sabinus. Next base: position 19,586,848 of record NC_082717.1, on the reverse strand, counting down.
GAAAAATGATTCTAGTTTACCTGTGCCCAGCTGTGTTAGGAATACAGGAAAAGCAGTGGGCCATTGTCACCTCCGGCTTCTTCCACCATTTCACTAAGTGAAAGCAGTAAATGACTGGGATCATGGCTGAACAATGGCCAGCTGGTGTGATTATGGTAAAGATAACGATCTTTAAATATTCCCTTTATTTGTCACATGTACTTCAAAACATCTAAACATACAATGAAACGTGTCAGTGACCAACATAGTTCGAAGACTGTGCCGTGGCAGGGGGTACAGTCCACGGGTTTTGCCATGCTTCTGGCACCAGCATAGCTGGCCCACAACTTATTAATCCTAACCATATGTCTTCCAAATGTGGACGGATACCAGAACAACTGGAGAAAACCCACACAGTCCCAGGAAGGACGGATAAATTCCTTATGGGCAGCGATAGGAATCAAATCCCAATCAGTGATCACTGGTGTAAAGCGATTCCCCTAACTGCTAGTCTATGCATAGAAAGCAATATCACATCAAAGACAAGAGGGCAGCTTGGAGAAATATCATATCAGTTGTGTAGAGGGTTAATACATGGATGTGTATTATGTCAAGACTAATGACACTGGGCTTACAGGGCCTGCTGCTGAAGGGTTAACTTTCTATTGAAGAGAAAGCATAATCTGATAGTCAACAAAACGATGATGCCATTTCAATGACAGGGGGACTTCCACAGTTCTGAAGTTCTAGGAAGCAGGAATATCAGGAATGAATGAATCCTCTAACCGGAATGCAGTTTTACTTTCGTAAACAACTGCCGAAGCCTTCTGTCCCTTGACATCTCCTCCCATTGTTTTTAGTCTAAGGTGGCACATTTGACTGAGCAAGAAATTCTGTCAGTGGCCATGTGATCTGCCTTGAGAGAGACTGAGAACCAGCTCAACTGTCTGTGGCACTGCCAAGGAGAGCAATATCCCAGCAAAGCTTCAGAAACAGAGGGTAATATTTATTATGTAAAAATGATAAAATGTGAACAAAATGAAATACAATGTTGTATTTTCCCATGCCAGGAAATAGCTCATTTACTAACTAGCTGAGTGGATACTTATTTACCTATACGTGATTTTAGTTCTTAGTGTCAATAAAGGTAAAATGCCTATTTGACAAGTAATTACAGTATGTGTATGGGATTGTGTGTGTGTGTATATGTTTCCTTGTGAATTTGAGTGTGTGTGTGTGTGTGTGTCCATCTGTTAATTTCTATCATGAATTTTCTTGTGTCAGAGATACGTTTACTTCTCTGAGCCCCCACCTTCCTCCCACTCCACTTTTGCTGAACATCATAACCCTCCTCGATCCTCTGACCCCTAAAAATCTCTACCATCTCAGCTCCCAGCCTTGCCATGCCTACACCAAACCCCTTTCTGAAGGTTTTGTTCTCAGCAGGGGCCGCACCCTGATTCTTAGCTCTTCTTCTCTTGCCTCTGTCTCCGAGCCCATTTCTTCAGCAAGCATTCCCCACTCCCCACTGAGGACCTCTTCTCCTCTATTCAATCCTCCTCCTTTTTTTGGGCACCCCATCCTGGCCCTCTGCCACTCTGGATCTTTTCATCTCTAACTGGTAGTGGGACTTGAACTGTTTAGACATTTCCACTCCATGCTCCTTTTCTTACCTCATGGCCCTCCACTCTGCACACAGTCACACCAGCTTCAAGCTCTCCAAATCAGGAAAGAGCAGTGGAGTTTACCTCAGTAAATATATTTAAGACAAGGTTGGATAGATTTTTACATAGTAAGGGAATTAAGGGTTATGGGGAAAAGGCTGGTAGGTGGAGATGAGTCCATGGTCAGATCAGCCATGATCTTACTGAATGGTGGAGCAGGCTTATCGGTCCAGATGGCCGACTCCTGCTCCTGTTTCTTATGTTCTTATGTTCTACGATATAATCAACAGGAACTTCTGAATACTTAAATGTCATTTTAAATTATTTTAAATTTAATCATTGTGCCTTTTGTAATTTAATTATCAGTACGCTGTGTTGTACTGAATGGAATAGCACTGCCAGTTCATTGTCCTCAGCAACGACAATAGAGCTCTGAACTTCTCTGAGGTCTGATGCTCTCTGACTCTGACTCCATCTATATTGAGCTGAAATGAACATGAGCCCTACTGAAGGGTCTCAGCCTGAAATATCGACTTCTTATTCCCCTCCATAGAAGCTGACTGACTTGCTGAAATCTTTTCAGCATTTTGTGTGTGGTGCTCATGGGTTAACATCTGCCGAATGCTTATGGATCTGTATGCATATCTGTATATTGCTCAGACTATATGCGTGTGTGTGAGTGAGCATGTGAATGTATGTTTATATGTTTGTGTGTGTTCTAACAAATTGAATATGCTTGAGTCATCTATTCAGAGCACATAGAAGCACTATGTAAACAACAGAAGGAGTATGTCATCTCAACAACTACTGCCTGTCGGGCACCTTGTGCCCCATCTCTGTTAGAATCTATGATTCCTGCACTGCCACGGGGACCGGAGTTTAAGCATATCATTCTTAAACCCAAGGGGCACTTTAAGTGGAGAAAAAGAATGTGTCTACAAGTATGTGTGTGTGTGTCTACGAGTGTGTGTGTGTAGTAAGAATGCATGCATATATATTAGTGAATGTGTTTGTGTATGAGCATGTCTGTATGCAGAGGGTTTGATAATGAAATGTAATGACATTTAGTCTTGTGATGTTAAAAACAAGACACGAATTGCCGTTAAACATTTACTATTTGTAGCCTATTGCTTCATGTGTTCTAAAATTGTGAAGCTGAATAAATGCAGCACTGGTTATAATTAACATAACAAGCTCCCCCACTGTAATAGGAGTTCTTTAACTGGCCTTTGCATAATGTACCTCTCATTAAAGGGACAACTTCACATTTTTATTTATGTGTGTGTAATTTTTTAGAGTGGCTTTAGAGGTGTGTTTGTGTGTGTGTGTGTTGGGGAGGGAAGATGTAGATTGATGATCAGCCATGAGACGATGTGGGAATTAAACCTGTTGTTCAGACCACAGGCGCGCCTGATATTTCTTGAGTGTGTAAGTTTATAAATAACTTTGGTTTCTGACTGCTATTTGCATGCAGCAGAAAGATTAATCATTTACGAATCGACTAAGAAACTCATTGTTCTTTGGAAGAGCCCCGCACTGCTGTTGGTTGTCAGGAATACACACAATTTTCTCTTCCACTCCCCCCCCCCCCCCTCCTCTCATGCCCCTTCTCTGTGTGTCTCTTTTGCTCATGGGATGTCAATACGCCTGAGCCAGCCCGTGTCTTTCTCCTTCAAACTATTTCGGGCATAAATGAAGTCTTCTTTTACTCATTCCGCTTACATGCCTAGATCATGACATCACATGATGCAGCAGCTTAGCAACAACCATAAGGAGTTTAAGGTCTATTGCTTTCTGCATATCAATATTACTGAGTGTGTTTGGAATATGTTTCTGCGTGAGGCAGTAGAGTGGAAGTGAAACAGTGCCTTACACTCGGTAAGTGTTTATTTTCTGAACTATTGGCATTTCCTTATGATCACTCAGAAAGTACCAGTTCAGGAGTATCGAGGGAAAAATTAGTAATTGTTTTCAGCTTGTTAAAGATTTATAGGTCAGTGTTAAATAAATAATCTTTTGTTTACAGTATCAGCTTTGGCTCTGCCGATGGTATCTGTGTCTCTGGGTCAGAAGTCTCTGGGTTCAAGTCTGGGTTCAGGCATCTGAGCATAAAAGACCTTTGCAGTGCTAAAGTGATATTGCGCTGACAGAGCGGCTGTCTTTGACTCTTCATTTTAACTGTAAAGGTGTGATTTGTTGTCCTTCAGATGAGATTGAAGTTAATGCTCTGACTTTTGGTGGTAAAAGATGCCTCAGTTCATTTTTTTAAATATAGTTTTTTACTTTTTTTCAACAAAAAAAACAAACAACAAGAACAAAATACAGCACATTTCAACAAAACAAGGGGCAACTTGGTCTCCCTGGAGTCCTGTACAGTACTCAAAGTCAAAGTAACTTTATTATCAAAGCACGTACTGTAGTCATTTTCTTATAGGCATTCACAGGAAAATTTAAAAATGTAATAGTATTTATTAAAATCTATACATTAATAAAGATTGACAAATAACCTACGTACAAATAATTCTGGGAATATGAGTTGTAGAACCCTTGGAAGTGAGTACAGAGGTTGTGGAGTCAGAGTTGTGGTGAGTGAAGCAGGAGGTATTTATACCTTAATCAGGATTACTCTCAGCTATTGCTTGTGTGGGAGCTGACTGTAACTCTCGTGTCTTCTAGATTACAACCATGACCACACACCAGAAATATCTCATTGGTTTGAAAGGCAGCATATAATAAGACTTCTTTTCAAGATCTTGCTCTTTAAGGCTCTGAGATCAGATAATACATTAAAGCCGAAGCTGCTGCATGTCAAGTTGATGGTACAGGCTGAAAACATTACCTGCAGCCAAGCTCACCTAACCTTGCAAAGAGAATGAGAGCTGGCTCTCAGATACGTATGTAATTACTTTCTGGAGCATTGAATGCTGGTGGGATTCGTGTTGTTCTAGGGAAAGCATTTTTGAGATGTAATCCACAAAGCCCCTTAAAATTGGTGCTCTGCTTGGCTGGATTAAGACCCTTCCATCTGTAAACCAATTTCTGAAGGTCAGTAATTGGGCAAGTTTCTTACTTCAACCTTGAAAATGGTCAGAGGTTGTCTTAAGGAACATCCTGGTCTATCAAGTGCTATCACAAGACATGATATGACAGTTTTGAAGCAAAACCAGCAGGCTCAATATTTAGTTTAGGAACCTGGGGCACAAAGACATCTGTCCCTTCCCGAAATCCCTCCAGTGTCTCCCCCTTCCTGCTCCCTCTCCCTCTCCATCTACATCTGATCCTTCTCCAGTCCTACTATTTTGTCTCCTTACCTAAAACCCTCTCTCTCCTGGTTCCAAGGAGCCTCTACCCACCAGCTGCCCCCAATCTCCCATATGGTTCAGTTAGCATGTGCCCTTCACCTCTCCTCTAATGGTTCCCATTATTACCTTCCTTTCTTTAGATTCCAGGACCGGGAGCCTCATTGTTGCTGCTTACAGCCACCTTAGGTGTCTTCACCTTCACTCTCTCCATCCCTCCACCATCCTCTGTCTCCCAGTTCTTGCCTCCCTCTCCCTTACTTGGTTTAAACTGCTTATCACCCTTCACCAACCTCAGAATCCATAATCATCTCTGTCCCCTGTCTCACCAATTCCCTCCCCTGTTTATATTGGTTATCTCCCCTCTCCACACTTGGTCCTGATGCAGAATTTCAACCCAAAACATTGACAACCCCTTTCCTGCATCAGATACTGGTTGACCTACTGATTATAGACAGGCGGGTTATTTGTTGGTCGAGATGCCAGCATCTGCAGTCTCCCGCATCTCCATCTCCACATCTCTTCCATTAACATCTTCCTGCCCTGCCCCTCCCATCACTCCACAGATTTTGAATCTGCATTGGGGTTGGACGTTTGACTGCTCTGGTTATGCCCAGTTAACTTTGGTAGAGGTGTGGAAGAGCCTTGGGGGAGAGGTGATGGAGCACAAGCTGGTTGCTGGGTTTGCATTAACAGTACTGTGTGCAGGGGACATCATGTGCTGAGCACATGTCACAACTGTGGGCAAAATGGATCACAGAAGGAAGCATCGCTGACAAAGAAAATCCATTCACTGCTTGCCAAAGCAGGATATTATTGTTTTAATATCGCAGAAGAAAAGTTCAGGAATTCAAGGTCATTGAGTACCCGAGTCACTCCAGGCTCAGGAATGTTTTGCTTAAATGGAACATTCCCTCAGTTAATCTAAACTAAGGTGAAGAAAAGTCATAATGAAGCAATGAGTTCTTTCTCAGTAATATGAAAGCTACAAGTCCAAAACCTGCAGATGAAGATGCTAGAAGTTCTCATTGAGCCTTCCAGCATCTGTAATGGGTACCTACAGAAAGTCCAAGCCAGATGGGCTGGCCATGTCATCAGGATATCTGACAGTCGACTACCAAAACAGCTGCTGTATGGAGAGCTGAGCCAGGGCAAGCGCTCAGTTGGAGGGCAGAAGAAACGTTTCAAAGACTGCCACAAAGTGTCCCTCAAAGACCTCAGCATCAATCCCAGTAGCTGGGAATCGCTTGCTCTGGACCGCCCAACCTGGTGGAGCAGGACCAATAAAGGAGCGTATGCAGCAGAAATCAGACACACCGCAGAGGCTCAGAGGAAACGCGCCGCGCACAAGGCTCAAGCTACCTCCACTTCCACTGCAGCACCTACCCTCGTGTGTCCCACATGTGGGCGAGTTTTCAGGGCCCGGATTGGCCTCACCAGTCACCTCCGGACCCACAGTCACAAACCCTCCACCTGACAGAAGTCGTGGTCGTCTTCGACTCCGAAGGACGTACAACAACAATCAGTAATGGGTGAAATCGAGTCAATGACATTGTCGTCAGGCCAGTGGTGTGAGCATCCTCATATCAGTCATTAATCTCTGGTTTGGTGCAACATCCTCTCACAAGATTCAGAAACTGCAGTGAACTCTCAGGTCAGCAGAATTGGCTGCACTCTGCCATTACTACAGGACTTGTTTGCGTCCAGGTCAAAAAAGCAGACAGAAATAATTGTAGCAGCATTTCCTATCCAGCAAACTGCCTCTTCCAAAAGTTCCCTTCTGGAAAGCACTGTAGGGCTATTAAAACAAAAACTTCACACATCTTAAAAGTTTCTTCCCCAGGAGGTTAATCTGTTGAACCATTCTAGTTAGCTCCCCCCTCCCCCCATCTTTATCCCAGTCACCACACTGCACTGTAAGCACTTTAAACGACTTTATATAATGTCATTTACACTGTACATGCATGCTGCTATTTATGTATTTAAGCACATTCTATCCCATATTAGTACATCTAACTTTATTTTTATCGAATTCTTTGTTCAGTATAATTGTTAAATGTTGTTGTTTATTGTTGCATGCCATGCCAACACACCACAACGATTTCCAGATATATATAAATGCATGTGGTGAATGAAGTCGATCCTTGGCTATTGCCAGACTTGCTGACCAACTCCAGCATTTTATGATTTTATTTCAATTTATTCTCCATTGTTGAACAACTCTCACATGCAATTCTTCCATTTACTGTCTGTCTGCCTCTTCATAAACAATAGAGGTAGGGATCTCTGGGTCCTTGCCTTTCACTCCACCATCCTCCACATCCAATATTTCATCCTTCACCATTTCTACTATCCCTAAATGATCTTCCACAGGTCTCATCCTCCCCTGCCCCCCACAATCTATGGACCACTCTCTATGACTTCCTAGACCACTCCCCTCTTCTCATTGCTTGGCACTTCCCTCTGCAATCATAGGAGGTGTAACCCCTATCCCTCCACCCCTTCTCTCACCCTCATCTGGAGACCTTAACAGTCCTTCCAAGTGAAGCGGAGGTTTGCCAGCACCTCCTCCAACGTGGTCTGCTGCATTTGCTTCTCATGATATAGCCTCTTTCACATTTGGAAACTGAGCCCAATTTCGGTGCTCTGTCCATGATGGCCATCTCATGCTTCCAGTTGCATGTCATTTTAACTCTCTTTCCCACTCCCATGTCCAACCATATGATTGCAGACTACACTATTTCTACGAGCAGGCCAAAAGCAAACTGGAAGAACAATATCTCATGTTCCGCTTGGGTAGCTTCCAATGCATTGATATGAACATTGAATTTTCCAGTATCAAATAACACGTGCCTCAGGTGTTCTCCTCCAACGTACATTCACCAATACACCTAGGTTTCTTATCCCATTGTTTGCCTTCCCACCTTCTTCCCCTCCATTATGTTGTTTAATGTGCTGAAAGATATTTCACCTTTACAAATAGGAAGCTGAAACAGGTAGCTAATATGTTGTTTCAGGAAAATGACGTTTTATGCTTTGCACTCTTTCTTTTCCCAGTTGGTTACGAAGTGGTTCTGACAGAAATCTTCTCCTGAGTGCCAATGAGACCTATTTGCAAGTTGAGATGCTGCTCTGGAAAGCGCAAATGACCCACAATCTTTGAAACCTTCAGTGGGACCATGGGATCAATAAACATTGGAAAGGCTGCGACGCTGAACGAACTGCTACATGCCAGCATTGATACAATTGGTAAGTGTACCGAATAGTACTCCTTGCCCGTAACAGGTAAGATGTAAATGGATTGTTATTTTCTGAGAAGGCCCAATCTTGAAAAGCATGTCTTTCACAAGTGCCAATGTTTTTCCGGCCAGTCATGCTCTGTTGTATCCTGCCTTCTTAAATCTACATGTTACACAGCATATCCTTCCAAGTATTTATTTTACTCCGAGTGACCAGGTGCAAAAGTATAAAAGCTGCCTATGTAATCATCTTAATGTGTGCTCCATGCTGACAACGGAATGATGCTGAAATCCCTTCTGTTAGCTTTCGGTAACGCAAACTGATGCAGAGGCAGAAGTCTGGGAAAAGGAGCATTGAAGGGAGATGGTGACTTATTGGAGTCTCGACCCTTGTGGGCGGCTGTAGCACATCCTTGGATGTATTGGTTGTTAGCGCAAACAACACATATCACTTTATGCGTCAATGTACACATGACAAGTAAACATGAATCTTTGGTCTTGATTTTGATCTTGAGTACAAAATTCCTAATGCCTAAATTAATGATAAGAATCAACTCTCCTTGATTTTTAAACATTTGCAAGACTTTCTTTTCCATACTTTCAAACTTAATCCATAATTCACTTGAAAGTGCATCGGGTAACATTGCAAATAAAGGGATATGACACATCTCAGAGACACGTAGGTAGATTAAATGACCACTGCCAAGGTATTCATGAGGGAATCTGCAGATGCTGGAAATTCAAGCAACACACATAAAATGCTGCTGGAACACAGCAGGCCAGGCAACATCTATAGGAAAAAGCACTGTCGATGTTTCAGGCTGAGACACTTCGTCAGGACTAACTGAAATAAAAGATAGTAAGAGATTTGAAAGTAGGAGGGGTAGGGGGAAATCCAAAATGATAGGAGAAAACAGGAGGGGGTGGGGTGAAGACAAGAGCTGGATAGGTTATTGGCAAAAGGGATACAGAGCTAGAGAAGGGAAAGGGTCATGGGATGGGAGGCCGAGGGAGAAAGAATGGGGGGGAGGGGAGCACCAGAGGTAGATGGAGAGCAGGCAAGGAAGATTGTGAGAGGAGCAGAGAGAGAAAAAAAAGGGGGGGGGAATAAATAAATCAGGGATGGAGTAAGAAGGGGAGGAGGGGCATTAACTGAAGTTAGAAAAGTCAATGTTCATGCCATGCCAATACTATCAAAGTATTTCTCAGTGTGGGCAAGTGGCAAAAGAATCAAAGGGGAGCTGGTGGGTATGTGAAAGACAATAAATCATAGTGGTACAGAAGAAATGAGGAGGAGTTATTGGGGATATTGGCTCAGCTCTCTGAGAATAGATATGAAACTGAAGATACAGATATGAAACTGAAGGGCCAAATGGTTTCCACCTACATCTTGGCAATTAAATACATTACTTGGCACTTTATCCTCACCCTCAATTTGAAGAAGTTTCCTTCTAATAGTTGGAGGAACATTTGCTCATTTCACAACTATGATATGAAACTATCACTTGGTGTTGTGGCGTAGTGTCCATGTCATAGTGTGGGCACTCCAGACAGAGCCCATGTTTAAGGATCAGTATGTCCTGGTGATTGTATCTGTAATGTGTACTGGTGCTGCTGTGTTATTTGTTGCCTGTGTTATAGATTCAGTCATCTGGGAGGCGGTGCTGAGGAAGCCTCTACATCCTCAGGAGGCTAAAGAAATTTGGCATGTGGCTGTTGACTCTTGCCAATTTTTATCAATATAAAGCAGTCTATCCAAACACACAATGGCTTGGTATGGCAACTGCTTCTCCGCGTGAGCCGCAGAGAGCTGGGCACACAGCTCAGCACTTCGAGGAAACCAGCCTCTCCTCCATGAACTCTGTCTATACTTCTCTCTGCCTCAGTAAATCAGCCAGCAGAATCAAACCCATCCCCCCGCCATCACCAACCCCCCACATTCTCTCTTCTTCCCTCTTCCATTGGCCAGAAGATACGAAAGCCTGAAAAGCCTAGCAGGCTGAAGGATAGCTTCTACCCTGCTGCTTTCAGGCTAATAAATTGTTCCCGAGCAAAGCAATCGGACTCCTGACCTCACAATCTTTCTTGATATGATCTTGCATCTTATTGTTTACCTACACTTTCCTTTCTCTGTAAAGGTTGTGCTTTATTCTGCACTTTACCTTGCTCTACCTCAACGCACTGTGTAATGATTTGATCTGTATGAACAGTATACAAGTCAAGATTTTCACTGCATCTTAGTACATGTCACAGTAATAAATCATTTCCATTTCTATTTACATATCTATCTAACTATCTATCTATCTATTTATTGAGATACAGTGCATAATAGGCATTTATGGCCCATTAAACCATGGTGTCCAGCAATCTCTGATTTAATCCTAGCCCAATCATGGAGCAATTTACAATGACTAATTAACCTACCAACCAGTGTGTCAATGGACTGTGGGAGGAACCCAGAGCACCCAGAGGAAACAGTCATGAGATCTGTAATCCAGATGGTGCCCCTGTTATCGGATCAGTAATCCAGATGTTGCCCATTTTATTAAATCAGTAATCCAGGTGGAATAAAAAACTTAAATAGTAATTAATAACAGTTCTTTAATAGCCAATTTTATGTCATAATTCTTATGTCATCATGTCCCTGAATTTGTTTGGAGTCAAAGTTGATCTTATTGTCATATGCACATGTAAGCATAGAACAAGGACCAAACTTGCTTGCAGTAGCATCACAATCATCAAGCAATCACAAGGACAACATAAGACAACCATAAATGATACACAATTTTTCAAGAGTTTTTTTGAAGCGATATTCACGAGAAAATCATTAGTTAATCATAAATTTTAATCAAGAATTTTTTGTTCTATTTTGTTTGATCTAGTTCAGTTTTTCTAATTATTTTGTTCTAGTTTTTGTTATAATTAGAACCAAAAATAAACCATAGTAGTGAAAATTGATTAAAATATTCATATTGTTCCTTTGAATCTGCTTCATCATTCACCTAGCAAATCCCCTACCTCGGCATCATTTTCTGGCACTGTTTGCATTTCCCTCAGATCCCCTTAATGCTCAGAAATCTATTGATACCTGTTTTGAATACATTCAAAGACTAACCATTCAGTCTACTTTGGTTGGTCCAAAGGCTGACTTCCCTCTTTCTGAAGAAATTTTTCCCCTTCACCGTCCTAAGTGGCCTAACACTTCTACTGGGCTGCAAATAAAACTGAAGACATTGGTGCAGAATTGGGCCATTCAGTCCACTGAGTCTGCTCCAATATTCCATCATGGCTGATTTATAATCCCCCTCAACCCTATTCTCCTGACTTTTCCCTGTGACCTTTGACACCCTAACTAATCAAGAAACTATGAATCTCCACATTAAATATACTCATTGACTTGGCCTCTGCAGTCATGAATTTCTCAGTCATCCTCTGGCTAAAGAAATTCCTCCTATTCTCTGTTCTAAATGGATGTCCCTCTATCCTGAGGCTGTGCCCCCGTTCCTAGATTTACTGACTATAGGAGACATCCTCTCCACATCCACTCTATTTAGGGCTTTCAACATTTGATTGGTTTCAATAAGATCTCCCTTCATTCTTCTAAACTCCAGTAAATACAGGACCAGAGCCATCAAGCACATGTCATATATTAACTATTACATTCCCAGAATCATTCTCATAGATCTCTCTGAACCCTCACCGATGCCAGTATATCTGTTCTTAGATAAAGGACTCAAAACTGTTCTCAATACTCCAAGTGAGGCCTCATCAGTGCCTTATAGAACTTCAGCATAACATTCTTGCTTTTATATTCTAGTCCTCTTGAAATGAATGTTAACATTGCATTTGCCTTCCTCACCACTGATGTAACCTGTAAGTTAACTTCTAGTGAATCCTGCACAAGGACTCCCAAGTCCCTTTGCAGCTCTGGTTGTTTTGCTCCACGTTTTGAAGATAGTTTACGCCTTTATTCTTTCTACCAAAGTGCATGACCACACACATTCCTACACTATATTCCATCTGCCACTTCTTTGTCCATTCTCCCAATCTAAGTCTTTCTGCAGACTCTGCTTCTTCAACACTACCTGCCTCTCCACCTATCTTTGTATCATCTGCCATCACTTTTATCATCCAATCCTTTACATAGTAATGTAAATACAAACAGTCTCAATACTGACCACTGCAAAACACCTCAATTCACTGGAAGTCAGCTAGAATAGGCCCCCTTTTCCCCACTGTTTTCCTACTGCGAGTCAACCAATCTTCTTTCCATGCTGGTATCTTTCCTGTAATGACATGGACTCTTGACTTATTAAGCAGCCTCATGTACAATACCTTGTCAAAGGCCTTCTGAAATTCTAAGTAAGAAACATCTACTGACTCTCCTTTGTCTATTTTGCTTACTACAGTCAGCCCTCCTTATCCGTGAGGGATTGGCTCCGGGACCCCTCGCAGATACCAAAAAACGCAGATGTTCAAGTCCCTTATTTAACCTGTCTCAGTGCGGTGGGCTTTAGGACCCAGTGGAACCCTGGTCCTAATTTAACCTGTCTCAGTGTGGCAGACATTAGGACCCAGTGGTGCAGCTCTGAATCTGCAGTGTTTACGTTCATGAAAATAATGACAATCACGATTGAAAATAAAGTGGAAGTAATAAAGTGATCAGAAAGAGGTGAAACACCATTGGTCATTGGAAAAGCGTTTGGCTATAGTCGGTCAGCGATCAGAACAATTTTAATGGAGCATGTGAAAGGCCCTGCCCGGATGAAAGCTACAATTATTACTAAGCAAAGCAGTAGTTTAATTATTGAAATACATACGTTTCTTAAGTGTTTCATATGCATAGAAAGGTAAAATATATACTACATACTAAGACAAACGTTTGACTAACTGATGCTAAATAATACCGGATATACCTGTTCCGACTTCAGATGCGAGGAAGCTGGACTCAGGAACGGTACTTGTTCATAACCCGGGGACTGCTTGTACTTGAAAATCATCTCTAGATTACTTATAATACCCAATACAATGTAAATGCTATGTAAATAGTTGCTATGCTGTATTGTTTAGGGAATAATGACAAGAAAAAAATAGTCTGTACATGCTCAAACAACAAGTACTGGAGAGAGAACTTCCGGGTTTTCCCAATCCGCAGTTGGTTGAATCTGTGCATGCGGAATCCGCGGATAAGAAGGGCCGACTGTATTTCCTCAAAGAATTCCAAAGGATTTGTCAGGCAAGATTTCGCCTAAAGAAAGCCATGCTGATTTTAGCCTACATCATCTGCCTCCAAGTACCCCGAAACCCCATCCTTAATAATGGATTCAACATATGCTTCTAAACCTCTCAACCAGTAGAAACATCCTTCATGTTTCCAGCTTTCCAACCTTAAGTTATAATGAGATTGCCTCTCATTAGGCTTGATGTACTCCGTCTCTCTTCAAATAGCAAATGTGCTTTCTCTAAAATGATTCTAGTGAATCTTTGCTGCACTCCCTCTACTGAAGTATATTCATTAAGCTAAAGATGACCAAAACTGTAAACATTACTCCATTTTGGATTATATCAATAATCTGTATAATTGCAGCAAATCTTCTTCACTCATGTTCTCAAAACTTCTTGTGATAGAACCACATACCATTTGTCTTCCTAATGGCTTGGCTTTTCTCTCTGACCTAAGTTAGCGTGCCATTCAGTTTAGAGCTAATAAGAGCATTGAGTTTCCATATTAAAGCACAAGTAAAAGGAGAGACAGCCAATGATTTTCCAAACCATGCCCAGCAATACATTTTGCATGAGACAACTTTTTGTCAACAGTGATTCCCAAGTGTTAAATCAAACATGTTTGGCTGAGTTTTTCCTGTATATTTGGGAGTCAAATTAACTTACTTAAAGAGGCACTTCAAACTAATATGTAAAAATATCCCCCCTATTTGTGATCTTTACTAGGAATGGTACAGATGAAGGGCCCAAAACATTGCTGAGATTCCACTACTGTCAGGAATGAGGTACAGGAACATTAGGACTAGGACTGACAGACTGGGTAACAGCTTCTTCCCTCAGGCTGTGAGACTAATGAATACCCTGCCACCACTAAGATCTCGTTACCAGGACAGCGAGCTGTTTACTGTTTATTGTTTACTACTTACTAGAGCTACAAATGCATTTTGAATTCAGTTTTATTAACTTACTTATTTTGTTTTATGTGCTGTGTGTGATATATGCTTTGTGGGTGCACAGTGGTCCATAAGAACATTATCTCATTTAGTTGTATATATGTACAGTCGGTTGATGATAAATTTGAGCTTTGTTCTCGGGAGCTCGGGAATTGTACTATGAGGAGACATGAAGCAGAGCAGGCTTTTACACTCCTTAATTAAAAAAAAACGAGAGATGACCTCTTTGAATGAGGCAAAATTATTTCAGGATTTGATAGGGAAATTAGAAAGCAAATTCTTCATCCAAAAGGCATTGATTTTTGGAATTCTCAGTCCAATAGTGCTGGAAAGATTCAGTTGCTGAGTATATTCAAGAAGGGGGTCTTTCTGGATATTGAGAGATTCAAAGAATTTGGGAACTTTGCAAAAAGAGCTGTAAGAGGGCAAATGGGTTTTTACCCATCTATTTCTTATGTTCTTGTATTCCTGATTTTTGTGATTTCTATAGGTTCACCTAATTAACATAAGAGCCAAAAACAACCTTGGGTTTCTATTTTGATCCATTCTTTGATTTGACATTGGGTCTCCGTTAAACAGAAATACTGCCTCTTTTTCTTTTTATTCCAATGTTAAGTGGAATCCCATTTTGAACAGAGGAAATATTAAATTCTCCTTCAGCTTTATTCCAAACATCTGGAGTAGAGGCATTTTAGTTAATCCATGGAAATTCTAGAAATGTTTTTCCTACAAAAGTGAAAAGTCTGTGTCCCAGATACTAGGAAGGTACAAGCAGAAGAAACAAAATATCCGCATCTCCACGCCATTACAGAAACACCGTTCAAAGGTTCAAAGGTCAGTTATTATCAAGGTATACAACTCTGAAATTCTTCAGTCTTCTGGGTAGCCATGAAACCAAGATCATCATCCCAAAATCTCACCTCCCAACAAAAAAAACAAATGAACAAAAACGGAACAGGCACATCAATCCCCAAATCCATCCTCCCACACAA
This sequence comes from Hypanus sabinus, assembly GCF_030144855.1. NCBI lineage: Eukaryota > Metazoa > Chordata > Chondrichthyes > Myliobatiformes > Dasyatidae > Hypanus > Hypanus sabinus. Next base: position 19,571,499 of record NC_082717.1, on the reverse strand, counting down.
AAAAAATAGATCAGGCACAATGACCTTGCCCCCAAATCCCTCTTTCCGCACAAAAATATGAACAAATCAAATTAGGCACATCAACCTTCAAGTCCCCTCCTCCTGCACAAAAACGAACAAACAAACAAAATGGATCAACCACATCAAACCCCCAAAACCCCTTCCCCGCACAAAAAAATGAGAAGTTAGGGGGGAAAAAAACAGAATATAAAAACTGAAAGAGTGAAAAAAAAAGTCTATAGTCCAAAGTCCAAATCCAAAACGCAGTAAAAACTCTCCACAGTGGCAGGCTCTCCCCTCTCCAGTACAGAACTACTAATCAAAAGGCAAGCTGCCAGTGTTCACCCTCTGCACTCGCTTCGATTCCTCAATGTCCCTTGTTGCTTTAATAGGTGAACGATGGGAGTTTTAATCAGCGAGACGGAGCCAAACATACTTTTGCGCCCCGTCCTGCAAACTGCCCACTGTGAGGTTCATACATGCTGCCTCCCAGAACCTTCTCAGAGTGCTAGAGCATCCAAACAATCTGCGAACTTCCCCACCCCCCTCAATGTTTCAATCACCCCTGTTTTTTCTAAATTGGTGAACAATGGAAGCTTTAGTCGGTGAAATGGGCTCAAACATCGGCTCATGTGCCACCCCACAGCCTCCTCACCATGAGGTTTGTTCAGGCTGTCTCTGCCTCCCGGAATCCTCTCGGAGACTGCGGAGCATTGAAACACTCAAATCACAGACTCCAACTTCCAGAATCACATTCGAAATAAGAAGTAAACATAAAATAAATAGAGAAGTGAAAAAGCTGGTTTCATGATCTATCCAGAATATGTTGACCAAGGGACTGTTATACCCAGGCCCCATCTTGACAGGAACATTTAGCGACTAACCATCCACAAATGTTATTGAATCTTAGAAGTGTGTGGATTGTTGTGATGACATGGGCTGTGATGTTACCAGATTTAAAATAGCTTTAACTAGTGGATGCTAAGCTCAGTTGTAGAAAATCACAAGTCAAGTCACTTTTTATTGTCATTTCAACCATAACTGCTGGTACAGTACACAGTAAAAACAAGACAATGTTTTTCAGGACCATGGTGCTACATGAAACAGTACAAAAACTACACTGAACTACGTAAAAACAACACAAAAAAAACTACACCAGACTACAGACCTACCCAGGACCGCATAAAGTGCACAAAACAGTGCAGGCATTACAATAAATAATAAACAAGACAATAGGCACAGCAGAGGACAGTAAGTTGGTGTCAGTCCAGGCTCTGGGTATTGAGGAGTCTGATGGCTTGTGGGAAGAAACTGTTACATAGTCTGGTTGTGAGAGCCCGAATGCTTTGGTGCCTTTTCCCTGATAGCAGGAGGGAGAAGAGTTTGTATGAGGGGTGTGTGGGGTCCTTCATAATGCTGTTTGCTTTGCGGATGCAGCGTGTAGTCTGTAATGGTGGGAAGATACCCCAATGATCTTCTCAGCTGACCTTACTATCCGCTGCAGGGCCTTGTGATCCGAGATGGTGCAATTTCCAAACCAGACAGTGATGCAGCTGCTCAGGATGCTCTCAATACAACCCCTGTAGAATGTGGTGAGGATGGGGGGTGGGAGATGGACTTTCCTCAGCCTTTACAGAAAGTAGAGATGCCACCGGGCTTTCTTTGCTATGGAGCTGGTGTTGAGGGACCAGGTGAGATTCTCCGCCAGGCGAACACCAAGAAATTTGGTTCTCTTAATGATCTGTACCGAGGAGCCGTTGATGTTCAGCAGGGTATGGTCGCTCCATGCCCTCCTGAAGTCAACAACCATCTCTTTTGTTCACATTCTGAGACAGGTTGTTGGCTCTGCAGCAGTCCATTAGCCACTGCACCACCCCTCTGTATGCTGACTCGTCATTCTTGCTGATGAGACCCATCACGGTCGTGTCATAGGTGAACTTGATGATATGGTTCGAACTGTGTGTTGCAGCACAGTCGTGAGTCAGCAGAGTGAACAGCAGTGGACTGAGCACACAGCCCTGGGGGGGCCCCCGTGCTCATTGTGATGGTGTTGGAGATGCTGCTTCTGATCTGGACTGATAAAGAATGTCTATTTGATTTTTTCACACAGAGAGATCTCAGTACAAACCAGAGTGAAACTGATCACATTGTTTAATATAGCTAACAACAGCATATCCCATTTAGGAAAGCACTACCCTGTTTCTTCTGAGCAATCAGCATTTCCAAGTAAAGTGCCGATAATCACTCAACCCAGCCCTCATTTCCAGTGGGATGTTCTCGTTCCAGAACAATCGCCTATATGTTAGCATATTTGTTGTACTTTCATTTTTTAGTTTTCATCTATCTATTTCTAATAAAATAAAATGCCTTTTCAGTGTTAGGATAGCCAAAGAACTTCATAAAACCAGTGAGGTGGTCTTGAAATGCAGGAAACAAATTTGTGTACAGCAAGATCTCTCCTGCAGCCACACTTTGCACCTCGTGGTCTAAGGATAGAATCGCAGAATTAGTGTGGCCTTTATTCCATTGCAGTCTGTGGGAGCAGTCACGTTCCTCAGAATACTACGTAATGTCTCTTCAGAGCATCACTGGCTGTACTTTGCCTCGGCACCCCTTCCAGGTTGTGGAAGGTGCAATAAAATGGGAAGCTTCTAAATAATGAGGTTCAACAGACAAGAACACAAGGAAACAGGAGCCAGACTACATTAGCTGGTTCCTCACATCTGTCCTGCCATTAGATATGATCATTGTTGATCTGCCCTAGATCTCAAGACCCTTCTCTGTGTTAGGTCCCCATAACCCTCAATCCCTTGATCTTTCATAAAATTTATACCTCAATTTCATATATTTCTGGAGCCAGCTTCCACATCTCTGAGGATGGGAATTCCATAGATTCACCACTGTCTATGAGAAAAGATATCTGGCCACCTCAGTTTTAAAAGGTCGGGCCCTCGTCTTGAATCTATGCCATTGATTTGAGATTCTCTCACAAGTGAAAATATCTCAATGTCTACCCTGTCATATTCCCTTGGGATCCTGTATTTTTCAATATGATTACTCCAAATTCTTCTCAAGTGATGCAGATCCTATCCATTTAGATTCTATTCCTATTCTTGACAGGGCAATTGGTGAGAATGCGAAAATATTAGGCTGGTGGTGCTGTTTGGAGGTTAAAAAAATTGATGAGCTTGTCATATGAGGAATGTTTGATGGCTCTGGGTCTGTACTCACTGGAATTCAGAAGAATGAGGGGTGATCACATTGAAACCTATCAAATGTTGATGAAGGGTTTCGGCCCGAAACGTCGTCACTACCTCCTCCCATAGATGCTGTCTGGCCTGCTGAGTTCTGCCAGCATTTTGTGTTTTTATTTATTTCCAGCATCTGCAGATTCACTCGTGTTGCAAATGTTGAAAAGCATTAATAGAGTGGATGTGGAGAGGATGTTTCCTGTGGCGTGGGGGCGGGGGGGGTCTAAAACCAGAGTGCACAGCCTTAGAATGGAGGGGGATCCTTTTAGAATGGAGGTGAGGAGGAATTGTGGGCCAAGTCATTGGGTATATTTAAGGCAGAGGTTGATAGATTCTTGATTGGTCAGGATATGAAGGGATATGTGGAGAAGGCAGGAGATTGGGGCTGAGGGAAAATGGATCAGCCATAATGAAATGGCAAAGCAGACTCGATGGGCCCAATGGCCTAATTCTAGCCTGATATCTTATGGTCTTGCTTGATGCCACTTTGCACTGAGTTGGGCCTGCTGTAGACACCCTAGATAAAATGTCATGGCTCATGTCATCATGTAGCAGAAATAGGTTGGGAATGAATTTCTGAGAAGGTTTAACGAATAAGTAAAAGTTTGAACATTAGTCAACAAGCTGCAGTATGCTGATAATGTTTGTACATACACACTCTTGGAGGCTGGACTCCAAGTCATCACTGATTCAAAGTTTGAAAGGGTTATATACTAAACATCTATACCAAAATGTCCTTAGCTAAACTTCCTCACTGCATGAACACCATCATAACATGGTGGATCATAGCTCTCCATGGATACAATCTTGCTGTGCTACACATTTATGTTCAATATAAAAGTGTGACAAAGTAAAGGACTGACTGTAATGCGCGCGCGTGTGTGTGTGTGTGTGTGTGTGTGTGTGTGTGTGTGTGTGAACACACTTGTGCATATACTGTTGTAGACACAAATCTTTTCTACTTGTCAATGTGGAGTAGAGAACGACTTTGTAAATCTGGTGGGACCAAGGGATGTGGGGGATGGTGAATGGTTGGGAATGGGAGTGTGGGACAGGTGGCAGAGAAGGAGTGCCAGGATGTGGGGTGGCGCAGGTGAAGACTCACCCATCCCTGAGACACCAGGCAAGGTAATTTGATTCCAAACAATTGGCTTATTGGTCATTACAGAATGTCTCTCTGATGCTTCCCGCTCCCTCCCCTCTCCTTTTCTTTCTTCCCAACAATGATTCCCATCTCTCTGCCCCTTCCCACTCTCAGTCCACAATAGGGACCCACATCAGAATCAGGCTTATCATCACTCACGTATGTCACAAAAATAGTCTTTTTTTGCGGCAGCAGTACAGTGCAATACATAAAAGTACCGTGCAAAAGTCTTAGGCACCCTAGCTATATATACTGTATGTGCTGAAGACTTTTGTGGAACTGTACAGTGTATGCATGTGTGAATGTGTAGGTGGGTACATGTGCATGCATGAGTCTTTGCATGCATGTGCACACGTGTTTGTGCAAAGTACATTTAGTGTTATGTATTTACACATGTCTATGTGTGTGTGTACTTGTGCGCATTCACCCATGTTTGACCACTTATATGTACAGATACATCATGAATTTGGGTTTTGTCTGTGTGGAACTTGCTTATTCTTCCACAGTCATGTACATTCCTCTTGGTGCTCCAGTTTCCCAGCATATCCTGAAGATCTGCTCATAGGTTAAGTGGCCAATGTAAATTGCCCCATAGGTCAGATACAAAAAACTTGAAAGAAAAAGTTGGACAGCATATGAGAGATTGATTTGCCGAGATGCAGGGCACTTGGTCTGGTGAGATTGATCTGCTGGAAGTTGGTAGTGGGACAAATAGTCTGCTTCTATTTCATAGGTATGTCAACTCACCAAAGCTGTACAACAGAGTAATATCGAAGTGTGTGTGTGTGCCCACATGCACGGGAGTTTGTGCAAGCTTTTATGTGCACGTGCACTGTATCGAAGTTCAATTTATCGTTATATGTATAAATACACGTACCCACAGGTGTAATGAAAAGAAATATTTATTTATTGAGACACAGCACAGAATAATCCCTTCTGGCCCTTTGAGTTGCTCCACCCAGCAGCCCCCAGTTTAGCCCTTGCCTAATCATGGGACAATTTTCAATGACCAAACCTGTAGAAGCATCAAAGGCACGTAGCATCTTACAAGCAGCAATCATAAGAAAAAAATAAACATAAAATGCATGAGTTTTATAAGAAGAATCTTATAGACAATAGACAGTAGGTGCAGGAGTAGGCCATTCAGCCCTTCTAGCCAGCTCTGCCATTCACTATGATCATGGCTGATCATACACAATCAGTACCCCGTTCCTGCCCTCTCCCCATATCCCTTGACCCTGCTAACTATAAGAGCTCTATCTAACTCTCTCCTGAATGCATCCAGAGACTTGTCCTCCACCGCCTTCTGGGGCAGAGCATTTCACATATCCACCACTCTCTGGGTGAAAAAGTTTTTCCACATCAATGTTCTAAATGGCCTACCCCTTATTCTTAAACTGTGGCCTCTAGTTCTGGACTCACCCATCAGCGTGAACATGCTTCCTGCCTCCAGCATGTCCAATCCCTTAACAATCTTATTAAAACTTATTAATAATCTTATAAAAACTTATTACAACAAAAAATACAGTCTATTTTAGTGCAAAATGATCAAAGTGACCATAGTGTTGCTGATGTTGATGAGGAATGTGCCAATTGCTTTGGGGACTGAATGGCTGCACTTATTTGCTTACTGCCCGTTATGCCCCATTTTAGGGCAGCAAACGTCCCTCTTCTCTGTCTGCCCTTGACCATCCTCTCTATTATGCCCAGGTGTGGTTCAGAATGGTGGATTTCAGGGCTTTCTTCATCGATCCAGCAGCTTCCTCTCAGTTTTCACTGCTGTCAGTCATGCAAGTCCCGGGTGAAGACTCAGGATATGTCACACACAGATGTAGAAGGATTCTTCATTGCTGTTTCTGTTAACAATTCTGTTTGGCCAGTCAGGGTTGCTAGTCTGAGCTAGACCCCAAACTTGGAGGGGAGGAGGACCACTCTTGGTCTGGCCTCTGTCCTTTGACCTGTTCAGTATAAGTATCCTCTGACTCTAGCCAGCAGAGCTCCCCAGGTCATTGAGGTATGCTAGTCTCCAATCCACGACAAGGTTGTGGTCCTCTTGGAGGTGAATGGCTGAAGGGAAGCAGCTATTCTTAAACATGATGGTGAGGGATATCAGGCTTCTGTACCCCGGCCTGATGGTAGCCGTGAGAAGATGCCTAGGCCGGGATGGTGGGTATCTTCGATGATGGATACAAGAAATTCTGCAGATGCTGGAAATCCAGAGCAACAGAGTGCTGCAGGAACTCATCAGATAGGCAGCAGCTATGATGGATGTTGCCTTCTTGAGGTAGTGCCTCCTGTAGATACTACCAGTAGTAGGTAGGAAATAACCTGTGATCGATTGGGAGAGTCCATTACACTCCACGGCTTCTTACATTCCTGCATCTTTGTATTGCTTCGCCAGTCCATGATGCAACCAGTCATGGTACAAGTGTGGCCACGCTGATCGTTGGAATAATGTAATATATAGTTGTATTCCACTTGAAAAAATTACATATAATCTAAGAAATGAATATGATATATTTTTGAAAATTTGGCTCCCATACATACAAAAGATGGGATTAAATATATAGGTCCTTTGAAGATAAAATTATAAAGTAATCGGGGAAAGTAAAAATAAATATTAAAATTATTTTGAACTCCATGGAGCATGTGGGGATCCTCCGATATCCAGGCAATCTTTCTCCTTCTTTCTTCTTTCTTTTTTTTCTTTCTTTAGATAAGGGTTAAGGGAGGGAGGGTTAAGGGGAGGGGGGAGGATCAATATTATTTTTTTTCATTACATTTATTCTTTGTAATTTTCTAAAAAATTAATAAATAAAAAAGTGTGGCCACGCTTGCGTGTTTGTTCACCTGTGTGTTCTCACGTGTGCGGGTACACATACCTGTGAGCATGTGTGTGTGTGCCTGCATTTGTGTGATTTTGTACACGTGCATGGGTGCATCTATGCAAGAGTGCTCACATAAGTGCTTGTGTGTACTTACGGTGTATGTATGGTTTTAACAAGTTCAAGCTTATTGTCATTCAACCGTACACATGTATACCACCAAACGAGACAACATTCCTCCGGACCAAGGTGCACAACACAGTACATATAACTCGCATACACAGCAGATAAAGTAATATTGCCACAAATAAATTAACAATTAATAAGGTGCATTTATGATACAAGTTATAAAGTAAATAGTATGACACTACAGGCACTTCATACGTGATGAAGCGTGGATGGTGACAAAGAGTTCAGTGGTCTTACAGCCTGTGGGAAGAGGCTGCTTCCCATCCTAGCGGATCTTGTCTTAATTCTACGGTACCTCCTGCCTGGTGGTTGGTGGTCAAAAAGATTGCTGAACAGATGGAGGAGATCACTAAGGACCCGGCATACTCAGCACTCCTGACAAACATCGCTAAGGTGGGGAAGAGACGCTGATGATCCCCTCAGCAGTCCTCACAATCCTTTGTACATGTGTGCCTCCAAGGAACCTTATATAAATTACCATCAGCTTCATTTTTCCAGCTCTCTTCCTTGTCTGCAGCCCTACACACTGTTCTTCCTGCTCCTTGCACAGCCGCTGTTTTAAACACTTGCTGCCAGCGACTGCTCCTTCAGCTGCTCACGCCCTGAATTCTGGACTTCTCTCCCTAACATTCCCCAGCCTGCTCTTTCTTCCAGACACATCTCAATCTTCCTCTTTGACCATGCTTTTGGCCGCCTGCTCTGGGTGAAAATTGAAAATATGCTTTGTCTGGTGGTGTTCCTGCATTTAAAAGCATCCTTCTGCCCATGCGGTGTTATATTGCATTGACAACACTATATAAACAAAGATGATTTAAGAATAGTTCTGCATGTTGGAGAAGCTTCTCTGCCAATAGTTGGCTCTGTCTGACTGAGTTAATAATTTGGCCCCTGGCAAGGTACGTGACAGCTGCTGTTTTATGTGACAGAAAATGCACGGCTGTACTCTACGTAAGGGGCTCGGCTGGCAATCTCTTTGAGTCTGGAATACTCCAGAAACCTCAGCAGAGGCCTGCTGGGATCAGTTTGCTCTCTCTTCTGGTGACATTAACAAACATTTTTTTTTATCACTCTCTCCCTCCCCTTCTGCTGAAGGTTCATGGAGCCTGCTAGGCCTCTGTGCCTTCTGATCTTGTGCTTTCTGTAGCCAGGAAAGAGGACTAATGTTAGTCCTATGGGTGCGCAAGGGCACATTGGCACTTGGCTTTGCTGGCACTGGATTTTCAGCCTCATACAGATTGGAAGCTTGAAGCATTTATGACCATTTTAGCACTGGTAGCCCAACATTGATCTACTGGAAACGTGACGAGACTCCAATTCTGTTCTGCTTCCTTTCACATTCCCAGCTGAATGGGCTTTACAGCACCTAATAATGTCTTTGTCACTACCTTCAGAAACAGCTGTGACTCGGAATCAATATGAATCCGCTAGTGGGAATTACTAAACTACACTCCAGAATAGGCTGTCTAAGGGGCTGAGTTTAAATGCTTTGCTTTCCATTTACATGCAATCAGGCATGTGAGCATTCAGCCTTTGTCTATTTGACGACCCCTGAAGTGCCTTGAAGTGCACAACACATCATTATTTTCACCAGAGCAAGTGGAATTGGAGGCAGAGTCTTGTTTGTTCCTTTCCCTTCATACAAGTGTGGTCAAGCTCTTCGAGAGCTTATCAGAATCACTTCACAACCTTTATAAATTGGCTTCTGTAGATGGTATCTGTTCATTGCAGTAAAGTCCAGTCCAGGCAGTTTAGTGCTGACCTTCGTGAAAGGGGGAATGGGATCATCAGTGAGTTGACCAATGTGTTAAAGATAAGCACTGGTGTTAAGTTCAGCCTCCAATCGAAGTCCTCACATCCGATCATAAAAGAAGTATATGCAGGCCACGAGGGCATCCCATTAATATACAGAAGTAACCATGCGTGAAAATGGTTTTGTACATAGCTGAGCTCAGCCATTGATGAGGTCATTTCCAAGGACATTACATTTCTGAGTGGTGCCATTAGGTGGAATTGCTTCCAGTCTGAGGAAATAGGAAATACTGATCTTGACATAATCAGGTCAACGTGCTTCAGATTCTTTATCTCCTTTCAGTGATGAACCTTCTCAGTGAAGAATGACAAGCATTTCTCGAGTGTGTGTGTGTGTGTGTTTCTGAGGAGGAGGGCAGTGTTGGGGATGTATTTGTAGTTTGAAGGGTGCTGCAGGATCTAGTGCAAAAAGATGAACGACTGGAAGAACACAGCAGGTCAAACAACATTGGTGTTTCGTGTTTTCTTTTGTGCTGCATCAGCTTTGGCGGATTGAAGTTTTGCAGAGCACCCACACTCTGTCCACAATGGGCACCCTGAGCACTTCGGCCGCATGTCATATCAGCTGTCCTTGACATTCTCACATTAACCTGTCTGATCTTGGCCTCTGCCACTGCCACAGACCAACCTCACACTAGACGAACCATCCTTCATCTTCTACTTCATTGGTAAGAATATTAAATGCTCCAGTTCCTGGTGCCTCTTTCCCACTCCCACCAGAACACCCAGGTTTGCTCTCCTTGTGCGACACACACAATGTGCTAGAGGAACTCAGCAAACTAGGCTGCCTCTATGGAGGGGAATAATCAGTCAATGCTTCGGGCCGAAGCCCTTCATCAGAACCTGAACGTCAATTGTTTACTTCTTCCTATTGTGTTCAGTTCTGGTTGCCTCACTATAGGGAGGATGCAGAGGAGATTTACCAGGATGATGCCTGGATTGGAGAGCATGCCTTATGAGGAAAGGCATGCCTTTAGAGAACTAGGGCAGGAGGAGAAGAGGTGACTTGCTAGAGGTTTGCTTGATGGACAGCTAGAGACTCACTCTCTCTCCCTCTCCCTCTCCCTCTCCCTCTCCCTCCCTTCCTCTCTTCCTCTCTTCCTCTCCCTCTCCCCCTCCCTCCCTCCCTCCTCCCACATTCCGTTATGGTTGATCCCAGATCCCACTCTACCTATACACCTGCCTTCTCGCCGTATCCTTTGATGCCCTTACCAATCAGGAAACTGATCAACTTCCACCTTAAGTAGACACACAGACTTGGCCACCACCGCAGTCCGTGGCAGAGCATTCCACAGATTCACTACTTGGCTAATCTTATGTATTTATATTCATTGTTTTTTTTAAATTATTGTGTTCTTTATCTTTTGTGCTGCATCAGCTTTGGAGTAACATTATTTCATTCTCCTTTATACTTGTGTACTGGAAACAGCATTAAACAATCTTGATCTTAAATAATATATTAATATCTTTCCAACCCTTCGCAAACTAAGTTAACATTATTTAACCAAATCATTCTCTGCAGAATTACAGAATATTTTGCTATCCACTGTCTAATTTGCACATTACTCACTGTCAAAATGTCCAAAGGATTCAACATCAACACTTGCACCCTATTCCCACAACCTGCATTCCTTCATTAGCAGTTCATTCTGGGTTCTGAAGGTAATTTTGAATAGTGAAGTGAGATCCATGAATGTACTTAACCACACTAATCCAGACACGATGGCTAACCCTTCCACATACAGTCAAGAGTACTTTCCAAAGCTATTGTAACCATTCTGATCTTACATCCTGTCAGCTTTTCAAGCATAGTGACCATCTTGTTAGGTTTTCAGAGGCACCCTTCATCTGATGAGACAGCATAAGGACAATACCCATATGATAATCTGGCACACAACTCTCTAGCTGTTGAGTAATGCACTGATTGCAGGTTGTGGCAATTGTTTAGAATTTCCCAAGGCCTCTCCTTAACAAACTACGCCTGAGAAAAAGTTCACCTCTCCACAACCACCATGTCATCTCATAACAATTGAACTACAGGCATCGCAGGACTGGAGGCAATTTATCATAAAACCCAATAATCCTAGACATGCCTTCAGCTCAGTTACGTTAGGATTTCATTTCTTTTGAGTGGGATGAAGTTCTTTAGCACCCACACAATGTCCCAAATTCTTCAGTGGTTACGCATGCCTGCTTTTTCTGGTCTGCTCATCTCGTCTCCCAGCTTCGGTAGATATTGGTTGCTAATGGCTCCCATAATCAGGATACAGCCACCCTGGGAACATCCTGAAAGAACCCCTCTGTAAAATGGATCTAGGGTGCTCCTGGTGCATAGAATGAATAAAACTCGAAGAAAAGAATTTTACCAAAGGTCTTGCTCTAAGTAAGAACTGGAATTCGATTGCAAACAACGTCGGACAGCGGAAACCTGATTGGATGAGGCCTAACCAATCAGGTGGGATGGATAACGGGGGTGGGGCGGGGGTATAAGTACCACTGAATCAGATGGGTCCAGGCATCATCCCTGATGAAGATGGCACGGTTTCTCATCAAAACATAGGTTAAAATCGATACCTGTTCCCAGCTGGAAGCCTGAGAAGAGCTTAACCCTCTGTAGTTCTGCAAGAGGTGGCAGGTGTAGACAAAGCTTTGGATGGTAGTTTTTTTTGGTTAATAACACTTGATAAAAAAAATGCCTGAGACTGATACTTCAATAGCATCCATTGGTATGAATAATTCATATTTCCAGACAAAGCAGCAAATAACTGTTCCATTCTTAGAACGGAGTATTCTTTCAGGGCCAAAATTTGCTTATAAATCATCTTAAAATCTGTAAGTTTTTGCTATGAGGATCTCTGATGATTTATCCTGTACCCAATATAGTCATCATGGTTTCCTGAAAGGAAAATCCTTCTTGACTAACCTACTAAAACTTTTTGAGGAAATTACAAGCAGGGTAGACAAGGGAGATGCAGTAGATGTGGTGTACTTGGATTTTCAAAAGGCCTTTGACAGGATGCCGGACATGAGGCTGCTTAGCAAGATAAGAGCCTATGGAATTACAGAAGAGTTACTAGCATGGGTGGAACATTGGCTGATCAGCAGAAAACAGAGAGTGGGAATAAAGGGATCCTATTCTGGATGGTTGCTGGTTGCCGCCGGAGTTCCATAGGGGCTGGTGTTGGGACTGCTGCTTTTTACAATGTATGTCAATGATTTGGACTATGGGATTAATGGATTTGTGGCTAAATTTGTCAATGATACAAAGATAGGTGGAGGAGCAGGTAGTGTTGAGGAAACAGAGACTGCAGAGAGACTTAGAAAGTTTAGGGGAATGGGCAAAGAAGTGGCAAATGAAATACAATGTTGGAAAGTGAATGGTCATGCACTTTGGTTGAAGAAATAAACTGACAATTATTTAGAGGGGGAGAGAATTCAAAATGCAGAGTTATAAACGGACTTGGGAGTCCTTGTGCAGGATACCCTAAAGGTTAACCTCCAGGTTGAGTCAGTGGTGAAGAAGGCGAATGCAATGTTGGAATTCATTTCTAGAGGTATAGAATATAAGAGCTGGGATGTGATGTTGAGGCTCTATAAGGCACTCGTGAGAGCTCACTTGGAGTATTGTGCGCAGTTTTAGGTCCTTATTTTACAAAGGAAATACTGACATTGGAGACAGTTCAGAGAAGGTTCACGAGAATGATTCCAGGAATGAAAAGGTTACTATATGAGGAACTTCTGGCAGCTCTTGGGCTGTATTCAGTGGAGTTCAGCAGAGTGAGCGGGGATCTCATAGTCCAAAACAGATTAGATATGGCAAAGTTATTTCCCATGGTAGGGGAGTCTAGGACAAGAGGGCACAACTTCAGGATTGAAGGACATATGTTTAGAACAGAGATGCGGAGAAATTACTTCAGTCAGTGGGTGGTAAATCTGTGGAATTTGTTGACATGAGCAGCTGTGGAGGCCAAGTCATTTGAGTGTATTTAAGGCAGAGATAGATAGGTTGTTGATTAGCCTGGGCATCAAAGGGAATGGAGAGAAGGCAAGGGAGTGGGGATGACTGGAAGAATTGGATCAGCCCATGATTGAATGGTGGAGCAGACATGATGGGTCGAATGGCCTACTTCTGCTCCTATATCCTATGGTTTTATGGTCTTATATTGATGCAGCTACAAAGAAGGCACAACAGTGGCTATATTTTATTAGGAGTTTGAAGAGGTTTGGTATGTCACCAAAGACACTCATAAATCCTAACTGGCTGCATCACCATCTGGTACGGGGTTGGTGGGGGAAAGGATGGCTACTGCAGATGATCAAAATAAGCTGCAGAGAGTTGTAACCTTAGTCTGGTCTGTTATGGGCAATAGTCTCCGTAGTATCCAGGATATCTTCAAGAAGCGGTGCCTCAAACCGGTGGCATCCATCATTAAGGATCTCCAGCACCCAGGTCATGCCTTACTCTCATTGCCTCCATCAGGAAGGAGGTACAGAAGCCTGAGGGCACACTCTCAGCAATTCAGGAACAGCTTCTTCCCCTCTACCTTCTGATTTCTGAATGGACATTGAACCCATGAACACCACCTCACTACTTTATTATTTCTCTTTTTGCACTACTTACTCTCTTTAACTACTTAATGTATATATTTACTGCAATTCATTTTTTATTATTATGTGTTGCATAGCATTGCTGCTGTAAAGACAACAAATTTCAGAACATATGCTGGTGATATCGAATCTGATTCTAATTCTGAAGGTCCATGAATTCTCATTTTGAAATAACAACTAATGATTAGGTTTTCCCGTGCCTTTGGCATTTCATTAATCCCATCCACTTTGATTTTTTCAGATTTGTAAATTCAGATATAGTGTTTTCTGGGGAGCCAGTTGAATACCCAGACTGGTTCAGCAGTGTCAAGTTCAAATGTCGCTTGTCTGCCATTCTCGTTCAAAACCAATAATCAGCACTTTATTTTTGTTAAGTCATCCTGTTCGTCATACTTTTTCTGTATTTCCGTCTTGCTTGGAAATTTTGAGCCTTCTTTTAATGTTTCACTTTCATTTAATTTACTCAATGCTTATGTCTGTAAGTTCTGTAATGTGCCTTTAAGACATATAATAGATAGAGATAGACATTTTCCTGGATAAAAATGGCATTAGGGGATACGGTGAGCGAGCAGGTAAGTGGACATGAGGCTAGATTTAGATCAGCCATGTGATCTCCTGGACCAGTTTTCGATAGCCTGGATGGGTCGGAGAGGAATTTTCCAGATTTTTTCTCCTCAATTGGCAAATCGTTTTTTTTCCCCCGGGTGATCACATGGGTTTGGGCGGGATGAATAATAAAATAAAATGGGCGGCATGGTGCCCTGTTGGTTGGCACTGTTGCCTTGTGGGATTCGGTGAAAACTAGAGTTAAGATTGGATCAGCCATGATCTTGTTGAATGGCGGAGCAGGCTTGAGGGGCCGATTGGCCTACTCCTGCTCCTATCTCTTATGTTCTTATAATATGTGGGGTAATTTTCCTGTCTGAACCATCATTCAGACAGTGTGTCGCCTTCCATAATTTTTGTCATCTTTGAAAATAATTCTTAGCTTGCTTTTAAATAGTGTGTGTTGACACATTTCCTCAGTGTACATGAAACAGGCAGAATTATATGGAACTCCTTGTTCTCATTTGCCATTTCCAACTACACTATGCTTCAGAGGTCAGATTCACCTCTGTATCCAATAATCCCCTGATTCAGAATATTAATCTGTCCCTTAGAGAAAGCATTGCCAAAATTACAGTCTTGCAATCACTTCTTCAATCTGGCAAAGAATTACAACATGATTTTGCAATATCTATTTTTATGTCTGTGTTTGAGGCAAATATACCAAACACACTCCATGACTCCCTGACTATGATCAATATCATGACTGGAACCTTAGGCAAATTTCTGTAATGTCTACAACACAAGCAGTATGTGTCAACGGCAAACTTATTCTTTTAAACAAAGCATTCTTCCTACATTCATGTCTAAGTGAGGCCTCACTTTGAGTATTGTGAACAGTTCTAGGCTCCTCACCTAAGAAAAGATGTGCTAGCATTGGAGATGGTTCAGAGGAGGTTCACAAGGATGACTCTGGGAATGAAAGGGCTATCATACAAGGAAAGTTTGATGGTTCTGGGTCTGTATTTGCTGGAATTTATAAAAATGAGTGGGGATCTAATTGAAACCTTTTGAATGACAGAGTAGGTGTGGAAAGGTTTCCTATGGTGGGTGAGTCTAGGACAAGAGGGCGCAGCCTCAGGATAGTGGGGCGTCCATTTAAAACAGAGATGTGGAGAAATTTCTTTAGTCAGAGGGTGGTGAATTTGTGGAATTTATTACCATAGGCAGCTGTAGAGGCTAGGTTGTTGGGTGTATTTAAGGCAGAGAGTGATAGGTTCTTGATTGAACAGGGCATCAAAGGTTACGGGGAGAAGGCTGGGGAGTGGGGCCGAGGAGTGAATAAAAAATGATCCACCATGATGGAATGGCGGAGCAGACTCAATGGGCAAAATGGCCTAATTCTACTCTTATGGTCTAAAAGTCATTAAATATACAGTACAACCAATGGCAAGAGCTCAGTCTCAATCCCTGTAGCATACCAATGGTCATCCTTCCAATACCATCCTCTGCTTCTATCACCAAGTCAGTTTGGATCCAATTAATCTGCTCACCTTAAATCTCAAGTGTTATCATGAGCCTACTATATGGGACTTTGTTAAACACCTGACTAAACTCCATAAAGACAATATCCACCATCCTGCTGTTACTACCTTGGCTACCTCCTCAAAAAACTTGATTAAATCAGTGAGATAGCATTTCCCGCTCCCAAAGCCATGTAGACTATTCTTGATCAGCCCTTCCCTTTCTAAATAAACATAAATCCTATTCCTTAGAACTTCCCTACCACTGATGTATGGTTTAGCAGCCAGTAGTAATTTGTCCAATCTTGCTGCCCTCCTTAAATAAAAGAACAATGTTAGCTATCATCCAGTCATTTGGTTCCTGGCTGACGGTTAATAAAGTTACAACGTTCCTGGTCTGAGCCTTGGAAATACTCTCTCATTCGTCCCATAATATTAGATCTCACCAGAATTAGAATTTTATCAACCTTTAATATTCCCATGAACTTTGTTGTACATGTATCTCTCATGAATTCCATGTAGTTCTCCTTTTTTGAAGACAGATGAGAGTATTTATTAGGGTTTTGTCCATACCCTTTACCTCCTTGCATAGGTGGCCCCTTTGGTCCCATAGGAGACTTACTCTTTTTCTCTCTTCCCTCTTACTTGTGATATGGAAATACTTCATATTTTCCGTAGCACTACTTGCCAAAGGTATTTACATGAACTCTTTCTGCCTCCTTACTGCCCTTTTAGAGGGCAGTTGGGAGTCAACCACTTTGACTCTGGAGTCACATAGGCCAGGCTTGACCAGGTCCATAGATTCCTTTCCATGAAAAATGTTCATGGACAGGGTGGGCTTTTATGACAATCCATTTTTTCTGACTGATGTTCAACATTAACCAAAATTGAACTCCATCAATGCCATGGTGACTTTCTGGATGTATAAATCCAGGGATCTATGCTAACCTACTCTGGATGGTTAGTATAAATCGCTGGATTTTAAATGGGGTAATTTAACTGCTGCAATAGCACTGTACCTCAAGGTTACATGGAGAGGCTTAGAGCAATAAGTTTAAATTCTGCTATTACAACCAAATGAGTGCCTGGTATTAAAATGTAGTCTTTGTAATTGTGACATTGAAATTGCTGGATTAATTTAAAATTCACCTTGCTCACTAACATTATCAGATCTTGCCTGGTCTGACCTATCACGGCTTCTCTTGGTGCAATTAGTAGTTCTTAGCTCCAGAGATCCAGGTTCAGTCCTGACCTTTATTGTCTGTGTGGAGATTACAGGTTCTCCCTGTGAACATGTAGTTTCCTCTACGTTCTTCGTTTTCTCCTCATTTACTGAAGATCTACAATACACATCCCAAAGATGGGTGGGTTGCGAGCTGACTAAGCCCCTACTGGCTAAGTGAATGATTAATTCTAGAGTTTGTGAAAATGTGAGAAGGAATTTTAAAAATATGGGTTTGTGTAAAGGGGTTGTTAACTAAGCACAGATTCAGTAGACCAAAGAAACTGTTCACATCCTATCTCTCTCTCTCTCTCTCTCTTTACAACTCCTTGATTTTCCTTCACAGGTAACCTGGAAGTACTGCGAGTGATCGAGGAAGATATGAGTCGGAGTCAGGGGGTGGGTGTGGAAGGGTGTTGTTCAGGCCTGTGACCAGCAGTGTATCAAAGGGATGGGTGTTGGGTCCACCACTGCTTGTCATTAAAATTAATGATTTGGAAGACTATGCTGTGGACATGTTCAGTAAGCTTTTGGGTGACCCCAAAGTTGGTGGTGTTTAGTGGAGAGTGTAGAAGTTTGTCTAAGATTACAGCAGGTTCTAGGAGAAATAGACCAAAGAAGAGCTTTGTCAGTGGTGTTCACATTGAGATGGAAACAAAATACACATTTATTTGTGTTGCCTTTACATCTCCAAGTTGTAATGTTCAATCCATGCTTTATTTTTCAGATAATGAAGGGGTGTTTAGTAACAGCCAAGTGCCAAGGATGGTTCTCCTCATGCATCGATGGTACCTCCCATCCACTGAATTGGCAGGAAAGCTTCTACTGATATATCCTTCCAGACCTCCTCAGCTGCACTTTGACAATGATCATATTGAAAAGCCAGGGCTTGTCTCCTTTCCAGTTTGGTCCTTCACACAACTACATCCGGTCTTACTACTGATGAACATGTAACTGCAGAGCAGTAGAGCAGGTCCTAAACCAGAGCTATCTGTGAAAACATACTGGGATTGAACCTACGCAAGGATAGGGAAAGAAAATCTTTGACCAGACATGTTAAACTGGCCCTGATATTAGTGGAATTGATTGTGCAGTAGTGAATACAACCAGTGACTGATACTTTTGCACAAGTTTCAGATGAATGAACGAGGAGGAACTTCTTCCAAAACTGCTCCAATGTTAATGAACAACAAAAATAAGAATCAGATAGGGACTAATTGATCCGACGCAATGTTCTTTGGGGACTATAGTGCATCCGAAATAAATGAGGATGTGCTGGAAGTGCTGAATGAGACATTCAGTATTCAGCATGTGAAAAAAGTGAGAGTTAAGTTTTCAGAATAATTTTGTCAAAATGGGAAAAGCGAGAGCTAAGGTTATAGGGAGCAGTTGAATGAGTAGGGCAGGGGATTGGATCAGGGGCTCAGAGTGGAAGACAGAGAGAACAGAAGGAAGATATTTATTTATTGAGATACAGTGCACTTCTCTTATGGCCCTTCAAGCTATGCCAGTAAACCCTAATTTAACCCTAGTCTAATCATGGGACAATTAACCTACCATCCAGTTGGTTTTTGACCTGTGGGAAGAAACAGTATCACCCGGAGGAAACCCATGTGGTCATGGGGAGGGCATACAAACTTCTTACAGGCTGTGGCAGGGATTGACCTGGGTCACTGGTACAGTAGCCAAACACAATGCTAACGTGTCGCTCCATATGTTGACAACAGAGTGATTAAAAAAGGTAGTGAGGGAGGTGTCTGTGGTAAACTATGTGTATACCTGTCTGGACACGCCCCTCTGCTGACTGCTCCTGTGGCTCCTCCCACAGACCCCTGTATAAAGGCGATTGGAGGCTCTGCTCCTCCCTCAGTCTCCGAGATGCCATGCTCCCTTTTGCTGCTAATAAAAGCCTATCCTTCACCTCCCGTCTCCGAGAGTTATTGATGGTGTATCAGTGCCTCAAAGAGGCAAGTGTAGAACAAAAGATAGATGATGGGAAATGAAACATGAACTTACATAGGATGTAGAACATCACAAGAACAGATCCCTCAGCCCACAATGTTGTGCTGAACTAATTAAATTATTAATCAAATGCTGTGATCTCATTGAATGTTGCCATGGATTCAAGGGACTGAATGGCCTATTCCTTTTCCTCTTTTTCTGTGGTTTTTCAAAGTATGTAAATGTTTCCCTTGACTTTCAAACGTATCGGGAAGCATGCGGTGAGGATTGCAATGATTTCCGACTCAAAATCTGTCACTTAATGAGGTAAGAAATTGCACCAAACAGATCATTAATGAAATGAATTACAGAAAAATGAACCACGTAATTGGAGATCGGATATCACTGCACGCACTCATACTCCCTACACGATCAGCTTCATATGGGAGAGTCGGATGTGCGGAATTTTAATTCTAAATTGCACTGAGGATAAAGCCTCACGCCTGCAGTAGCGTTCATGTGCAGACTGAAGTTATAAAGACTGCTGGGTAATTTGATATTGAGCAGTTTCAATGCCAAACAGAATCCTGTCCTCAATGGTTCAATGGCTCAGTGGTTCAGAGAATATAAACAACCATACAACCTGAGATTCTTATTCCTCGCAGACGTCCATGAGACATGAAGAAAATCTCAAAGATTGAATGACAGAAAACATCAGAGTGCTAAGGCCCCCACCCCTTCCACGCACAATCAGCAGTAAAAGCAACAACCTTCCCCTCTACCCCTACCCCCGCATCAACCTCTCACCATACACCATGCAAGCAATAACAAAGCCCCCGAAGAGGCCATTATCGAGGGTCCATCAAAAAACTACAGTCCATCCCAGCACTTCGGTATCTCAGTCTCTCTCCCATTAAGTGAGGGAGAAAAAGATATCACTCCTGCAACAAAGCCTGAAATGCACCTAGTGAGCAGGAGCATGCTGGTCTACCTATTGCAAAAGGGCCCGATGGTTAAATAACTAAGTTAAATAACTGAGAATTAACCAGAGATCTGATTATTGGTCTCCTGTTGCCACTTTATGCAACCCTGTGTCTAGATTTCTCATTGGTACTGTGTGCTTGGAATGTACTTGAGTAGTGAGCCTGCTACTAATATCCACAGTCCATGAACAAACTAAAATAAAAGGGATAATGGCAACCAGAATCAGGTTTATTATCACCGGCATGTGACATGAAATTTGTTAACTTAGCAGCAGCAGTTTAATGCAATACATAATCTAGCAGAGAGAGAAAAATGATAAATAACATTTTAAAAATAATAGTAAATAAATAAGTAAATCCATTACGATATACGTACTTTGTACATTGAAAAGACTTAAAAATGCAAAAATAGAAAGACTGTATATTAAAAAATAGTGAGGTAGTGTCCAAAGATATAATGTCCATTTAGGAATCAGATAGCAGAGGGGAAGAAGCTGTTCCTGAATCGCTGAGTGTGTGCCTTCAGGCTTCTGTATCTCCTACCTGATGGTAACAGTGAGAAAAGGGCATGCCGTGGGTGCTGAAAGTCCTTAATAATGGACGCTGTCTTTCTGAGACACTGCTCCCCAAAGATGTCCTTGGTACTTTGTAGGCTAGCATGCAAGATAGAGCTGACTAGATTTACAACCCTCTGCAGCTTCTTTCAGTCCTGTGCAGTAACCCTTCCATTCCAGACAGTGATGCAGCCTGTCAGAATGCTCTCTACGGTACAACTGTAGAAGTTTTTGGGTGTATTTGTTCAAACTTCTAATAAAGTATAGCTGCTCTCTTGCCTTCTTTATAACTACATCAATATGTTGGGACCAGGTTAGATCCTCAGAGATCTTGACACCCAGGAACTTGAAGCTGCTCACTCTCTCCACTTCTGATCCCTCTATGAGTATTGGGTATGTGTTCCTTGTATGTGAATTTTCTCCACGGTCTTGAGCTTTCCATGACCTTGATCTCTTACAGAACATTGAACATGAAAACATTACAGCACAGGAAGAGGCCCTTTAGCCCACAATGTTGTGCCAGGCTAATTAAACTGATCCCTTCCATCTATGACAGAATGTCCATGTTCCTCCATTCTCTGCACAATTTGCCAATCTTTGCTGCTAACATCTGAGGACCTTGTGAAAAATTGACTAGAGAATCCCTCATCAAATTCCTAAAATGGAAAGCAGCCCAAAAGAATGAAGTTTTATTTGTCTCATGTGCATTGAAACATGCAGTGAAGTGAGTCACTTGCTTCAATGACCAACACAGTCCAATGAAGTGCTGGGAGCAGCCTGCAAATGTCTCTACACTTCCGATGCCAACATAGAATGCCCACAACTTAGTAACCCTAACTCATACATCTTTCAGAATGTGGGAGGAAGCTCACACAGTCATCGGGAGAACACACAAACTCCTTACAGATAGGGGTGGGAACTGAACTCCAATCTTGCAGCCATGCTGCTCATAATGCCCAAGGGATGCGTCCTTTGCATTAAGTATAATGCAGTCTTTTGTCAAACAGAGCCATTAACTGTCCTCTCTTTCTGCATGTGCATGTGCAGGTACTGGATCTCTGAGTTCCCTGCTGAGTTTAACTTGGACCTCGGTTTGGTTCATCTGACTGAGCAATTTCAGGAACTGGCTAGCCAGCTAGGGTATGAAGAACACAGTAAACTCATCGACATCTCCAGCATGTAAGTGAACTCCTTTACTTAATGACCTGAAATAGATTTCAACAATCCACATTGAGTGGTGCCGCTGACTGGTTGTGTTGATTGATGGTATTGGCTACTGGGAGGTATTGATTGGTGATAGAAACATTGGCCCTAGCAGGGTAGCGACTGATTGCATTGAATGATAGTGAACCAAAATTGTTATTTTATGGCAGCACTCCATTGCAACACATAAGAAATTGCTAAAATAAGAAATATATTAGAAATAGAGCAAGATAGTAGTTCATGGACTGTTCGGAAATCTTATGGTGGAAGGGATGAAGCTGTTCCTAAAATGTTGAGTGTGGATCTTTTGGTTCCTGTACATTGTCCCTGATGGCAGTAATGAAAAAAGGCATGAACTGGAAGGTGAGTAATTTACTAGATTCATTGGTGAGATACCAAATCTCTTGAAACTCCTATTAATTGTCACACAGTGATGACTGTTGGCACTGACAGGAAACAACCCCATGGCACTGATTAATGATGCTGACTGATGGCAAGGTTTGCTGACGATGCCAGATGGGTTCAGCTGGTAGTGGCATCTAATGATGGCATTTACTGTGCTGTTGAACAGAGGTACTGAGGGGTGGCATTGGCTGATGCAGCTAGCAGATGGCAATGATTGGTGGCACTGAACGCTGGCTCCTTCTGGCACAAACCCATGGCACTGGCTAACAACCCAGAGGGTGGTGCGAGTGTGGAATGAGCAGCTGGTGGAAGTGGTGGATGCAGGTTCAATTGCAATGTGGAAGAGAGGTTTGGATAAGTACACAAA
This sequence comes from Hypanus sabinus, assembly GCF_030144855.1. Taxonomy (NCBI): domain Eukaryota; kingdom Metazoa; phylum Chordata; class Chondrichthyes; order Myliobatiformes; family Dasyatidae; genus Hypanus; species Hypanus sabinus. Next base: position 19,548,929 of record NC_082717.1, on the reverse strand, counting down.
TGGGAGCGGTAGGGAAGGCGAATGGTCCAGGAGAAGGACGATGGGACTCAGGTCGGCACAGAGTAGGTGGGCTGAAGGACCTGGTCCTGCGCTGTAGTGCCCTAAGACTCTGTGACACTGGATTATTAATGGCGCCAGTGGATGGCACCTGACTCTGCAGTTTGACTGACTGGAGAGACTATTGTTTGTGTATGAATAGTCACATTATCATCATTACTTTCAGTGCACGTATTATAAATGCTTCCCTCAATAGCAGTAAAGACTAAACTTCAAAAATCTTCTTAATTTGCTAGAAGTAATTTGAGGTTTTGGGAAATATAAAATAATAATTAAGGAAATTAGAGTAATTAAAGTAATTGATTACAATTTAATCATAGTTTTGAATCACATGAAACTCCATGTCGAACCTAGGTTTTTAAACAAACCAATCGTTAATTCTACTATTACTTTTCCACCAGTCCGTCCTACGACTGGATGAGACGCGTCACTCAGCGTAAGAAAGTCTCCCAGAAGAAGGGGAAAGCTTCTCTGTTGTTTGATCATTTGGAGCCGCTGGAATTGGCGGAGCACCTCACCTTCCTGGAATACAAGTCCTTCCGCCGGATATCGGTCAGTGATTCCCCGTCTCCTTGCAGTTGTGATTTCTGTGTTTAATTGCCACATGTTTTTTTTTCCAATTTCCACACTCACCGCTTCTAAAAGCACCATTGCCACTCTCACACTCCGCTGCCTGCTCCCCACACAGCCTCTTGCCCCTAGTTCACAGGGGCTGTCTGTAATACTTCCAAACCTCCCTGACAGACTCAGTCCTTGAAAGGACTGATTTTGTTCCCTGGAGAACTGAACCACATCATTCACTGTCAGCTGGTGCTCACAAGTTGTCCCATTCACCTCATAGAGAACTCTCAGAGCTGATCAACGGCCTTGAGTGGAGTAAAACCCATATATCATGTTAATACAAGTCTGGAAAGAAACTCACACAAAATGTTGGAGGAACTCAGCAGGCCAGGCAGCATCTATAGAAAAGAGTAAACAGTCAACGTTTTGGGCTGAGACCCTACAGCAAGACTGGAAATGAAGGGGAGAAGTCAGTAATTTTGGAGCCTGGGGAAACATGCATATGCAGGACAAATACTTCTTCAGGTCTTAAATTCCTTTATCTCTTTTAGGTGTTTTAATGCAGAAAGAGAGTATCAAAATATACAAACCCAATATGGTAGTGGTAATTTTTAGCACACTCGTGCTTAATTTCCAAACACATATAGGCTAGACCCTGAATCGAGTTCTCCTCGCTCATGCTACAACGCTGATAAGGAACTTCGCACAACAGAAAATCTGTGAAAACCACTCAACGCTCTTTCTAGAACCTTGCAACTCTTCTTTCTACTCATCACCATTTTCTCTTAAAGGCACAGGCAGCTATTTTAGCATTACCAAGGTGAATACGTAAGTGCACTTGAAGAATAAAAAATGATATTCAATGGTCACCTGGTTATTGTAAGAAGGTGGAGGGAGAGGAGGAAGAAGTACAAGGTAGTAGGTGGTGGGTGAAACCAGGAGAGGGGGAGGGGTTGAAATAAAGAGCTAAGAAGTTGATTGGTGAAAAGCTGGAGAAGGGAGAATCTAATAAGAGAGGACAGAAGACCATGGAAGATAGGGAAGGGGAGAAGCACCAGAGGGAGGTGATGGGCAGGGAAGGAGAGAAGGTGAGCGAAGGAAACAGGAATTTGGAATGGTGCAGGGGAGGAGGGTATAATTACCAGAAGTTCATGAAATCGTTGTTCATGCTATCAGGTTGGTGGCTTCTCTGATGGAATATGAGGTGTTGCTCCTCCAAACTGAGTGTGCCCTCTTCGTGGCAGTAGAGGAGGCCATGGATTGACATGTCGGAATGGCAATGGGAAGTAGAATCAAAATGGGTGGTCACCGGGAGATCCCGCTTGTGGTGGTGGACAGAGCTAAGGTGCTCGGTGAAGTGGTCTTCTAATCTACAGGATACACAGGAGGCCACTCCAGGAGCACTAGGTACGGTAGATGACCCCCAACAGACTCGCAGGTGAAGTGCCACCTCAGCTGGAAGAACTATTTGTGACCCTGGATGGTAGTGAGGGAGGAGGTGGAAGGGCAGGTGTTGTGCTTGTTCTGCTTGCAAGAACCTGGATGGAGATCAGTGGGGAGGGATAAGTGGACAAGGGGGTCATGTAGGGAGCAATCTCTATGGAAAGTTGGATAGTGGGGGGGGAAGGGATTGATGTGATTGGTAGTTGGAAATCCCCACCCCTACCTTCTTACTCTGACATCTCCCCTTTCTTTTCAGTCCTGATGAAGGTTCTCAGCTCGAAACATCGACTTCTTAACTCCTTTCCATTGATGCAGTTTGACCGGCTGAGTTCCTCTAGCACTTTTTGTATGTTGCTTTGGATTTCCAGCATCTGCAGACTTTTTTGTGTTTGCAATAAAAAGCTGGAAGAAGATCATTGTGATCAAGTGATTTAATACATGTTTGAACACCCTTTCCCCCTTTAAAAAGAGTGCTTTCATGAACTAAAAACACAAAATGCTGGCAGAACTCAGCAGGCCAGACAGACCCAAAGCTCCAGACAGAGGAGGTAGTGATGACGTTTCGGGCTGAAACCCTTCATCTGCAGATTCACTCGTGTTGCCTCTTTCATGAACTGTTCACATCAATGCATCTGAGACTACTGTGGCTTCGGACATGCACCTAATGATGCCAGTGCCCATGTTACACCCATCTCTGCCCTTGGGGCATAAATCGGAGCTTTTAGATACAATACACAATCATTAACCACTGTGCTGTGACGCTTGTTGCTCCAATCCATTATTTAATGGGATATCTGGCTGAAATCAAAAGACTTCTCTGGGCAGCTTCAGAAGTGACTGCAGGCTATCCGAACTCATCCCGAAGCTCACAAGTGCTTCCTGCAGCAGTTAGCTGCCAAAATTTGCCATTCAGTGGGTGCACAGTGATCTCATCCCTGGTAACGGTCTGGTAGCCCCACTAGAGGCATCAACAAGGAAGTGACTGACCACACAGGCTGAAATTAGTCAGTCTGCACACAGAGCTTTGAGAGACAGCACATCCAGCCTAAATCTCTTTGATGATCAATGTAATTGGAGGTTTTCTATGGCTGTCATCATTAAGAAATCATTGAGTTCTTCAGCCATGCCCTTGTCCTTCATCTACACTTGCCGTTAGAAGCCCTCTCTACCTTTGCTACATGTTCCAACCTGCTGCCCGCAGCCACACCTGACGTCTCCGGTGCTCTGTGCACATATGGAGGTGGTGATGTATTATTCAGCCTGCTCCAAAAACCTGATCTCGTTTGACACTGTGCACTGTTTGAATAGGGTCTTCATGATGGCGCAGGTTTCCACTGGGTGCTCCGGTTTTCTCCCACAAGACAGAACAAACATAAGCAACACGGCTCATTCGGGAAGTAGCACGATAGTGTAGTGGTTAGCACAAAGCTTCACAGCGGCAGCGACCGGGGTTCCATTCCCACCGCTGTAAGGAGTTTGTACGTTCTCCCCGTGACCACATGGGTTTCTTCCGGGTGCTCTGGTGTCCACCCACAGTGCAAAGATCTGCTTGATGGTAGGTTAATTGGTCACTGTAAATTTTCCTATCGTTAAGGGTTAAATCAGGGGTTATGTACACAACTCTGGAAGAACTCAGCAGGTTAGGCAACATCCGTGAGAAAAGAGTAGCCAACGTTTCGGGCCGAGACCCTTCATCAGGAATGGGGGGGGGTGGAATGAGAGGGCCGAAGCCCAGTAATAGAGATAGGGGAGGAGGTAGTGCCTAGAGGCGCCAGGTGGAAAACCAATCAGAGGAAAGATAAAGGGGGGAGGAGGAGGGGATAAGCATGAAAGAACTGTAGAGATAAAGAAGCAGAAAGTTGAAAGGGGAGAGAGGCAGAGAGGGACCTGGGATAGGGGAAGGGGGAGGGGGAGGGAATTACTGGAAATTGGAGAATTCAATGTTCATACCACCAGGCTGGAGGCTACTCAGACGGTAGATGAGGTGTTGCTCCTCCAACCTGAGTTTGGCCTCATCATGGCAGTAGAGGAGACCATGTATGGACATATCTAGATGAGAATGAGAGGCGGAGTTGAAGTGGGTGGCAACCGGGAGGTCCTGTCTATTGTGACGGACGGAGCGTAGGTGCTCGACGAAGCGGTCCCCCAATCTGCGTCGGGTCTCTCCGATGTAGGGGAGGCCTCACTGGGAACACCGGATGCAATAGATTACCCCAACAGACTCACAGGTGAAGTGTTACCACCATTCCGGGCCGCAGACAGTCCTTCCAGGTGAGGCACCACTTCACCTGTGAGTCTGCTGGAGTCGTCTATTGCATCCGGTGTTCCCAGTGAGGCCTCCTCTACATCGACGAGACCCGACGCAGATTGGGGGACCGCTTTGTCGAGCACATCCGCTCCGTCCGTCACAATAGACAGGACCTCCCAGTTGCCACCCACTTCAACTCTGCCTCTCATTCCCATCTAGATATGTCCATACATGGTCTCCTCTACTGCCATGATGAGGCCAAACTCAGGTTGGAGGAGCAACACCTCATCTACCATCTGAGTAGCCTCCAGCCTGGTGGTATGAACATTGAATTCTCCCATTTCTGGTAATTCCCTCCCCCTCCCCCTTCCCCTATCCCAGGTCCCTCTCTGTCTCTCTCCCCTTTCAACTTTCTGCTTCATTATCTCTACAGTTCTTTCATGCTTATCCCCTCCCACTCCCGCCTTTATCTTTTCTCTGATTGGTTTTCCACCTGGCGCCTCTCGGCAGTACCCCCTCCCCTATCTCTATTACTGGGCTTCGGCCCTCTCTTTCCCCCCATTCCCGATGAAGGGTCTCAGCCCGAAACGTTGGCTACTCTTTTCTCACGGATGCTGCCTGATCTGCTGAATTCTTCCAGCGTTGTGTACGTATTCTTTGATCCACAGCATCTGCAGCTGTATTTTTGTGTTTTAAATCAGGGGTTGCTGGGTGGTGTGGCTCGAAGGGCCGGAAGGGTCTATTCTGTATCTCAATGACTAAATAAATAAATAAAGCACAAACAGCTACAATGTCAGACATGATTCATGGAAACACTCTAAGGTAGACCTAACCCCACCCCCAACGTCTCCCCGTGACTCAGGAAATAAGTGATATAAGTGAAATAGCTCGGACTGGCTCATCCCCCTCCCATCCTGCCTCTGAAATCAGCATGAGGCTGATCTGCTCACAGGGTTGCAGCAGTGCAGAGCTGCTGACTCAAAGCTCCAAGGAGAGGTATGACTATTCTGTCCCAAGCTTGGTTCACACTAGACAAGCCAAAACAGAAGGGATTGGTGGATAAAACATGAGCAGCCAAAGAAAATATAACAAATCTCAGCTTTAATGCATTTGTACAAGGAATGTATTGACACCTGACCTTTAATTAACTTTTGATATGGTGATTTCCTCCAGTTTACAGACTATCAGAGTTATGTCACGCATCGCAGCCTAATGGATAACCCAACCCTTGAGAGATCCATCGCTCTCTTCAATGGCATTTCCCAGTGGCTCCAGCTGATGGTTCTTAGCAAGCAGACACCTGTGCAAAGGGCAGAGGTTATCACCAAGTTCATTAATGTGGCTCAGGTGAGTAATGTCTTCAGAAATGCTGGTGGCTTTCCTGGTGGGGATCCATCAGCAACCGGGTGTTTCCTTGGTGGTTTGTGCTCATGAGGTAACAAAGCCACAGATATTGGTCACGACCATACTGCAAATCTTCAAACGCTTTGTAGAATACAGGGGCATAGAGCAAGCAAGGCTCTTCAAGGCACCTATCTTCAAATTAGTCTGTCAAAGAACTAGGAAAAGACAACAGGTTTAAAATGTTCCTATTATATGAAAACTGTTACCTTCACTTGTTCAGGATGCGATGTTTGTTTACAATGCCCGCATTTATTACCTATTTTTAATTGCCCTTTGAACTGAAAGGCTACTTCAAGATTCAAGATTAATTTATTATCAAAGAATTTTATAAACTATACAACCTTGAGACTTGCTTGTTCATGGGAAGCCACAAAGCAAGAAACCCAAAGGAACCTAATTAAAGAAAAAAAAATAAGAATAAAAATTAAAAGACCAACACTTGTGGTGCAAGAGAAAGCAAAAAAAACCAGCAACAACAACATCAGAGACAGTTAAGAGTCAAGTTGCAAAAAGCCAAGTTATGTTAAATTATACAGATTTCCTTCCCTAAGGGCTACCATTCTGTTTCGCTGTCATCATTACATAGATTTTTGTTCACAATTTATTGAATTGTTAATTATAAATTCTCAAGACGGCAGTCAATCCCATGTCTCTGGCTCAGCAGATCAGGCCTCTGAACCCTAGTTCACCATGCTCCTGCTCCTTCCAGTGGGACTCTTGACTGTGAGAACTTAACACGAGAGGGAACTGCGGAAGCTTTAGAAGTAGCAGAAGCCCTCCTCACATTTAAAAGGTAATTGGACATACATCTGAAGGGCCAAATATATAGAGGTGAAAGCCAATAGCTGGAAGTACTGAATTTGGTTGGTCATCTTGAACATGATGGGCCAAGTGTGTCCTAAACTTCAGTGATTTTTGTGACAGGACAAGAGGGGGGATTGTGGTGGGCTAAGCTAAGACTTTGGAAAGATTTGTAGGGAATGTTGAAAGTTATGAATTCAGTGTACTTGGGAGTCAGAGGAGGTGAACAAGGACAGGTGATTGAGATTTGGGATGGAAGCGATAGAGTTATGGATGATCTGGTGCTCTCTGAGTTCAGATAGAAAGAGAAGCTGATGTTGGGTTGGGTGAAATGAATTAGGGCTGAAGGTGGAAATAGGTGATTGATGAATGTGAGGTCTGAGATTCATCATAGCTTTCAGGAGGATCTCTGTGGTTCCATGTGATCCAAGTACAAAACTGTTCTTCTCTTCTATTTGTTGGTCAAGGCTCATGATAAATGAACCTATTGGCTTACCAAAGTATCTTCAATGATTCACAGTAACTTTTTCCCACTCCCAAATTATTTGGTGTTCCTCTGGCAAATGTGCTTTGTTTACGTTAAACCTTAGCTACCAAAGATACTCACTTATCCTGGGATTAAAACATTGTTAGAACTTTGGGTATAATTGCAGGCAGAATAGACTGGATAAATGCTTCCTCTCAGTAATGTTCAGAGCAATGTTACAACAATTATGTGAATTACAGTTTGTTTTTTGCTCTTTGCATTTTTTCTAAGTTCATAAGCAGTCCATTATCAATGAAAAGCCTCTTTGGAAGTTGAAACCTATGTCCTTGGTCACATTTGAGTACCAGTTAGGTTGTTCAATATAAACAAGGAGATAATGTCCGACCTGTGACCAACTCCAGTTCTCACCTTCATCAAAATTCCTCGTCATCTTTGGTTTATAAAATCTGTTATTCCCAGGCGTAAAACTAACAATTGATGCAGCATCAGTAGAAGAGGTTCCCATCTTCCCACCATTCTTAAAGTGCACCAGTGCTTTCCTACCTTACAAAACCTTGCTCTATTTTTTAAACTTCGTACCTGAACCCTAGGCTACCCATTTAGCAATATTGCCTCATCATTTATGTGTCCAATCTTGAAAACTGTAATCCCATCACACTTTCCTAAATCCAAGAACTGAATGGTTTTGATATACCAGATGATCTTCTGGCATGGACTTCTAACACATAAGCAGCCAGTTGTTTTGTTATGCCTCACCTCTCGCTGTGAAAGGGGGCACCTCTTTTTCCTTTTATTAGGAAGGGAGAGCCTGTGGCATGTCAAATTGTCAGGTGAGCAATTGATTTGTGTTGTACTTCAGATCATGGTCTTTCTTGGGGGCTTTGCTATTGCTTGCTCGGTGGGTGGAGGGTGCAGATGCTTTTTTTGCAGAAATGGGTGGGGATGGTGGAGGGTCGGTGCTTTGCTGCCTCTTGCGTGTGGGGGAGCGTTGGGGGGGGGCTTTAGGTTTCTAATTTTTTGAATGTCACTCATTCTTTGGCCACTCTTCTGTTCTCACGGATGAAGAAAAAGAATTTCAGGATGTATATTGCATACATTTCTCTGCTATTAAGAGGAGCTATTGAACTCGTAAATGGCCAATTATTTTGATATGACAGTGTTACAATAAAAATGGCATGTCAACATTTGAAGGGAGAGTTCCCAAGTTAGACTATAACACATTGGAACAGAAGAAGACGTAGGACCATCATGCCCCTGAAACTGGTGGGGAAACTGTCCCCGCTAGGTCTCAACAGCTCCCTTTGCAACTGGATCTTAACAGAAAGGCCACAGTCAGTCCATGTCTCTGGCAATGTCTCTAGTTCCACTGCGCTGTGTGTTTAGCCTGTTACTGTTCACACTGCTGACGCATCATTGTGTTGCACGATTAAGCTCAAACTGCGACTTTAAGTTTCCCGATGACATAACAGCAGTTGGCCTCATCAACAACAAAGAGTACAAAGTGGAAGTGGAGCAGCTAGTGGACTGGTGTGTGATCAACAACCTAAGACAGAACGTGGAGAGGACCAGGGAAATGATTGTGGACTTAAGGAAAGTGCGGACAGACTATCCCCCTCTGCAAATACATGTCTCCTTCGTAGAGAGAGTTAAGAGCATCAAGTTTCTGGGATTTCACATCAAGGATGACCTCACCTGGTTCCTTAACACCACCTCCCTGAACAAGAAGGCACAGCAGCTCCTCCACTTCCTAAGGAGATTGAGGCAAGTGAGGCTTACTCCCTCCATCTTAGCTGTGTTTTATAGGAGAACCACTGACAGCATTCTGACCATTTGCATTTCCATCGAGTATGGGAGCAGCTGAGCACTGGACCAGAAGTCCCTACAAAGGTCTGTGAGAACAGCTGAGCGGATCATAGGGGCCATCTCCCTAATATCCAGCAGGGACATTTACCAGGAGCGCTGCATACGCAGGGCCCTTAGTATTATTAAGGATCCCACCTATCCATTCAGCATCTTCTTTGACTTTCTACCATTAGGTAGGAGACTCCAATGCATAAAAACAAGAACGATCAGGATGAGAAACAGTTTCTTCCCCCAGGCCATTAGGCTTCTGAACACCCTGCCATATCACATTTGAGGTGTCACCGGTTAACCTGTTCTGTACTTGACAATATTTAATTTATGCACTTTTCTTTGTTTATTTATGTATAATTCATCTGTAGAATTGGTCCTAAATTTCAATAGTTATAGTGTGTTATGTGTACTACTGTGTTACTGTGCTGGAGAAATGTTGTCTCGCTTGACAATATATTTATAAATATTTAAATGGCAATAAGCTTGACTTGAATTTATCTATTTGGTCTATTGAGTCTGCTCTGCTATTCCATCATGGCTCCCCCCAACCAATGGGGAGGGAGCTTCTGAAACATGCCCCTCATATTGGCCAGGAAGTTGGCAGGCCTGTCCCATATTGAGGTTGTAATACTGCTGGAGTTCATCGTAAAGCAGAGGAGACTGCACTCCAAAAATTATCAGCCTTTATTTCTCTTCAACATTTGGATTATTAAAGGACAGGAGTGAGATATCTGTGGTTGCTGCTGACTATGTGGTAAGTATAAACTTACCACCATTGTGAATTTACCACTTTGTCTTACTTTGGGTAGTTAAACCTTGTTTGGTGGCAGGAACTTGACTGACATCATACCCAGAGCCTAAATGCGCTGCAGAAAAAAGTCTTGTGCAGCCTGCTACTGCGCTTTATCCCTGGGCTTTGCCAGCTGTCAAACCAGTCACCTGCGTTCCACCAGCATTTTGTGTGTGTTGTTTGAATTTCCAGCATCTGCAGATTTCCTCGTGTTTGCTCTTTAAATTAGCTTGATGTAACTTTCAAAATTCTAAGTAAACTTATTATCATGGTATGTAGACTATGTGTCACCATATACTACCTTGAGATTTGTTTCTATGCTGGTACTTTTGGGAAAATAAAGAAATACAATAGAGTCTGTAATGAAAACTGGACATAACAACGACTGACAAACATCCAATTTGTGAAAGAGCACAAATTGTGCCAGTAATCAATAAAAAGTTAAATAAATAATATGAAGCTAAGAGCTGGAAAGTTGATTGGCGAAAGTGATACAGAGCTGGAGAAGGGAAAGGATCATGGGACGGGAGGCCTTGGGAGAAAGAAAGGTGGGGAAGCACCAGAGGGAGATGGAGAACAGGCAAACAACTAAATATGTCAGGGATGGGGTAAGAAGGGGAGGAGGGGCATTAACAGAAGTTAAAGAAGTTCTCCAGCTCTGTATCACTTTCACCAATCACCTTTCCAGCTCTTAGCTTCATCCCACCTCCTCCGGTCTTCTCCTATCATTTCGCATTTCCCCCTCCCCCTACTACTTTCAAATCTCTTACTACCTTTCCTTTCGGTTAGTCCTGACGAAGGGTCTCGGTCTGAAACGTCGACAGCGCTTCTCCCTATAGATGCTGCCTAGCCTGCTGTGTTCCACCAGCATTTTTTGTGTGTTATTGACTAGATTGTTCTGCTAAGAGCCAGCATGAACCCAAAAGGCAAAAAGGACCCTTTCTCTATAGCAATAGGTAAGTAAAGTCGGTTCTGTGTCTCGTGTCCTGCATTTATTGCATTGATTATATTGTATTTCTTTGTTCTACTGTGAATGCCCACAAGAAAATAAATCTCAGGTCAGTATATGGTGACATAAACATACTTCGATAATAAATTGACTTTGAGCTGCCATGTGGAGGGCCAGAGTTGGTAACTTTAAAAATAACTTCAATGTTCATTGAGGCGTCACAACCTTGTTGTAATATACCATAATGTGCAAGTAGGAAACGCAGAGTACGTGGTCATGATATTCATGATATTGCAGAACAGAGTGTTCATTATGAAGTAGATTGTGACTCAGCAAGCAGTACAACTGGATGACCCAATACTGTGGCTTCTTAACTGAACCCCCCAAATGTATCAATGTCTGAACACTCAACGGAGTGTTCCTCTCTTTATCAGAGTGTGGTTCTGTTCCCTGTCATTTCCTCTGTTTTTTCCTCTGCTTTGTGCTATGCGTTAGTTGCAGGAAACCAGTCACATGAAAGGAAATGAGTAGAAGTAACAGAGAAAGAGAGAGAGAGAGAGAGTGGCATAAATCATGATCTGGATTGACAGTTCTGGAATTAAGCATCCCTACTCAGGAAGGGGATCGATGGAAGAATGCTGATGACTCATAAACAGCTGCCCCCCCCCCCCCAATTCCCAAGTAAAACTAATGCTTGGCTGGGGAAGGTAAAGTTTCTAAGCTCTGGGTTATCGAATCCCACAAGCAATTGGCCAGCAGCACCTGTCAAGGAAACAAGTGCACTCATAATGATCAAAATAACCTATTCATAATAACACAGTTTGGAAGGGTAGATATTTTTGATTACCAAGACCTTTCCACAATTGGAATAAATTGGTTTTTATTAGATATCCTAATGAAAATAGACCACAAGACGCGAGAACAGAATTAGGCCTTTCAGCCCATCGAGTCTGCTCCACCATTCAATCATGGTTGATTTACTACCCTCTCAATCCTGTTCCTCTGATTCTCTCTGTAAAAGATGAGGTTCACTTGAATGATTCGGGAATAAAAGTCTTATTGTATGAGGAGCTATTGATGGCTCTCAGCTTTTACTTGCTGGAATTTAGAGTTGTGGGTGGGGGGCGGGGGTTCTTATTGAAACCTATTGAATGTTGAAAGGCCAAGATAGAGTGGATGTGGAGAAGATGTTTCCTATGGTGGGGGAGTCTAGGACCAAGGGCACAGCCTCAGAGTAGAGGGACGTCCATTTAGAGTGGTAATGAGGAGGAATTTCTGTAGCCAGAGGTTGGGGATTCTGTCAAATTTGTTGCCACAGGCAGTTACGGAACTCAGGTCACAGGATGTATTTAAGACAGAGGTTGACTGGTTCCTGATTAGTCAGGGCATTAAAGGTTACGGGAAGAAGGCAGAAGAATGGAAGAATGGGGTTGAGAGGGAAATGGATCAGTGACAAAGAAATGGCGGAGGATACTTGATAGGCAGAACGGCTTAATTCTGCTCCTAGGTCTTATGGTTTTATTATGGAAATGTTTGATGCCTTTACTTACCATGAAAAATGTTAGGAAGCTTCAGGAAGACCATAAGACATAGGAGCAGAATTGGGCTATTCATCCCTACATCATTAGTTCAGCAGTAATCACCAATTTGTTACCTTGACTGGGCTTTATTAAAACCATAAAAGCATCCTAAATTGGAAGATTAATTTTATTGAAAATTCAGAGTTTGCAACACTCCAAAGAGTGAACCTAAGATGGAAGATTGCTCTGCAGAGCAGGGAAATACGCAATAGTTGACTGGTGAAGCAAGCAGCACAAACGATACTCCGAATGTAATCAACAAGTTCAAAATTAAATTTGACACACAGCTGGAAGAGGTATGTCTTTAATTATATATTTAACAAAGCACAGAGACAGAGAACAAGTCCAGGTTTAACTGTAATTCCAAGACATATCCTCTCCATAGAGTCATAGAAGGACATTGCACAGGAAGCCACACATGGAGTATAAGAAATAGGACCAGGAAGAGGTAATTTGCCCTTCAGACTTTCTCTGATCATAGCTGATATTTTATTTCAAACATTATTTCCTTGTCCTATCCTTTCATCTTTGATTATTTTAATATACAGTTATCAATCAGTCTTTAGAGTCATGGAAAATAGAGCCCAGAAACAGGGACTTTCATCCCAACTAGTCTGAGTTGGTGTAGATGAGAAACGACAATGGACCCAGCACCGATCCTGGGCACTCCACTAGTCACAGGTCTCCAGTCAGAGAATTCCATCTCCCACAAAGTCGGTGCCTACTGCAAGTTCCTACATCATCTTGAATGCCAAGTGATTGAATCTCCTTGACCAACTTCCACTGCCTTGCCTGCATCAACTTTCCTAGTAACTTCCTAGATAAATTCTATAAGATTGGTTAGACATGACCTGTTAGCCATGCTGACTATTCCTGATCAGTCTCTGTCTATCCAAATACTCATATATCTGGTTCCTTAGAATACTTTCCAATAACTTTCCCACTACTGATGTCGGGCTTACTGGTCTATAGTTTCCTGGTTTATTTTTAGAGCCTTCCTTCAACCATGATACAACATTAGTTGTCCTCCCATCCTCCTGAACTTCACCTGCCACTAAGGATGATTAAAATATCTCTGTTAGGACATCTGCAATTTCTGCACTTGCCTCCCACAGGGTCCGAGGAAACACTTTGTTAGTTCCTGATTAATTATTTGCCCAAGACTGCGAATACAATCTGTTCTGTAACCTGTATAGAGTCCAGGACCTCACTGCTGCTTTGCCTCACTTCTGTAGACTCTGTACTCATCTCCCGAGCTAACACGGATGCAAAAGATCCACTTACGATCTCTCCTATCTATTTTGGCTCCACGCATTGACCACCATTCTGATCTTCCAGAAGACTAATTTTGACCCTTGCAGTCTTTTGCTCCTAACATATCTGTAGAATCCTTTAGGATTCTCCTTCACCTTGTCTGCTGCGGCAACCTTGTGCCTTCTTTTTGCCTTAGTGATTTCTTTTTTGAGTGTTCTCTTGCATTTCTTATATTCTATAAGCACGTCATTTGTTCCTTTCTGCTATGCACATCCTTTTATTTTCTTAACCAAGGCCTCAATATCTCATGAAAACCAAGGTTCCCTAAATCTGATATCTTTATCTTTTATTCTGACAGGAACATTTAAGCTTTGTACTCTAAATATTTCATTTCTGAAGGCCTCCCACTTACCAAGTACACCTTTGCCAGGAAACAGCCTATCTCAAACCACACCTGCCAGATCCTTTCTGATATCATCAAAATTGGTCTTTCTCCACTTTAGAGTCTCAGCCTGCTGACTTGACTCATCTTTTTCCATACTTAATTTGAAACTAATGGCATTATGATTACTAGGCACTATTCACACACTCTACACAAACTCATTTCCCTGCCTTATTTCCTAATAGGAGATCAAGTATCACACACTCTCTCACTGGGACATCTGTGCACTGATTGAGGAAATTTTCCTGCACACATTTGACAAACTCTATTCCGTCTAATCCTTTTACAGAATTGGGTCCTTTGATTTTGAATGTAATCATAATTTGATCTCCCACAGTCTTTCAGGCTAGAGAATACCAATTTAGAAAATTTCGAAACAATGTATTTGTGCTCTCTCCACCACATTGTGGACTTGGATTGTGAATAGTTGTAGCCCAGACATCGATCTCTTTGGTACCTCACTTGTCACAGCTGTTAAGCTGTGAGGACCTATTCCTGTCCTTTTGTTTACTATTTGTTAACCAACCTTCAATCCGTCAATCCACTCAGCTCATTATGGCTACTCCAGCTTTAATCTTATTACAAGTGTGGTCATGATGGATTTAAACATATAAAAATGAAATGTAAGCTCTGAAGGCATGGAATATGTTTGAGTGTTAAAGTGTTGATATTTGCCACCTGATTGGCTCTCACCTGTGGCAGCAAGGAGCTGATTGTAGGTGACAGCAGCCACACCCCAGTACACCACTTTGAGAGCAGGCTAAATCAGATGAGGGCTTCATACCTCAATGGGACAGAGACACTCAAGCTCCTACCACGTGAAGTCTTCTCTGGTGGATCGGGTGGATGGGATCAGCAATGAGTTCCAGTGACCCCGTTCTGCAAAGGGCATGACAAGGCACAAAGGAAGTCATGGTCACCCACAGCCACCAAGGAAGACCCCAGTTGTGACGACTACTCATAACATCGGAGCCGGACTTCCGAGGTTGAGAGAGTGGAACTGCCTCAGAGCAGCGGCTTTTCCCCACAGGTTTCTGCGTGTGCACAACGTAACTGTCACCATCGGATACAACAGACAGCCAATCATCAATCACTATTTAATACTTAACGTCTAATTTAAATTTAAGGGTAAATGTTAATATATTTTTTCACAAATTACATAAAATGTAAAAGTGTTCCCACCCAGCTTCCTATTTCCATTGCTGCTGCTGCTTCTTCTTTTGACTTTTAATGGCAGTTGGCAGTCCAACTTAAAGGTGCATTACTGCTCATCAACTGGACTGGAGTCTGGTGCAGAGAGTTAGGAAATAAAACCCCTCCTATTTCTTTATCAATTACCCCAAAGGGACCTATAGATTGTAAATAATGAAAGATAATATTGTGGCAAGCATTTGGTCTGTAATGACAGACGAGGAAGCTCTTTAACTCAACAACAGTTTATTTTTTTTATTTAAACAAAATATACTTTATTCAAAAATAAAATTATATACAATAAACCATTCAATGACACTCAATCCTGTACAAATGTTTCCATTGCACTCTTTACATTTCCACACTTTTTGCCATCCAGGTGGCACTCCGTTATTCCATATTTACATACCCTTTTTGAGGGGGATACACCCCAGCCCTCTACCCCTCAACTCCCACAGGAGAAGATCCCTAAACTGTGGTCCTTCCCCACCAGGACCTTGTGGTGGCTGCACCAAGTTTGAGTGCGTCCCTCAGCACGTACTCCTGCAGCCGAGAATGTGCCAGTCGGCAGCATTCCCCCACGGACATCTCCATGTGCTGGTAGACCATCAAGTTTTGGGCCGACCAAAGAGCGTCTTTCACTGAGTTGATGATCTGCCAGCAGCACCGGATGTTGGTCTCTGTGTGCGTCTAGACACAAACAGACCAAGGCCCAAAGAGTAAACCCAACCAGTCTCATGCAGACAGGGGAGGTGACCATCACACACTCCGGTTACAGTTAGGGTGACCCACAAATACACAAGAAAATAACTGTATAACCCAAGCTAAAATGTAACAATAAACAAACTGGAACTTCCCACCATAATCTCACAAGTGCAATAAACAGTACTGGTTATTAGAAATGCAGGGGCGGGCTGTTGACCACGCCCCACCCAGAGCGTCTCAATATTGTGAATTAAATTAAAGTCACTTCCATAATTTAGTAAAGTTTTTAAATGAAAACTATCAACACCAAAAGATAGTAGTGACGCCTGCATTTGATCTCTTTCAACCTTATATGCTTCACATTGTAATAGAATGCATTCAACTGTTTCATAATGATGACAAAACCTACACATCCCAGAGTGATGTTTCCAAACAATATGAGGAATAATTAAACATAGTATGACCAATTCAAAGTCGAGTCAATAAATTCCTTCCTTTCTTGTTGTACTCCTTTCTCCCATAAAACCAACAGTTTTATGTATTCCTTAAAGGTGTCTCCCCTTATGCCTATCATCCTACACGTCTTGCCATAATCCCCTAATTCTTAACCCCAACAACCCCTTAGCTTCTGATTTGTTAAGTGGAAGGTTTATGTTCACAGGTGAGCTCTTAACAGCTTTTTGGCCAATCAACCCACTCATTCCCCTCAACACCTCCATGTGCAGGGACTCATAAGAAGATGACATGTAAACCAATACTTTGAATATAAAATAAAGTTTAAAGAGCTTCCAGAAGTAAATCTGACCTACTGCTAGAATGACCTGTTGTAAGACAAATCAAACTGGAAAAGAATCTGAACAAATTACAACTTTACAAGGTTAAGTTTCCTCCATCTACTGTAAGCCCAAAATGATGGCAACCAATTCTGCTGCATGTACTGATAAATGGTTAGTAAGATGTTTCTTTACTGTGACCTGTAATTCAGGTACAAAAACATTCCCAGTTAAATTACCTTTTGATCCATCAATAAAAATGGTTAGCATATCAGAATAATTTTCCTTAACATATTGATGAGCCAACAGACTCACAGTCACATCAGAATCCTTGGACTTCATTAAATCAATTAAAGTAATTGGGAAAAAAACAAGACGGAGTTACCAAGAAAGCCACAGTGGGACATACTGCGTAATCCAGCAAACTCAAATTCCTAAAGTGATGAGAACCCAGCCACCCAAAACTAAAGACATTCTTCTTGTGATGTTCCCAACAGTCTTCCAACACACTTTTAACAGAATGGTCATTCCTCTGCCCCCTCAAATTAATCCAATATGTTAACAACAACTTAAACCTCCACAATTCTAAGGGTAATCGTCCCATATCAACCAGTAAAGCTGAAACAGGAAACAGTCTTACTGCATCACAACCCAGTATTAAAGCCTATGGTTGCATCACATCCAAACATTTTAAATTTGAAGTTGAAGCCACTTGGCCATAATTAAGTACAGATCGAATTAAACAAATATAAATGGTCAAAAAAGATTTTTGTGTAGCACCCCAAGAATACCCAGTTACTTGAGGATATTTAATGATCCTTTACATTGATTAATTAGTTTACCGACAGCTTTTTATCCAGCCATATGCCGAGAGATCACACATACCACTGACACTTCAAGAGTTTGACCATTTAATTTCAAATCAAGTGAAGGTCTATTAATCCTCTTTGTAAAACACATAACTTGTGTTTTAGCTACTGAAAGATTAAAACCCTGTCTATTTGCCCACTGTTCAACTTTATTAATTGCTAATTGTATCCTATATACAGTTAATTTAAAATTCCCATGAAGGAGGGAAGATGGCCTAAACTCCAAAAATGATTCAAAAATTTTAATATTATCTGAAGAGAGTTGTCAGCCATATGTTTAAACACACAATAACATATATCATCTTTTGCTGGAGCTGCCTGACATGAACTATTAATAGCTTTCTTAAATTCACAAAAGAAACTAATACTGTCATTGCTGCAGCTGGCTTCCAATACATCAAGGTATTCACTTAGAGCCTTATCCCTACATTGTTTAGCCTCTTCACTTAAATTATAAAGATTATCAATTGCAGTAAATGACTGAGCCAGTAACTCAACCTTCTCTATTTCAGTAACAATCATATTCCCTTCTTTAATCAATGTTATTAACCCTATGAATCTACCTCATTTTCTTAATCATTCTCCAAACACCTCAAAGTTTAATCTCTCTTCCAATACTATCACAATATGATCTCCAGTAAACCTCTTTTGCCATTTTCCTCACCACAGCCTGTGCCCTTTTATGCTTAATAAGGTCACTTGAAGAGTGATACTTCTTAAATTTCCTAAATGTCTTATTTCTCTCACTAATTGCCTCTGCACTCTCCTCAGTCCATGGTACAGACTTTCTCTGTTAATGCCCTTTTAAATAGCAATCATTTCCACTGTAGTTTGATGAATAATGTGACATAACCTTTCACTGCAGAAATCCACATCATCCTGATATTCAGCCCTGACAGATGTTTAACACATAAAACTTTAAAGTTCTCCCAATTTGCTTTACCACAATTCCAACTCCTAAAGGTGGCCAATTGTCCTCCTGTCCCCTATATAAATCCACACCCAAGATTATAAATATAGGAAAATGATCACTCCCCAATGTTTCATCTCCCATGATATCCCATTCGCTCACTCCAGCCAGAATGTTTGAAACTTAAGTTAAATCTATAGCAGTGTCCAAACTATTGTGAACATTGAATCTTGTACCCCTCCCATCATTAACACACACAAGATGGGAAATACCTAAAAATTTAGCAATCGAGCCATTCCCATCATTCTGTGAAGTATGTGCATTAAAATCCCCATGCCATACAACCTTCAGTGAGCTAGAACTACATAAGCTTTCCAACAAATCAATTAAAAGCTTTTCACAAAGGCTGTAATATACCACTTTAATACCCCTACCTGCTGAATCAAATATCTCTACTACAAGTCCCTCATACACTTCATTAACGTCCTCAACTCTACAGTATATCCTATCCCTTTCTTTATAAAACTTGCAAAACCACCTTCTATAACAACTAACCTATCATGCCTAATTACAACATAATCCTGCAAAGAAAAGCTTAAATATGGTAACAACCAGATTTCCGGAATACATATAATATTGGGTGAATTTGATAATTCAGAAATATACTTCTTAAAGTCCTGACCGTTAGAAATCAGGCTTCTTGCATTCAACTGTAATATTCTTAATCCCATAATGTACCTTCACAAAGAGACTGAAATACAGGTACCACACACATCAGAGCTTCATTTACAGATTCCCACATAACACCACTTATACCAAGATATTTTTCAGGAGCTTTCACAATAATTTTTTAATTTTCTCAGGACAACTATATGCATGAGCAGTACAATTCAGCACATTGGTTATAAACATCACAAACTTCATTTTGTCAACTAGTAAAGTATCTTTAGTAAGAGACATGTGATGCTGACACATAGCCACTGACTTTACATTCTTTTCTTTAACTGGTAATACTTTATTAACATTCGATTTAACTTTTTGCAAGGCTTCTGCATAAGACACACCTAACTGTACTTTAACCTGTTGAACTTTCGCTGCCTTTAGCACTTCATATCCTTTATAAGCTGGACATGTTCTCCTCTGCAATTACAGTCATTAAACTTTACACCTTCACAAAAGGCGTAGAGGAAGGATATAAGTAAGGCTGAAAGAGTGCAAAGAAAATTTGCAAGGATGTTGTTGGGACTAGGGAACCCGAGTTATAGGAAAAAATTGAAAAGGTTAGGACTTTATTCCTTGGAACAGAGAAGATTAAGGGGAGATTTGATAGAGATATACAAAATTATGAGGAGTATAGATAGGGTAAATGCAAACAGGCTTTTTCCACTGAAGTTGGTTGGGATTCCAACTGGAGGTCATGGGTTAAAGGTGAAAGGTGAAAAGTTGAAGGGGAACATAAGGGGAAATATCTTCATGCAGAGCATCATTAGAGTGTCGAATAAGCTGCTTGCGCAAGTCATGCATGCAAGCTCCATTTCAATGTTTAAGAGTAGTTTGGATAGGCACTTAGACAAAAATGACAGGTTTTGAAGAGCATGTTAAGGAGGCTGAGAGGTATCAAGGTTGAGATAGTTAGAACAGGTATTTCATACCTTCTCATCTGTGGGACTGGAGGAGTGATTTCTTTTGTTTATTAATTTTTGTGATGTGGATGTCGCCAGCTAAGCCAGCATCTATCACCTATCCCTAGTTGCCCTCAAGAATAGTGTAGAAATTAAAACAGCTCAGAATTCAAAGAATATACAGAGTTGTAGAGCTGGAGGAGATGACTGAGACTGAGAAAGATGAACCATAACAGGGTTTGAAAGTAAGTGTATGAGTTTTAAAATTGAAACTTTTACCTAGACAGGATTCACAGCTGTTCAGCACAAACAAGGATGTCAGGTGACCAAGACATGATGTGAATTAGGATTCAAGGAACTAAGTTTTGCTAAGTAGGCAGTTTAATGGACTAGATGGGCCAAAGGGTGTATGTGCTGTATTGTTCTGAGGCTCTATGAGTATGAGTCTAACACATATCCCAGCCATTTTGCTGTGGGGGTATTAACTGGAGTGGGGGACAAGTGCAGGTCCTGGTTGCTTGATCTTGTATAGTATTGGACCTTGCGTCTCATTTACATGTGACCAGTTAACCATGGGGACCTGCTGCAAAGGGGCAGGATCAATTTGTCTGGAACAAAGCATCCAGATCCTTTTTTCTGAATATAACATAAAACAAAGAAGAGTACAGCACTGGAACAGGCTTTTCAGCCCACAATGTTGTGCCAAAACAATTAAATTAGTCATCAAATGGCAAACTAAATTAATCTCTCCTATCTACACGATGTCCATATCTTTCCATTTTTCTTACATTCAAATGCCTATCTAAACATCTCTTAAGTCCTTAATATATCTGCCTCTACCCCCAATCCAGGCAGTGCATTCCAGGCATTCACCAATCTCTCTACAGAAAACTTGCCTCTCACATCTCCTTTGAAATTATTCCCTCTCACATTAAGTGCATGTCCTCTGATATTAAACATTTCAACCCTGGGAACAAACTCTGGACAACTTTTATCCCATAACATTGGTGAGGGTGTGCTTCCTTCCCAGCTACGTTGGAGAGTTAAGCACTCACTTCAAACCTTTGGAGCAGAGTGTGCCATTGAATGCCTGAGCCAGTGAGGGTGCACTGTTGGCTTTATATTCAATTCAGCTCAGTTTTTTTTCCAAGCTGTGAGCAAAATGGAATCCTGATGAAATTTCCCTGGAGCTATAAACCATTTCTATGGAAGACGCAAGCAGCTGCATGTTCTTGTTCTCAACTTGCAAGGTTTTACTGCTGTAATTTCCCACCGTTAGTGGTAAAGGAGCTGATGAGTGAATCTGTCAGATGTCAACAGGGCTGTAATTTTCCAAATTGGAATTGCTGCCTCACTTAATTTATTGTTGATTGGATAGCAGACAGAATAATTAAAACCTGAATCATTTTTTTTCCCAGCAATCAAATGTTGCTTCAGACTCATGAGCAGCAGCAGGTTTATTATCATTGACACATGTTGTGAAATTTGTTGCTTTTTGGCAGCAGTACAACGGAAACCTAAAAAAATTAGAGCAAAAAGAAGCGATATACTGAGGTAGTGGTCAGGAATTCATGGACTGTTCAGAAATCTGGTGGCAGAGGGGAAGAAGCTGTTCCTAAAAAGTTGAGTGTGAGTGTTCAGGCTCCGGTTCCTCCTCTGTGATGGTTGTAATGAGAGGAAGGCATGTCCTGGATGGCGAGATTCCTTAATAATAGATGCTGCATTCTTGGTAGATCACTTTTTAAAGATCTCCTTGATTGTGGGGAGGTTTGTGTCCATGCTGGAGCTAGCTGAGTCTACAACCCTTTGTATCCTCTTTTGGTCCTGTGTATTGGACCCTCCAGAAGATAATGGAACCAGTCAAAATATTCTCCATGGTACTTAGAAATTTGCTAGAGTCTTTGGCAACATAGTAAATCTCAAAATCCTAATGAAGTATAGCTGCTGGCATGCCTTGTTCATGCTTGCATCAATATGTTGGGCCAAAGAGAGATCCTCTGAGATGTTGAAGCCTAGAAACTTGAAAGCCGTTTCCACCCCTGACCTCTCAATGAGGACTGACATGTGTTCTCCTAACGTCCCCTTCCTGAAGTCCACCATCAATTCCTTGGTCTTACTAACGTTGAGTGCAAGGTTATTTCTTTAATTTATGGTCAGATAGACTTTGAGACTTGAGTGTCTGTTTTTATATATTATTTCATTCATATTACTTCAATAATGTAACCCGAAACCAACTCCATCAACTTTGTTTGTGGTGCTGGGGAGCAGTTCGAATCTCTGTTTCCTCAGTTGAAACATTATCAACACAAATTAGTTCTGGCTGAATCTGACTAAAATTCTGTAGGAAGTGTGTGGGGTCCTTCAGTTATTAGTTGTCCTCTTCTCTCACTCATCATATCAGCAATCCTGTGTTCTGCTCTGCGATAGGCTCTCCTGTAACACATAAAACAGAACAACACATGAATGGGCCCTTCGGACCACAATGTTATGTTGAATCATTTAAATTAGTAACCAAGTGTCCAACCAAACTAATCACTTCTGCTTCCACATTCCCATATTATTTCATTTCCTGTACGTTTGCTGGACATACCTGTCTAAAGGTCCACTTGCCTCCACCACCATCCCAGGCCAAGCATTCTAGGTACCCACCACTCTCCGTGTGTGAAAATAAAATTCTTGTTTGAACATGATCGTTATGGCTTACACTTTATTGTTGACCCCTGCACTGCACTTTTTCAGTAGCTTTTACACGTTAATCTTCATTCTTCTGTTTTACGTTCTTCTCACTCAAGGCACTGTGCAACGACTTGATCTGTATAGACAGCAGGCAAGACAAGCTTTTCACTGCATCTTGGTACATGTGACAATAATACACCAATACCAATACTAATTAAAGTTAATGCTTGCATTATTTTAGAAAATAACAATTCTACTTAATTCCATTCCTCAGCGTTTTCAGTTCCATTCAGAGAAAGGGATTTTAGTTCTGTTGCATCAAGATATCGTGGTGTGAGGAACTTCCATGTGTTGCAAAACATTCTATATTTTGTATTGCATTCCATCCATATGAGGCTGTTACAGGGAGAGATAAGTGAGTCTTAGACAGACATCATTATCATCATTACGTGCTGTGTCATACGACATAGAAGATTATGGCCTCATGATCATGATTGTTCTTGGCAAATTTCTCTACAGAAGTGATTTGCCAATGCTTTCTTCTGGGCAGAGTCTTTACATAACAGATGACCCCAGCCAATATCAAAACTCCTCAGAGATTGCCTGGTGTCAGTGGTCACATAACTAGGACTTGTTGCACAGCCTCAGTATAGATGGATGTCCTTTTAGAACAGAGATGAGGAGGAATTTCTTTAGCCAGCGAGTGTTGAATCTGAGGAATTTGTTGCCGCAGGTCATTGGGTTTATTTAAGGTGGGGCTTGATAGGTTCTTGATTAGTCAGGGCATGACCATGAAGGGATATGGGGAGAAGGCAGGGGATCGGGGCTGAGAGGGAAAATAGATCAGCCATGTTGAAGAGGTGAAGCAGACTCAATGGGCCGAATGGCCTAATTTATCTAATGGTCTTATGGTCTTAAATGCAGCCCTGCTCCCATGGCTTCATGTGACCATGATCAAGGGGTAAGCAAATGCCACACCTTGCCCAAGGGTGACCTGCAAGCTAGCAGAGGAAAAGAGTGCCTTAAACCTCCTTTGGTAGAGACGTATCTCCATCCTGTCACCCACTTAGATAGGCACATGGATGAAAAAGAATTGTAGGGTAATGGGCTGTGTAGGAAGGAAGGATGAGACTGATGATTTAGATATGTCAGCAAAACATAGCATGTTGAAGAGTCCATGCTGTTCTGTACTGTTCTACTTTGAAAATATAAGTGCATCGAAGGAGTACAAGGGAGAAGCGATAACAGGATGCAGAGTAAAATATTGCAGTTACAGTGAAAGTGCAGTGCAGACAGACAATAAGGTACAAGGGCCATGTGAATTAAATTGTGAGGTCAAGAGTTAAACTTTATCATGCAAGAGGTTCAGGCAGTAGGAAGGATGGAGGGGTAGTCTGGTCTTCCTGACTGTGATGTGGAGATGTCATTACGTGGTTCCATCTTTCGCACCTGACCCTGTGCTCACCACATCTATTTCAGAAGTTGCTCCAGCTCCAGAACTTCAACACATTGATGGCCGTGGTAGGAGGCTTAAGCCATAGCGCAATATCGCGCTTGAAGGAAACCTTCTCTCATCTTGCTCCGGAAGTTACAAAGGTAAGGTTGTGTGGATCCTAATAGTATCATCAAGGATGGATAGGGAAGGACCACATGGCCTATTCCATGTTCAGACTGTGTACCTTCTAGGCTAGAATGGATAGCATTATTTTAGTTTTCTAATTGTCCTTCAGGATGAAAGCTTTAGATAGTGATTTGGATTTTAGAGAAAAGGAACGGTTTTTGTAAGCATGATAAACTGTGTTGTCTGCAGTGTTGGATCTCTGTTTATTTTCTGATCCTTAGGGAGTCAGGAATAACGAGCAGACTTATTTCAGTTTATTTTAGAGTACAATCATTCGTATGAGTACTAAATAAATAAATAAAGAGCTGAGAAATGATGCTAAGAGATAGTGCTCAGTGGACAAAGGGATAAAGAAAGCAAGGTAGCACCTCTGAAAAATCTATCACTTTTATAATAAGGAAAATTCCTTAGCTAAGAATGAATTAGTTAATACATTACATAACTAAAACAATTATGTTGCCTTTGGAAATATGCTAATACTTAGCCAATGGAAAATGAGAAAAGTGAGCAGCTTTTCCACCTTCTCCCATTGAGTGAATAATAACAGGTTTGTTAAAAAGTAGAAAAATTATTAAAAAGTAGTATTTTAAAAAAAGTGGTTTCCAACAACAGATAAGATCATAAAACATGGAAGAGTTAGGCCGTTCAGCCTATACAGTCTATCTCCATCACGCTGATCCTGGATCCCACTCAAACCCATACACCTGCCCACTAACTATATCCTATGGTGCCCTGACCAATCAAGAGATTATCAACTTCCGCCTTAAATATACACCACAGTCTGTGACAGAGCATTCCACAGAGTCACTACTCTCTGGCTAAAAAAATTCCTCCTTACCTCTGTTCTAAAAGGTCTCCCCTTGATTTTGAGGCTGTGTCCACTCATTCTGGACACCCCCACCACAGAGAACGTCCTCTCTACATCCACCCTATCTAGTTCAACGTTCAGTGGGTTTCAATGAGCTCCCCATGCGTTCTTCTAAATTCAAGTGAGTACAGGTCCAAAGCCGCCAAGCGTTCCTCATATGTTAACCCCTTCATTCCCAGAATCATCCTCGTGAGCCTCCTCTGGACTCCAATGACAACACAACCTTTCTGAGATATGGAGCCCAAAACTGTTGATAACACTCCAAGTGCTGCCTGACAGTGTCTTATAAAGCCTCAGCATTATCTCCTTGTTTTTATATTCTATTTCCCTTGAAATAAATGCCAACATTGCATTTGCTTTCTTTATTAGCTTATATTAATTAGCTATTTAATTAGATATTAGCTTATTTAATGAATCTGTAATTTAATTTGGGAGACTGCTAAATGCATCACACATCCTGATTTTATTCTCCTGTATCATCCTCCAACTTTGAGACTGATTCACACTTTAATAAGAGGCAGTTTTATTTAGAAATTTTTCAGCAGACGAGGATTAACATTTGAACTTGAGTTCTCAACGCAGTGCATCCTGATTTTGCAGACCCTTTCTTATCAACTGCAATAAATTAATCTACTTTGTTGCTTTTTATTACATGACGAACAACATATTTTTCATGGAAAGTCCCTGATCTCTGACACCTGTAACTGTTAAGGTTGGGCTGGCTTTCAACATAAGGAACATTTAACTCCTCCTTGCCTCACTCAACAGCCTTTGTGAAAATTCATCCAGAGAAATTAGTTTCAATTGAATTATTTTGCATCTGAGTGCAGGAAGCCAAAGAGCATGTGTCATGGGATTCACCAGGAGGGTTGTCTATTAAAATGGCTGCTCGTGTGGGTGTAGGGGCCTAGCCACATTGCCTAATATCATGTACATATGAAATTGTTTACCGGTTTATCATTTAAACTAATTAGAATGTGTTCAGTTCTCTTATATGTGAATTCCCACCGTAGGCATTGAGATGAATTTGTAAATCTCAAATCAAGGTTACAATGTCCAGAAACTGTGCTGATTAATATCACTGAAGAATCAATTTTATGGTCTAATTTATTCTTTTGTTATGGGATCCAGCATCGCTATAGGACCAGAATTTACGGCCTATCTCTAATACTCTTGTGAGCAGGGTAGCAGCCAATGCCTAGGATTACTGCAGTGAGTCTGGTGAAGAAGGTCTCACAGTAAGGGAGTTCCAGGATTAATATTCTGTGGTGATGATGAGAAAGTAATTTATTTCAAAGTCAGGATTCTGCATGAGTTGAAAGGGGTTGCACAGAACACCAATGTCATATGTATGCTGCCTTGCCCGACCAGGCAGTAAAGGTACCATCGAGTGGGGAATGCTGGGATTTTTCTTTTCGATAATGAATCCCCGCCATGCTGTTTCAGATATACAAGTCTCATTTCTTTTAATTTCAGATTCTGTATTTAAGAAATATTTGACTTGCTATCTGATTTATGTTTTTCTGTTTCTTCTGCGAGGTTTGGAATGAAATGACCGAGCTGGTCTCTTCCAATGGAAACTACTGCAGCTATCGAAAAGCTTTTGCCGACTGCGAGGGATTTAAGATTCCAATTCTGGGAGTTCACCTGAAGGACCTGATCGCGGTTCATGTAGCCTTCCCAGACTATGCAGACGATAATAAAGTGAACATTGTCAAAATGCAGCAACTGTACGTTACCTTTAATGAACTGGTTTCACTTCAGGATGCAAATCCTCACTTAGAACCAAATATGGATTTAATACACCTTTTAACAGTAAGTTTGGTTCAGTTGTCATGTATATGTATGTAGGTGTGCCTGTGTGTGTGTGTGCATGTGTGTGTGTGAGCTATAGTGTATGTGTGCACGTTTGTGTACATGATGTACACATTGTATGACCACCTCACCAGCACTGCAGTAATGTTAATATGAAACAGCTAGAAAAAGACTCATTAATCGTTAATCATTCTCCATGGGAAGTCTGTGTCTTTACATCAAAACTGTTCGGTTCTGGTCGCCTCATTATGGGAACAATGTGGAAGCCTGAGAGAGGACGCAGAGGAGATTTACCAGGGTGCTGTCTGTTTTGGACAACTTGTCTTGTGAGGAGAGGTTGAGTGAGTTTAGGGCTTTTCTCTTTGGAGCAAAAGTGGATTAAGAAATGACTTGATTGAGGTGTACAAGATTATAAGAAGCATGGCTAGATTGGACAGCCTTTGTTTCAGGCTAATGTGAGAGGGCACAATTTTAAGGTGATTAGAGAAAAGTGTAGGGGGAATGTCAGAGGTAAGTCTTTTACACAGGGAGATAACTTCCTGGAGCACACTGCCAGGGGTGGCAGTGGAGGCAGATACATTATGGACATTTAAGAGACTCTCAAAATTCAAATTAAACTTTGTTATCAAAGTACATACTGTATCTGTCACCATGCACAACCCTGAGATTCATTTTCTTGTGGGCATACTTAATAAATCTATAGAATAATAACAGAATCAATGAAAGACTGCCCAACTAGGGCGCTCAACTAGACGGCAGGAAACAACAAACTGTGCAAGTACAAAAGGAAGAAATAATAGTAATAAATGAATAAGCAAAAAAATAAGGGATTGAGAACGTGAGATGGATTGTCCTTGAAAGTGAGTCCATTGGTTGTAGGAACATTTCAATGAGGGTGCAAGTGAAGAGACTCTTAGATGGGCACATGGATGAAAGGAAAATGGAGAGCTATGTGTGACGGAAATGTTGGATTGATCTTGGAGTAGGTTAAAAGGTCAGCATGACCACCGATCGAAGGGCTTGTACTGTTCTATATGTGAGCTGTCGGAAAGTGGAACAGCATTTAAGGGCATGTGGAAGCTGAAGATGTTGAAATGGATGTTAGCAGCCCCAGCTGTGCAGGGTAGGAGACTGGCATTGCATAGCTCATAGATCTCATATTCCAGATCCATCACCACCATTGGGTAGTCCTACCCAGGACTAAACTGGAGTTGATAATTACTGTGTGCAGCCAATGCATGTTAAAGACCTTATTAACTGTGTGTGCATTTTTTGCAGCTGTCCCTGGATTTATATTACACAGAGGATGAAATCTATGAACTGTCATTACTCCGTGAACCAAGAAATCCAAAATCAATGGTAGGTGCAGACCTCAGTTTCCTGTTGCTAACTTTTGTGGGTATTGTTGCCATTGAGCTGAGTGCATAGACACATCCCAGAACTTGTCAGCACATGAATCTGCCCCACAATAGACGTAGGGTGTCTTCTCCCCATTCCTGACCCTCCATGGAATGCACAGTGAGAAGATGGTACCAAATTCGCTTGGAGCAGGCAGGCTTGAGAGACACAGTGCAAGTTTTTCTCCTTGCTTTTCCTAGTCCCGTATCAGGAGGTTAGAGTGCAAAACTAAAGCACAGGGTATTAGGTTAATGCACAGACGTAGAGAGAGCACTGGTCACCATACAGGAAACAAGGAGAGAGAGGAAACACTCTTTCTCCATAGGCTGAGCCAAAATGCCAGCAGTTCCTTTCTTCGCCTGGGTGCTGCTCCACTCACTGAGTTCCTACAGCAGATTGTTGCTCCTGGCTGGGTTGAGTTGTTCTCCGCTCTTGGCTATTTGTTTACAATCGTTTTGTCACTTTGTGAGGAGACATCGACAGTGAGAGCACTGTTCATTGTGGAGTGTACTCTGTATGCTTGGCCTTCATATACTTTCCAATCAACTGATCTTTCACCATTTTGGAAACTCAGCTGTGATGCAGGGAGGAAATCTCGTCACTGATTGGTTGCTTGGCAAACTCTGTGGCTGTGGTCTGGAATTCTGCCCATGTTGGCTCATAAATAGGATCGCCGTATACACATTTGTTTATGGAAGTGTTCATGGAAAGCCATGCTTCTGGGAACACTCTTGCATGTCACATGTGCACTTGTGCCATGACTTTATAACCATATAACCATACAACTATTACAGCATGGAAATAGGCCATCTCAGCTCTTCTAGTCCGTGCTGAACACTTACTCTCACCTAGTCCCACCGACCTGCACTCAGTCCATAACCCTCCATTCCTTTCCTGCCCATATACCTATCCAATTTTTTTTTAAATGACAATGTTGAACCTGCCTCTACCACTCCTACTGAAAGTTCATTCCACACAGCTACCACTCTCTGAGTAAAGAATTTACCCCTCATGCCGCTTTCACTAATGCCCGGTCAAATTTGTGCTTCTCTTGATCTTCATGGGCAGAGATTAGGGAGAGTTGGTCATGCCACTTACAGCCAGGTGATGTTCATGGATCCTTGTGGATGGTTTTCTCCCAGTTTGGTCGAAGTAATATTTGCAACCATCAACCACCCAAGCTACGTATTTTCCAAATTATTTCCATTGTTTCTCCTTTTCAACATGGCTGGCTGTGAAAAGTGGGATAATGCAGGGCCGGTGCTCGGATCTTAATTGTTTACAATATGTATTACCAATTTGGTTGAGGGAATATTCCCAGCTTCGCAGATGAAGCAAAGCTGGAGGAGTGTGTGAGCAGGGAGGAGGATGCTTGTAACTTGGACAGGTCGGGGAAGGCAGATTCATGACAATGCGGATAAATGTGAGGTTACCAACTCTGGTGGACAAATGGGATGTTAGTCTTGGAGAGAGACTGGATGACTCACTTTGTTCTCCCTGGAGAAACGAGGCTGAGGGGAGATCTTGCAGAGTTATATTAAATTATTAGAGGTGTGGCTACAGGAGATAGAATCATTTTCCAATGGTAGGAGTGTGCAAGACAGGAGGGCAGAATTTAAGATAAAGATGATGATTGAGGTTTAAAGGTGATTTGAAGGGAAAGTTTTCTTCCCCCCCCCCCCCAAATAGTTAATATTTGGAACTTGCCACCAGATGAAGGTGGTGGTATCAGATATAATCACTACATAAATCAGCAAGGCACAAGAAGAATATGGACAGTGCAGGCAAACGGGGTTGTAATGATGGGCAAAAAAGTTAGTGTGGGCACAATGGGCTGAAGGCTGTACCACTTTGACTCTGAGGTGCCTCGAGACAACCCTTGTCCTGAGTAGGATCTACAAAGCAGAATTTATGTTTAAGGACCATTTCTGCCTGGCCATCTCAGAATCTCTTCACCATGAGCTTTGGTACACAAGAACACCAAAAATAAGAACAGGAGTAGGACCCCAGTCCCCTCAAGCCCCAGCATTTAGTATGATCATGGCTCAACTCTGCCGGCTTTCACTGCCCTTCGCCGTTCATTCTGGATGGATACGTGGAGCTTAAAAAAACAGAGGGCTATGGGTGAGCCTTGGCAGTGGGCTGAAGGGCCTGTATTGTGCTGTAGGTTTTCTATGTTTCTATTCCCCATTATCCTTAATTCCTTGATCTTTCTTTTATTTAAGTTCAAAGCTGAAAGTAAATTGATGATCATACTCAATAAGCCTATAGAATAATAACCGTAAGAGAGTCAATGGAAGACTGCCCAACTAGGGCATTCAACCAGAGTGCAGAAAACAACCAACTGGGCAAATACAAAAAGAAGAAATAGTAATAATAAATAAATAAGCAATAAATATTGAGAACATGAGATGAACAGTCCTTGAAAGTGAGACCATTGGTTGTGGGAGTATTTCAATGATAGGGCAAGTAAAGTTGAGTGAAGTTATAGAACCACAGAACACTGCAGCACAGTACAGACCCTTCAGCCCTCCATGTTGTGCCGACCCATATAGTCCTTAAAAAAAAGTACTAAACCCACACTACCCTATAACCCTCCATTTTTCTTTCATCCATGTGCCTGTCCAAGAGGCTCTTAAATACCCCTAATGTTTTCACCTCCACCACCATCCCTGGCAAGTCATTCCAGGCACTCACAACCTTCTGTGTAAAAAACTTACCCCTGATGTCTCCCCTAAACTTCCCTCCCTTAATTTTGTACATATGCCCTTTGGTGTTTGCTATTGGTGCCCTGGGAAACAGGTACTGACTATCCACTCTATCTATGCCTCTCATAATCTTGTAGACCTCTATCAAGTCTCCTCTAATTCTTCTACGCTCCAAGGAGAAAAGTCCCAGCTCTGCTAATCTTGCTTCATATGACTTGTTCTCCAAACCAGGCAACATCCTGGTAAATCTTCTCTGCACCCTTTCCATAGCTTCTACATCCCCTTTGGTTCAAGTGCCAGATGGCTGAGGGTTAATAATTGTTCCTAAACCTGGTGGTGTGAGTCCTAAAGCACCTGTACCTTTTTCCTGATGGCAGGAGGGAGAAAAGAATATGGCTGGGTGGTGGGATTTATCTATCTCCAACTTAAATATATTTGATATATTTACTAACCTTGGCAGAAAATTCCAAGAAATTCACTACCCTCTGAGAAATGATGCTTCAATGTACTTCAGTTTTAAGTGACTGACACTTTACTTTGTAGCTATGTCCTCATGTTCTTAAGCCCCATTAGAATCTTGTATGTCTGAATAAGGTTACCGCTCATTCTTCTCAACTCCAAGGAACACAGACCCAAATTGTCCAGTTTCTCTTGGTCAGACCTAATCTACAGATGACAGAACACACACAAAATATTGGAGGAATTCATCAAATCAGGCAGCAACTACAGAGGGGAATAAGCAGTCGACTTTTTGGGCCAAGACCCTTCATCGGGACTGGAGAGGATGGGGTCACGAGCCAGAATAGGAAGATGGGGGAGAGGGGAAGGGGTACAAGCTGGCAATTGATAGGTGAAACCAGGTGAGGGGGAAGGTGGGTGGTTGGGGGAGAGATATGAAGTAAGAAGCCGGGAGGTGGACGAGGTAAAGGGCTGAAGATGAAGGAATCTGAGAGGAAAGTTCAGTGGAATATGGGGGGTGTGGGGAGGAGGAAGGAGGAGGAGCACCAGAGGGAGGTGATTGGGTAGGTGAGAAATGGGAAGGAGTCAGAGGGCAACCAGAGGAGGGAATGGAAAAAGAGAGAAGGGGAAAGGGGGTAGAAGTTATCAGAAGCTAGTGAAATCAATGTTCATGCCATCATGTCAGAGGCTACCCAGAAGGAATATGAGGTGCTGCTCCTCTGACCACATCATGACAGTAGAGAAGGCTGTGGTTAGACATGTCAATTTGAAATTGCAGGCAGCCAGGAGATCCTGCCTTTTACGGTGGGTGGTGCAAATTGCTTGACGAAGCGGTCCCCCGACAGGTCTCACCGATGTGGAGGATGCCACATCGCATGCAAAGGTTACAATACATGACCCTGGCAGACTGGGGTTCTGAGGTGAACCTTTCCATCACACATGGTTAATCTCCTTTGGACTGGATCCAATGGTAAGGCAAGTTGAAACGCTTCTGTCTGGCACCTTTGGAACCTGACTGGTGCCAGACCTCAGAAATTCCCCATGGTTACCTTCCCAATGAGTAAGAGAACAGTTCTCTTTCAGCATTTACACTCAGTGAGTTGTGTAATTTTATGTGAATAGGCTATAGCCTGGAGTTTCCCTCAAATGGAAATGATGTTGGTTATGGTGGCAAAACTGCATTGTAGGCTAATTAGCAACCAATTAGAATCAGAATCAGAATCAGGTTTATTGTCACCGGCATGTGATGTGAAATTTGTTAACACAGACCTAAATTAATCTTAGATCTTAGTTAAAATTAGTTAATTAATATAGCTCAGATTCTAAACATACTGGACTAGAGACCTTCTACATGCACATCCTTTTTAACATCAAGGGTGCAGTATTCGAGCTGAAGCCTCACCAGCACCCTGTGCAACGGCAGCAAAGCTTCCATATTCATTAACTCCAGTACCTTTGCAATAAAGGCCAACGTGCCACTTGCATTCCTAATCCCTTGTTCCTGCTTGTTAAACTTTTGTGATTTATGGGTGTGACAGAGCAGGTTGGCAAGGCTAATTGCCCCGCTAACCTTTCTCCTTTACCCAGTTAGTCACTCTTCCTCGTCCTGTCCCTGGTGTAGTTTCCCCAGTAGTTCACAAACTTTGCACACCCCAACAGTAAAACAATTGCTGGCTTGGCTAATCAAAATAATCCCTCCAGTTAATGTGCTCTACTGGTTTATAACTCTTAAAAATAAGGATTCTAGACACATTCATCCCAAACAGTTTCATTTATTTTTACTGACACTGTACATTGGATTATAGACAGCAGAATGTCCCCAAAAGACGTGAGGAACAGTTTGAGGTATCCTAAAATAATGTCTGGGTTAGTGGGAGCAGGTGCCCTAAACCCTACACAGGCAGATTTAAACCCTCAGTTTGGCTTTGCTGAGGGGTGTGGAGGCTGGATTTGACAGTTGGTGAATAGTTATATTGGGAAGTTAATGACAAAATGGAGGAAGCCTCTGAATATTTGTAAATTTTTGTACAAGTTTGTTTTCATTTGCCTATTTGTAAATACTTCTTTTCTTCACAGCTATTGGGCAGCTTTTGCTTTTTTTTCCACCTGGAACTAAATAAAACCCCTCGCATTAGCGTGCTGTTGCGGCTTACCATCTGTTCTTTTCTTTAACTGGTGACCCTCGTCAAGCACGCTTAGCCGCAATGGGCTAGCACACCTTGATTCCCCTGAGCTGCCCTCAAGTGCGGTCGCTCTACATTTAGATAATAATCTGCCTGTTGACTCTGCTTAATGAAGTGCATCACCTTCCACTTCCCCACTTCCAGTTGCCAGGTTTTTACCCAATCATTTTATCAATTTAAATCTTTTTGCAGAATCACAATATTCCCATCACACCATGTCCTTCTACCCAGAATTCATATCATTGGAAACCTTACATTTCTCTCACTCCTCCAGGTCATTAATGTAAATAGTAGACAACTGAGGGCCAAGAAAAGTATCCCTTGGTGCTCCTAGTTACATCTCTCCAGCCTGAAAAGGACAAACGTATTCTGAATCTGTTCTCTATGTGACCGGCAGTTTTCATTCCATGCTAACACTCCCACTCCAGTACTTTGGCCTCTTAAGTTATGCACCACCTTCAAATATAGCACCTTGTCGAAGATCTTTTGGAAATCTAAATACACAACATCTACAGGATTCTGATGAAGGGTCTTGGCCTGAAAGGCTGACTCTTTATTCCTTTCCATGGATGACTATAAAAAGGGAAAAGACATAGGATCAGCCCATCAAGTCTGACTTCTGTCATTTGGTCATGGCTGATTTATCTTCCTTCTCAATCCCATTCTCCTGCCTTCTTCCCATAACCTTTGACACATTTACTAATCAAGAACCTATCAACCTACACTTTCAATATACCCAGTGAATTGGCCTCCACAGGCATATATGGCATTGAATTCCATAGATCCACAATCCTCTGGCTGAAGAATTTCCTCCTTATCTCTGTTTTAAAGGGACATCCTTCTATTCTGAGGCTGTGGTCTCTGGTCCCAGACTCCACCACTATGGGAAACATCCACTCTATCTAGACATTTCAATATTCAGTACATTTCAATGAGATTCCCCACTCATTGTTCTAAACTCCACCCAGCACATGCCCAGGGCTCCTCATATGTTAACACTTTCATTCCCTGGATCATTTCTGTAAACCTCCTCTGGTCCCTTTCCAATACTAGCACATTCATTCCTAGACATTGGGCCCAAAACTGCCTCGAATACTCCAAATGTGGTCTGACCAATGCACCTGCAAGTCTCAACCTTACACCCCAGCAGAGTCCTCTTGAAATGAATGCTAACGTTGCTTTACAGAATGCTGCACTTGGACCACCCCCCCCAAGTCCGTTTGCACCTCTAATTTCAAAATCAGCTGCCCACTTAGAAAGTAGTCTATGCCTTTATTTTTTTCTACCAAAGCGCTTGTGAGTACACTTCTTATACGGTATTCCATCTGCCACTTCTTTGGCCATCCTCCCGGTCCTTCTGTAGACTCCCTGCTTCCTAATCACCACCTGCCCCTCCACCCACCTTTGTATCATCTGCAAATCTGGCCACAAAGCTATCAATTCCCTCATTAACAAGTAAGGTGAAAAGTAGCAGCCCTGATACTGATGCCTGCAGAACACCACTAGTCACTGGCTGCCAAACGGGAAAGGCCTCCTTTATTTCCTCTCTTTGCTTTCTGCCAGTCACCCAATCTTCAGTCCATGCTATAACATGGAAACAGGCTCTTCAGTCTGATGTCTGCACCAACCAGCAGGCACTCATCTACACTAATCCCATTTTCTCCTTCCCAGAATCTTTTCAGCTGCCCAGAGGTTGCCCTGCTTACCTAGTTGCTGCCTGACCTGCTGAGATCCTCGTGCACTTGTGTGTGCTACCACAGGTGTCACGGTGGAGATACGACTCTACCAGAGGAGTTGTGATGCCTTCTTTCCCACCACTAGGCTGCAGGTCGCCTGTGGGCAAGGTGTAGCACCCGCTTAGCCCCCCGATCCAGGTCATGTGAAGTCATGGGAGCAGGTGGTGGATGGTCATATGAGCAGCTGGTACAGATCACAAGTCCTGGTTATGCAACCACTGAAGCCAGGCAGACAATCTCTGATAATGGCTGGGGTCACCCATCTTGTAAAGGCACTGCCTAGAAGGAAGAAATGGCAAAGCCCTTTTGTAGAGAAATTTGCCAAGAACAATCATGGTCATGAGACCATGATCGCCCATGTCATATGACACGGCTCATAACGATGATGGTAATGATAATATCTCCAGGGTCCCCTCTGTCAACTTTTCCTGAGCAGCAGAAATCAGCTGTGTTGCTCTCATTCCCCGATAGGGAGTCTGTAACATTGTGGTTAAAACAGTGCAAAAATAGCAAAGGTCCTTCTGCAGGAAGAGGTGCGAAGGGATGGAATTCTCCTCACTGTCAGAGTGTACTGTTCATTGAGTGCTGTTTGACAGGATTGCAGTGCAAAAGGGAACTCAGGTGGGTAACTACAAGCCAAAGGAACAGAAGAATGTGAGATTGTGGGAAAGGCTCATGTCGAACATTGATCAAATGACTTCCACCTGTGATTGTATGATGTGAAATGTAATACGTGAAGTGTAATGACTTGCACATGGACCTGTGTCTCCACAGCCCAGCACCCCGACCACTCCAAACAAAACAGTAGCGCTTGTGGATTGGGAACCTGGACTGACACCAAAGCCAGATCCCACCATCATTAACAAACATATCCGGAAGACTGTTGACGTAAGTACACTTAAATCAAAGCCAGTTATCTTCCAGTCCTGTGCATTGTAGAATGCAGCACTGTGCAGGGGTCCTGGGCTTGTTTATATGGCTTGGGTGCCTAAGACGTCTGCACAGTCCGTAGTAATTCTCTGCATTGCACTGTATGGCTGCCACTAAAAAAACAAACTTCATTACAAACCTGATTCTGATATGGGTCTGTATTGCGGACTGAGAGTGGGAAGGGGTGGGGGGGGGGGGGAAATCATGGTTGGGGAAAGGGGAGAGAGTGGGAAGCATCAGAGAGACACTCTGTATTGGTCAATAGACCAATTGTTTGGAATCAAGTGACCTTGCCTGGTGTCTCGGGGCTGTGTGTGTCTCTAGCCACGCCACTCCTGCCCCAGCACTCCTTCTCTGCCACCTGTCCCACACCCCTCCCTCAGTGCTCAACCCTCACTATTCCCAACATTCTTTGTTCCAGCCAGATTCACAAACTCGCTCTTCGCTCCACATTGACAAAAACAGTATTGTTCATAAGTCTTAGGCACCCTGGCTATTTAGACATTTAGCCCATGACTTTTGCACAGTAGTGTATGTCTAAAGTTTTAGTGCCAGTGGTATGCCAGACTCTGTGTAAGAGTAAACATTCCTGCTTGGGGTAAAAGCATGTTGAAGTAGCAGAGATCCTGCTGCGAGTTTGAAGGATTACTTCACAGGGCTGCTACTCATACCCAGAATCAGAATCAGGTTTATAATCACTGACATATGTTGTGAAATTTGTTGTTTTGCAGCAGCAGGACAATGCAATACATAAAAAAAAACACTAAGTAATAATAGAGAACTGCAACAAGAGTGAAAATAGTGAGGTTAATGGACCATTCAGAAATTTGTTTCTGAAACTTGGTGTGTTCACCTTCAGTCTCCTGTACCTCCTCCTTGATGGTAGTAATGAGAAGAGGGCATGCCCAGGATGGTGAGGGTCCTTTATGATTGGTGCCACCTTCTTGAGGAATTGTCTTTTGAAGATGTCCTCAGTGGTGGAGAAGTTAGTGCCCATGATGGAGCTGGCTGAGTTTACAAACCTCTGCAGCTTTTATCAATCCTATGCATTGGCGCCTCTATACCAGGCAGTAAGGGAAACCTGTCAAAATGCTCCCCACAGTACATCTGTGGAAATTTGCTGGAATTTTTGGTGACTCACCAAAACTCCTGAAACTCCTAATGGAGTATCCTTCTTCATGATTGTGTCAATCAGGCCTGACTTAGTCAACTGGGCTTCTGAAGGTGTTGACACATCTGGAGTCATTGGACCATAGCTTTCCAGGGAATATATTTTTATGTGAGTGGAAAGAATAGTGTTGGTATAGTAAAGCTGGAAGGAAGCATCAGGGGTTGGTGTGGTAGGACAACAGGACAGCAAAACCCTGAACTCAAACCTGAGCTCACCTGATAGAACAACCTTCATTTATTTCATATATTTATGGAATGGCATCAAATACAATTTGATGTCAAGCCACAGAAGCAGTTGACCAAAAGCTATTGAATATTGGAAGGCTTAAATGGGGTGGATGTGGAGAGGATGTCTCCTAAGGTGGGAAAGACAAGGAGCAGAAGACACAACCTCAGAATACAAAGACGTCCCTTTAGAACAGAGATTAGGGGAAATTTCTTTAGCCTGAGGGTGGTCCATCTGTGGAATTCATTGCCACAGATGCCTCGGCAGGCCAAGTCATTAGACATTGGGCGTATTTAATGCGTACTTTGATAGATTGTCGATTAGTAAGGGTGTCAAAGGCTAAAGGGAGAAGGCAGGGTATGGGGTTGAGAGGGATAGTAAGTGGATGGAACAGTGGGGCAGATTCAATAGACAATAGACAATAGCTGCAGAAGTAGACCATTTGGCCCTTCGAGCCTGCACCGCCATTTTGAGATCATGGCTGATCAACTACTATCAATACCCGGTTCCTGCCTTGTCCCCATATCCCTTGATTCCCCTATCCATAAGATACCTAACTAGCTCCTTCTTGAAAGCATCCAGAGAATTGGCCTCCACTACCTTCCGAGGCAGTGCATTCCAGACCCCCACAACTCTCTGGGAGAAGAAGTTTTTCCTTAACTCTGTCCTAAATGACCTACCCCTTATTCTCAAACCATGCCCTCTGGTACTGGACTCTCCCAGCATCTGGAACATATTTCCTGCCTCTATCTTGTCCAATCCCTTAATAATCTTTATTGTTTCAATCAGATCCCCTCTCAATTTCCTTAATTCCAGCGTGTACAAGCCCAGTTTCTCTAACCTCTGTGGTGAACTATGTGCCTGTCGGGACATGCCCTGCTGACTGCTCCTGTGGCTCCTCCCACAGGCCCCTGTATAAAGGAGATCTGCGGCCTGACGCTCGGTCTCAGTCTCCAAGACCTTGTATGATAGACACTCACTCCTGGTTCCTTCTTCCAGTCAATAAAAGCCGATATCTCACCTTACGTCTCAGTGTGAGTTATTGATGGTCCAGACATCCCAGGAATTAACCTCGTGAATCTACGCTGCACTCCCTCTACAGCCAGGATGTCCTTCCTTAACCCTGGAGACCAAAACTGTACACAATACTCGATCGGTCAAATGACCTAATTTTGCTCCTATGTCTTATGGCCTTATGGTCTATAAAAACTCAGTTTTTATGGGTTGGTGTCTTAAGGGAAGAAACTGAAAGGAAGCAGAGACATTGAAGGAAGAGGTCCCACAGAGCACCCACACTTCTTGGCTGTTTTTGACCTCAGATTTGTAGCCTCGACTCCAGAGTATTTTGATGAATTACTTAATAAGTTAAGTGGATGAATCCTAATTATTGAACAGTCCCCCCTATTTCTAGATTATCCCACAAATGGAAACAGCACATCCACCCTGTCAGGATTCCTTTATTTGTGAAATTGTTAGCCACTTTCTTCCTGTGGATCCTGTGATTTTGTGAGCAATAATTCAGAGTTTCCTCTCTTCAGCTCCTCATGGTTGTGGGAGAGAATTGGAAAGAGAGACCATCTCATTAATGGCTTGATTTTCCAATTTGATGGTACAATATCCTCTTCAAACCCACTTTTTTCATCTGAAGGCTTCACTATCTTGTATTTCAGTCTTGATCTCCTGGGGGGGGGGGGGGGAAGTTGGGGGGAAATTTCTTTGGAAATCCCAGAGGAGTGTTGGTAGTGGTGCATCTTGACACAGTGCTGAGACCAGTCTTGTGACAAAGGTTCTCTGCTGCCAATCAAACACTCCTTAGGACTCTTCACAGGATGTTTGTGTTCCTGAACATTGCTTCACCTTTTCTTAGGTGCTTTGTCATTTACTTCAGCCAAGTGGCTGGTGCATTATCACAGTGAAATTGTTTTGCCTTGTTTATTCTGTCTCCGCTGAAAGCTCATTTTAGTTTTTAGTCTGTATTTAGGAACTATGATCATGATCACGATGGTTACATCTCCCAAGAAGACTTTGAAAGCATAACTGCCAACTTCCCATTCTTGGACTCCTTCTGCGTTTTGGACAAAGACCAGTAAGTGTACAAGAAATTACATTCTTCTCTTTGCTTGGTTTTTAGATAAATTGCTCATAGTTAAAATGTGAAAATTTTCGCAAGGAGACAACCTTATGCGGTCACAATCACATAATCAAAGGAAGTTTCCTCCCAAGAGTGCTTCACCTTTTCAACTTTACTTCAAAAGCATCTAGACAAGAATTTGAATGTCCAAGACATTGAGTGGGCATGGATCTAGTGTGGGTAAATGGGATTTGTGTAATAATGGTAAATGTATAGTAATTATACATTAGTATGGTATAATGGTAGATGACGATATAATGGGCTGAAGGCCCTGTTGACTATTGCAGTCAGAACCAATACTCACTTGGAAAGGGTTTCCCATTCTATCTCAACCTGAGGTAGAAAAGTAGCACACCAAAGAGTATATATACCTTTGGTCAACAGTCCTTGAGAGAATAATAACCACTGACTATACTCAATAACCACACAGCCCACCTGTGGGATCAATACCATCAAAGTTATTACCCTTCAACCATCAGGCTATTGAATCAAACACGAGGAAATCTGCATTTGCTGGAAATTCAAGCAACACACACAAAATGCTGGTGGAACGCAGCAGGCCAGGCAGCATCTACAGGAAGAAGCACAGTCGACATTTCGGGCCGAGACCCTTCGTCAGGACTCCCGAAACGTCGACTGTACTCCCTATAGATGCTGCCTGGCCTGCCGCGTTCCACCAGCATTTTGTGTGTGAGGCTTCTGAACCAGCCTGGATAACTTCACTCACTTTAACACTGAACTGATTCCACAAACTGGAGACTCACTTTCAAGGACTCTACAACTCATGTTCAGCAGTATTTATTTAGTTGTTTGTTTGGTTTATATTTGCAGTTTGTCTTCTTTGTACATTGATTGTTTGTCAGTTTTAGTGTGTAGTTTTACTTTGATTCTGTTGTATTTCCTTTTCTACAGTGAATGCTTACAAAAAGTTGAATCTCCGATGATGTTATATATGTACTTTGATAATACATTTATTCTGAACTTTGATGTTTTTGAGCTTTAAAAGAATGTAGGTGAAAACAAATAGTAGTACATTACCTTGTCAGTGCACTGGCCATAATAGATTTTTCACCTTCAGCTCTTGTTTAAGTAATGCCCCAGAAGGCAGTGGAGGCCAAGTCTCTCGATGCATTCAAGAGAGAGTTAGATAGAGCTCTTATAGATAGCAGGGTCAAGGGATATGGGGAGAGGGCAGGAACGGGGTACTGATTGTGTATGATCAGCCATGATCACAGTGAATGGCAGTGCTGGCTAGAAGGGCCAAATGGCCTACTCCTGCACCTACTGTCTATTGTCTATTGACATGTGATATGCACCAGCTGCTCGTACAATCATCCACCAACTGTTCCCATGGCTTCATGTGACCCTAAGCATGTGGTATACTTTGCCAAGGTTGACCTGTAGACTAGCGGAGGGAAGGAGACGTATCTTGAACATGCCACCCAGCCTGAACAGCTCCATAATCATAAGTTTTTATCTAATTTTCATTTTTGCATAATCCTATGCAAAAACTTAACAAATGCTTTCTGGAAATCTGTACAGATGACACCCTTAGACATTCCAAGATTGACCACAATGATGATTATCAACCAGATGAGTTGCACATGATCTGTCCTTCCTGATTCTTTGGCCATCTGATAGCTCAGTCACAATCACCTGGCCTGCTGAGTTCCGCCAGTATTTTGTTTGTGTTGCTCTGGTAGCTAAATCAGACAACTTCTGACAAATTTCAGTGAAGGCTTAAATTCTTATGGAGTAATTGCCTGAACATTTCTTTCCTCATTTCTGAATAACTGAGTGATATGTATAATTTTCTAAAGCTCTTGGAACATTGCTAGTGATCCTTGGAATATTATGATTCAAGCAACCGCAATTTCTTCCCCAGGCACATTGATACCCTGGGACATTCAATCTTAGAGAGAGCAACTGTGTGCTATTTCTGTTAGCAGCATGACATACATGTGACGCTTTGCTTGTAAACAGAGAGAATGATTTTTCCCAAGGAGCCAGTGCCCCTCTAAGCCTCATGAGCTACATTTACATATTTTTCTGCTTTTGGGATTATTCTGGGGCTGTATGATTGTTATCAGTTGCAGGAGGAGAGAAGTAAAATACTTTATCATTTGATCTCACTGTTGGGTTTAACTCCAAATTCAAAGTTCAAAGTAAGTTTTATTATCAAAGTACATATATGTCTCCACATACAAGCCTGAGATTAATTTTTCTGTGGGCATGCTCAACAAGTCTATAGAATAGTAACTATAACAGGATCAATGGAAGGTCAACCAGAGTGCAGAAGACAACAACCGATGCACATGCAAATATAAATAACTAACAATAAATAACGAGAATATGAGATAACAAGATAAAGAGTTCTTAAAGTAAGATCGTTGGTTGTGGAAACATTTGAATGGAAGGGCAAATGAGTGTAGTTTAGCCCTTTTTATTCAAAAGCATGATGGTTGAGGGGTAGTAACTGTTCCTGAACTTGGTGGTACTGAAATTCTTGTACCTTCTACCTGATGGCAGCAGTGAGAAAAGTTGTTGTGAATCTCCAGTTGTTGTGAATCTCTGATGATGGTTGCTGCTTTCCTACGACAGTGTTTCATGTAGATGTGCTCAATGATTGGGAAGGCTCTACCCGTGATGTACTGGGCCAAATCCACTACCTTTTGTAGGATTTTCCATTCAAAGGTATTGGTGTTCCCACACCAGGCTGTGATGCTGCCAGTCAATGGACTGTCCACAATGCACCTCTAAAGGCTTGTTGAGGTTTTAGATGTCATGGTGAATCTCTGCAGACTCCAAGGGAAGTTGAGGCACTGCCGTGCTTTCTTCATAATTACACTTACATGCTGGGTCCAGGATGGATCCTCTGAAATAGTAACACGCAGAAATCTCAAATGTCTAACCTTCTTCACCTCTAATCCTCCGATGAGGACTAGCACATAGACCTCTGGTTTTCCTCTCCTGAAGTCTCTAACTCAGTTCCTTGGTCTTTCTGACATTGGGAGAGAGGTTGTTGTTATGACCCAACTCAGTCAAACTTTCAATTTTCCTCCTGTATGCTGATTCAAACACACCACCTTTGATTTGGCCCACAACAGTGGTGTAATCAGCAAACTTGAATGTTATCCCATCAAAAAGGAAAGTACGGAAGGTTCTGTGGGAGTGTAAGGAGTGGCAGATCTAGCTCCACTACCAGTCCATCAACCAGTTCAAGAATTTTTATAAAATCAAGTTCTTGTGTTATGAGAAAGAGTTAGTGTTGATAAAGTACATGTTGTGGAGCTCTTTCTCCCTCCGATCCTACTCGACACGCGGAAGTTCCGCATCCCTGCTATAGATAGGGTCAACGCAAATAGGCTTTTTTTCATTGAGGTCGGGCGGGAATACAACCAGAGGTCATGGGTTAAGGGTGAAAGGTGAGAAGTTTAAGGGGCACGTGTGGGGAAACTTCTTCACTCAGAGGGTTGTGAGAGTGTGGAGTGAGCTGCCAGCGCAAGTGGTGTGTGCGAGCTCGATTTCAATGTTTAGAAGAAATGTGGATAGATACACAGGTGTAGAGGTGTGTGGGATTAGGCAGTTAAAATGTTTTTAGCATGGACTAGATGGAGCAAAGGGCCTGTTTTTGTGCTGTGCTTTTCTATGACTCTATGGCTACTCCATACTGATATCACTGTTAAAGTTTGGTACGATTGTCGAGGCTTTTTGGGGGTGTTTTGGACTAGAAATCTCCCTATCCGTGTTTGCAGCTGATGCAAAGATAGGCACATTGTAAACAGTGTGATTGGCAGTGTCGAATAATCAATGGATACAGATAACTAAGGGATATCAGGAGACTGAGAACATGAGGAACACTCTGGCACGCGGCTTTCAGCATAAGGTGAGGCGAGTCCGTTAAGTTGTGACCTTGGGGCATACAACAGTGTACCTTCCAAGTAGAATCAATGAATTCCAAGTAATCTTGGTGGCCCACTTCACAAATACAACAGAATAGAGGCAGGAAGCACTGCATCAGGCCTTTCAGCCCATCATGACCAAATTAAACATTGAAGACCCATCCCACTTTCCAGCACTCAGTCCATCTCCTTCAGCTAGAGGGTGGTGAAACTGTGGAACTCATTGCCACAGGTGGCTGTGAAGGTCAATCATTGGGTATATTTAGGGCGGAAGTTGATAGATTCTTGATTAGTCAGGGCATAAAGGGATACCATGAGAAGGCAGGAGATTGAGGCTGAGAGAGAAATCGATCAGCATGATAAAATGGTGGAGCAGACACGATGTGCCAAATGGCCTAATTCTTCTTCTATATCTTATGGTCTTCTTGTCTTCTGTGTTCTGCTGTTTCAAATGTTCATCCAGTCACCTAAGTGTGCAGTCATTCCTCATAACTGAACTGGTCTCTTCCAGGCAATCTCCTCTCTACATCTCTATTCACCAACCTAGCAATCTCCACTTTAAATATACCCAGTAACGTGGCATCTACAGCTGTCTATCGTAATTAGTTCCACTGATTCACCATTTTCTGGCTGAGGAAATTCATCTTCATCTCCTCCTCTGGGTTAGAACAGTTCAATGTTATGTTAGGCTAAGTTATGTAGATGACTGTACATTTGTGCGATAATTAAGTCTTTGTTCCCCCTTATCTTTGACAGGGACGGGCGAATCAGTAAAGATGAAATGATGGCCTATTTCCTGAGGGCTAAATCGCAGCTCCAGTGCAAAATGGGACCGGGCT
The DNA here is from genome assembly GCF_030144855.1 of Hypanus sabinus. Lineage (NCBI taxonomy): Eukaryota > Metazoa > Chordata > Chondrichthyes > Myliobatiformes > Dasyatidae > Hypanus > Hypanus sabinus. Next base: position 19,504,327 of record NC_082717.1, on the reverse strand, counting down.
TTATTCACAATTTTCAAGAGATGACGTACCTCAAGCCCACTTTCTGTGAGCACTGTGCAGGATTTGTAAGTACATCCACTGAAATGATGGTGTTGCAGTGACTCTCCCTGAACTTTCTCCAATGTGCTTGAGTCTAGATGTCTTCCCTCGGAAACTCTATAGTAAAATAATCACCATAAACCCACACTTAAGTTTTGCTAAATCCCTGGCTGACCACGTCTAAATGCCCAGGCACAACTCTGGGCAAAACCAGAGAGCAGTAGCACACTATATATGTGAGAACACCCCAGGTAGATAAATCCACTACGTTTCTCTTCCCCCATTCCCTCATTAGCCACGTTGCCTTCTGCAGCAAATACATTACGTGTACGTTAGTTGTCTTTTTGCTGCTGTTGCCCATCATTTCAGGTTTAAAATGTTGTGAATTCAGAGACGCTCTTCTGCACACCACTGTTGTAATGTTATTTGAGTTACTGTCACTTTCCCATCAGCTTGAACCTGTTCGACTGTTCTCTTCTGACCTCTCTCATTAATAAGGTACTTTCTCCCACAGAACTGCCACTCACCAGATATTTAATATTTTTCACACCAATCCCTGTAACCTCCACAGTTGTGCATGAAAAGCCCAAGAGATCAGCCGTTTCTGAGATACGCAAACCACGCCATCTGGTATTAACAATCATTCCATGGTCAAAGTCACTTAGATCATATTTCTTCCCCATTCTGATCTTTGGTCTGAACAATGACTGAACCCTTGACCATGTCTACATGCTTTTATGCATTCAGTTGTTACCACATGACTGGCTGATTGGATGTTTGCATCAATGAGCAGGTGTGCAGGTGTACCTAATAAAGTGGCCACTGAGTGTATATCGATTTAATCAGAACATTAACAATATTTCCGATCTGTGGCTCATATATAGTGTGCGAGGTAATTCTTAAATACCTACTAGAAATATCACATAGATCTGCCTCATTAGCTATCTTACCAACATGATATTCCACTCTGTCATAGAATCAAAGTATTGATTCAAGTGATAAATGTCATTAATCTACAGACTTTTGCACTAAATGTTCTCTTTCTTTGTGCAAAGAGCTACCAAAGCTCAATTGTACTGGAGAATATTACAAAAGGCTTTAGAAGTCCTGACTGTGCGACTGGAGGAATCTCTAATGCTTCTTCGAGGATCATCAGCTTGTCATGGAGGGAGGAGAGGCTTGAGAGTTCCTGAGATACTGCGAGTGATGTCATTTGACACTTATCTCCTGCTAGGGTCACCCATTGCGGTAAGGTCAAGGGAGAGGTTCCAGACAAAGAACGATCCAAGCCCTCAATGGTGGAGCTGGCAGAAGGTGACGACACAGTGAGATTGGAGGGAGGCTGCAGCAGTGAAGGTCCCCAGTCCTCGTGTGTTCCATGCCACTGGACGCTGATCCCAATCTGTCAATGTGCTTCAGTCTACCCACATTAAACAAATCCATGCAAAGGTGTTCTCCAATAAGGGAGTTCACCCGAATATGTGTATCCTGGAGTGGCCTTTACAGACAGCTGAGGACCCATCAATAGACAGCCTCTTAAGAGAACATCAAACTTGACTCGAGAGAATGCACTACTAATTTCCACATCATCGTCATCATTACATGTCATGTCATACGATATGGGCCATTATGGTCCCATGACCATGATTGTTCTTGGCAAATTTTTCTACAGAAGTGGCTTGCCATTGCCTTCTTCTGGGCAGTGTCTTTACAAGACAGGAGACCCCAGCCATTATCAATACTCTTCAGAGATATCCTGCCTGGCGTCAGTGGTCACATAACCAGGACTTGTGATGAGCACCAGCTGCTCATACGACCATCCACCACCTGCTCCCGTGGATCATTGTAACCCTGGATGGGTGGGGGCGGGTGGTGCTTCACATTGCCCAAGGGTGGTCCACAGGCTCGTGGAGGGTAGGAGCACCTTACACCTCCTTTGGTAGGGACGTATCTCCACCATGCCACCCTAATCTTGAAGCAGGTGTCCCAAAGACTAATTCAGAATACTGAACACGGCACTGCTCTGAATGGAATCCCAGGGCCTGCGTGGGAGGGTCCTGACGGCGTTGTTTCCTCTTGAGTTTGCAATCAAGAAGTTTACGTGGCGCACCCCCCGCCCCCACTCCTGTGGCCACCAATGTGTTTTAGATCAGGAATTTCATGAAGTTAGTCATTCATTCAATTTCCCTGCCCCATGTGCTTGAATGTTCTCATCACTGAATCTCCTCCATGGAATTCTGGGTTATTCTGGATTGACCAATGCTAATGAGTGACACTAGAGGGTAAGAATTAAGCAGCCCATGCTAGAGGAAGTGAAACAATGAACAAAAGGGCAAGAGTTGGCCAAAAGGCCCTTCAAACCTGGCCTGCCTTTCAATAGCTAGTCTTTGCTGGCCTCAACTTCTCTTTCTACCACTTCTACATGGTCTTCAATTTCTCAATCTTTCAAATATTTATCTATTCAAAGACATTCAAAGGACATTTGTTATCAAAGTATGTCTGCAGTATACAAGCCTGAAATTCATCTTCCCCACAGGCCGTCACAAAACAAAGAACCAGGGACCCAACCTGTTCAAAGAAAACCATCAAACAAACTCCCTGCCCCCCCTCACATGCAAAAAAAAAGAGAAAATCATGCAAACAGCAACAGAGCAAAAACACAGAATATAAAACACAGAATCAAAAAGCATATTTCCATACAGTTCAGCTCAGTGTTCGTTATCTGCAGGCTGTCCCAATTCAAAAGTCACCCAAAGCAGAGACAAAAAAGAGCAACCAGAACTTTAACTGGAAACCAGGACACATCATAATCCTGAATTAGAATCCAAATCTACAATTTCCGTCGATTAAACCTTGTTCCGGCTTCATCCACTGAGAGCATCAAGGGAGAGAGAGATCACTCAAATGCAAGGACCTTCCCTCATGGGCAACGAGGGAGAGAGAGAGAGACCGTAACGCACAGACTCCTTCTCCAGCAGCAGCGAGCGAGAGACTGGTAGACGGCGCTGGACACTCACTCTCCTTCCGTGATAAAATTTAAAGATTAGCTTTAATGGTCACACGCACATTGAAACAGACAGTGAAATGGTTTGCTTGAATGCTGGGTAGCCCAGAAGTGTCGCCATGGTTCCAGGCACTAACAGAACATACCCATAACTGTCCAATCTTACCATTCAACTTTGATCTTTGAAATCCTTGAAACCCTCTTCCCCCGAGAGTTACAAAGATTCACTTCTTCTTCTTTCTTCTTCGACTGTCCATTGATTTTGATGTTGATTGCGCTGAGAGTCTAGTCTCAGCAGGCATGTTTGTGGGCCACAAGACCAGCATTGGATCGGCACTGTCTCCCACATTGGTTGCATTTGTGATTTGACTGGTCTAGCACCGAATGTCTGCATACATGACCTGCTTCATATTTCTTCTGCCTTTTCTCCTCGATAGCTGGGATTGACTTCTTGACAATGCAGCGCCAACTTCTTCTGTCCAAAGCATCTTTCTCCCAGGTGTTGACATTCATGTCAGTGTTCTTCATATGGCGTTTGAGCACATCTTTGCAGCACAGCTTCTGACCACCATGCTTCCTCTTTGTTGGCGTGTTGGCAAGTGGCCAAGTGGTTAAGGTGTTGGTCTCGTGATCTGAAGGCCGCTAGTTCGAGCCTCAGCTAAGGCAATGTGTTGTGTCCCTGAGCAAACCACACTTTGCTCTGTGACGACACCGGTGCCAAGCTGTATCAGCCCTTGCCCAACATGGGTGGCGTGGAGTGGGGAGACAGCATGGGCAACTGCCGGTCTCCCATACAACCCTGCCCAGGCCTGTGCCCTGGAAACTTTCCAAGGCACAAATCCATGGTCTCTCAAGACTAACAGATGCCTAGTAAAGATTCACTACCCTAAAAGGAAAGAAGTCAAGTCTCTTTTTAAAGTCAAATTAAGTCACCTTTTATTGTCATTTCAACCATAACTGCTGGTATGTTAACACAGTAAAAATGAGACAGCATTTTTCAGGACCATGGTGCTACATGAAACAGTACAAAAACTACACTGAACTACGTAAAAACAACACAGAAAAAAAACTACGCTGGACCTACAGACCTACCCAGGACTGCATAAAGTGCACAAAACAGTGCAGGCATTACAATAAATAATAAACAAGACAATAGGCACAGTAGAGGGCAGTAAGTTGGTGTCAGTCCAGGCTCTGGGTATTGAGGAGTCTGATGGCTTGGGGGAAGAAACTGTTACACAGTCTGGTCATGAGAGCCCGAATGCTTCAGAGCCTTTTCCCAGATGGCAGGAATGAGAAGTTTTTATGAAGGGTGCGTGGGGTCCTTCATAATGCTGTTTGCTTTGCGGATGCAGCGTGTGGTGTAAATGTCCGTGATGGCGGAAAAAGAGACCCCGATGATCTTCTCAGCTGACCTCACTATCCGCTGCAGGGTCTTGCAATCCAAGATGGTGCAATTTCCGAACCAGGCAGTGATGCAGCTGCTCAGGATGCTCTCAAAAGAATGTGATGGGGGGGGGGGGGGAGTTGGACTTTCCTCAGCCTTCGCAGAAAGTAGAGATGCTGCTGGGCTTTCTTTGCTATGGAGCTGGTGTTGAGGGACCAGGTGAGATTCTCCGCCAGATGAACACCAAGAAATTTGGTGCTCTTAACGATCTCTACCGAGGAGCCATCCATGTTCAGTGGGGAGTGGTCGCTCCGTGCCCTCCTGAAGCCAACAACCATTTCTTTTGTTTTGTTCATGTTCAGAGACAGGTTGTTGGCTCTGCACCAGTCCGTTAGCCACTGCACCTCCTCTCTGTAAGTTGACTCGTCGTTCTTGCTGATGAGACCCACCACAGTCGTGTCATCAGCAAACTTTATGATGTGGTTTGAGCTGTGTGTTGGTCAGCAGAGTGAACAGCAGTGGACTGAGCACGCAGCCCTGGGGGGGGGGGGGGGGGGGGAGGGGGGGTGGCAGCCCATGCTCAGTTTGAAGTTTCTATCCACATCTTGCCAGGGATTTCTTCATGCCTGCTGTTTCTGAAAAGTTGTGATCAAAACCATTTGTGAAGGGAAATCAGTTGATACTCATTCTGTCACTCTGGGACAATTTCATTTCTGCTACATTACACGGTAGCATAGTGGTTAGCACAATACCTTACAGTACCGGAGACACAGGTTCAATTCCCGCCATCGTCTGTAAGGAGTTTGGACGTTCTCCTTGTGACCGCATGGATTTCCTCCGGGTTCTCCAGTTTCCTCCCAGAGTTCAGAGATGTGTTATTGGTAGGTTAATTGGTCATTGTAAGTTGTCCTGTGTCTAGGCTAGAGTTAAATTAGGGGGAGGGGTTACTCAAAGGATCGGAAGGGCCTATTCCACATTTACCTCAATAAATGAAATTATAAAACTTTGAGACAAAGATGATTTGTCTGTGCAGGTCTCTGACACTTGGCTCCCTGCCAGTCGAAGCTGGCTGCCTTTAGCCTTGGCTGTGGCGTTCCCTGCAGCTGCTTTTACATCTCCCACAACACTATTTGCTTTGTTTCATCCCAGCTTCACACCCCTCCTTAAGCTTTTGCTCCACTGTTGGAGAGAAGTAAACAGTAATCGTAGTGAATGGAAACGGCAGCAATGGAGCAGATTAGGGTGTTAATCGTGACCCTACCATGTCAGCCCATCACTCCCAGCCTGACATGGTTCATTTGTCAGGTTCCTTTTAAATGTCATTGATAAATGTCACCCCGTTCTGAGAGAAGTTAGCGAGCAATGGAGCAGACAGCGCAGGCCTGAAACAACGATTCCCAACTCCATGTGTCAGGAAGGGTGTTGTGAGCAGCTCCATCCTGTTTGTGTTGCTGCAGGCCACAGCTCCTTCCTCTTTCATTACTTCACCTTCCTTCCGGTTCCCCTACCAACTCACTAACATTCTTCTGCTCTCTTTGCAGCTCTGGGGTATAATCAAACAGGGACACAAGTGTAAAGGTAAATAAGAACTCTCTCTTTTTTTTCCTCAGATGGCTATTGTATTAATGTTGGCAGAGGAAGTTTTAGGGATATGCAGCTGAGGGATCTGGGGCCTTGTAAAGCAGGGCCCAGAAGGCAGTAACATCTATAGTCCGATAAAATTGGGCAAAAAGGCCAATTTGCTTCTGCAGGAGCCACAATGGGTTTTTAACCTTCCCTGTGGAAACTAGAGGGGATGTGGTGACATTGTTAAAGCAGCAGAGAATATCTTGAGCACCTTTCCCATCCTGGACGGCTTCTCAGTCTTGAGGATATCTTCCTTGTCCCCTAATTTTTTGGTTTCTAAGGTGGTAACCATGGACTCTCCCACAGACGGAATGGGCCAGTGTGTACTTTGGGAGGTGTTATACTCCCTCTGTTTTCTGCACTGGGCTTCTGTGTGTGCCTGAAGAGGGAGATTCGCCATTCTACCTACCTTCGCAAATGCTCCTCCATTTTGAATTTGTGGGCCAGAAGCTGTGGTGAATTAGTGAAGATGTTGTGCATTCTCAAGGGGGCTTTGAGAACTTTCCTGAACCCTTGTGCCATCACAGACCTCAGTGTCCTGAGTGTCTGTGAAGCTTGGTGTCGGGCAAATGAACATTGCGGACCAATCATTGGTCCTGATTAGAGCTTGGAGATGTTGAGGCGGGAGGGAATGCTGGAGTGTATAATGGGTACTCAGTGGTTTACTCTTCTTATCAAGAGTTGGAAGTGACGACGTTTCAGGCCGAAACCCTTTATCAGGAGACTCCTGGTGAAGGGTTTCGGCCCGAAACGTCGTCACTACCTCCTCCCGTAGATGCTGTCTGGCCTGCTGAGTTCTGCCAGCATTTTGTGTTTTTATACAGACCCTTAGGTTCAGTGAGTCTGTACTGACCTTCAACCACCTTCTTGTCTTTAATACCATTTTTTATTCTGCATAGTAGTGGTGAGATTTTGTGAGCATTAAATGTTAAATACTGAGAGACGTTGGCACTGGGTGCTGAGGCTCTGCCATTAATCGCACTGTCTCAATTCCGCTTCCTTGTTTGACAGACTGCGGTGTCAACTGCCATAAGCAATGCAAAGACCTGCTGGTGTTGGCGTGTCGGAAACTGCGAAAGAGCACCTCTCTAGAGAGTCCTTCTCCACCTTCGCACAGCCATGGCTCCCTGCCCAGCAGCCCAGCAATCCTCTCCTGTGGAAACGGTAAGGGCTGCCGATGTGATCAAAGGAACCTTGTTAGTTGGGGAGCTCCCTTGTGATTTACCCCTCCATTTCATCCTCAACCCAATGGAAAATATGCCCTCTCTTTGCTAAATGGTGTGGTTAGAAGTGTGACATAAGAGCGTATCACTGCTTGCTATTGAAAAGCAGTTATTGTGTTTAGAGTAATTATATTTATGAGGATTTCCATTGGTCAGGGTTGACCACGGATATCATGTCGTACCTGCCTTCGTGATACACAAGCTGGTACACAAGCCACGGCAGTGCAATTGAAGAGGAAGCTGCTGCCCGTGCAGCAGGCTCCTTCTCTCCACACATCTGATGAATCCAAAGGGACGGCAGAGACCGATACAGTTGGTACCAACGATGTCGTTGGAGTTGCCAGTCAGCATTGGACACAATACAGGTCTGCCTTAGGGAGTACAGCTCCAGATCTTTCCCTCGGGGTTTACTCCCTCAGCCTTCCTTATGAGTGGGTATAGCCCGAGGGCAGTGGTGATTTGAGATCAGAGTTTTCCTTCTGCTAGGTGAACTGCCAACTATGACTGACGAGCCCCATCTGCAGTATTTATATTACTGTAACTATTAATATAGGAGAGAGTCAAAATCCCATTCCTGTTGAGTCACTGATTAACTATATTAGTTACCTTTAATAACTAACAGATAAGCAAGTCATGTTTAAGTGTCAGCCGTGGCTCAAAAGCAGCTGGGCGCCTCATCAACCAAGAGTGATGAGGTTTAAGTCCCATTCTGGAGAGATGATTTCGAAGATCTGGGCTGGTGACCCAGCTGCCACACGAGAAGGTCACAGCAACTGCAGTGGAGAGCCTGCTGGCCCACTCAGGGTATTGTTTTAAAGTCAATTTATTATCAAACTTATATATGGCACCACAGACCACCCTGAGATTCATTTTCTTGCGGGACTACTCAATAAGTCCATAATAGAATAATAGCCATAATAGAAACATTGAAAGGCCGCACCAGGAAGAGGCAAGTTACCCCAGGAATTTGTCCAACGTTCATCAGTATGAACGTTCCTGCTTTGCTGGTCACGGACCCTGCCACACCACTGCAAACATACCTAGTTGTCTGCAAAGTGCTGTGGGACATTGAACGGCAAGTACTACAGAAATGCCAGTTACTTTCTTTTTCCCTGTGCCTGATCTTTTCATGAATAGCACACGTAGAAAACTGCAAGTGATATGCCATCCATGCACCCCCCCCCCCCCCCCACCATGGCCGGCAGTACAGTCAGAGACGCAAGAGTCATTTTGGAGTGAACGTTCATCATAACTCCATCCGGATCTCCCATTCATCCCTGAAGTACCTGCCATAGGAATCCAGGCCGTGAATAGAGTGAAGGCAAGGGCCATGGAACAATAGTTTAAACAGGGTTAGCTTACAGCACGCCATGGCTTATGATCCCTGTTTGGATTCCTTTATTAATAAAATGCAACTGAAATGATCTAAGTTCCCCTTTGAAAGCAGCTCGTTGTTATTTATCCCTATGGTTTTCCTTCACTTCGATGGGTCCTCGAGCCCATTCTCGGAAAGGATTAACACTGTTTGGAATAAGCTCAATTTTGAAGCACCAATTTAGTCTGGAGTACTAATCCACAACGGGCATTTCTTTCCTATGGCATCACAGAACTCGATATCAGCTCGATTGGACGGGCTCCAAAATCCATCCAAGGAAGCAATCTTTAAAATTCAAGGAAATTAGATCATTTCAGTATTTTTTTAAATGATATTAGGCCAGTAAGGTTTTCCATTAGCAGATTAATTGCAAAAATGATACAGTGGCTTATCATGGCTATCACATATCCTCCACAAGGCCAACTTTCGGCAAACAGTTCCTGCTCCACAATTCACTCTCTGTGTGAATTATTAGCTTCTTCGAACATAATAGTACAGAATAGGCCATTCGGCCCACAGTGTTGTGCCAACTTTTAAACCTAACCCTTCAACATAACTCTTTGCTCCTACATAGCTCTCCATTTCTCTGTCATCCGTGTATTTGCCACTACCACCATCCCCGTCAGGGTGTTCTACACACCCAGCACTCTCAGTGAAAATAGTCCCTCTGACGCTTCGGCCCCACCCCCTCATAATTCCCTTCGATTGCCCTAGCATAATGCCCCCTAGATTTAGCCAGTTCCGCCTGGGAACACGCCTCTGGCCGTCCTATCAATTTCTCCCTCTTATCATTCTTCTTCTTGTCTTCTGCCTTTTATCATCTTGCTTCTTGTTCAGTGACGTTATTGTTGTTGACTCAACCAGGGCATCCTACAGTAAAACAAAATGTCCTCTTTCTTCAATGACTTGCATCCATTCTAAACAGCTTGCTTGCTGTTTACCATGAGACAAATAGTGTGAAACAATAACGCTATTGTGCTATGTGCCTCATGTTTATACAGTTCATTTGCAGTCAGAAGCGACCTGCGATCCTGAAGTGCTGCCTTGTACCCTCAGTGCAAAGCTCCTGAGCTGGTCATCGCAGTTGTACCAAATCAAATTCAATTGACTTTATTACTTTCATCCTTCATATGCATGAGGAGTAAAACTCATTACGTTACATCTCTGCCCAAATGTGCAATATGCAATTATAATAATTTATAATAAATGTTATGCACAACAGGATAGTCAATACAATATAGAAATACAGTTGAGTCAACCTGAGTTAAACAGTCTGATGGCCTGGTGGATGAAGTTGTCCCGGAGTCTGTTGGTCCTGGCTTTTATGCTGTGCTACCATTTCCCGGATGGTAGCAGCTGGAGCAGTTTGTGGTTGGGGTGACTCGGGTCCCCAATGATCCTACAGGCTCTTTTTACACACATCTTTGTAAGTGTCCTGAATCATGGGACGTTCACGACTACAGATGTGCCGGGCTTGTCCGCACCACTCTCTGCAGAGTCCTGCGATTGAGGGAAGTACAGTTCTCATACCAGGCAGTGATGCAGCCAGTCAGGATGCTCTCAGTTGTGCCCCTAAAGAAAGTTCTTAGAATTTGGGGAGCCATACCAAACTTTTTCAACCCTCTGAGGTGAACGGCGCAGTTGTGCCTTTTTCACCACACAGCTGGCATGTACAGGCCACGTGAGGTCCTGGGTGATGTGTATACCGAGGAACTTAAAGCTGTTCACCCTCTCAACTCCAGATCCATTGATGTCAATGGGGATTAGCCTGTCTCCATTCCTCCTGTAGTCCACAACCAGCTCCTTTGTATTTGTGACATTGAGGGAGAGGTTGTTTTCTTGACACCACTGTGTCAGGGTGATGACTTCTTCTCTGTAGGCCACCTTGTAATTATTTGAGATTAGGCCAATCAGCGTAGTGTCGGCAGCCCACTTGTGCAAGGCAGCACCAGCAGACAGCAGCTTGCACTGTTCTGCTGCCGCAAAGGAGCAAATTTCGCCTCATGTTAGACAGCCATAATAAACCTGGTTTGGATTCCATCCCGATCTTCTGTGCTGTCTATGTGCAGTTCACATGTTCTCTCTGTAACATGAATGCTTCCGCTGGGTGCTCTGGTTTGCTCCTATAAGATAATTAGTTATTGTAGATCAGCCCTGGTGTAGGTGAGTGGTGGGAAACTCGGTGGGGATGGATGGTTTTGTTAGAACAACATGGTAGCTCAGCGATTAGCGTGACGCTGTTACAGCTTGGGCTATCAATGTTCAGGGTACAGTCTCAGAGTGATCCGTATGTCCTCCCCGTGGAATGCATGGGTTATCTCCGGGTTCTCCAGTTTCCTCCCACAGTCCAAAATCATAACGTTTAGTAGGTTAATTGGTCGTTGTAAATTGCCCCATAATCAGGCTAGCGAGAAGTCGGAGGTTGCCTGTCAGCTCAAGGAGCTGAAGGTCTTTTGCACTCTGTATCTCTAAATAAAAATAAAATGAAAGAGAAAATAGGTGACTGGGCAGAAGGGGGCATGGGATTGTTCTGAGAGCTAGCATAAACTTTATGGATTGAACAACCTCCTCCATCATGAGAAGAGGTGGGGGGGGGGGGGAATGAAAACAACTGAGCCAGACTGATAACTCTGTATATTATTTAAAAGGAGAAAATTTCCTTAATTTCCCCTAATCCAGAAACACATTCAATTTGCCGTTCAACTATAATGAGCCTATGTTTTTTTGACTGGGTGGGTGGTCTGTTACGTGCCTGCTATAACAATTGTGAGAACATCAGTTGCTGGGCTCTGTCTCCGTGGGGGCTGATGTGTCCCCTGCTGAAGCTGCAGCAGGAAATGCAAATGAATCAGTGTCGACATAACTGTTAAAAATCCCTGCTAATGATGCTGTTGTAATACTGGACATATCCAAAGGTCTTGAAGGGTTAGCATTCATATCCAGACGATTAGAATATAAAAACAAGGAGGCTCTATAAGGCATTGGTCAGACCACACTTAGACAATAAGATATAGGTGCAAAATTAGGCTATTTGGCCCATCGAGTCTTTTCTGCCTTTTCATCCTGGCTGAACCATTGCCCTCTCAGATGCATTCTCCTGCCTTCTACCTGTAACCTTCCATACCCTGACTAATCAAGAAACTGTCAACCACTTATTTAAGTTTACCCAAAGACTTGGCCTCCACAGCTCCCAGTGGGGACTACTTCCACAGATTCACCACCCTCTAGCTAAAGAAATTCCCGTTTATCTCATTTCTAAATGGACACCCCTCTATTTGACAATATATTTCAGTGATAATAAACCTAATTCTGATTCTATTAGTTCCAAGACATTCCACACAAAACGTTTTGTGCAGCATCTTGGAAATGGTGGAATCAGAATGTTGTGCTTGCACAAAGTTTTGTGAACTTCACTTGAGTAACAAATGAATTTTCTCCCTGCTGTATATGAGAATAAACAAATCTCATGTAAAAACACTGCATATTTGTAAGTATTGCTGACGCACACTCCAGTTTCTACATGATGGCCGGGGTCCAGATGAAGCTGAGTGACCCTCAGTTAGACAGCTCACACCAAGCTGTCCAAACTGTAGTGTAGAATTATGCAATCACTTGACATCAGAACACAATCAATTGGCATCAAGAAACAGGACCTTTGGGCCTCTGCTAAATATAAATTTGTATAGTGTATTGGCAGTGATACCTTCAAGAATTACTGCTAAGAAGTAACTCTTGGAGAAACCAGCTTTACTTTGTGAAATGGTTGCCCTGCCTCAGTATGGTTCACTGCATGCTAATCAGTGCTTACAGGGTCTCCTTTCATCTCAGTTGCTGAGCTATTTTGTGAATGAACCCATCGATTGAGGCAGGAATCTCAATATTTGTTGAAAGATGGTTCATATTTTTACTGAAAGGGAGAAGTTGTGCTTGTCTGTGCCAGGTTATTAAAAACCTAACCTTGCTTCTCATTTTGATCTTGTATCCTCGAGCTTGGGCTAAATAAATTCCTTGGCTTTTCCTGCCTTTTGATGTTCTGAATCCGGCTCTATGCTTAAGCTTTGATTGTACAGCTTGTTTTTGATGAGTCCTCCCTCGCAATTTGAAATCAGTTTTTTTTCATTCTCTCCCCCTGCAGTTCAAGATGGAGCTATGTTCAACTTCCCCCAGAGCACCAGTAACCAGGCCATTGATGGCCGCTCGATTACCCTAATGACAGGCTCAGCTCAGAAGATCTCGGTGCGCTTACAGAGGGCCACCGCCAGCCAGGCCACACAGACGGAGCCACTGTGGCAGGAAAGTGGGTGGGCCGGCGCCGACTCAGGGTCACACACCTTCCCAAAAATGAAGTCGAAAGGCGGGAAGAGCAGGGGCTTTGCAAAGTGGGAAAATGAGAAGCCCAGCAGATGTGCTAAGACAGAAGAGGAGCGTGAACCACTGCAGAATGGGACCGAGGTGAATGAGGAAGATGAGTGAGGGTGCGTCCCTCAAGGCAAACTCCAAGAGTGCACAATGCATCATCAAATTTTATGGGAATTACAAGAAATTGGATATGTGCTCAGGGTTAATATTAACAGGATATTTATTCATTGACTGCCTTGTGTGTTTGACTATTTGTCATTTTTCATCTTGTACAAATTGTTCAAACCAGCTTCTGCCAAGTGTCAAAGTGACAAAGATCTTGTATAAATCTGTGGCTCCTTCATGGCTTCTCTTATCAATCAAAATCTTCCAGGCCTCGAACACCCACACCCATCATGTCCCAGCCATCACCCTTCACAAGCAAATCGCATATCGAGCTCACTAGTTGGAAGATGAAAAATCGGCCATGGGAGATCAAACCTCAGGACTGAAAAAGCACCAAATACACGAAGTGAGTGTGCAGATGGAACGCTTTTGACAGGAAGCCACAAGCAAGCTGTTGCGTACTATAAACGCTCATCGTCAATGCACACATGGCCAGTAGTAACAAGGTCAGACAGGGAAATGCCTCCAGTTTGCTGGAAAGTCAAGTCTGGAGGTTGCCTGGAATGGAATTTCCATTTCTAAGGCTTTGATACTGACAAAATTCTTTATAAAACTCAAAATCCATGCCACAGACTTCTGAGATTATTCAGCTGGGACAAACAATAGAGACTACTTTTTATTCAAGTGAATGAAACTCTTCACTTTCCACACACAAGGTCAGGTAAAGGTGAGAATGAAAAGGAACAATAAAGCTGGATGCCACCGTCATAGTTGGAGCCTAAAGGTTATCTCCCGCCATCTAGGATACTAAACCTTTCAAATCAATAGTTGAGATTCAGCAGATGCTGGAAATACAATGTAACATACAGAAAATGCTGGAGGAACTCAGAAGGTCAGTCAGCATCAATGGAGAAAGGAGTAAACAGTCGATGTTCCAGCCCATCAGGACACCATTGGGATTGTGTGTGTGTGTGTTAATCCTTTTACATGTATTTTGTCCAAAACTAATTGAGTTTCTTTGAAGATGTGGGAGCAGAGATACCCCTTCGCTATGGAAACATGAAGTCATGTGAGAAGCTGATCTTTGTTTCCGCTGTAATGAAATGTGGTATCATTGAGATGTTGTCCCTGGTGGGGAGGAGGAAAGATTGCTCTGTAATTGGATAAAAAGAATGTTATGTGGGGATTTCTTGCTTTACCTAGTGCTTGTCCTTAGTGCCTGAATGTCCTTTGACCAAAGACATAGGGTAAGCATCCCTATCGCTAAGACAGCCTTATAAGATGGGATGGTTGCTCCCACGTTTCCAAGGTACAAAACTTGGAAAATACAAGGTGTGTGACACACACATATACGGCACACTCCCCTGAGCATATCGGGTGATTGTGAATTGTCAGATCCTTTCATGCAGTGTGCGATTCTTTTCCATTGCTTCCATTGGTATCGGTTCCAGGGAGAATTCCAGCAATGCAGACCTGGAGGGAAAATCCTCGACATGACCCTCCTTTGCTGTCCCACCCAGCTTTCAGAGGCTCACTGGTGTAATTGAAAAGCGGGGTTCTGCCCTCAAACTGGGTCCTCACTGAGCCAGGTTGTGGCATCGCGGAAAGGGGCTGCATTATTGATTGCACTCAGACAGACTGTCTGAGGGAAAATGACGGGCCAAGTGCTTTAAACAAGAAACACGTCATGGAGAAATTAATCAATGTCACTTTCTGCTCAGCACAATTCCCCGGTGTGGACAGCGCCTGTCACCACCCCAAATCAAGAGGCTTCCACATGCCTTTGTGTTAGAGAGCTAATCCTCCTGGCTGGCTGGTTCTCCCTTTCTGTCTCAAATCTCAAGCGTTGTAAATCAGGCAGGAGATAACCTGACACAGAATAAGGCCTTATTCCATGTTGCGCTGTAGCCCTACTGGACTAGAGCGTCACCTGCTGCACCATTGTGGTATTGTTTCTAATAACCTCAACTGCCATTTTGTGTCCCCTCAAATATTACACATTGTGATATTTAGATTTTGCTTTACGTTTAAAGGCAAATAACTGAATTTAAACAATTTTAAGACTTAAAAACAGCAGAGATGTGTATTAGAGCAATCTCGCCAAGTCAGATCTTCAAATGAAAGATGCAGAAAATCAGATTTCCTCTAAACTGGATCCATTTGATATACATTTCTGTTTGGTGTTACCTTTTGATGAAGTTGCTGCAGACTCTCAGGCAAAACTCTTTCCAAGAAAGTTCATATGGGACAAATCAATAGATACCAACACGATGAATCATGCTCTCACTGAACTGAGATGTCCATTCAAACCTTTTGTTAAATGGCTCATGATTACTTTATATTAATAACCAACAGCTTCAGTGTCTGGCAAGGCACAAGTCTCACGTTAAAGCCAATTTGCCCTGAAAGGGGAACCTGGAATTAATGAACGAGTGGAAGAAGGTTTAGGGGAGATGTTTTTGTTTTACACAGAGTGGTAAGTGCATGGGATGAACTGCCAAGTTGATGCTCGGGGCAGATACATTAGGAATATTTAAAGGACACGTGGATGAAAGTAAGATGGGGGATTACGAGCTATGTAAGAGAGAAGGGTTAGGTAGATCGTGGAGGTGGTTGAAAAGCTGGTACAATGTGGACCAAAGGGGAGTGTACTGTGACTTACTGTTCTATATTCTCTGCGATGGGTAGAGGTTCGGGAGAAGAAATCACCGACTGAAGGTAGCTCCCTGAGACCATGAATCTCTGTGCTTCTCTGCACCACACAACAGTGGAAGCTGAGCATCCCTCAGACTGGATTAGAAATCATTTTGTATTTGTTTGGTGGATCAAAGCATCTCGTAATTGCCAAACAACACAAACTGAAACTTTAGAAGCTGGTAAGTACATGGCATAATTAGAGCCAGACTTCCATTTTCAATGCCTGGTGCACAATGTGTAGTAACAACTGAACAGTATACAGTGCTGTGCCAAAGTCTTAGGCACATACACATACATAGGTTGCCTAAGACCTTTACACAGTACTATAGTAATTTTATGTATTGCACTGTATGGCTGCCGCTAAAAATAAAACAAATTTCATGACATATGAGAGCGATGATAACCTGATTCTTATATGGGCCTCTATTGTGGACTGAGAGCAGGAAGGGGGCAGGGAGAGGAGAATCATGGTTGGGAGAGGGGAGGGAGTGAAAAGAACCAGAGAGACATTCTGTAATGTTCAATAAATAAGTTGTTTGGAATCAAAATACCTTGCCTGATGTCTCAGTTCTGGGTGTGTCTGCAGCCACACCAGCCGCACTCCTGGCACTCATTCTCTGCCACCTGTCCCACGTCCTCCTGCGGCGCTCCACCCTCGCCATTCCCAACGTCCTTTGCTGCCGCCAGACTTACAAACTCGCTATCTGCTCCATGTTGACAGAAACACTACTGTGCAAAAGTCTTGGCACCCTTGCTAAGGTAATGTGCCCAAGGCTTTTGCACAGTCCCATACCTCAGACCTACGTACTGTTTCTGAGGACGTAAGAGCACAGTTAATTGAGGGGGGGAGCCAGTCGATGTAGTGCATTTGGATTTTCAGAAGACTTTCAATAAGGTCCCAAACAAGGTACCAGGTTTTACAGAGAAAGGTTGAACAAATTAGGTCTTTATTCTTTGGAGCATAGAAGGTTGAGGGGGGACTTGATAGAGGTATTTAAAATTATGAGGGGGATAGATAGAGTTGACGTGGATAGGTTTTTTCCATTGAGAGTAGGGGAGGTTCAAACAAGAGGACATGAGTTGAGAGTTAAGGGGCAAAAGTTTCGGGGTAACACGAGGGGGAACTTCTTTACTCAGAGAGTGGTAGCTGTGTGGAACAAGCTTCCGGTAGAAGTGGTAGAGGCAGTTTGGATATTGTCATTT
Organism: Hypanus sabinus; assembly: GCF_030144855.1. Classification (NCBI taxonomy): domain Eukaryota; kingdom Metazoa; phylum Chordata; class Chondrichthyes; order Myliobatiformes; family Dasyatidae; genus Hypanus; species Hypanus sabinus. Next base: position 19,487,309 of record NC_082717.1, on the reverse strand, counting down.
AAAAAAAAATTGGATAGGTATATGGACAGGAAAGGAATGGAGGGTTATGGGCTGAGTGCAGGTAGCTGGGACTAGGTGAGAGTAAGCGTTCAGCACGGACTAGAAAGGCCGAGACAGCCTGTTTCTGTGCTGTAATTGTTACATGGTTATATGGTAACTGATCCAGAAGGTTCCAGCTTATGGATTTGGTTAACAGAGAGAAAATATAAACTAGAATAAAATGGTTGCCAGGTTCTGATGAATGGGGAAATGCAGGAATGGATGATTGCCCCAACCACCAACCACAATCCACACAAAATATGGCTGAGGAACTAAATACTTCTCGAGTTTGCTGATGATATAAAACCTGGTGTGATTATGAGCATGGTGGAGGAGGTAGGGAGTATCCAGGGGACATGGACAAGTGTGGTGCACAAAATAGGAAGGCGGAGTCACCTCTTGGTGAGAGATTTGCTGGTTTTCATGTTCCATGAGACCAATGTGTCCAGGCGTGCTTGCACAGAAGTAATTGAAAGCCAACATGCAGGTGTAAGAAAAGATTTGACTGGAGGAGTAAAGAAGCCTAACTGCAGTCACAATGGGTGGCTCCAAGTATTGTGCACAGTTTTGTTCTCCCCAGCTAAGAGCGAAGCAATTTGCTATTGAGAGAGCCCAATGCATTCTGAAAACTGATTTCAGGCAGGGCAGATTTGTCAAATGAAGAAATGCCCATTAGATGAGATGTGTAATCCCTAAAGCTGAGAAACATGAGATCTCAGTGAAGCTTGGGAGGCTTCATGGTGGATCAGGGAGGTTGCTTCTCTGATTATGGAGTCTAGAACTAGGGACCATGTTCTCAGAATAAGGGGTAAAATGTTTCAAAGGTACATTTAGTGTCAGAGAATTTAGTGTGCATTTAGTGTATACGATATACGTTCTGAAATTCATTTTCCTTGCAAACATGGACGAAAACAGAGTCCCCCAATGAATGAATGAGAGTTAAATGTAAGAACCCCAAAGTCACCCCCAGAGCTCCCCCACAAGCGTAAGCAGCAGCAAAGCAATGATCCCACCTTCCCCACCAGCAAAAAAAAAGCATCAGCACCCACCACTGAGCACTCAGGTGTGCAGCAAAGCATCAGTAAAGACAGAAACTTGCAGTACCCCAAAGACGGTAATTCGATATACCGCAGGCTCCCTCTCTCTCTCTCTCTAATAGAGGAAAAAGTGGTGACCCTGTTTCGGGAACATAACAAAGCAGCTTGCTGGTTTATGATGTTAGAAGTCTGTTGCGCCACTTCTTCTGAGCTCTGGGTGGCTGGGCACACAGCCAGCAGGCAGCTCGCTGCTGTCAATCTTCAGTCTCCCACGACGCACCACGATGGCACCGACCTCGAGACTGCCCGCCTCTCAAGCCGTGAAATCCCAGAACCCTGAAGGTGCGCTAGTCTTCTAGGCCGCATCCTTGGCATAGGGTTTAGATGAAGAGAGGTTTTGAAGGAATCTCAGACACTGAGTTCATTCATAAGGGACTAATAGATGTCTGGATATTATGGATAGGCCAGCCACGATCTTAAAGAATGACTGAAAGATCAAACTCTTATTATTTTGGGGGATGGGGTGGGGGGTGTTGCTTGATGACTACATACTGCAATTATGTTGCCCCATGTGAAGACACCTTGGTCTTTCATTGGTACTGCTGTAAAATAAAATTATTGGGTTGTCGGAAGACGCTTGAGTTTTCTTTTGAACTCTTCAACACCTGCAGTATTTTGCTTTCTCAGATGTTTATTCTCCAAGAGGAACCCACCTCAATGGGTATGCTCGAGCCTGCTCGAAGGGTCACATGGCTTACTGCAGTTGTATGTGGTGTACAGTTGTTGAAATGCTACACACACACGACCTTATACTAATGTGTTCGATATTTCATATCGTCCGGTGTTTTGTAAATATATATTGATTTTTTTTTTGTAGAATGTAGTTGGCAACTGAGCCATTTCTTGTGAGCTGACAATAAACAAAACCCCTTCTTTGCATCATTATCCATCTACTTCTTTCAGTTTTACTGACTGAATGGTCAGATCAGAGAGGCGTATATTCTCCCCGTCATCGTGCAGGTTTGTCTCCAAAAGATATATTGGTTAGGGATTGGTAAGTTGTGGGCACGCTATGTTAGTGCTGGAAGCTTGGCAACACTTGCAGGCTGACCCAGCACATTTTTGGGCTGTGCTGATCATTGACATAAATGAAATATTTGACTGTGCACTTCCATGAACATCTGACAAGTCAAGCTAATCTTTAAAAGTTGACGATCACTGGAAACTTGCCATACTTTAACAAAGCTTCATATAAATATTTTAGCTAGTGTAAAGTTACTGGCAAGTTTACAACTGTCTAAAATTCAGTAAAAGATACAATGGCCTGATTAACCAATTGTACAGTTTAAGGTATCCATGGAATGTATAGTATACAAATTTTGATAATATATGTACTTTGAACTTTTGCAGCAGTATCTGCATTTAACATGATTGTCAGTTGTTGAGGTAAAACTGCAAGATGACAGTTTTGGTTCTTGGATTATTGGATCACAGAAGGATATAGATGCAATAATTGAAATCAAAAGGTTACCGTCCTTGCTTCATTACGCCTAGGATCAGGGCAAGATCTTGATAGTGCCCTCTGCTGATAAGTGCAGGATTTGCAAGTAGAACAGCTTAGTTACTTAATGCAGATTCAAACTTGTTGGTGTCCACCATCTTCTTTAGAGCAATGTTCTCCACTATTGTTTGCTGTGTTGCAGGATGGAAAGTAATGGTGTCCACCTGTTGTATTAAGAGATGCAGGTTGCTTGTCCGCATGAGACAAAAGGGTCATTAAGCTCATTGTTATTTCTCTTCATTAGTCTCCACACATAAGGTAACAGGAACTTTCCTCCTCAACTGACATCATAGTGTTGCATTGAAGTCGGCAATGCATTTTTGGAAGTGGTGCTGTAAAAGGATAAGTACACTGCTGGAAGCTGCTCTAAATTCAGCATTAACAAATGGTATGCAATATCACTAAACCAATATGTGTAATCAGTATCGGTAGTGTAGTGGTTAGCACAACAACTTACAGTACCAGTACCCTGGGATCAATTCCGTCCACTGCCTGTAAGGAGTTCTTACATTCTCCCTGTGACTGCCCGGGCTTCCTTGGGGCACCACAATCCAAATACGTACTAGTTAGTATGTTAATTGGTTGTTGTAAATTGTACCACACTGTATCTCAATAAATAAATAAAAATTAATTATTAATCTTCTGACCTTTGGTGAAGCACCAAAACAACAAACAAAATCACAGATCCAACTTCTCTAAGAAGAGAGCTTTCACACCTGAATGTGTGCATATGACGCAGGTGTAAATGGTCCCAGCGAGAAGCACAAACACATAGCAACTGCTGATGCTATTACTATTCTGTCCTTACTGAATCTGTGAACAAAGTTATATACCATCATTGCTAATCAGGTGTATTGTAACAAGAAGCCAGGAAAACGGAGACCCAGGCTGAGCGTATCTAATGCCCACAGGGATCTAAGTGCAGAAACCACTGGAATCACAAATTAGTCAACCAGGGAGGAGGATTCATTTGCAGGAGTTTAAGCAGAGGGCATCGACCTGACAGAGAGTTTCTTGAGTTGCTCCATTCACACAATAACCACATTTCTGGTCAGACTCCTCAAAGGAGAACTTGTCTGCGGAGGAAACAATGAATAAAAAAATTCTCCCCCCAGATTTAAAATTGCATCATTGTAGTTGTCTAAATTAGTAACAAAACACTTGCGTGTGAAATAATGGCATGACTATAATATTTTCATCATAATCCCATTAATGGGCAAAACAAATTCAATAAAACCACAGTCGTAAAAGTTCAAAGCTCAAAGTTCAAAACTTCAGAAGCTGAAGTTTCTAAGTGGATCATTTTACATCATTGTCACCAATTGATGATGGAGGAACAAATTTATCTCCCTTCCATTCACTGAGCAGAACAAAATCAGTCATATTGACTTGCGGAGAATCAGTAAGTGAAAATTCAGAACCTGAATCAGAATTGGGTTTAATATCACCAGCATAAGCCTTGAGATTTGTTAACCTTGTGGCTACAGTGCAATGCAATACATGATAATAGAGAGAAAAATAAAACTCTGATTTACGATAAATAAATAAATATAGTTAAATTAAATAAGTAGAGCAAAAAAAAAAGGGGAAAAAAAAGTAGTGAGGTAGTGTTCACAGATGCAATGTCCATTCAGAAATCGGATGACGGAGGAGAGGGAGCTGATCCTGAATTGCTGAGTGTGTGTCTTCCGGTTCCTGTACCTTCTCCCTGAAGTATATAATCATATAATGTATATAGCAATGAGACAACATTTCTCTGAACCATAGAGAGGGATTGCTCGAGTGCAGAAGCCGTTTTCCGACAGTGGTACACACTGCCTGCTGCCCCAATGTTTCACTCCCCCATGACGCTTCAATCGGTGACATCGGCCAAGAACCAAGTTGTCCACCCCAGAGGTGCACATCTTCCGAGAACAGGAACCTCCCACTCATGGAGAGCTGTAGTTTGAGCTGCAGCTATAGATCACAGACTTCGACAGGACCCCAGCTACCTTCCCTAAACTAATTCCCGTATGTTCTCTTCTCCGGTTGGGCTCTGTACATAATATTTCAAACTCTCCTCGGATTCACTGAAGAAATCTTGCACATCTAAGTATTGAGAAAGATCTAATTAATTCTAGGGAAAATAAAGTCCCCCACTATGACAACCCTGGTTGGCACCTCTCCATAAACATAAAAGTCTCCGTTCCTCCACCTCCCAGTGGATATTGGGGGCCAATACGATAATCCCATCGGTGTAACTGTAGATTGCCTCTGCAGGCAACTGACAATGGTTTTGTTTGGCCACTTGGGTCAGCATGGATGTGTTGGGCTGAAGGGACTGTTTCTGTGCTGTATAACTCAGTGACTATCTTGAAAAGGAAAGAGACATATGAGAAAAGAAGAATAAGTTGTTTCGAGAATGAACTGGAAGAAGTTGTGTGGGTCTGCAGAATCCTTTGGTGCCATCTTTTTGGAGGGTTCAGACACTGAGTCCATTTTGGTAGAACTCAGGAATAGGAAGGGTGTAATCTCATTGATGAGATTGCACTACAGACCCCTAAATAACCACTGGCACATTGGAGAACAGATTTATAAACAGATGAAGGAAATGTGTAAAAATAGTAGGGTTGTCATGGGAGATTTCAATTTTCCTAATATAAACTGGGACCTTCCTAGTGCAAGAGGTTTAGTTGGGGCAGAGTTTGTTAAGTGTATCTGGCAGACTTTATTACATCAATAGGTGGATGGTCCAATGAGAGGAGGGGCTGTACTGGGCCTGGAGTTGGATAATGAGCCTATCCAGGTTACTGACCTTTCAGTGGGTGAGCAATTAGGGAACAGTGACAACAACTCCTTAACTTTCAGGATAGTTATAGATAGGGTAGGTATGGTACTTGTGGGAGAGTTTTAAATTGGAGTAGGGCAAATTACAATGGCATTAAGCAGGAACTAAGAAGAGTTAATTGGAAACACCTTTTTTTTCTGGCAAGTCCACATCAGACATGCAGAGGGTCCTTAAAGATCAATTGCAACAGCATCAATTAACAAGAAAGGTGTGTTCCTGTTAGAAAGAAGAACAGGGATGGAAAGAATAGAGAACTTTGGATGTCTAGAGAGGTGATGAATTTAGTCAAGAAGTAAAAGGAAAATTATATAAGACTTCGGAAGTTAGGATCAAACAGAGCACATGAAGCCAGAAAAGAGCTGAAGGAGGGAATTAGGAAAGGCTGGAGAGTTGTATTTGTTACTCAGGGACAGAGCAGAGATCACACCAGGAGACCAGTATTGCAGGATATCCAACTGAACTTTATTGAACTCCTCCCATGTGGCAGTGACGAGCTGAATGACACTACCACAGCATCTCCCTTTCTCGGGGAAAAAAAGAAAAACTAGGTATGTACTTCTTGTCCATAAAACTACTTTGAAATTATAGTCACTGAAATTGCATGATTCAGTTCAGTTCACCCATAGCACAAAACTTATCCTTCTTACATAGACGTAAAAATAGAATTGCCAATACTGTAACTGTCTTTCTCTTTGTTTTAATGGTCTCACTCTCTTTGTATTCCTCCTTTTTTTTTACCAATTCCTTTATTAATATCAGTCTCATTCTGTGAAATGTTTTCAACATTAGAACTCTTTTAAAAAAAAAACACTAATGGAGGTCAGGGTACCTGAAAACTCCAGCAAAGTGAGATGACCATTCTGCCTCTTTAGTCACTTGCCCTAAGATATTAGGCTATGGAGTATATCTCTGTGGTGCAACAGATAAAGAGACATATCTGCGTGTAGGTACTCAAAGTGTTGGAGCGGATGGAGTTTCTTGAACAGGTGTGTGCACCTCAGGTAGGTGGTCCTTTTATGAGGATCAGGCCACTCTATTTTTCCCTCTACCTTTGAAGGCGCACCCTCATTCCATCTGATTTCACCTTGTGATGTTCTGATCACAGTTGTGGTGCATGCTGCTGGACTACTGTTCCTTTGGTGGAATGGTTTGAAACCAAACTGGTTCACCACTCTCAAGCGGCAACAAAGATTTTGCTCTGTGTCTAAGATCGTGCATGCTTTTTGTTTTCTTACGCTGTGTTGTCCCAATATTTCTCACTTTCACCGTGTCCGGTAAGTGAGGTTGGAGCAGGGAAGGAAGAACAGGCAGGCTTGTTCTCAGTCTCCTGCCCATTGACAGCTTTGAGGGACTGTAGCCATTCGCAAGCGGTATGGAGCAAATAGCAAGCAGTGCTTTGTAGGGGTCTTTTCCCTTCAGTAGGAGACACTTAACTGTTTGCACTGCTTTTCCCGTTTTTCCATTTGCCTGTGGGTACCTTGTCTAATTTTTGAACTCCTAGTCCCTAGCAAAGGCTTTGAATTCTGAGCAGCTGAATTGTGGATCATTGTCTGACACAAGTGTCATAGAAAATCTACAACACAATACAGGCCTCTCGGCCCACAATGCTGTGCTGAATATGTTTTTACCTTAGAAATTACCTAGGGTTACCTGTAGCTCTCTATTTTTCTGAGCTCCATGTACCTATCCAGAAGTCTCTTAAAAGACCCTATCATATCTGCCTCCACCACCATTGCCGGGAGCCCATTCCACGCACTCACCACTCTCTGCATATTCTCTGTCTTCGGTATTCCATGGTGAGTGAATACAGCTTTCAGGTGCTGTATAACTGTTGCTGACCACGTAGAGCACAGTCTGGGTATCTCATCATTCTATGAGGAGTAATGCATAGTGAGAAGATATTTGTCTCTTTTCAGCTCAGAAATGTCTGTGCTTTCGATCTGCCATGGAAAGTCTTGGAATTCTGCAGGACAGAGGCTCAGCTTTTGTGCAGTTTTAGAAACAGAAAACCTACAGCACAGTACAGGCCCTTCGGCCCACAAAGCTGTGCTGAACACATCCCTACCTTAGAAATTATCTAGGGTTACCCATATCCCTCTATTTTACTAAGCTCCATGTACCTATCTAAAAGACTCTATCACATCTGCCCCACCACTGTTGCCAGCAGCCCATTCCATGCACTCACCACTCTCTGAGTAAAAAACTTAACCCTGACATCTCCTCTGTACCTAGCAACAGCAACTTAAACCTGTGTGATCTTGTGGCAACCATTTCAGCCCTGGGAAAAAGCCTCTGACTATCCACACAATCAATGCCTCTCATCATCTTATACACCTCTATCAGGTCACCCCTCATACCTCCTTCGCTCCAAGGAGAAAAGGCCGAGTTCACTCAACCTATTCTCATAAGGCATGCTCTCCAATCCAGGCAACATCCTTGTACATTTCCTCTGCACTCTTGCTATGGCTTCCACATCCTTCCTGTAGTGAAGGGACCAGAAATGAGTACAGTACTCCGAGTGGGGTCTGACCAGGGTCCTGTCTCGCTGCAACGTTACCTCTCAGCTCCTAAATTTAATTCCACAATTGATGAAGGCCAATACACTGTACGCTTTCTAAACCACAGAGTTAACCTGCGTAGCTGCTTTGAGAGTCTTATGGACTCGGACCCCAAGATCCCTCTGATCCTCTACATTGCCAAGAGTCTTGACATTAATACTATATTCTGCCATCATATTTGACCTACAAAAATGAACCATTTCACACTTATCTGAGTTGAACTCCATCTGCCACTTCTCAGCCCATTTTTGTATCCTATCAATGTCCCGCTATAACCTCTGACAGCCCTCCACACTATCCACAACACCTCCAACCTTTGTGTCATCAGTAAATTTACTAACCCATCCCTCCACTTCCTCATCCAGGTCATTTATAAAAATCACAAAGAGTAAGGGTCCCAGAACCGATCCCTGAGGCACACCACTGGTCACTGACCTCTATGCAGAATATGACCCGTCTACAACCATGCTTTGCCTTCTGTGGGCAGGCCAGTTCTGGATCCACAAAGCAATGTCCCCTTGGATCCCATGCCTCCTTACTTTCTCAATAAGCCTTGCGTGGGGTACCTTATCAAATGCCTTGCTGAAATCCATATACACTACATCTACTGCTCTTCATCAATGTGTTTAGTCACATCCTCAAAAAAATTCAATAAAGCTCGTAAGACACGACCTGCCCTTTTACAAAACCATGCTGACTATTCCTAGTCATATTATACCTCTCCAAATGTTCATAAATCCTGCCTGTCAGGATCTTCTCCATCAACTTACCAATTCACTGGTCTATAATTTCCTGGGCAATCTCTACATCCTTTCTTGAATAAAGGAACAACATCCACAACCCTCCAACCCTAAGGAATCTCTCCTGTCCCCATTGATGATGCAAAGATTATCGCCAGAGGCTCAGCAATCTCCTCCCTCACCTCCCACAGTAGCCTGGGGTACACTTCGTCTGGTCCCGGCAACTTATCCAACTTGATCCTTTCCAAAAGCTCCAGCACATTCTCTTTCTTAATATCTACACGTTCAAACTTTTCAGTCTGTTGCAAGTCATCACTACAATCAACATGATCCTTTTCCATACTGAATACTGAAGTGAAGTATTCATTAAGTACCTCTGTTATTTCCTCTGGTTCCATACATACTTTCCCCACTGTCACAGTTGATAGGTCCTTCCATGTCTTATCCTCTTGTTCTTCACATACTTGTAGAATGCCTTGGGGTTTTCTTTAATTCTACCCGCCAAGGCCTTCTCATGGCCCCTCATTTCCTTCTTAAGCTCCTTCATAGAAGCCTTATAATCTTCTAGCTCTCTGAATCTTTTGTAAGCTTTTCTTTTCTTCTTGACTAGATGTATTACAGCCTTTGTACACTACAGTTCCTGTACCCTACCAGAATTTCCATCTCATTGGACCGTACCTATACAGAGCGCTACACAAATATCCCCAGAATATCTTCCACATTTCTTCTGTACTTTTCCCTGAGAACACCTGTTTCCAATTTAAGCTTCCAATTTCCTGCCTGATAGTCTCATAATTCCCCTTACTCCAATTAAACGCTTTTCTAACTTGTCGGCTCCTATCTCTCTCCCCAATGTTATTGTAAAGGAGATAGAATTATGATCACTATCTCCAAAATGCTCTCCCACTGAGAGATCTGACACCTGACCAGGTTTATTTCCCAATACCAAATCAAGTACAGCCTCTTCTCTTGTAGGCTTATCTACATATTGTGTCAAGAAACTTTCCTGAACACACCTAACAAACTCCACCCCATCTAAACCCCTTGCTCTAGGGAGATGCCAATCGATATTTTGGAAATTAATATCTCCAATCATGGCTACTCTTATTATTATGCCTTTCCAGGATCTGTTTCCCTATCTGCTCCTCAATATCCCTGTTACTATTAGGCAGTCTATAAAAAAACACCCAGTAAATTTATTGACCCCTTCCTGTTCCTAAACTCCACCCACAGAGACTCTGTAGGCAATGGTGTCCACCTTTTCTGCAGCTTCACATTGCTTTACATAATCTCCCAGCAGTGTGCTCAGACCAGGCCACCACCACTCGGGTTGCCTTGCTCTTGGGTGACACTTTTCTCTGCCTTGATGTCCTCGGTGGATTTGGCTGATGATTTTTGTGTGCGTAGAAGCAGGAGTGATGAGTCTGGAGCCCTTTTAGCAGCAACCCATCATGAATGGTGAACGTGCCTCTTTCAAGCCAGTAAGATCTGAGTTTGTGAGCTCCTTTTGGAATAGCTGGCCATTCATGCTCACAGTATTGCATGACCTTGCTGCTAATTTGGTCCTTTTTCAACTCAGTGCAAATTTGGTCCAGTTTACTTTGTGATGCAGGAAAGGTTTCATTTACCTGAGCTAAATAGATTTTGGATTCTTCCATCAGGGCAGAGTCAGTTTCCGTCCACTCACTTTTGCATGGCATCCTGCACAGAGTGTCCAGTGTTGTGAAAGATAATCACGGCCATAACAGTATTACATAAGCCTCATTCTGAATCTTTGCAGATGTGGAGGTAAGTCATCCAAGTATTTCAAGCTGAGGAGGCTGAAAAGTGGCTTATAGTCTATTTCAAGGAGGAATGTAGTGCTTATCAAGTAGCTGCTAAAGTGTTCACAAGGCAGCATCTCCTTTTCGATTTGGGAGTAATGCTGTTTAGTCGGAGTCAGTGCTCATGGTGCAATGCCACCGGTTTCCATACACCACTATAGTATTGCATGAACACCCCCTCTAGGCCAATGGTTGTTTTGTTTGGATCAAGGAACGCCAATATTGGTGGAGAGATAAGCTCTGCTTTAAGTGATGAGGATGTCATCTCCTGGGGTGCTTCCTAGGTCCAATTTTTTTCTGTGAGAGAGGAGGTCACATAGTGACTTTGCTTTCTCTGCCAAATCTGCAATGAACTTTCCCAGCTTCTTACCATGGCAAGGAAACTGCTGACCTCTCATACATTCATAGGTTGTTCCATGTTCCAAACTCCTGCCAGTTTGTCTGAATCTGGTTGTACTCGCTCTGAGGACTGCTGGTGGCCTGAGACCTGCACCTCCAACTTCACCAATTCACATTTCTTTTTGTTCAGTCTGTTTGTTTCTCCAAGGCAGCTTTCACTCTTATCATGCTCCTCATTTGAGCTTTAGAAGATGAGCATACCGTCCATTTGGCAGACTACTCCTTCCAGTCCCTCCAAAATTTGGTTTAAACTCATCTGAAAGAGTTCAGGGGCTGATGAGATCCCAAAAGGGAGTCTCTTAAAGGCAGAGTGTCCGTATGGTGTGATAAAGGTTGTGAGCTTCTGTGACTCGGGATCTAAACGGATTTGCCAGAACCCTAGTTTCGTGAAGAAATTTGCTCCACCCAGCATATCCAATACGTGCTCAACAGAGGGAAGAATAAACTTCTCCCACTTCACTACCTGATACAATTTTGTTAGATCAGCACAGACCCTCTCTGTGCTATCTGGCTTGGGAACAGGAACAATGCCCACACACTAGTCAGTAGGTCCATATTCACTCTAGTTATGATGTCAGGTGCCTCCATTCTCTCAAGTTCACTTTTGACTTTGTTCATCGGTTGAGCTGGTATAAATATTTCTGGTTAGAAAATAGGCATCACTCCTGGCTTCAGTTGGGTAAGGTACTCTTCTTCCAGTACCTCAGGCCTGTGAACATTGTTTAGTGAATCCACCCTTGCAATGAGCTTCAGTTTCTTGATGGTATATCATCCCAGCAGGGGTGAGAAGAGATTCTGAACATGTTTTGCCTTTTAAAAAAAATGGAAATAGCTAACTTTTGTTCCCCTGGCCCCACGAGTACTCTTCATGCCGCATATAGCATAATCCGTTTTCTTAACCTGTTTTGTGTACTGACATTCAGGGCTGTGACATAGGCCCCACTGTTCATTTTGCAACTTAACGGTAAAATAGCAACCTTGTCTACTTGACTCTAGTGTCCCAAGGAAAGCTCTCTTTTTGTCTGAATCATAGTCTTCTTTGACCTCCTGAAGAACTGTTTTTGAGCGACACTAACTTTTCTAATAGTCATCTCTATTGTATTGGTGGCATTTCATGTATTTTGCTGGATGGAGCTCTTTGATGAAGAATAGAGACTTGTTGCATCTCCTTAAGTTGGATATTTTACCTGCTCTTTGTTTCACATCTGTTTAATTTGAGCTGAGCTCTATTGTCCCCTTTCTGATTGCCCTTGTTTCTTCTCATATATCACATTTTGCTTTCCTCTAAAATATTATTTGAAATTGTCCTACATATTTTGTACTTTTTTCTGAATGTCAGTCATAATCCACCCATGACGTCATGTTTTGTCATCCATTCAGTATATCAGTCTGCTTGCTTGATGCCCTTCTGAAGCCTGAATGAGAATGCTTGCTACCCTAAATCTCCCAAAGCAATTGAGCCATCTCATGGTTTAGAGAAGTCCTACCAAAGGTTTTACTGCTAATGTTGCAGGGTATTCAAGTAATGGTCTTTCTGTAGAAGCTGTGTTTGGGTCAATTAGAAATGAGGGATGTTTAGGAATGTGGGTCATCAAATCAGGAGAGTGGAACAGGGGTAAGGTTCTAGAGAAGGCTGGGGGAGCGGCTTTGTGACTGACACCAGTGTGGGTCTATGGCTTTATTTGGCAGATGAAGAGAGAAGATGCTGGAGAGAACCAGTTGTAGGATTTGATCTGGTGAGAAAACACAATCCAATGGAGCCAAGACGTGGAGGTCTGCCAAGAATTGGTGATCGTTGGAACTTCCACAAATATAGTGCTTTATAATTTTGTATACGGGCTATTGCAGGGTAGTTGGTGGGAACAAAGTCATATACACCCTAGACATATGAAGCCAGAGAAAGGTGGGTTTTCTCAGCGTTGAGTCAGGTGGCTGTTAGCCAGGGGCTAATGAGTCGTTTCTAGAGACGCACAGTAAAAAGGGGTTTCAAGTTCAGAAATCAAAAGGGCATGTTGCAAGTTTATAAAACGCCGGTTAGGAATCATCCAGAGTATCACATACAGTTCTGGTTGCCCACTACAGGAAGGACGTTGAGGCTTTGGAGAGGGTGCAGGTTTACCAGGATGCTGCCTGGTTTAGAGGACTGTGCTTCATGCGAGGCTGGACGTACTTGGGTTGTTTTCTTCACAGCAGCAGAGGCTGGGGGGGAGATCTGATAGAGGTTTATGTGATTATGAAAGGCACAGATAGAGGATACAAGGTATATAATTTCCCCAAGGTAGAAATGTCTAATACCAGAAGGCATGCATGGAAAGAGAGAGGGTAGATTCAAAGGGCATGTAAGTTTCTTTAATCAGTGGTAGATGCTACTTGGTGTGTGGTAGAGGCAAATACATTACAGGCTTTTAAGAGTTGTTTAGATAGGCACATGGATGTGAGGAAGATGAAGAGATACGGACATTGTGCAGGTGGGGGGGGGGGATTAGTTTTTTGGGTTTTCTTGATTTATGTTTTTGCTGATTCAGCACAACACAGTGGACCAAAGGGCTTGTACGTGTGCTGTATTCTTCTATATTCTATGGTGTAACTTGATTCAATTCTCTGCACTGCGTACATAAGTTTGAATTGGTAGCGATTTCCACAAGCTCTAGATAAAGTGATTCTATAACAATGGATGGATGCTTTGCACCATGTACTCTGAAGAAAAACAAAACTTCTACACAACTCTAGCAGCTTTAATGAGGCTCAGGTCTAAAGTCAACAGACCCTAATTTAATATGATCCTTACTACAAATTAATTTAGTAATATGACTGACTTGGAAACAGCATTGAACATTTAATATACTATATATGGAAGTTAATCACCACAAAAATTTGACATAAGCATTTATACTAAATCATAAAATATTAAAAAATTTAGTGCAAAAATCATTACATTTCTCATGGATATTTTAAATCATATACTTTCCATATTTTCTGTCAATACAGTTGGCATAATACATCAATTAACCCACTAGGCAACACAAATTCAGTTTCATGTTTATAAAATCTTGGAAGATTCACATTGTTGCAAGAGGCATAAGTGTTAAGATAGAGGAGAAATAATTAAAATACTTAAAATTTTAAAAAACATGATATTGCACTAGGATGAAATATTAATATAGTTAATCCTAATAAAATGCTTTTTGAAATTAGAGTGCAATTAAAATTAAGCACAATGTGAAATCTATTAAATAATTTTCTTGGCACTTATTTTGGCATAAAAGCTATTCAGTAGAATTAAATGAGAAGTTGGATGAGTAATTGGCAATTATCATGACTCAATCCGACATTGATGATGTTCTGTTGGCAAGTCAGACACTTCACAGTACAATACTTTCTACCTGGGCAGATAGTCAGGCGTAGCCCCAAGTATTATGCATTTCGACAACCAATCAGGGTTCAAACTTATATCTGATCTACTTACACAGGTGATACAATGCCTTGTAAAAGTATTCTGCCCTCAACCCTTTGTTCACATAATTATAACCAGGGATTTTGATCAATTTAACTGAGAATTTTTATTCGTGAATCACATGCTCCTCTCCCCCACCCCCCACACACAGTAGAGCCCAAAAAACAGAAAATTGTAAAGCACAAAAAACTAAAACATCAAAAAAATGAAATGTCAGCAGTTCAAAAGTATTCATTCTCCTTTGCTCAGTATTTAATTGAACTGCCTCTTGCAACTATTTCAGCCCATAGTTTTTTTTGGACCTCTTCATTAGATTTCTCCATTCCTCCTTGCAAAATTGTTCAAGCTGTGCCAGGTTAGTTGGGGAGCAACAGTGGACAACAATCTTGAAGTCTTCCAAAGTTCAAATCTGGTTAAAGTTAGGACTCTGAATGGGCCACTCATGGACACCTATATTCTTCATCTGACACCACTGCTCTGGCAGTTTTGGAACATTGTCCTGCTGAAAGATGAACTTCCTTTCCAGTTGAAGCTTTTGGGCAGAAGATAGCAGGACTTTATCTAGGATCTCTCTGTATTTAGCAGCATTCATCTTCCCATCAATACTGACCAGATTTCCCGTCCCTGCTGCAGAAAAGCAACTCCATTTCATGATTCTATCTCCACCATACTTTAGAGTAGGAATGGTGTTACTGGACTGATGTAGAGTATTGGATTTACACGACACCTACCATTTAGTATTGAGGGCAAAATGTTCCACTTTGGTCTCATCCAACCACTTGACTAGACCATCTTTACAGTGTCTTCTAAATGACTCTTTGCAGTCTTTTTGCTTACCAAGGGCATGCTTTCTTTTTTAAGCCACGGCTTCTTACTTGCCACTCTTCTATAAATACTCTTTTTGTGTAAGGCCTTAAGAGATTGTAGAACCATGAACTTAATTTACAATTGCAGTTACTGACTTTTACAGCCCACTCTGACTGTTGGTGTCACTGTAGCCTCTAAATAGTGCCATTCTTTTCCAGCAACTAAGTGTAGAGGGGTGGCCTGACCTGTGGCTGTGGTTTCATTTTTTGTCCATAATGGACTGCATTGAGCTCTGTATGTTCAGTTCCTTTGTGATTGTCTTGTACCCGTCTCCAAATTTATGCTTCTCCCTAGCTTGTCTAGATTGCTTTTTTGTTTTCAATTTGGTTTGGTCTGTTGAAAATTTACCATACTGTTGGATCTTAGAGAGGGGGCATTTATCCTTACAAATTCATTGATCCTCCTATATCTTTTTTACATCAACAAATTGGATGAGTAGGTTAAAAAAATTATATTGCACCTGACAAAAATTAGCATTGTAATTACAGAGGATGAATACTCTGAGCCTCAATTTTGGTTTTTAATTTTTAGCAAATTGTTGAGAGGTTTTGGAACTTTTCTTTTGATTTTCACATGATGCACAAAGTTTTGTGGATATACTCAAACCTATTTCAATACATTTTAAATTTAGAAAATAAGACACTGAAATGTGAAAATAGTTGTGGGGCGGAATACTTTGTATATTTAACCCACACATTACTACAAGCTTTAAATCCCTTTTAGCAACTGCTTCATCCTGTTGCCAGATCTAATGAATTTTTTGTACACTACAGGAAAAATAGCATACATGGATATTTACAATAAAGGCAATGGAGCCCCTTTGTGCAAGGATGGTAACATGCCAGAAACAGGCTCTATGGTTCTGATCCCTCAGATGCCATTCTTAACACAAATTAGACAGGCTATTTATCTACATGGACATGGACGTGAGAACACTTCCTGAATCTATATACACAATTCCAGGATCTTTGTTCGTTTCAGAATTAGTTGTATATCTAGTAATATACTAGATATAGCAGATATTTGTAGTAAGCACAAGGTTGTAATTGTGGGAGATTTTAATTTTCCACACATAGACTGGGAAGCCCATTCTGTAAAATGGCTGGATGGTTTGGAGTTGTAAAATGTGTGCAGGATAGTTTTTTGCAGCAATACATAGTTACCAACTAGAGAAGGGGCAGTGTTGGATCTCCTGTTAGGGAATGCGATAGGTCAGCTGACAGATGTATGTGTTGGGGAGCACTTCGGGTCCAGTGATCACAATACCATTAGTTTCAATATAATTATGGAGGAGGATAGGACTGGACCCAGGGTTGAGATTTTTGATTGGAGAACAGCTAACTTTGAGGAGATGCGAAAGGATTTAAAGGTGTGGATTAGGACAATTTGTTTTATGGGGAGGATGTAATAGAGAAATGGAGGTCATTTAAAGGTGAAATTTTGAGGATACAGAATCTTTATGTTCCTGTTAGGTTGAAAGGAAAGGTTAAAAATTTGAGAGAGCCATAGTTTTCAAGGGATATTGGAAGCTTGGGTCAGAAAAAGAGAGAGATCTACAATAAATATAGGCAGCATGAAGTAAATGAGGTGTTCGAGGAATATAAAGAATGTAAAAAGAATCTTAAAGAAATTAGAAAAGCTAAAAGAAGGTAAGGTTGCTTTGGCAAGTAAGGTAAAAATAAATCCAAAGGGTTTCTACAGTTATATTATTAGCAAAAGGATAGTGAGGGATAAAATTGGTCCCATAGAGAATCACAGTCGATTGCTATGTGTGGAGCCAAAAGAGATGGGGGAGATTTTGAACAAATTCACTAAGGAGAAGGATATTGAACTGTGTAAGGTAAGGGAAACAAGTAGGGAAGTTATGGAAACTATGATAATTAAAGAAGAGTAAGTACTGGCGCTTTTAAAGAATATTAAAGTCTCCAGGTCCTGACAGGATATTTCAAATGTCATTAGAAACGGGGATGGTGCCGGAGGATTGGAGAGTTGCTCAAGTGGTTTCATTGTTTAAAAAGGGTTCTAAGAGTAAACCTAGCAATTATTGGCCTGTAAGTTTGACATCAGTGGTGGGTAAATTAATGGAAAGTATTCTTAGAGATGGTATATATAATTATCTGGATAGACAGGGTCTAATTAGGGGCAGTCAACATGGATTTGTGAATGGAAGGTCATGTTTGACAAATCTTATTGAATTTTTTGAAGAGGTTACTAGGAAAGTTGACGAGGGTAAAGTAGTGGATGTTGTCTATGTGGACTTCAGTAAGGCCTTTGACAAGGTTCCACATGGAATGTTAGTTAGGAAGGTTCAATTATTAGGTATTAATATTGAAGTAGTAAAATGGATTTAACAGTGGCTGAATGGGAGATTCCAGAGAGTAGTGGTGGATAACTGTTTGTCAGGTTGGAGGCTGGTGACTAGTGGTATGCCTCGGGGATCTGTACTGGGTCCAATGTTGTTTGTCATATACATTAATGATTTGGATGATGGGGTGGTAAATTGGATTAGTAAGTATGCAGATGATACTAAGGTAGGTGGTGTTGTGGATAATGAAGTAAGTTGTCAAAGCTTGCAGAGGGATTTAGGCCAGTTAGAAGAGTGGGCTGAAAGATGGCAGATGGAGTTTAATGCTGAGGTGCTACATTTTGGTAGGAATAATCAAAATAGGACATGCATGGTAAATGGTCGGGCATTGAGGAATGCAGTAGAACAGAGTGATCTAGGAATAATGGTGCATAGTTCCCTGAAGGTGGAATCTCACGTGGATAGGGTGTTGAAGAAAGCTTTTGGTATGCTGGCCTTTATAAATCAGAGCATTGAGTGTAGGAGTTGCGATGTAATGTTAAAATTGTACAAGGCATTGCTAAGGCCGAATTTGGAGTATTGTGTACAGTTCTGGTCACTGAATTATAGGAAAGATGTCAACAAATTAGAGTACAGAGAAGATTTACTAGAATGTTACCTGGGTTTCAGCACCTAAGGTACAGGGAAAGGTTGAACAAGTTAGGTCTTTATTCTTTGGAGCGTAGAAGGTTGAGGGGGGACTTGATAGAGGTATTTAAAATTATGAAGGGGGATAGATAGAGTTGATGAGGATAGGTTTTTTCCATTGAGAGTAGGAGAGATTCAAACAAGAGGACATGAGTTGACAGTTAGGGGGCAGAAGTTTAGGGGTAACATGAGGAGGAACTTTCTTTAGTCAGAGAGTGGGAGCTGTGTGGAATGAGCTTCCAGTAGAAGTGGTAGAGGCAGGTTCAATTTTGTCATTTAAAGTAAAATTGGATAAGTATATGGACAGGAAAGGAATGGAGGGTTATGGGCTGAGTGCAGGTAGGTGGGACTAGGTGAGAGTAAGCTTTCAGCACAGACTAGAAGGGCCGAGATGGCCTGTTTCCATGCTGTAATCGTTATATGGTTAGATAACATTGAGGGGAAATCCCGGTTGATTTATTTTGCTTCCAGTTCAAAATTGCAATACCCCTACAAGCCACCCTGCTGATATCAGTTAACAGCAGGACAAAATAAGGACATGAATGATGCATTTCTGGAGCATTCAATACAACAGCATTAGCAAGGAAAAAGTTTTGATTCAGTTATCTGTAGCTCTGTGTTAGATTAAATCTACATGTGGTTCTTCTATGTTTCAGGAGGATTTACATTGTATTAGCCAAGCCCAATTTCCCACCCTTGAGTCAGTTCCTCAAATGCAGGCCATCCAAATATCAGTTAGGAATTTCCTCCTCCCCCCCCCCATTTAAATGGCAGTTGGATCTTTAATCCCTTTTAATCCACACAGGAACAGTAAACTGGGACACTAACCAAAGTTTCATGGAAATAGTTAAAAGTATAAAAAAGACAAACTAAGTAACATATTATGCATTTAAAAGAAATACACAACAAATTAGAGCACTATAAATATTACTACAATACCATAAAACTGTATTAATTCCTGATAGTTATTGATGGAGGAATTCATCTAGTGTACATGGCTGTGTTCTTTAAGTTGACTGTAAATGACCCAAGAGCAGATAATGGAATGCCTTCATACAATGTTATTGCTGATTGCACCTTCTAAATCACTTTCAAAATGATTGTTGACAACTCTTTGCAGTTCCTAACTTATTTTAAGTAGTGAAATCATTTCCACTCCTGGCCACTTTTGCCACCTTCAAGCCTGAAATCTTGTTATCGCAGCCAGATGCTTGTCAGAAAATGTTCAGTGAGTCTTCTGTCCCAATTAAATGGCATAATGTCCCAAATTAACGAAGGGAATCTTGGCTGGTTTCTCAATTAGTTTTTGTTCGTTAAAAATTGTCCCAAACAAGTGGCTACGCTGATTAACGAATGCCCCAATTAACCAAAATCTTCTGTATATACTTATTTTAGTATACTTTACAGCTGGCAATTTTTAGCATCATTCTTGGAAAAAATAGATAAATTGTTTAAATGAAGCGCCATTTCTTTCTTAAATAGAAACTTTACATACAAGGAAACAAAAGATGTTAATGATATTTGAACACTTTATACTCAGTTTTAGTCCTCACAAGCAAGTCTGTGGAATATTAAGTAACTGTTTGAAGAGCAAAATACAATCTTTAAAGATTGACAAGATCTCTTCACAATCGGCCACAACCACAAACTACAGGTGAATTAGTGTTTCTAGCCATTCATACCATTAATGTCCTGCAGCTCAAGTTGATAAAGGGCTGTTGCTATGTGATTACAAGAGTGAACTATAGTCAGTATACAAGTGGTAAACTGCAAGGAGAAACTATTATAATTTTCAGATCTGATCATGTAATCATAACCCGTGATGAAAACACTTCTTAGCACCGTTGTTCCTGGCTGAAACTACAGTGATGACAAAGACTGTGAATCAATAAGACAAAAAAACCCCACTTTTGTTTGAATTAGATGACTGAAATTACAACGCAACAGCATGCATGAAGGATTACTTGTTTCAAATTTCCTTTTATTTCCAGCATTTTGACCACGGATTAATAAATATCCTGCAATCAGAAACAGACTCGATTTTAATGAAATACGCATGGAGTCGTCCATGCCAGATTTTTCTTCCTACAATGGGAACAAAATCACCGAGTTTTGCTATAAGCCCCACTTGGTCAATATTCTCCCTTGTCTGTAGAATTATAGGCATTGTGCATCATATTTTAAGGCTGAATTAGTCAAACCCAACACTTAGCCCTTTCTGTGGTTACTATCTTCTGCAATTTTCAAATCACAAGGATTTGCAAATGGGATGATACACAGTAAGCATCTAATGAACATTATAACTCAGAATGGGTGCTACCCCACCATAATTCCTCATTTCATACTTGGCATAAACACAAAACACAACATACATACTTAAAGCAAAACTGTTGATGCTGAAATCTCTCATGACTCAAAAGATTTCTCTTATCACCTGTATCCTGAGTTCAGCAAAAACTCAACAATTCCAAACAATAAAACAGCATTCAGATACTTTATTGCTCACCTCCCATGCAGCTTCACCACATCATTCACCCTGCTTGTTAAGTTTACATATGTACATTTACCAGCTAGCAAGAACAATTATGTGGCTTAACCTTGAGAACAGAAGAGAAACAAGCTCTGCAAATCCTTTTGCTGAAAATGTTAGCCAGCGGAAAGGGGAAGGTGGGTTCAGTTTGGGCTCAAATATTCGGTTTGTAGTGCACTTTCAATAAACTAAGAGTTTTAGTTGTGCCGTTGGCACTTACACATGCAGAAAAGAAAAACCTTTTTTTTGCTGCGCTTCAAGTACAGTTTCACATTGTAAACCCTTGTGTGAGAAGTGGGGGTGGGAGGCAGGAAAAGAAATCGCTTCAGATGGAGGAAAGGCTTGTCTGCATTCTGCTTGTTTAGACAACAAATCTGCAACACTGCTCATTCAATACAAAGTAGTGGCATTCCAGTTGGTAATTGGTACTTGGGCAAATCTGTGCCCCTTGCAGGATGAAGCCAATAGTGAAGACTATTAAGTTATCAGCTGGAATACTGCCTACCTTGATAGAAACCAGTTGTACCATATTGTTGGCCTCCTTGCTGGAAATATTGCTCAAACTGTCCTCCCTGGTTGTAGCTTTGTCCACCTCTGCTGCTCCACCCACCACCTTGACCCCCACGCCCTCCACGACCCCCTCGGCCACGACCTCCTCGTCCTCCAGCTCGTCCTCCTCCCTGATCATGGCCACCATCCTGATACCTGTTGTCTTGATGTCCTTGGTAACCACCTCCTTGATAGCCACCCCCTTGATAGCTGCTACCACCTGATTGGTAGCCACCACCTCGATAGCCACTGGGCCCCCCATGGTAGCTAGAATCTTGATGACCACTTCCATCTGACCATCCGCCTTGAATTTTTCCTCTGCCTCCTCCACGTCCTCCTTGTTCTGTCCTATCATAGCCACCACGGCCCCCACCTCTGCTGCCTTGATCATATCCGCCTCTTCCACCTCCTCCGTAGGATCCTTGATCATATCCACCTCTTCCTCCTCCATAGGATCCTTGATCATATCCGCCTCTTCCTCCTCCTCCATAGGATCCCTGATCATATCCACCTCTTCCATAAGAGCCCTGATCATATCCGCCTCTTCCACCTCCTCCATAGGAACCTTGATCATATCCGCCTCTTCCACCTCCTCCGTAGGAGCCTTGATCATATCCGCCTCTTCCACCTCCTCGTCCACCACCAGACTGGACATTGTCTGGTCTTTTCTGCCATGGTGGCATCTCTGGTGGTGGAGCCTCAATTTCATTTGGCCTACCACCTCTATCTGGCACTCTTCCCATAAGCACCTGGATAGTGAAGAGATCAAGAAGAGTAATCACTCAAGGATAATATAATATTGAAAATAAGTTAAGTTACATTTTTGACACCTACAAAGTAAATATTAAACAGTGCAGTCCATGATTCCAAAACACAACAAAAAACTCTGAGTTTATTAAGATGTCGGAGGAACTCTACGCCAATTGAACTCATACCAGATAGATAGGTAATCTCACTACCCACAATCCTGCAAATTTCCATTTCATGGATTTATCCAGCTCTGTTTTGATATTCAGCAAATCTTCTTATTACAACTACTCAGGCTCTACATTGCAGATCATACAAATTCACTGCACCTTTTTTCCTCTCATGCTTTTCATTGTTATTGTAAGCGTGGCTACTTTTTATAGAAGCTTCTGATAAATGCTGCCTTATCTACACTATCAATACTCTTCATGCCAATAATCACCACTAGTTCAAGCAGTGTGGGGAGGGATTCACTCCAATGCTTCCTTATACACTTCTTCTGTTCAAGGCCATGACATGTTTGTGTCATTTGTACTTGTGTTTTATGCCTCTAATAATTAATTCAAGAATCTCATGCAATTTTTACACTGCCTATCTAAATATGTCGTGCCACCAAAGACCCTCAGAATTCCTTGTTACCACCCAAGCCAGCCCTACTTCAGTAAAATTGAGCTATTTATGTTCTCTTCATATCAACCAAAATTATCATTGTCCTTTGCTGTATCAATGTTATATGTATCTGCCTATTTCTGTTATCCATGTTCTCCTGGAGACCATCACCCAACTGCACTTCCTAAATTTTGGGTGTATAAATTGGCCCTTGGTATTATACCTTATATACAGTACCCATATTAGTATCGGTGACTTTAGAGGAAATACACCACCATTAAGTTTTCATTGTAATTACTGTATAAAACTTGACAAGCAGGAGGTCAGGCACTTGCACCCTGAGGGTTAAAACCTTCAATCTAGTGCAAACAGATAATACAATTACCAGTGAAGAGTTAACACGTGTTTGTTACAATGAATGACACACTGCAATGTTGTTCAGCAAGGCTCCACTTTTGTCAGTACTGGCAGAGGCATGAGTAACTGTACCTTATTGACAGCACATGCAGTCTTCTCTCGGATGGTGCCGCTGCTGGTTCGCAAAATCTTGGACAAGTCCTCCCGAGCAGCTAGTAGATGTGCAACAGAAATAGTGCTTTTTGGACTCAGGGTTGCACGCTTGGGCTGATAAATTTTAGCCAATTTTTCAACCTGGCTCTGTACAGAGCAGAAAATATATAAAAAAACTTGGTATTAAAGGTAAAAGTACTGGATCATAATTCTGAAATCTACATAAAATTGGAATCTTCACTGTTACAGTTTTCCTCTGGCTAGTTTTCTTAGCATGGGGAACCTGGGGATATTTTATAACCACAAGCTGTATCTAGTTGGTTTGTGTCCATCATTTGTTACATTTAGCAGGTTCCCCCCTAAACCTGCAAACTAACCATCGATGTATAATTGGAAATGACAGAGAAAGACTTAAAATCCCAAAAACCTACTGCACTGCTTTGAAAGATGTGGTAAAATTAGTCTATCATTTTTCCAAAATAAGTTTAAAACAAGCTTACAAAATACAGACAATATTATATATAAATCTGTATATATCTGGAATGGTTCCAGAGACTGGAAAATTGCAAAGGTCACTTCACTCTTCAAGAAGGGTGAGAGACAGAAGAAAGGTAATTATAGGCCAATTAGTCTGACCTCAGTGGCTGGGAAGATGTTGTGAGTTGATCATAAAAGATGTGGATTCAGGGTACTTGTAGGCACATGATAAAATAGTCCATAGTCAGCCTGGTTTCCTCAAGGGAAAATCTTGCCTGACAAATCTGTTGGAATTCTTTAAAGCAGGCTAGACAAAAGAGAATTGGTTGATGTTGTGTACTTGGATTTTCACAAGGCCTTTGATAAGGTGCCACACATGAAGCTGTTTAACAAGCTACAAGCCCATGGTATTACAGGAAAGATTCTCACATAGATAAAGCAGCGGCTGACTCGCAGGAAGCAAAGAGTGAAAATAAAAGGAGCCTTTTCTGGTTGGCTACTAGTGATGTTCCACAGGGGTCTGTGTTGGGACTGATTCTTTTTATTGAACTGAACTGACTTCATTTCTTACATCCTTCACATACTTGAGTAAAAATCTTTACGTTACATCCCCATCTAAATGTGCCATGTGCAATCACAGTAATTTATAATAAATAGAACAGTCAATGTAATGTAGAGTACACTCAAATCAGCGTGAGTTCATCAGTCTAATGGCCTGGTGGAAGAAACTGTCCTGGAGCTGGTTGGTCCTGGCTTTTATGCTGCGGTACTGCTTCCCAGATGGTAGCAGCTGGAGTAGATCGTGGTTAGGATGACTTGGATCCCCAATGATCCTACAGGCCCTTTTTACACACCTGTCCTTGTAAGTGTCCTGGATCATGGGAAGTTCACAACTACAGATGCGCTGGGCTGTCCGCACCACTCTCTGCAGAGAGTGTTACGTGCTCATAATTTGGATGATGGAATTCATGGTTTGTTGCAAAATTTGTAGACAATATGAAGATAGGTGAAGGGGCAGGTACTTTTAAAGAAATAGGGAGGCTACTGAAGGACAAGACAGATTAAGAGAATGGGCAAAGGAGTGACGGATGAATACAGTGTTGAGAACTGTATGGTCATGCACTTTGGTAGGAGAAATGAGAGGGTTGAATTTTTCTAAATGGAGAGAAAATACAAAAATTTGAGGCACAAAGGGATTTGGGAGTGCTTGTACAGGATTCCTAAAGTTTAATTTGCAAGTTGAGTCTATAGCGAAGAAGACAAATGCAATGTTAGCAGTGATTTCAAGAGGACTGAAATATAAAAGCAAGGATATAAAATTGAAACTTTATAAAGCACTGGTGAGGCCTCTCGGAGTATTATGTGCAGTTTTGGGCCCCTTATCTTAGAAAGGATATGCTGAAACTAGAGAGGGTTCAAAGGAGGTTCATGAAAATGATTCCAAGATTGAATAGCTTGTCACATGAAGAGTGTTTGATGGCTCTGGGTTGTATTCACTGGAATTTAGGCGACCTAATTGAAACCCAGGGAATGATGAAAGGCCTTGATATAGTGGATGTGGAGAAGATGTTTCCTATGGTGGGAGTGTCTAAGACGGGGGTCGGCAACCCGCGGCTCCGGAGCCACATGTGGCTCTTTTACGTCTGTGCTGCGGCTCCCTGTTGCTTTGAGAAATAATTGGTTGTGGCGACCCTTTTCCTGGCACATCCGAACCGACTCACAATTAGATAGCCTACGGGGGTTTGCGAGCACAGAGCTTTGGAGCCTCTGCGCCATGGGGGCAGGTTGAGGGAGGCTTAAAAGTGAGGCTGAAGATTTCGAATAAAGTTTTTTCCTTCGACTGCAGTTACCGACTCCGTGTCGTAATTTTAGCGCTGCGTGTAGCACACCGCTACATGGTCAGTATTTAATTAAAATGTATTTTATGTTGGTTTGTTAGTTTTTGAAATGTAAATCTAAATTTGAAGATTATGGTGATCTTGTACAATCTAAATAAGACGTTGTGGCGACCCATTTCCTGGCACATCCGAACTGGCTCACAATTAGCCAGCGTTCAGGCTAAGGGAGATAGCCTACGGGTGTTTGTGAGTACGTGTCTTTTGCAGCATCCGCGCCCATGGGGGGGCGGGTTGAGGGAGGCTTAAAAGCAAGGCTGTTTAGTTCGAATAAAGCTATCTTTGACTGCAGTTTACTGACTGCGTGTAGCACACCGCTACAACGTGTTTTTATCGCTGGCTGTCCAGAGGGGAGGTGCTGAAACGCTTTGTCGCGTGTCTGGAAGAAGTGAAAACTTTCCTGGGCAGCAAAGGGCTCACCTTTCCTGAGCTGGAACAGCCAGAGTGGCTGGAAAAGCTACACTTCATGGTAGACATGACAGCGCACCTGAACACGCTGAACACAGCTCTTCAGGGGAAAGGACGCACAGCCCTGCACATGTTGGAGGATGTTTTGGCATTCGAGCGCAAGTTGACAGTGCTTGCCAGAGATTTACAGAAAGGCACATTGTCTCACTTCCCCAATTTGAGAGAGTTCAAACAAGGTCACGACTTGATAAATTCGGAGTATTTACATTCTGCAATCATCGCAATGCAAACATCGTTTGGGAAACGCTTCTGTGAGTTCAGAGAGGAAAAAAACACATTATCCTTCCCGGTCACTCCCCTAAGCATCGATCCATCCCTACTGAATACGACTGCATTGTCAGGTGTGAGTCAACCTGAACAAGGATGATAAATATTTTAATTGCCTATTATTTTGCGTATATTTATATGTTTTCATTGTTCAGTGAAATAGTCCTTTTATTTTTCAGGTTGACAGCTGGCTGACGTTATTTTTGGTTTGCTGCTGACGGCAAATTTAAGTTTGGCGTTTTTCATAAATACAAGAAGGACTCAAATAGACATTGAGTATTTTACTTAAAAGTAACCTTCAACCCAACGTCTTTTTTTCGGAGGTCAAAATGTTTTTGTTGCATGCAGAAATGTAATTTCGTTTTCTCTGCAGGAGTTCATCAATTTCATAAATGCAACACATTATAGTTTGTTTATACATAGCATAAAGGCAAAACAAAACGTTGTATGCAGTGTTATTTCATTTTAAATGTCAAACGGGTTTTGCGGCTCCCAGTGTTTTCTTTTCTGTGGGAAACGGGTCCAAGTGGCTCTTTCAGTGGTAAAGGTTGCTGACCCCTGGTCTAAGACCAGAGGACACAGCCTCAAAATAGAAGTGCATCCTTTTAGAACAGAGACGAGGAAGAATTTATTTAGCCAGAGAATGGTAAATCTGTGGAATTCTTTACCATAGGCAGCTGTGGAGGCCAAGTACTTATGTATATTTAAGGCAAAGGTTGTTAGATTCTTGATTGGTTAGGACATGAAAGGATACAGGGAGAAGGCAGGAGATTGGGGATGAGAGGAAAAATGGATCAGCCATGATGAAATGACAGGCCAAATGGCCTAATTCTGCTTCTATACCTTATGGTTTGAATAAATAGATTCTGAAAATGTACACAAATTATTACTAGTTTTAAAAATTCTACCAATTTCAAAGTTCCTGAAAAGGTGAAATTTTTTTCACAAAACACATCTTCAAAAGGCAAATCTAATGAAACTATGAAAATTATTCCAGTAGCTGCCTTTCAGTTAAGTGAAAGGAATATAGGGTACTCTAAGTCAGATTACAAATGGCACACCCAGCTTACATCCATTATTCATAACCATATATGTACAGTTCAAAACCTTTTCTGAAATTGATCTTGTTAGGAAATGATTTTCTTACAAGGGTCAATGTGTTTAGGAATAAAGGGGAAATCAATACAGATCTTAATCAATGAGTACTATACCTTAGCTCGGTCAGACCACCCAAATGACTGAATGGTTACATCCATACGTTTCAGCAACATCTTTCGTCGCACTTCATATTCATTAACAAGGATTTGATTGATGGTTTCTAGTTTTTCCTAGAAACAGAGAGCAAATTATAACTATAACTACACCAAAAGAAAATATGCACAAGCTCAAATACTTAATCAACATTGTCTACATCACTAAAGTTTCCAAATTAGCTACCTACTGGAAGAATATCAGTTTGGTTTAAATTTAACAAGCAGACACTATTCACTTGTAACCTAGCAGCAAAACATTACAAAGATTTAAATGGTTCAGAGAGAGAACCAACTATAAATTTTGTTTCATGCAGAAGAATGCTGCTCCAATAATTAGCCATGGAAATACACTGTAGGGATCCACTAATGATGTTTCATCTTCAGACATCATGGGCATGTACTTGTGCATGTTGAAATAAAGATATACACTACAGATCAGAAACAGGCACTTTGGCCATCCATTCCATGCCAAACTGTTCTTTTGTCTAATCCCATCAACCCACATATGGACCATAGCCCTCTGCACCCTTCTCTTCCAAGTACTTATCTAAATATATAATTCTGTAATGTCCTAAAGGTAAAATGCCTTACATTTAAATTTTGGCTCTGTAACTAGACAAACCCAATGGTGGAATACTAGCAAAAAGGGGAAACTGCACAGCTTTATACTAACAAGGACTTCCATACAAATGGCAATATTACTCATTTGCATGATCAATTCCATGGAAAATGTTTAAGTAGGCAAGTGCAAATAATTTTACAAGCAAAAATTAAAAATAAAACTAATGTAAAACTATGCATTTTGAACTAAACATTAAAAAAAATCTTAATACTTATATTTAGACATTATTATTTGAAAAGCTTTTAAATGTTTTGGTCTGTTAGAGCATCTTAAAAATTGTCCAAAAAAGTCTTTGACATCAGTGAGCTGTCAGGGCCATCAGGGCATTCTAGGGTGTTCATTGTATACCACCAGAGATCTTGTTGGTTAAGAGTCTGCTTTTCCTGTCAGATAAATCTCAGGTGCTGAGTTGCTTGGCTCTCCATATCAAAAAACACGAGAAAGAGAGTAAATGAGGATTGTAAGTGGTGACTACATGTGCAGAACATTTTGACCTATTATAAATGGGAACAAAGAATCACTCTTTTATGAAATAGACCTAGTCGACTGCAGTGCAATCCCCTTTGACTAAATGATGTACAACTCCTTCAATGCAACCCAATACTTAGCATTACATTTATCATGTTATAGGTCCTGATGGTTGGAAGTTGAGTCAAGGTGAGTTCAAATTACCTTTCTGCAGCAAGCAGAGGAGCTCATTACAATTAGGTAATTTTAAAATCCGTTACTATAATGAAAGATCGTGTCTGTGTACTGCAATACTGCTCCCAACTAGGATAGTTGGCTGTTATCTTTACTGTAAGTGTAATTTTTTTCTGCTTTCTTGGCTAGAATTGGAATCATTAGCAACAAAAGTGAAAAATGAATATTGTTGGTACAAAAATCATGATTATGGTTCATCAGTTTTTTGCCTCTTCTTATCTCTGCAGTATATTTACAATTAGGGTCCTGAAAGAACCAAATTCAACTAAGATTTCAGGTAATGCATGTCATTCTTATTCCTTGTATAAAGAGAATCTAACTTACCCTCTTCTTCCAAATATTTTAAATGCAAGGTCCCAGTTATCCATCTAATTGGATGAAAAATATTTCTTCTACTAGTTGTACCAAAACTACAAGTATTCCTTCATCTTCTCTGCTATAAAGAGATCAAACCCAGTTTCTGAAAAATCCCCAGGTGACAGAAACTCTTCAATGTTTGTATCATGGAGACATAAGACATAGTACTCCATATTTCACCTGATGGCATTAACATGGAATTCTCCAATTTCTGATAAACTGCTCCCCACCCCTTTCCTCGTTTCCTGATCCTGATTTGATCAAGGTAATAGGGATAATTCTGGGAATTATAGAGCAGTGAGTCTTACATCAGTGGTGGGCAAATTATTGGAGTGGATTCTACAAGCATTTGAAGAAGGGAGAGACAATATGGCTTTGTGAGGGCCAGGTCGTGTCTTAGAAGCTTAAAACAGTTTTTCAAGGAGGTGATAAAACAAATTGATGAAGGTAGAGTGGTAGATGTGGTGTTTGGAGATTCAAACGAGAGGACATGATTTGAGAGTTAGGGGGCAGAAGTTTAAGGGAAACACGAGGGGGTATTTCTTTACTCAGAGAGTGATAGCTGTGTGGAATGAGCTTCCTGTAGAAGTAGTAGAGGCCAGTTCAGTTGTGTCATTTAAGGTAAAATTGGATAGGTATATGGACAGGAAAGGAGTGGAGGGCTATGGGCTGAGTGCGGGTAGGTGAGATTAAGAGTTTGGCACGGACTAGGAGGGCCGAGATGGCCTGTTTCCGTGCTGTGATTGTTATATATGGTTATATGAATTTAAGTATTTGACAAAGTCACCAGAATATGCCGCCACAGGATCTATAGAAACACGTTTGCCTGAATTTGGAATTGGCTTGCCCACAGAAAGCAGATGATGATAATAGACGAGTGTATTCTGCCTAGAGGTTGGCGACTAGGGATATTCCATTTGGGTCTGTTCTCGTACCCCTAATCTCTGAGACTTTTTTTTACAAATGTCTTGGATGAGGAAGTGGAAGGGTTGGATAGTAAATCTGCAGCTGACATTTAGGTTGGCGATGCTGCAGATAGTGCAGAAGACTGTTCTAGGCTGAAGGCAGGATGCAGAAAAGCAGTTTATGGAGTTTAATCTTGAAAAATGTGAAGATATCCCTTTTGGAGGATTGAACTTGAAGGTGTTGTACAAGGTTAATGACAGGATTCTTAGCAGTGTGGAGGAACAGAGGGATCTTGGGGTTCAAGTCCATAGATCCCTCAAAGTTGCCACACAAGTTGCTAGGGTGGTTAAGGCGGCTTATTGTATGCTGGCCTTCATTAATCAGAGGACTGAGTTCAAAAGCTGTGAGGTTATGCTGCAGCTCCATAAAAAAAAATTGGTTAGACTGTGCTCAGTTCTGGTCACCTCATTACAGGAAGGATGTGAAAGCTTTAGAGAGTGCAGAGGACATTTACTGGGACGTAACCTGGATTAGAGAATAGGTCTTATGAGGAAAGATTGAGTGAGCTACCTCTTTTGTTTGGCTGATGGAGGAAAAGAGGTGACTTGATAGAGGTGTTTATAAAGGTTATTATGAGACAGTGGTCAGCTGGCACCGTTTCCCAGGGTGGCAAAGGCCAATACCAAAGGTCATCTGTTTAAGATAAGTGTAGGAAAGTTTAGCAGAGAAATAAGAGAAAATCTGCAGATGCTGGAAATCCAAACAACACACATAAAATGCTGGAGGAACTCAGCAGGCCAGGCAGCATCTATGGAAAAAAAAAATCAGTTGACTTTTTGAGGCGAAAACTTTTGCCAGAACTGGAGAAAATAAAAAGCTGAAGAGTAGATTTGAAAGGTGGGGGGAGGGGAGAGAGAACACCAGGATAGGTGAAACTTGGAAGGGGAGGGATGAAGCAAAAAGCTAGAAAGTTGATTGACCATGGAAGAAAGAAAAAAAGGTGGTGGGGGGGGGGGGGGGGAAAGAGGGACACCAGAGGGAGGCGATGGGCAGACATGAGAGAGGGAAAAGAGGATGGGAAATGGTAAAGGGGGGGCAGGGGGAGGCATACAGGCATAACTGGAGGTTTGAGAAATGGATGTTCATGCCATCAGGTTGGAGGTACCCTAATGGAATACAAGGTGTTGTTCCTCCAACCTAAGTGTGGCCTTATCACGACAGTGTAGGAGGCCATGGATGGATATATGAGAATGGGAAGTGGAATTAAAATGGGTGGCCACTGGGAGATCCCACTTCTTCTGGCGGATGGAGCACAGATGCTTGGCGAACCCATCTCCCAGTCTATGTTGGGACTCACTGATATACAGGAGGCTACACCGGGAACACTGAACCCAGTATACAAACCCAACAGATTCACAGGTGAAGAGCCGCCTCACTCGGAAGGACTGAATGGTAGTAGGGGAGGTAGTGTAGGGCACTTATTCTGCTTGCAAGGGTAAGTGCCAGGAGGGACGAATGGACAAGGGAGTTGCATAGGAAGCGAACCCTGTGGAAAGCAGAAAGTGGTGGGGGGAGGGAAAGATGTGTTTAGTGGTAAGATGTGTTGAGGTGGTGGAAGGGCGGAGGTTTCGGAGAATTATTAGCTGAACACGGAGGCCGGTGGGGTGGTGGGTGAGGACAAGAGGAACCATATCCTTAGTAGGGTGGCGGGAGGATGGGGTGAGAGCAGCAAAGCATGAAATGGAAGAGATTCGTTGAGAGTAGCGTTGATGGTGGAGGAAGGGAAGCCCCTTTCTTTGAAAAAGGATATCTCCTCCGTCCTAGAATGAAAAGCCTCATCCTGAGAGCAGATGTAGCAGAGACAGAGGAAGTGAGAGAAGGAGGACATCAGAGGTATGTTTTTGTAACACAGAATGTTGAGTGCCTGGAATGCACCACTGAGGGTGGTGTTGAAGGCTGATGCAATATAAATGTTTCAAAGATTCTTAGACAAGCAAGTGGATAAAAAAAACATGAAGGATTATGAGGTTGTAGGAGGGAAGGGATAGATTGATCACAAAATTTTATTTTGGTTGGTACAACATCATGGGCTGAAGGGCCATGTTCTGTTCTACCCAATTCCTTCTACTCCCACCCCAACTCCCTATCACCCTGGTTCTCTCTTCTCCTCCAACCACTCCATCTATCCACTGCCCATACACTCCTACCACTACATTCCATCCTTCTACCGTTCCCATCTGGCTATCCACCTCCCTTATTGGGTTCCTTGCTCTTCTTTTCCTTGCCCAGATTCCATCATCTGCAACCTTTTGTTGACTCCACCAACTCCTCCCATCCTATTGGCATTTCCACTCTTCCCCCCTTCATCTGTCCAACACCCCTCCTCTGGCTTTACCAATTGCTCTGCCTCTTTCCCTCGTTTGTTTATGCTGGCCATCATCCCTTCATCCCTCCACTGAGTTAGTCCTGTAAAGTGCACATATCATTCTTCTGTTGCCTCTCCATGTACTTGACAACCTACCGTGAGTGGTACCAACATATGCACAGCATTCCATCCAAGGTTTAACCAGGAAGTAGATAAAAGTTTAGTAAGATTTTAAACTACTTATTTCCCCACATTTACTTCCTATTTATAAAGCCTGGATCCCAGTCAGATTTCAATGAAGTTAATAAAGTTAACAACTTGAACTTTGACAATATTTACAAACAACATGGTTGAAAACAGGATTTGGCATCGAAAGTGCTCAAGAAATTTTGTCAGTAATCAGAAGAACACTATTGTTGAGTGCATTAAAGTACTGGATAATTATCTAGTTAAAGCTAGTTATGGATCAAAATTACCAATCATTTATTCCATTCAGATTGAAAATTATTACAATTATTGATATCACAAATAGTTAATAAGTAAATTACTTACCCAGTGAAGTGGGCCAAGTGCTTTTTTCATTAGAGGTTTACCCACATGATTAGGGGGTACTTTTGACAATGATTCTTTCAGCTGGAAGTTAAAGCATAGATGAAGTAACTCAAAAGACATTATTTAAAGTTGTAAACCAACAATCATTTGAGAAATGGCATACAAAATTAAACAAAGTAATCTAAATAGAGAAATCACCCAGCTAGAAACATTTATTTTTAAAGAGCCAATAAATTGGATTCCAACACAGAATGGACGTCTCAGCCAAAGAGTTCTTGGGGATGCAATGAACAGGGTGGCTAAAGGGTAAAGTGTAGACATGCTACAATTGGTTTGGTTAAGAGCACACAGGGTTGGGGGCAATATACATGGATAAGGGAGTGACTAACAGAAACAGAGTTAAGATAAATGATCGTCAGTAACTAGTGGTGTGCCATGGAGTTCAATGCCAGGGGCTCAACTATTTATCATCTTTGAAGGCATTGTAGCCAAATTTGCCGATGGTACAAAAATAGGTAGGTTAGCAGGGTCTGAGGACATACAGCATGAAAAGATATTTTGACATGTTAAGCAAATGACAAACATCCTCCCTAGAAGGATAAATATCATATATCCACTTTAATGGCGAGACACTACAAAATGTTGCATTCCAAAGGACCAAAGAGTCCTAGCATATGAAACAAAACATTTGCACACGGTCACAGCAAGATGTATAATGTGATTTTGACTTTATTGCAAGGGATATGGAGTATCAAAGTAGGGAAGATTTAATGCAGGCTCACAGTATGTTGGTGAGTTTGCACGCAAGATATTGCTTCCATTTTTGGTGTCCATATTAAATGATGTGCTTGTATTCGAGGCAGTGCAGAAAAGGTTTATTAGACTGATTTCTAGGATAGATGCCAATGTATGAAGAAACACTAAGCAGCTTGAGCTTTTATTCATTTGAGTAGAGAACCATTTGAAATGATTTTACTGAAATACAAGATTCAAGGGTTATTTCTGAATCAAGGGAGCTTATTTCAGAATATTTTAGAGTAGAAGAAATTTATTCCCTCAGGAGGATCAAGAATCTTTAGAATTCTCTATTCAAGAGTGTTGTGGAAAGGAGTCATGGAAAGTATAGGTGGAAGACCTGACATTTAAACTAAACTACAGAAGTCAAAACAAATGGAAAGGTAGAAGGAAAATGTAATTGAGGCCATGTTGGATCAGCTGTGATCTTATTCACTGAAAATGTGACCTAAAAGGGGCCAAGTGACCTATCCCAAGTTTGTTAATTCTAAATTGTCCACTTGAGCTGAGACATTTAAATAGTACAAAAAGTCAAAATTAGTGATTTAAAACAAGTGGATGACATATAGCTGCTGTCTCCAAAAGTCTGTTTGGAAAAGGTTACTTAAGTTTTACCAGTGCTTTTGACAATCAAAGAGTTCCTAGACAAAACTGCTTAAAGGTTAATAATGTGAGCTTGGTTATCTAAATTGAACTACAAGCAGTGCACCTAATATCTGTAGTCTCACTTTTTCCACTACATAACAACACAAATATTAATGTAAATTTGGGCTCCTTTGGCAATTCAGTCCCTATTTGCTTGCCACTGGACAGAACAAAGGCAAGATGTTATTTCTGAATTCTCAGCATTTCACCCTTCTGTTTTCACTTCAAGTGTGTCACTCCAAATGACATTATACACTCTGACTTCATTTAGATTATATTTTCCCTGTGGATGTTGGTGGCACAGGTCAGGGTTTAGAAACTTGTAGAAATGCTGAAGGCCATGATCACTAGTAATTAAAGAATTTGAAGCTACTAGATGGGTAACAAATCAAGCATGTGCTTTGTCCTGAATGCTGACGAGCTTATCAAATATGTAGTAGTAACTATGTTGGAAGAAAACACTTCCATTCTGCTGACTTAACCAGGGTACATAAAGGGAGAAACATAACATGAGTCACATCCAGTTCTCGCAAGTAATCCAAATTAGTTTTTGGTTAGTGACCTCAATTCTGATGGGAAATTTGACAAAAATAATGCCATTCAATGCTGAAAGGAGATGGTCACATTTACTTTTGTGAAGAGGATCATTCCCTGCCATTTGTGGTGCAAATGTTATTTGACAAATAATCAGCTCACAACTAAATTTTTTGCTACTAGTATCAGTGTTCACTTTTCTGCAAACCACACATGATCTAACATCATCTAAAGAAACCCAAATGCAGAGTTCAAATCAAGGAAGTAAAATCTGTAGTTTTCGCCTTATGATAAAAGGAAGCTTGCTGATGCAGTAGCCATAATGGTTAGGCCTGGATTTATGAGCAAAATTACTTGATACTATCCAAAAAATGTTAGCCATTTACTTGTAAACAATGCAAATTTCAAATGCTCAGAATACAATTTCAAACAAAATGAAAAAATATTAAAATCATATGCTTTGCATATGCAATTAAAACTTGCAAAGAAGTTACAGGTCATTTCACAGAGATCCAAAGTTAACTACAGTGCAGATTTTCAAAATTCCATATCCCACACCTTTTTAGCTTCAAAATGTATAGAATGTAAAAAGGTTTTCAGCATTAACATTCACGCAACGCTGTTTTCACATCTGTGACAGACTCCCTCTGTTTCGCAGTGTCAGTAGACTCGTCAGCAACATAGGTAATAATTTTAAGAATTTTCCAATTCCCCACCTATTGGAATGGATTATAGGACTTTATCTAGGAAAACTCATTCAATTTAATTGTCAAAAAATAATTTTTGAAGATAAAAACATCCTGAAAGTTCTCCTTGCTGCAATTCCAATGGCATCTTATTGTTTTAGATCGCAGGATTTAAAACAAAATTCTGCATCCTGAGATTTGAACGTGAAGTGGTTGGTTTAGTTTCATTGTGAGGTTCTATCTGAAAGGGCCACCATATTTTGCATGACTATCACAAAGACCATATGTGTTGGTGGAAACCTTTTCTACCAGAAACAAAGGTTACTCATTTCACTTAAATCCAGTTACATCTGAAGAGCAATTTCCAATCAAACCCCAGAACAGGTGCTGAAATTAAATGAATCTCAGTTGCTTCTGGAGATGGATTTCATGACATTAAGAGTTTATTAGTTCTTCCAGTTTCCTGCACTATATTCTTGTAAACTCACACTTTCTCAATTGATCATCCTCATGCATAACCAATGAGTATAACAGCTATAGCATGATCTTACATTGTTTTTTTAAAAAGATAAAAAATATTCATATAAAAATATAAGCCATCTTTAAGTTTCCTTGTAAGACAAATTTCCTCAAGGGGACATCAACATCCTAGTCAAAAGCAGTTCAGAATTTCTTGAAGAATGAAGGAATATGATTCCCTCAAACAGCAAGATGGGCAAATCAGTCATAATTATAAAAAATGACCATAAGAGAGAGGAATATTTGGCCTATCAAGTATGTTCCACCATTCCATTTGGTTGATTTATCATCTCTCTCAACCCCTTTCTCTTGCCTTCTTCCAGCAACTTTTGATGCCCCGATTACTCAAGCACCAATCAACCCCCGCATTAAATATACCCAATGACTTGGCCTACAGCGATGAATTCCACGGATTCACCACCCTCTTGGCTAAAGAAATTCCTCATCTCTGTTCTAGATGTACGTGCCTCTATTCTGAGGCTGTGACCTCTGGTTCTGGACTCCCCCATATTCGGAAACATCCTCCTCTCCACATCCACTCTATCTAGACCTTTCAATATTTGATAGGTTTCAATGAGATATCCCCTCATTCTTCTAACTCCAGCAAGTACAGGCTCAGAGTCATCAAACACTCATCATGTTAACCCTTTCATTCCTGAGACAATTCTCGTGAACCTGTTCTAGACTCTCTCCAATGTCAGCATATCTTTTCTTACATAAGTGGCCCAAAGCCGCTCGCAATACTGCAGGTACAATCTGACCAATATCCTATAAAGCCTCAGCATTACATCCTTACTTTTGTATTCTAGTCTTCTCAAAATGAATGCTAACATTGGATTTGTCTTCCTTACCACCAACTCAACCTACAAGTTAACAAGGACCTCCAAGTCACTTTGCACATTTGAATTCTGCACAAGGACTCCCGCGTATCCTTGCAACTTTGATTTTTGAATTTTATCCCAATTTAGAAAATAATCCGTCTTTATTCTTTCTACCAAAGTGCATGACTATGCACTTCCCTACACAATATTCTATCTGCCATGTCTTTACCCATTCTCCCAATCTGTCCAAGTCCTTTTGCAGACACCCTGCTTCCTCAATATTACTTGTCCCTCCACCTATCTTTGTTATCATTCATGAACTTGGCCACATGGCCATCAATTCCTTCAGACAAATCGTCGAATGTGAAAAGAAGCGGTCCCAACGCCAAACCTTGTGGCAGACCACTAATCAATGGCAAATGGTCAAATCAAACAATTTATGAAACCAAAACAGTTTTGAAAGTTTTTTTGAGAAGCTTTGCTCTAAAATAATGGGACTTTCATTTGTAGAATGCAATGTCTCCTATACAGAACTGGGTACTGAGATAGAGAAGTTGCAAACCCTGATGTGTGGACACCTGAGAATAAGGTACAGTGAAACTGTGCCAGTCAATAACACATCTAGAAGTGCAGCTTTACATTAGCTTGAAACCTGCAATCATCCTTATGGAACTCAAACTCAAACTTTAAAAAAATCATGTTTCCTCTATTATCATTCGCTTAAAAATAATATTAATATTACACCTTGGGAGGATAGGACCTTCACTTTAAGTTACAGCAGCTGTTCAGTTTCCAGGTCAAAATCAAATAAGCTTTCTGCTTATGTAATTTACTTGAAAATTTTTTTGAAGTGGGATTTCCATTACATATTGCATTTTTAAAGATATTTTACTTGAACAGTCTGACTTAATAAATCAAGTTTTAAGTAGTGCTGATTAGGACAATTCTATTGTCTGTACCTTTTTCTCAATCCCACTGAAGAACTGGAACATGGTGATGTTATCCGGGGGCTTGGACATACCCAGAGTAATGCATATAGTTTTCAACTCCACAAAGGATTGGCTTGGCTTGTCTGGTTCTTTCTTGGGTGGGTTGTTCACACCAAGCATCCGAGAAGATTCGAGCTCAGAGATCAGGTAAGCTAAGTGAAAAATACAGAGAAATACACAAATGATGAGTTGGATTTTATCCCAACCCAATGCCACCCTTCCATGAAATCACTGTCTACTGGTGAAGTACAGATTGAGTACCTACCAGACTCCTTTCGGTCAATCTTGCAACCTCGTATATCAAAAGGCTATATAATCTGGGTAAAAACATTCCATCCACTTCTAGCCCAATTCCATCCCCAAGATTCAATTAAGTGCACATGGGAATTTCAACAAGTTTTGTTTCAATCCTGTTATTCAGTGACGCTGAGGTTAGGTATAGTTTGAGTTGCCAAAGGTACTAAAAATTATAGAGCTTCCTGATCTGAAAAGCAAATTGTGTATCTAGTGAACAGGACAAATGTGCTTTGAAGGTAAAATGGTACATCCAATCGTAATGCATAATTAGGAAATTGGATGTATTTCCTATCAGACTATTAGTTGGGGAACACTTCGGGCCATTCTATTAGTGTGAAGACAGAAAGATAGGACTAATCCTCGAATTGAAGCTGAATTGGAAGAAGACATCAGAAAGGAACTCATAAAAATTGACTGAAGTATTCATATGTAAATAGGGATATCTAGCAAGTGGGAAGCTTTGAAAAGTGAGATAGGGAAAGCTCCAGACTAGTATATTGCTGTTAGGAGTCAAGGGCACAGCCAGCAAGATTAAGGAAAGATTAAACCAAGTTAAGTAAGCACTGAGAAGGTAAACAGTTTAAGTAGTAATATCTACCTCAGTTCATTACAGCCACTGCCTTAAAGTAAAATCAATGAAAAAAAAACCTGTCCTTTTACTCAGCCCAACTAGGCAATGGTTGCACTAATACCTTTCAGCCAAGTGGCTGGGAATCCTAACATTACACTTTCTTGCTAGACTTCATAAGGTATTCAACAATGAAGCAGGTGATAACCACATTCATACAGAAATCTCACAGTTGCTAGAAGTAATGTAGAGAAGGAGCAATTATTATATGGATAATTGCAGACATTTTCTTGTAAAAGCTAGGACATAAATCTAATTTGGGAATATTGATCACACCCTTGCAGCATTATAGATCTCTTCAACAATGAGCTGGACTGAGTGACCTCCAAGGCAGTACAAATAAAGAATTATTTCCTATTGTAAGCAATTCAAAATGTGTCCCAAGGTATACACAGTTGAAAGCTTGGTCCAAGACCAAAAACAGAAAATTTGATTTGAATTCATTGCAATGAAAAATACAAATAAATTGAAGTGTAGGTAGCAAGCGTTTTTGAGACAATATCCAAGGAAGTTGTGCCTTTTTCTGAGACCATCAGTTGTTTTTTTTGATGACAATTTGTCAAACCATTCAGTCGATCAAGCTTGTGCCAGGTCTGTGAAACAGCAACTTAATTCCCTTTTTCCAGTGAGTATAATATTTCTCCCCCCTAATGTAGCTGTTGAATCCCTTTTGGACAACCATCATACTTTCAAGGCATCAATTCTGTATCATA
Source organism: Hypanus sabinus (assembly GCF_030144855.1). Taxonomy (NCBI): domain Eukaryota; kingdom Metazoa; phylum Chordata; class Chondrichthyes; order Myliobatiformes; family Dasyatidae; genus Hypanus; species Hypanus sabinus. Next base: position 19,447,576 of record NC_082717.1, on the reverse strand, counting down.
ATTCTTCGACTTAAGTTTTTCTGTGTCACCCATGGTGCTTTTCTAATCACCTTAAATCTGTATCCTCTGGTCTTTGACCCGCCTGACTATGAGAAGTTTTCACTTTGTCCAGAATATGCAAAACCAAATCTAGATAATTAATTTATATCAACAAAAACAGAAAAATAAAAGATCCCAATAAAGATCTTCAAGGAAAAACACTGCTTACCTCCCTCCAAATCAGGAAATCAATAAACACTCTCATTATTCTAAAATAAGGGAGAAAATACTGCTGAAGGACAGGATTAACTGGATTGTTGTTTCTGAGAGCCGGCAAACCTCCTGGGCTAAATGCTTTGCCCAACTGAAGGAATGTCCTGGTTAATCTTTGTAATCATAAATTCATGATTTAATCAATTCAACCTAAAGCACTAAAATAGTAAACTGTATCCAAGTTAGGATTGCTCATTCAGTACAAGCACTAGTAACTGCATCCATGCACATTCACAAATCTTTGAAGAGAACATGTACTCAGTGACCACTTTATTAGGTACACTTGCTCATAAGGCAAATATCTAATCAGCCTATCAGGTGGCAGCAACTCAATGCACAGAAGCACACAGACATGGTCAGGAGGTTCAGTTGTTATTCAGACCAAAAATCAGAATGGGAAAGAAATATGATCCAAGTGACTCTGACCACTGAATAATTGTTGGTGTCAGACGGGTGGTTTGAATATCTCAGAAACTGTTGATCTCCTGGGATTTTCATGCAATACAGTCCCTAGTGTTTACAGAGAATGGGGCACAAAACAAAAAAAACATCTAATGAGCATCAGTTCTGTGGGCAAAATTGCCTTGTTAATTAGAGAGATTAGAGAAGAATGGCCAGACTGGTTCAAGCTGACAGGAAGGTGACAGTAATTCCAAGAGCTTCTCTGAATGTACAACATGCCAAACATTGAAGTGGATGGGCTACAGCAGCCGAAGACCACAAACATACACTCAGTGGCCTCTCTAATAGGTACAAGAAGTACCTATTAAAGTGGCCACTTTATTATCTTTAGGTCAGTGGTGTAGTGGCATCTGCACTGGACTTCAAGGTTGAGTGGTTCCCGGTTCAAATACGGCTGGCTCCTTGCGTGCCTTCCATCCGTACTGGGTTAAGCATTGAGCAAGCAACTCAGCCTCAATAAAACAAAAGACAAAAATGCTAAAGAAACATTGCTGCCCAATGCACCACAAGGCATGGAAAGGAAAAACAACTATTACCTTTAAACACATCAGCATAGCCAACCATTACAAAGTTTTAATTTTAAAGTAGAAAATTTCCTGTAACTTACTAAGTAGTAAAAGGCAATTATTTTTGTTCAGAAGACGTTTAGTGACATCTCCAGTCGTTAGAACAGAATAGGGACACTGCATCTCAGCTAGCAAGCCACTCATTTCCAGTTGAAATTCTTCAGCTTCTGTGGGACCTACGAAGTTGACAAAAATATATAAGTCACAAGTTCTAAAACTAGATATTTAAATATTTTCCCAATTGACCCATTTAGTACACAGTCTTACAGCATTTCTTCCATTGTTCCAGTTGTAAGATACAGACATGACCAGCATACTAATCAAAGTATCACGGTTGAAAAATATTGTAGACAAAAATGTAGCATTCTAGTTAAAAGTCGAGCATTCACTTTGAATATTAAAAAACAAAATGAGACTATTGCAGAAGCAAATGGAAATACCAACAAACATTCTGAGGATGTGATTCACAAATTACATTACACACATCTCTTAATAATGTTCCCACAACTGATGATCTCACTTTAATGACTATCATATTATTTCATGCTCTTGTTATATATTGCTATTTATTCATATTTGCATTTGCAGTTTGTTGTCTTCTATGCTCTACTTGATCTTCCATTGATCCAGTTTACAGTTACTATTCTATAGATCTGCTGGGTATGCCCGCAGGAAAAAGAATCTCAGGGTTTTATGTGATGACATATATGCACTCTGACAATAAAATTTACTTTGAACTTTAATGCAGGGGCACAACTAATAGAGCCACTACCCTTGAGTTGCATCACTCAGGTTATTGCATGTTCACCCTGTGACCAGGTGAGCATTTCTTAGGTGTTCTGTTTTCCTCTTACATCCCAAAGATGTTAAGTTAATTGGCCACTACAAATTCCCCTTCCTGTGCACTTGAGTGGTAGAATCTGGGGAGTAATGAGAATGTGGGGAGAATAAAAGGAATCAGTGTAAATGGGTGCTCAATGGGCCGAAGGGCTTTTTTCCATGCTATGCCTATGTCCAAAGTAAATTTTATTATCAAAACACATAAGTGACGATCTACCCCCCTGACAGTCATTTTCCTGTGGGGATACCCCAGCAAATCTATAGATTTGCTATAGATTTGTTATAGATAAATCTATAACAGGATCAATGAAAAATCAACCAGAGTGCAGAAGACAACAAACTGTGTAGATGCAAATATTAGTGAATAATGAGAACATCAGTTAACAAGATAAAAAGTTCTTAAAGTGAGATCATTGGTTATGGGAAGATTTCAATTGATTGGCAAGTGAGTGTAGTTATCCTTTTGTCAAGAACCTGATGATCGTGGAGTAGTAACTGTTCTTGAACCGAGTGGTGTTTACGATACAAATTATCAATTGATTTTCTGTGATTTTATTAACTTGAACAAAGGCACAGTAAGTCAGACTGATAACTGTAAAAGTACAAGCGAGTAATGAATGAGCACAAAGGCCTGCAAAGTTATCAGAACATATTTGCATCAGAATACCTATTCAACAAGTTAGTGCAAAATTACTACCATGTGGCGACCCACTTTCTGTGCAGGCGAACCGGCTCACAAATAGCCAGCGTGCGGGGGGGAGACCTTGGTAATGCACTTCTGACATCATTTCTGCCCAGAGAGGGTGGGCACTAGGGATTAAATGCTAGCGCCGCGAAGTTTGAATAAACTAGTCTTGAAACGACTTACCAACTGCATGTCGTTATTTCAGAGCTGTGTGTAGCACATCGCTACATTGGTGACCCCGACAGTCCGAACGGGATTTGGACCAAAGATGACCGATTCTTCATCTGTTCATGCAGTTTCACTAAAACTGATGACTTTCTGGACGCTGCGACCGCTGAGGACATATATCTGCTGCTGGCTGACGCAAATTTCAGTGACCCCCGGAAGGTGGCAGCCCGGGCAGACGTGCTGTGGAAAGCCAAGAGGGAGAGCGTGGTGTCCGTCGGTCAGATTACGAGGCCACGCGCCCAACAGCGGACCAGACCAGGCCCGGCAGGGGGGCGCATACAACACAGAGGCAGAAGTGAGGAGGCCAGTGAACAGTGGTGTTTCTGCCACCAGCGGTGGGGCGCAAAAGCCTACCGTTGTCACCTGCCCTGTAAGGGCCAGGGCCAGCTGCCGCTAATGACTATGGCGGCTGGCCACCAGGACAGCCTCTTGTACGTCTGGGACAAACAGTCAGGACGCCGCTTCTTGGTTGATACCGGAGCGGAAATCAGCGTCTTGCCCCCGACGGGGTATGACACCTGCAACAGGAAGCCAGGACCCACTCCGAGGGCCGCAAATGGCAGCATGATATGGACCTACAGCACCTGCATAGTGCAGATGCAGTTTGGTGCCAGCTGGTTCACGTGGAACTTCACACTGGCCGCCGTGGCCCAACCACTCCTGGGGGCGGACTTCTTGCGAGCTCACAGCCTGCTGGTCGACTTGCAAGGGAAAAGACTAGTACATGCTGAAACTTTCCAGACGTTCTCCCTGGGTGAAGCCAAGTTGCCGGCCCTACACCTGGACTCCATCACGCTGTCGGACAACGAATTCACCAGATTCCTGGCGGACTTTCCATCGATTCTGGCACTGCAGTTCATGGCAGCCATGCCCAGACACGGGGTTCAGGACCACCCCTTCACGCCCACGCACAAAGGCTCCCCCTGGAAAAGCTCCGCCTGGCGAAGGAGGAGTTCAAGAAGATGGAGGAATTGGGGATTGTACAGAGGTCCGACAGCCCATGGGTCTCCCCCTGCACATGGTGCCCAAAGCAGCGGGGGGTTGGAGACCATGCAGTGACTACCGCAGACTGAACGAGGCTACAACTGCAGACTGCTACCCTGTGCCGCACATACAGGATTTTGCAGCAAACCTGCACGGGGCAAAAATCTTTTCCAAAGTAGACCTCATCCGGGGATACCATCAAATCCCGGTGCACCCTGAAGACATCCCCAAAACGGCACTCATCACCCCTTTTGGCCTTTTCGAGTTCCTCCGAATGCTGTTCGGCCTGAAGAATGCTGCACGGACGTTCCAGCGGCTGATGGATGCGGTGGGACACGACCTGGACTTTGCGTTCATCTATTTGGACGGCATCCTTATAGCCAGCAGTAGTCGCCAGGAGCATCTGTCCCATCTCTGCCAGCTCTACTCCCGCCTGAGTGATTTTGGCCTCACGATCAACCCGGCCAAATGTCAGTTTGGTCTCGATACCATCGATTTCCTGGGCCACAGGATTACCAAAGACGGGGCAACACCTCTGCCCGCCAAGGTAAACGCGATCCGCCACGTTGCCCGGCCCAACACTGTCAAAGGCCTACAGGAGTTCGTTGGTACGGTGAACTTCTACCATCATTTCCTCCCCTCAGCAGCCCGTATCATGCGCCCTTTGTACACCCTGATGTCGGGTAAAGACAAGGACATTACTTGGGACGAGGAGGCTGCAGCCGCTTTCGTTAAAGCCAAGGAAGCCTTGGCAGATGCCGCAATGCTGGTGCACCCCAGAACGGACGTTCCGACCGCACTCACAGTGGACGCATTCGACACAGCAGTCGGTGGGGTGCTGGAGCAGCTCATCGAGGGGCGCTGGCAACCCTTGGCGTTCTTCAGCAAGCACCTACGACCACCCGAACTCAAGTACAGTGCCTTCGACCAGGAGCTGTTGGCACTGTATGTGGCAATCCGGCATTTCAGGTACTTCTTAGAAGGCATTCACTGCGTTCACGGACCACAAACCGTTGACCTTCGCGTTCACGAAGGTGTCCAATCCCTGGTCGTCCCGCCAGCAGCGACACCTGTCCTACATCTCTGAGTACATGACGGACATCCAGCATGTCTCAGGAAAGGTCATCACCGTGGCGGACACACTCTCCAGACCAGCTGTCCAGGCCCTGTCCCTGGGGGTGGACTATGCAGTACTGGTGGAGGCGCAGCAGGCAGACGATGAGATGCCCAGCTACAGGACCGCAGTCTCCGGTTTGCAGCTGCAGGACTTTCTCGTAGGCCCAGGTGAGAGGACCCTCCTGTGCAACGTGGCTGCCGGCCAACCTCGCCCCATCATTCCGGCAGCCTGGAGGCAGCGAGTTTTCGACTCCATACACAGTATGGTGCACCCATCTATCAGGACAACTGTCTGGCTGGTCTCCAGTAAGTCGTGTGGCACGGACTTCACAAGCAGGTCAGTGAATGGGCCAGAACGTGCGCGCAGTGCCAAACAGCCAAGCTGCAGTGGCACACTAAAGCCCCGCCGCAGCAGTTCGAACCCACCCGCTGGAAGTTCAACCACATTACTGTGGATATCGTGGGCCCCCCACCAGTGTCCTGAGGAGTGCGGTACCTCCTAACTATGGTAGACCGGTTCACGAGGTGGCCAGCGGTGGTCTCACTCACTGACACATCAGCTGATTCTTGTGCCTGAGCACTGACTGCAACCTGGGTAGCACGCTTCAGGGTACCGGCCCACATTACCTCTGACAGAGGTGCCCAGTTCACCTCCAGCCTGTGGTCAGCTGTGGCCAGCCTGTTGGGAATGCAGCTACACCACACTACTGCCTACCACCCACAGTCGAACGGACTAGTGGAACGCTTCCACCGTCACTTGAAGTCGGCTCTCATAGCCCGCCTGAGAGGACCTAATTGGGTGGACGAACTTCCCTGGGTCCTGCTTGGAATTTGCACAGCGCCCAAAGAGGATCTGCACGCTTCGTCGGCCGAGTTGGTGTACGGCGCACCCCTGGCCATCCCTGGAGAGTTCATATCAGCCCCAAGGGGGCAAGAGGAAGAACCCGCAGCAGTCCTGGACAGACTATGCGAAAGGCTTGGCAACCTGGCCCCGGTACCGACTTCACAGCACGGACGGACCCCGACCCATGTACCCAAAGACCTGCAGAACTGTAAGTTTGTGTTTGTACGAAGGGGCAGACACCGGGTACCGCTATAGTGGCCATACGAGGGGCCTTTCAAGGTGATCAACAACAATGGGTCCACGTACGTTCTGGACATTGGGGGCAGAGAGGAGGTTTTCACTGTAGACAGACTCAAACCAGTCCATGTGGACTTGGTGCAGCCATTCGAGGTTCAGGCACTGCGGCGCAGAGGCAGACCTCCCAAACAGAGGTTGATCCAGACTGTGGACATTGGGGGGTGTATCGCTGGTTCTGGGGGTGGGGTTATGTGGCAACCCACTTTTTGTGCAGGCGAACCGGCTCACAAATAGCCAGCATGCGGGGGAAGACCTTGGTAATGCACCTCTGACATCATTTCCGCCCGGAGAGGGTGGGCACTAGGGATTAAATGCCAGCGCCGCGAAGTTTGAATAAACTAGTCTCGAAACGACTTACTGACTGTGTGTCGTTATTTCAGCGCTGTGTGTAGCACCTCGTTACAACATTATTTTCCAATATTGTTATTTCATGTACAATCCGGATTAAAATCGTCATTCAAGTTTTACAATTTGTAACAAATGATTAAAAAACTTACTAGTAGTTGCATTGACATTTTCAACCAGTTTGAAAAGAGCTTTCAGTTCCATTATAAGCCAGGCACATAGTTTAGTATATTCTGGAGAAGCTGCCCCTTTAGTTGTTGCCAAATCCAGAGCGCCATTGTCTAGTAGTGGGCCTTTGTATCTGTAAAATATTACAGTGAACATTCAAGTCTTTTATTCCCACATTTATTAATGAAGTCCTATGTATAGATGGATTTCCAACCTCTACACTCTTTTGAAGCAAAGCTATAAGCACAGATACCAATAAGAATATGAATTTGTTGAAATGTTTTGAAATTAATTATTAATCCAACAGTAGTTTAATCCACTGCAACTGAGAAACATGCCTCAAAAAGAATTAGACTCTCTGAATAAAATCCCGATGGTCTCGGCCCAAATCTGTGTACTCTGTTCCATACATGCTGCCTGTCCTGTTGAGTTCCTCCAGCATTTTGTGTGTTGTGTTAAATAAAATGTCAGGATGATTCTTTCTAAACATAACTTTCACTTAAATACTTTGGTTAATATCCAGTTTAGGTCTGCATGTTCTCATTCACATCTTTGAAATGCTAATGAAATAGTTTCATAAAAAAAAGAAATTCTGATAAATGGTATTTGAGCTGTTGATTTCTCTCCAGTGATGCTATCTGATCACCTGTGCATTTTCAACATAGCATCCTCTCTTTACACTTCCCACATCTATCAGATGTGTCTGTGTGCTAGGTATATTGGGAAAAATCAGAGTTGTACAGCATAGAAAGACTGGTCATTACACCATTGCCAACATGTTTGCCCATTTACACTACTCATATTTGTGTATTGGTCTGCATTTATGACTTGCCTGTTATATGTCTCATGCATGTAGCAATTGTATCTGATCCCCCACACCTCCTGTGGTGACAAGTTCCAAATATAAACCACACGACAAGATTTACCCCATCAATTCCCCTCTAAAACTCCTTCTCACCTTAACGTATGCCTTCTTGTTTTTGAAAACCCTACAAAGGAAAATTATTCCAACTATGTTTCATATAATTTTATATGCTTTTATTGGGTCCCCTCATAACCTTCTTCACTCCAGAGAAAATGAACTTAGACTTTTCAATCTCTCTCCATAATTAAATTCTCCAATCCAAGAAATATCCTGGTTAATCCCCAGTACACCTTTCAGAAGGACCAAATCCTTTCAATAATGTGACAAATAGAACTGTTTTCAATACTCCCAAGTATGATCTTATAATATCTCATTTAAATGATTCAGTTTTCAACATTGCATCGTCTCTTTACACTTCCCACATCTATCAGATGTTGGCTTGAAACATAACCATTTCTTTGCCTCCACAGATGATGCTTGACCCAGAGTTCTTCCAGCAGCTTATTTCGAGCTTCAGATTCCAACATTTATAGTCTCCATTTCATGCCCAAAATTATGAAAACGAGCATGCTATTTACCTTCACCACCACCACCCTATCCACTGTGTTATCACTTTCAAAGAACAAACTTAAATCTCAAAGTCATTCTATTCCTCAACATTCCTTAGCAGCCTATCATTCAGTGTGTACATCTAGACATGTCACTTTGCAAAATGAATTGCCTCACAACTGTTAGGATTAAAACCGATCCATCAACATGGCACCCACCTTTTTATCTGAACTTTATCCTGTTGGAACCGAAGACAACTTTTCTCTTTATCCATGAAACAACAATTTTCATGTCATTTGCAAACTTACCCCTCATATACCCCTTACATTCCCATTCAAGTCATTAACATATTACAAACCATAAAGGACCGAGCATCAATCCCTGCACACAGACTTTTAATCAGAAAAGTATCCTTCTACCATCACTCTCTGTCTCTCATCACCAACTTGGATTGAACTTCAGATTGAATATACTCATGTGCCTTAACCTCTTGGACTAGCCTACCATGTGGCATCTTGCTAAATGTCTTAATAAAGTTTATTTAGCAAATGTCTACCTCCGTCTCCGTCAATCTCTCTTGCTTACCTCCTCAACTCAAACCTGAAGCAGCATTATTTAGCTTATCATAAATAACCTGCCTCTCATTGCCATCAATAAATGCCCATTCTTCAAATATAAACTTTGGGAATCCAAGCAAACACTACACTCTCCCTCCCACCCCCCCCCCCCCCCCCCACACCCAATGCTGCCCCAAACCTAAACAGTTTTTCCTGGTTCTCCACTTTATTGAAGCCAGTTGCATCTCAAAGGTTTTGATGAAATATCACTGAGTGACAATATATTTCCAACATATAAGGGCAGATCAGACGTGTCAGTGTTGCAATTAAATAAAGGAGACTACGGAGCCATGAGGGAAGAGCTGGCCAAAGTTAAATGGGCGGATGTCCTGGCAGGAAAGACAGTGGATCAGCAGTGGCAGATATTCTTGGGCATAATACAAAAGATGCAAAAGCAGTTCATTCCAATGAGAAGGAAGGATTCAAAGAGGGGGAAGGGGCCACAGTGGTTGACAAAGGAAGTCAGAGATTGTATAGCATTAAAGAAAAAGAAGTATGACTGGGCTAAGATGAGTGGGAATACAGATGATTGGGAAAGTTTTAAGGAACAGCAGATTTTAACTAAAAAAGCAATACGGAGAGAAAAAAATCAGGTATGAGCTCAGTCTAGCCAGGAATATAAAAGGGGATAGCAAAAGCTTTTTTAGCTATGTGAAGAGAAAGAAGATAGTTAAGAACAATGTTGGCCCCTTGAAGAATGAATTGGGAGAAATTGTTATGGGAAACAGGGAAATGGCAACAGAATTTAATGTGTACTTTAGATTTGTCTTCACCAGGGAGGACACAAGCAATCTCCCAGATGTATGGATGGGCCAGGGTCATAAGATATCAGAGGAATTGAGACAGATTGACATTAGGAAAGAAACTGTGATGAGTAGACTGGTAGGACTGAAGGCTAATAAATCCCCGGGTCCAGATGGTCTGCATCCGAGGGTTCTAAAAGAGGTGGCTCAGGAAATTGCGGATGCATTGGTAATCATTTTCCAATATTCCTTAGATTCAGGATCAGTTCCTGAAGATTGGAGACTGGCTAATGTCATCCCACTTTTCAAGAAGGGAGGGAAGGAGAAAATGGAGAACTATTGCCCTGTTAGCCTAATGTCAGTCGTGAGGAAGATGCTTGAGTCCATTATTAAGGACGAAATAGTGGCACATCTTGATGGCAGAAATAGGATTAGGCCGAGCCAGCATGGATTTACCAAGGGCAAATCATGCTTGACTAATCTGCTGGAGTTTTTTTGAGGGTGTAACAAGGATGTTAGACGAGGGTAAGCCAGTGGATGTTGTGTACCTAGATTTTCAGAAGGCATTCGATAAGGTGCCACATAGGAGATTGGTGAGTAAAATCAGAGCTCATGGCATTGGGGGCAGGGTTTCAACATGGATAGAAAACTGATTGGCAGATAGAAAGCAAAGGGTAGCAGTGAATGGGTGTTTCTCGGACTGGCTGGAGGTGACTAGTGGGGTACCACAGAGCTCTGTATTGGGACCACAGCTCTTTACGACTTATGTCAACGATTTAGATGAGGGCATTGAAAACTATATCAGCAAGTTTGCTGACGATACTAAACTGGGTGGCAGTGTGACATGCGAAGAGGACGTTAGGAGAATACAGGGAGACTTGGATAGGCTGGGTGAGTGGGCAGATACTTGGCAGATGTCATTCAATGTGAATAAAAGTGAAGTTATCCACTTTGGAAGCAGGAATAAGAGGGCAGAGTATTGTCTGAACGGTGTAGAGTTAGGTAAGGGAGAAATGCAAAGAGACCTAGTTCACCAGTCAATGAAGGTGAATGAGCAAGTGCAACAGGCAGTGAAGAGGACAAATGGAATGTTGGCCTTTGTTACAAGGGGAATTGAGTACAAGAGCAAGGATGTCCTTTTGCATTTGTACAGGGCCCTGGTGAGACCACACCTGGAATATTGTGTACAGTTTTGGTCTCCAGGTTTAAGGAAGGACATTCTGGCAATTGAGGAAGTGCAGCGTAGATTCACTAGGTTGATTCCTGGGATGGCAGGGCTGTCTTACACAGAGAGATTGGAGAGATTGGGCTTGTACACGCTGGAATTGAGGAGATTGAGAGGGGATTTGATTGAAACGTTTAAGATAATTAAAGGATTTGATAGGATTGAGGCAGGAAATATGTTCCAGATGTTGGGAGAGTCCAGTACCAGAGGGCATGGATTGAGAATAAGAGGTCAGTCATTTAAAACAGAGTTGAGGAAGAGCTTCTTCTCCCAGAGAGTAGTGGAGGTGTGGAATGCACCGCCTCGGAAGTCGGTGGAGGCCAATTCTCTGGATGCTTTCAAGAAGGAGCTAGATAGATATCTGATGGATAGGGGAATCAAGGGATATGGGGACAAGGCAGTGACTGGGTACTGATAGTGAATGATCAGCCATGATCTCAGAATGGCGGTGCAGACTCGAGGGGCCGAATGGTCTACTTCTGCACCTATTGTCTATTTCATTGAGTCCATAAGACTATAAGAAATCGGATCAGAATTAGGCAATTCAGTCCATCGAGTCTTCTCCGCCATTCCATCATAGCTGATTAATTAACCCTAGCAAGCCCATTCTTCTGCCTTCTTCCGTTATCCTTTGATGCCCTGACTAATCAAGGACTTTTAATTTCCACTTTAAATATACTCAATGACTGAGCCTCCACAACCTCTGGCAATGATTTCCATAGATTCACTACATTCTCACTAAAAAAATTCTTCCTCATCTCTGTTCTAAAAGGACGTCCTTTTATCCTGACTCAATGTCCTCCAATCCTAGACTATCCTACGATTGGGAACATCCTCTTAACGTGCAGTGTATTTAGGTCTTTTAATATTCAATAGGTTTCAATGAGAACCCTCCCCTCACTCATTTTTTTTAAAACTCCAGCGAGTACAAGCCCAGAGCCATCAACTGCTCAGTCACAATACAGAATGACTCCGTGTTCATTCTAACCTTCAGCTTGACTAGTAAGCATGTCAAAGGTTACAGAGAAAAGGCAGGAGAATGGGGTTGAGTGTTCTAATAAGTCAGGCATGATGATATGGCAGAGTAGGCCGAATAGCCTAATTCTGCTATTGGTCTTATGTTTTAATTCTGGGAAAACAAACCCAACCAATTTAGTCTCCACTCATATCCAAAATCACTTGACCAAAACAATGTCAGAATCAAAATTAGGTTTAATATCACTGGCATATGTTGTGAAATTTGTCGTCTTTGCAGCAGCAGCACAATGCAACACATAAAAAGGGGGGGGGGGGGAACCTGAATTAAAGTACACGTCCATTCAGAAATCAGATGGTAGAGGAAAAGAAGCTGTTCCTGAATTGTTGAGTATGTGCCTTCAGGGCATGCCTGGATGATGGGGGTCCTTAAAGATGGGCGCTGCCTTTTTGAGGCATCATTCCTTGAAGATGTCCTGGACACTACAGAGACTAGTACCCATGATGGACATGACTAAGTTTACAACTCTCTGCAGCAGCCGCTTCCCCTCACCCCACGTCCAAACCAGGCAGTGATGCAGCCAGTTTGAATTCTCTCCATGGTACAACTGCAGATATTTGTGAGTGGCTTTCGTGACGTACCACATCTTCTCAAAACTCCTAATGAAATATAGCCACTGTCGTGCCTTCTTTGTGGCTGCATCAATATGTTGGGTCCTGATGAGATCCTTAGAGGTGCTGATACACAGAAACTTGAAATTGCTCACTCCTTCCATTTCTGATCCCTCTACGAGGACTGGTGTGTGTTTCCTCATCTTACTTTCTCATTCCTCAATCAGTTCTTTGGTCTTGCTGACGTTGAGTGCAAGGTTGTTGCTGCAACAGCACTCTAGCTGATATATCACTCCTTTAGTCTCTCGTCACCATCTGAAAGTTTGCCAACAATAGTTGTGTCATTAGCAAATTTATAGATGGCATTTGAGCTGTGTAGAGTGAGTAGGACAGTTACGGGTGTAGAGAGAGGTCAGTGGGCTAAGCACACATACTTGAGGAGTGTCAAGTGTTGATTGTCAGCAAGGTAGAGATGGTATTTCCAATCTCCACAGATTGTGGTCTTCCAGTTAGGAAGTTGAGGATCCAGTTAGAGGCCCAGGTGCTGTAGCTTATCTATCAGGACTGCAGGAATAATGGTGTTAAAACACTATCCATAAACAGCATCCTGACACAGTTATTAATATTGTCCAGGTGGTCCAAGTGCCAGCTGGTGGCGTAGTGGCATTAGCACCAGACTTCGGAGCAAAGGCTCCCAAGTTCGAATCCAGCCGGCTCCCTTGTACGCTTTCCATCCGTGCTGGGTTGAGCATCGAACTAGCAACTCGACCTTGTAAAAATTAGAAAGCCTGCTTAAAAAAAACGCCATCACGATGACTCCACTCAGAGTTAAGGGCTTTCTTCTTCTTCTTCAGGTGGTCCAAGCTCATTGGCCATAGACCTATTATGGCAAATTGTTGGGCAAAAGATAGGCAAGTTCAGGACCTCAATTCTAACCAACTTCTCAAAGCATTTCATCATCATATATGTGAGTGCTACTGGATGATAAGGCAGCTCTCTCTGCTCTTACAAACAAGTTGGATGTACTCAGCAGGTTGGGCAGCATCCGTTGAAAGGAGCAGTCAATGTTTCAGGCCGAGACCTTTGAACATTGACTCCTCCTTTCAACGGATGCTGCCCGACCTGCTGGAGTTCATCCAGCTTGTTTGTATGTGTTGATTTGACTACAGTATCTGCAGTGTACTTTGTGTTTACTCTGCTCTTCCTGGGTACAGGCATAATTGCTGCCTTTTGAAGCAGGTAGAAACTTCCAACTATAGCAACGAGAGACTGAAAATGTCTTTGAACACACCTATCAACTATGAACATCAGTGTACTGATAAATCTTCTGTGTACCCCTTTTAAAGCAACTACTTACTTTCGACAGTGACCTCCCAAAATACATCACCTCATATTCTTCAAGATTTAATCCCATTTACCAATTCTCCATCCATCTTGCTCTGTTGCCAAAGATTATCCTCATGATCAATACTATCACCAATATTCACGTCTTGGCAAACTTATCAATCTTGCCTTCTATGAAAAAATCCAAAATGTTAATGTAAACATGACCCTGCACAAAATCCATACACCACAGGTCACAGGCACAGTTTGCTAAAACAAGCCTCAATCGCCACCAAACCAATTTTAGATCCAATTTGCCAAACTGCCCTGGATTCCATGAGATCTTACCTTTTGGACAAGTATCTCATTTGGAACCTTGACAAAGGCTGTAGTGAAAACCAAACAGACTACATCAGCCACACCAGGCTAAGAGACAATTACTTCCTCAACAATCAATCAGCAAAGACTAGCCCCTGAAAGTATGGAGAACAGAAAATTATTTTGATGTTTGCGATTGCAGCACATTGTTTATGTGGCATACAGAGCAGCCAAGGTAAACTGATGACAAAGATAACAAACAATTATATTACACAGCATTTTTACAGAATCCAGTGCAATGAACTGCTTGAATGTTGCTGGAACTGCAGTCACCCAGACAAGTGGAGAGTACACACTAACCCTTGATTTGTATCGTAAGAGTGTCTGAGATATACCGCACAGAAATAACCCCCTTGCCCAAAATCAATGGTAAGCCATCCAAAAAATTTAATGGTAATACCATTGAACACAGTTATGTAGCACAGAAACAGGCCCATCCTCTGGCAATTCTTTCCATATTCCACCACTCTCTATCTAAAACCCTACCCTGCCAGCTCTGCCTCACCATGGTGTTAGATTTTCAGGATCAAATAGGATGTTGAGTTTTCTCAGTCAGAATGCTCACATTCTATCTATAAAGAGAATGCAATTAATAGTTGGGCGATACAACAAACCACTGTATTTAACTCTAGTGCAAGCCTGTAATATACAACCATAAGACATAGAAGAAGAATTACAGCATTCAGCCCATCATACCTGCTCTGCTATTCCATCATAGTTGATTTATCATCTCTCTCAACCCCATAACCTTTGATGCCCTGAGTAACTAAGAACCCATAAACCTCCATTTTAAATATATCCAATGACTTGGCCCCCACAGCCGTCTGTGGTAATGAATTGCAAAGGCTCACTAACCACTGGACAAAAATATTCTTCATCTCTGTTCTAAATGGACATCCCTCTACTCTGAGCCTGTACCCTTTGGTCCTAGACTTTCCCACTAGAGAAACCACCACCTCCAGATCTACTCTATCTAGGCCTTTCAATATACGATAGATTTCAATGAGATCCCCCCTCATTCTTCTAAACTCCAGTGAGTCAAGACCTAGAGCATCAAACATGCCCCATAAGTTAACCCTTTAACTCCTGGAATCATTCTCATGAACCTTTTCTGGACCCTCCCCAATGCCAACACTTAGCTTAGATAAGTGACACAAAACTGCTCAGAATACTCTGAATTCAACCTGCCATATATGCCTTATAAAGCCTCAGCATTACATCCTTGCTTTTGTATTCCAGTCCTTTCAAAATGAATGCTAACATTGCATTTGTGTTCCTTACCACTGACTCAACCTGGAAGTTAACCTTTAGGAATACTGCATGCGTCCTTTTGCATCTCTGATTTCTGAATTTTCTCTCCATGCTAGTTTCTTTCCTGTAATACAATGAGCTCTTATCTTGTTAGAGGTCTCACATGCAGCACCTTTTCAAGAGACTTCTAAAAATCCAAATAAACAACATCCATTGGCCATCTATCCTGCCTGTTATTTCCTCTAAGAACTCCAACAGATTTGTCAGGCAAGATTTCCCCTTTAGAAAACTATGCTGACTTTGGCCTATTTTATCATGTGCCTCCAAGTAGCACGAAATCTCATCATTAATAATGAACTCCAACATCTTCCCAACCTCTGAAGTCAGGCTAACTACCCTATAATTTCCTTTATTCTTAAAGAGTGGAGTGACATTTGCAATTTTCTGGTCCTCCGGAACCATTCTAGAATCTAGTTATTCTTGAAAGATCATTACCAATGCCTCAACAATCTCTTCAACTACCTCTGTCAGAACTCTGGGGTGTAATCCATCCAGTCTAGGTGATTTATCTAACTTCAGACTTTTCAGCTTCCCAAGCACCTTCTCCTTAGTAATAGTAACAACGCTCACTTCTGCCCTGACTCTTTTGAATTTCTGGTTGCAAGTGTCTTCCACAGTGAAGAATGACACAAAATACTTAAGTTCATCCATCATTACTTTGTCCCCCATTACTACCTCTCCAGTGTCATTTTCCAGCAGTCTGATGTCTGCTCTCACCTCTCTTTTACTTTTTATATATCTGAAAATGCTTTTGGTATCCTCCTTGATATTATTAGCTAGTTTATCACCCTATTTCATCTTTCCTTTCATAATGCATTTTAGTTGCCTTCAGTTGATTTTCAAAAGCTTTCCAATTATTCCCAAAGCTGCCCACTAATTTTTGCTATATTACATGCCCACTCTTTTGCTTTCATGCTGTCTTTGACTTCTCGTCAGCCACAGTTGCCTCATCTTCCCCTTAGAATACTTCTTCATCTTTGGGATGCATCTTTCCTGCACCTTGAAAATTGCTCCCAGAAACTCCAGCCACTGGTGTCCCCTTCCAAGCAACTTTGGTCAGCTCCTCTCTCATGCCTCTGCAATTCCTATTACCCCACTGTAATGCCAATACATCTGACTTTAGCTTCTCCCTGTCAAGCTGCAGGGTGAAACTACCATCGTGTTATAAGGGCTCTTTTACCTTAAGCTCCCTAATCAAATTTCATAACACTCAATCCAGAATTGCTTTCTCCTAATGGGGTTGACCACAAACTGCTCAAAAAACCATCTCATAGGCATTCTACAAATTCCCTTTCATGGGATCCAGCACCAACCTGATTTTCCCAATCTACTTCTATATTGAAATCCCCATGAATATTGTAACATTGCTCTTTTTAATAAGTCCTTTCTATCACTTGCTGAAATTTGATCCCTACATCCCGGTTTTGCTACATTATTGCTTTTCTTGATTTATGAGATTAAATAAATTAATATGACACATCTATGAATTTACATTGTCATAGATCAAATCAGGTTGTGTGGTAGCAAAAAGATTTAGCCAATAATGCTGAAAAGTGATTCAGGAAATGTTTAACATCCTTGACTACTGTCATTTAGGGCAAGACCTAAAATAGGTCAGATCACCAGGCCTGCCACAAGGTTGTATCAGGTATTTAAGACCGACAAACTATTAAATAAAAAGAGCAGAATAAACTAATATAGCAAGCCACATGCTGCCCGGCCTGCTGAGTTCCTCCAGCATTTTGTGTGTGTTTAGAATAAAATCAAGCTCGAGGCTGGTTACATCAAAACCTGTAGCATCAGAAAGGAGAGGATGGCGACCGAGCGGCCTCTAGGCCTTTTCCTACCCGCCGGCAGCTCGCGTCAAGCACGGACCTCCAGCGAAATGCCGCTGCCTTGCAGCGGGAAGAGGAGGAAGGCTGGCCGGTCTCCAACGCTAAGGCGAAAGCACGGCACCGGCCTCGGCCGGCGGCCCAGCTCGGTGGAAGCCTCGGGAAGGTACGGGCCACCCGAGCCCAGCCCAGCTCGCCCCGACCCCAGCCCCCTCCGTACCCCAGATCCTCCAGCGAATCGAGGATGTCGTTCTCCATAGCGCGGCCGGCGCTGATGTCGGTGTCCCGTACCGTAGCCGGAGGTTTCTCAGCGTCGCCACCGACACCCGCCGCCTTGTGCTTGGTTGGCATGTCCGGGGCCTCGCACAAAGCGGCCGCGCGACTGCCTGCTCGTCTCCTCGCTCGAACAGATCTCTTATTAATATTATTTATCTCAACAATTAAAAATAACTACAATAGTAACTAATCAATCGCACATCTATCCACAAATAATTATGAACACAGCCTTATACAGGCAGGAGCCTAAACGCGAAAGGACCCCTGGACCGTTATCCTCATGGTGAAGTTTAAACTCTGACAGATCTTTACAAATAAATGTACAGTGGATTCCGGTTTATTGGGACCAGAATGTTCTGGCCCAAATAAGTGGATGCTCCGATTTCAAGCAAGTACTTTTAAAAGGTACAAAAAAAGACAACTAAGTAACACTTAAATGAAATACAGAACAAATTAGAACACAACCAATACTTTATGAGTGCTATACAACTGTGTATTAATTCCTAACGACAAAATCCGTGCAGATAATGGACTGCCTTCATAGAATGCTGTCAACGATTACATCCTCTAAATCTTAAGTTTCATTTTAACATTCAAGAACATTGTTGACTCCTTCAAATTATTTGTAGTGTGAAGTAGTGAAATCGTTTCATTTTCACTCCTGGTCTTTTCTGGCATCTCCAAGCCTAAATGCTTGAAACTGCAAAGAGCAAAACAGTTCTGAATTGTTTTCCTGCTTATTCCTCTCCAACTATCAGTGACAAAAATCCCTGCTTTTTAAACACAAGTACACACGACTGCCACTGTTTAAAAACTGTTCTCTCAAAATCACACAAGTACATGTGGCTGACACTAGTTAGAAACTCTTCGATGACAACCTCCTGTCCCAATTAAGCAACATAGTGTACCAAATAAACAAAGTGGATCCTGGTTATTCTCTCCATTAGTTTTTGTTGTTTAAGAATGGTCACAAATAAGCGGCTGCCCCAATTAACCAGAATCCATTGTATTATAATTAGTTACAAGGTCACGTAGAGGGTTTTTGAAGGATTGGCCTTGTATTTTTAGAGCTTCAGTCGGGAAACTGATGAAACATGTTTGATCTTGGACAACTCTCCACCTTGTGGATGCTTGTTGTACAAATGAAGCATATAACACAGCAGAGAGTGACTGTGGTCAGTCAGAATCCACCTTTGGTGCAGAATGCCTCTGTCTGAACACACTCCGTCAATATAATTTATAATATGGACAATGCTGTAAAGGGTAGTGTCATTGCCCACTCAAAACTGCCCATGAGCATGGCAGTGAGCCAGTTTCTCGAATGGCTCCGGCCCTTCCAGTGATTGTTCTCCAATGTTGGGAGTAACTTCTTGCCTCAACTTAAGAACATGGGAAATCAACACGAAAGAGGGACATTCAGCCCCAAGGTGCCTGCTTTATTATTCAGTATGATCATAGTTTATATGTTCCTTAGTATCACTGCCACAAACTCATCCCATATGCCTTAATTCCCTCAGTATTTAGAAATCTATTGATCTGTACATGAAGATATTCGGTGACTGTGCCTGCATATACTACATATTTATTATCTTCAGATCTCAATCCTACATGACCAACCCCATATTCTAAAACTGTGACTCTGGATACATCAGTCAAGGATACATCATCCCTGAAACTACATTGTCAAGCCTAACAACAATAATTTTGAATATTTGAAGGTGATCATGTCTCATTCTTCAAATTTTGAAATACTGCTTAATCTCTCCTCAGAGAATGTATTACCTACCATCCCTGGAATCAATCCATTGAAACTTTGTTGCAACTAGATCTGAAGAGATTGTTTTAAGTGATGACTTATACAATTACAGAAGGACACATAGCTTCTCATCTTAAGATTTTGCAATAAAGACCAATGAGCCATTTTCCTTTCCAGTTGCTTGATGTACTTACACATTTCAATGATTCATGTACAACCATCAATACCTTTCAATCTGACCATTTAAAAAGTTCTCTATTTACCCTGCTATCCGCACTTTGGCAAGCCTGATAACCTGGCTGTTCTTCTACTCAGGCATTCAGGCAGAGACTGAGGACCACAGCACAGTTCACTTGTTTTCATTGATAAACATTTAAATCCAACCAACATTCTTCAAACAAGCTTAAAACTCACAGAGGATTTCTATCTTAAAACATTTCCAAATTATAAGCCATTCCTAAAACACAAGGGATTTCCAAAATGTAAGTACAATTGCTATAAATAAGAGAAGACTTACAGTATAAATGATAAAGATTGTCCGTCACAAAAATCAAAGCCAGAGGAATGGATTCTGGTTCACCACATGTTTCTTTCATTCTTCCTGATATTCCGTATCCCATTCCAACATTCCAGATAAGCTTGAATTTTCACACACCTGATATATTTCCTCAGATACCTTTTACACAAAGGTTCTAAAAACCTCTTGGAGACATAAATCCCAGCTACCTCCAATTAATGCTGTGAAGCTAACTTTCTAGGATACATAAAACTTCCAACATTAATTGACCAGTTATTGATATGCTAAGTGTTAGTTTCCATCTAGTCTGCAAGCTTCTTTGGATGAAGCAATTTAGTCAGCTTGCCTGTTTGAAACAAGCCAAATTAAATAACCTATTGATTTATACTGCACCTCTTCCAGCATTTAGACAGGGGTTATGGGCTAGCAGTCTGTTCCATACACAGAGCTTGTTTGCTAATCTGTGTGTTTTAACGTCAAGGGGATTACTGTTTGCCATTTACATTTTAAGAATTGAAGACTGGTTCATGTTTATGACCAGAAGCTTAACAATGTTAGTTGGAAGTTTAGTTACAACTATTTGATCTTACAAGTAGCAGCTGCTGTGCTTAGAAAGCCGAGCTTGGCAAAATATGAGGCACACTGGCCCAGGAAGCAAAATTCCATTACAACCCCCTTACTTGCTAAGTGGAGATTTATAACCCAGCCTTTTCCTATGGATATCGACTTCTAGATCAAGACTCCCACCAATACGACTCTTGGGAATAGGCTATCGCTCCACCCAACTGATCCAATGGGCTGCCAATGCTAAGAAGGCCCTGTTGATCCATTGCTCAAAGAACTCTTTGAGTACTTTCTAATGTAAGGGTTTCTGTGTGATTTTATTATTAGAGTATTTATTTCTTCCATCTCAGTTTCCATACCACAAAGGAATATTACCATTATAATTTTCCAAAAACATACAACAATGATGCATTAATGTCCATATTATAAGTCCATTTAAAATCTTTTTTTTTCCAAAAAAAACTGTTCTTGTAATTTCCTTGATGCAAGTTGGAATCACAGTCTCTGTCACCATTAATTTATCAGGTAGTTCACCTCTTTCGCAGGGGTGTCTGCATTGTTGTCAATGCAGTGTACAACTTTACTTAGGTTTTCTGAAAACAAGTCCTGCAAACAAGTTACTGTCTATGTATTGCTGTCTTCTTTTGCCTAAGGAATAGTAATCGCACATTTTAGTTATAGAAAATTATGTCTATCAGTAACATGAGTTCACAGTATAATAATATACATTAAAGGTGAAGCATTTGCAAAAGTAAGGAAGAGATGGCAAGATAGCGCTGGCGAGACACGGTGACATTTTACTTAACTGTATAAGAGTTACCTAATGGAAGTTTTAAATACTAGGATTTCAAAAGAGCAAGTAGAAAGAAGCTAATTCTCTCAATTGGGATGACTTTAACCAAGAGTCACCAATATAAATTAATTGCCAAATGTGCAAGAAAATAAGAATGAGAAAATGGTATCACATAGAGGGTGGTAAAGATTTGGAAAACACCTTGTGAAGTCATGATGGATTTAGATTCCAAAGAACAATTGGAGAGGTATCTGATGAGGGCAGAAGTTGGAATAATTAGGATGAATACCTCATTCAAAGAGAAATTGCAGATGCATCAAGATGTATACAGTTTTATAAACTTATGCACTTTGCTTTAGAAAGCATATAGTTGATTGTCTATTCTCTATATACACATGACTGTGTGGCTGGGCTTAGCTCAAATATCATCAATAAATTTGCTGACAATACAACCACTGTTAGTAGAATCTCAGGTGGTGATGAGAGGGCATACAGGAGTGAGATATGTCAACTAGTGGAATGGTGCCACAGCAACAACCTGGCACTCAACATCAGTAAGCTGAAAGAGCTGATTGTGGACTTCAGGAAGGGTAAGACAAAGGAACACTTACCAATCCTCATAGAGGGATCAGAAGTGGAGAGAGTGAGCAGTTTCAAGTTCCTGGGTGTCACAACCTCTGAGGATCTAATCTGGTTCCAACATATTGATTCAGTTATAAAGAAGGCAAGACAGCAGCTATACTTAATTAGGAGTTTGAAGACATTTGGTATGTCAACAAATACACTGAAAAACTTCTGTAGATGTATTGTGGAGAGCGTTCTGACAGGCTGCATCACTGTCTGGTATGGGAGGCCGACTGCACAGGACCAAAAGACGCTGCAGAGGGTTGTAAATTTAGTCGGCTCTATCTTGGGTACTAGCCTACAAAGTACCCAAAACATCTTCGAGGAGTGTGTCTCAGAAAGGCAGCTTCCATTATTAGGGACCTCCAGCACCCAGGGCATGCCCTTTTCTCTGTTACCATCATGTAGAAGGTATTGAAACCTGAAGGAACACACCCAGCGATTCAGGAACAGCTTCTTCCCCTCTGCCATCTGATTCCTAAATGGACATTGAACCCTCGGACACTACTTCACTTATTTTTATACATAGCATTTCTGTTTCTGCATGATTTTAATCTATTCAATATAAATATACTGCATAAAGTACACTGAATAAGATCTATTATTTATCTATTTATTTATTTTTCTTCTATATTATGTATTGCATTGAACTGCTGCTGCTAAGTTAACAAATTTCACATCACATGCTGGTGATAATAAATCTCATTCTGATTCTGACATATTTCATGACACGCATGCTAGTGATATTAACCGATTCTGATTCTGTTCAGTTGGGGAGTAGTATTATCAGTGTAAGCCCAAAAGTTAGCATTAAAAGTTAGACCATTATTTGGTCTTCAGTAGTACGATTTGTCATAGGCATGTTTCCCCATTTGCAATTTATAGTTGAAGTTTATCTGAAATGTAATTCAATTTGTAAGGACACCCAATAGTTCTGGACTAATTTCCATTGTATGTTAACCACAGCACACAGCACAAACTATTCATAACTGTTTGATTAAGGGCAAATTGGTGATCTGGGTAGATATGGAATTAAAATCTCTTGAATGTTTATTGGACTTACTAGTTTCAGCTGACCAGGTAGGAAAACATCTTAGCTTCTCCTTCAGTGTATCATTCCATCTTATCTTCCTATGCAAAAACTCAAATCAAGGACCTCACTGAACCTTTTAGAACATAACCCAGAAATGCAGGAAGTTGTCTTGTTAACAATGCAGTGGAATAGTGGCCATATTTGGAGAAATGGAAACATCTAAAATCTTCATTGAAAATATGTTCAATTTTTTGTTGGCCACAAAGGGAAAGAGCAATAAGATATCTGTCAAATCAAGAAGTCTTCATTAAACAAAATAGGGTCTTTCACAATGTTCTAGTCTAACTATGCCATGTTCCTGTGCGTGAGACTATTCAATGACAAAACAGTGACTATACTTTTCTTCAGAAAGAAGAGAAAATAGAATTTTGTATAAAAACCCTAAGGCTGCAGTTATTACAAATGGTATCATATCCCCATTTTTCAATATTTCACAGGGTACACGCCAAGGCTGCCTCCCTCCCCACAGTTATTTACGATTTTTTTGGAACCGTTGGTAGTCATGATTAGAGCAGATCCAAATATTAGAGGGGTGAAGGGAGGTGGAAAGCAGCATAAGTTGATGCTATATGCTGACGATATTTTATTACTGATTAGTGACCCTCCTAATTCCTTACCCCCACTAATGAAAGCAATTCTGAAGTGTCTGGTTATAAAATCAACTGCAGTTAAATCTGAGGCTATGCCAATGTCAAAATTTGTGTTATTCAAATTCAGTATCTCAGTTTAATTTCAGATGGGTGCCAGTTGAAATGAAGTATCTAGGGGTCAAACTCAGAATTTGGATGAAATAATTACTTTAAATTATGATCCATTATTGAGTTGGATAAGAAATAAGCTGGATAAGTGAGGGGCACTGTGACTGTCACTCTGGGGTAAAGTCAATGTAGTTAAAATGGTCATAGCACCTCAATTTAACTATCTTTCTATGATGCTTCCTTTAAATATTTCAGATTTGATCTATAAGCAATACAACAAAATTATTAGTGACTTCCTATGAAGCCCAGAATTAAAATGAGTAAGGTGCGTATGTCTAGGGACATAGGAGGGCTCAGTCTACCAGACGACAGGGCATATAAATTATCCTTTGAAATGACCAAGTTATCTAAATAGTGGGACAGGGCTGATGTTGATTTAGATTGGGTAGTTATAAAATGGAGCTTGGGTGCACCACATACTCCCTTTAACATTCTCTCACAACATGTGGAAAACAAGACTAATCTAAATCCTATACTATTTCACTCAAGGAGTGTGTGGAGTACAATTCATAAAGCTTGTAGAATGTCACATTTAAATCAGTTGTACTCCTCGCTCTGGAATAATCCTGTGATACGTATTGGGAAAAGAATAGTGCACTGGAAAGAATGGAAAATTAAAGGTGTAAATACAGTAGGTGATCTCAATGAGAATGGGATTTTGATGTCATTTGTGGATTTGCAGAGGAAATATAACTTTGTAGATAAAGGGAATTTCTGGAAGTATTTACAAATAAGACATTGCATTAGTAGCATATTCAAGAATGGTGGCCCACAAAGTAACCCTTTGAGTGAATACTTTACATTACCACAGGAAGTTCATAAAGCATCAGTGTTTTATAAAATGTTCAAACACTCTGTGGGTGAACCGTGTAACAATCTCAAAGCAGTATGGCAGGAGGATCTTGGAAGTGATATTGAAGATAATGAGTGATCAAATATTTTATCAAATGTGTGTAGACATATTAGGGAAGCGAGAGGGAAATTTATTCAGTATAAGATAGTACACAAATATTATTGGACACCAACTAGACCAGGGGTGGGCAAACTTTTTGACTTGAGGGCCACAAAGGGTTCTAAAATTTGACAGGGTGGGCCGGACCAGGAGCAGATGGACGGAGTGTTTTGGTAATACACCTCATAAGAGAAAATAAAATATCATGGGATATGTAGAAAACATGTGCTTTAATTTCAATTGAAAATGAACAAATGCATTACAACATGTCTTTGAAGTCCCATGGTATTTAGCTATTTATTGAAATGTCTTTTAAAACACTGAAAATTAAATGAATAAAATACAGCTTTTTTTAATAGTAACAGTTATTATTTTAAAGCACTGAAAATTCTGTTATCCTTCAAGATATTATCATCATCACTCTCCTCCTGACTGTCTTTATTTCAAAAACGGTAGGAGATGCAGGTCTACTTGTCCTGCTCCTTCTTATTCAATTGTCCCCTGTGCCAAAACTCAACAACGACCTGCACAATGACAGAACAGTGAGAGCGCGCCAATATGCGGAGCTCTGTGCTCGCAAATCCCCGCAGGCTATCTCCCTTAGCCGGAACGCTGGCTAATTGTGAGCCAGTTCGGATGTGCCAGGAAATGGGTCGCCACAAGGTCACAAAGTAAAGCGCAAATGTGGAGTAATACGCTGCACCTCAACAAAGGTCAATGTATATAGATTGCGTCATCTATTGGGAAGACGCCAGAATTGCGGGGAAAAAACGTTAACAAGGTTTATTAATATAATTTCATCAAGTTCTGCGGGCCGGATTAAAAAGCTTAACGGGCCGCATATGGCCCGCGGGCCGTAGTTTACCCATGCCTGAACTAGACTCTACAAAATGGGGATTGTTGATAATCATTAATGCTGGAAATGTAAAAATGAGGTGGGCACATATTTTCACATGATTTGGGAGTGTTTCATGGTTCATCCATTTTGGTGTAAAGTTCTTAGTTTGTTGGGGAATTGGTTGGGTCCTACACTGCTCTTGTGCCCATGGCTTTGTCTCCTGGGGGATAGGACAGTGATACCTAATGTAAACAGTGACAAATTTACTATTTTAAAGGTGAGTCTCATCACGGCTGCAAGAATTATATTGCAAAACTGGAAAAAACCCAGATGTCACACTGTGAGGGAATGGACTGAGGAAATGGTTAAGATTTCATCATACGAACACATGTTGGGAAGAATTAATAGTGAGGGATAAGTGCAAGACACAAGGATCAGTTTTGGTTGTATGTTAATTTAAGCTTAAATTAGAAGTTTTTTTCTGTTTCTTAGTTTTATATGTTTTCCTCTCATGGGATAGCTGTGTAAATATGCTGTACTGTATCTGCTCTATGATATGCTGTGCTGCTTTGTAAAATAAAAATAAATAATAATAAAAATTTGAATTACAAAAAGAAAAAAAAATTACATAACCAAGGAGAAAGTATAATAGAAAAAGATTTGAAAAATTCCACTGTGTAACCATCTAGGCCAGGAGCTTTGCCTGAATTCATCGAAAAAATAGCCTCTTTTATTTCATCTTCCATAATAGGAGCATCTAATGTTAAACATTCATTGATTGATAACTTTGGAATATTCAATTTCCTTAAAAATTCATGCATTATGGTGAGGTCATTGGGAAATTCTGATTGATATAAAGAATTGTAAAACTCTTGAAAAACTTTGTTTATCTCATCATGATCAACCGTCAAAGTACCATCTCGTTTATGGATCTTAATAAACTGATGTTTAACCAAAGTGGTTTTCAATTGATTAGCCAATAATTTACCAGATTTATCTCCATGTATATAAAACGGGGTCCTAGTTTTACTTAATTAATCTTTAATCAAAGAGGATAAGAATAAACTATGCTTCATTTGGAGTTCAACTCTCTTTTTATAAAGCTCCTTACTAGGAGTCACAGAGTATATCTTATCAATTTCTTTAATCTTATCAACCAATGTGAGCATTTCAGTATTAATTCATTTTTTTTCACTCCAGCAGAATATGAAATAATTTGCCCATGGATAAATACTTCAAAAGTGTCCCATAATATTCCACTAGAAATTTCATCTGTAGAGTTTGTTAAAAAGAAACAAACAACTTGTTGTCTTATAAAATTGACAAAGTCTGAATCTTGAAGTAGAGTAGAATTGAACTACCATTGTCTAGCACTGGAAGATGTAACCATTATCCTGATAGATAATTTCAGGGGTGCATGGTCAGAGATGGTAATAGAGTCATAGTTACAATCAATAACATGATGGTCAATAATGGTCATAATGGTAAATGATGGTCAATAAAGAAATTGTCAATTCTGGAATAATTATGATATACATGAGAAAAGTATGAAAATTCATTATCCTTGGGATGTAGAAATCGTCAAATTTCTGAAGCTCCAGAGTCAACCATAAAGGAGTTGATGAGAGAAGCTGATTTATTCGGGAGTAGCTGATTAGACTTAGATCTATCCATCGAAGGATTTAAACAACAATTAAAATCTTCACCCATTATTAACATATAATCATTTAAATTGGGAAGAAATGTGAGTAAATGCTTAAAAAATTCAGGACAATTGACATTCAGAGCATAAACATTAACCATAACAATTTTTTAATTAGAAAGTAAGCCAGTAATAAGCACCATCTACCATGCGGATTTGAAATTGTTTCATAATGAATAAATGAGGTTGAGGAGTCTATAAAAATAGAGACTCATCAATACATCTTAATAGCCCTTACCAAGGGGTTACGTGGTGGACCCAAGTACTCGTCTAATATAAGGGTTCCACTCATTCTGTGGAAATAAATCCTGCTGAAGCTGGTTTGGTATTATCTGTAGAGACAGTTTTACTTACAGTGTTGTTTCCCCTTCTGATCACGATTACCACAGTCCTATCATTGATAACCTAGGTAACGACACAAGGAAGTTTCCATCTAGGACGGAAGCTAGGGTCAGACTTATTTTTATGGAATTTCTTTTCTTGGACCCAGTCCCTTTTTTTGTGGTCTCCAATCTCTCTTTTAAGGTTCCCTTGCTTTCTTTTGAATTGGGGTGTAGGCGATGGTCAATCTACTTTAGCCATCAGGGGTATATTTAGGTGGACATTGTACATTTGAAATAAGGTGTAGCATTCTTGTCTACTCCTGTTGTCACAATTGGCACTCTATTTACTGACATTCGCACTTCAGGGACAAGTGTAGCCTACTTTGTCTCCAGAGTAGACCCGTTTTGCCAGGCTTTCTTAATCCCTCAATTCCTTGGATCCACTGTGGCACTCAACTGCAGCTGAGTTGGGGTGCTGAGCTCCTTTTGTACACCTGCTGGTTCACACATGGCATGGCTTTAACAATGAAGGAAGACCCTTGGTTGGCAAGTTTGCAGCTGGGGTTGCTAACATTTCCGAATACAGAGCTTTAGAGTGTTGTTGTGGTTGCAGTCTCTCTACAAGAACTCGTTGAGTTTAACCACGTATATCCTGTACAAAAACCAATTATCACAGGAATATACCGATAATTTGGGCTGCCTTTGGATGTTTGAATAGGCCTAAATAATCAATCTGCCACACCTACATTGGCACTGTTGGTTTTGTTTGTCTTATAGGAAGTAGTCTTGTGACTGCTCTGTTATTATCAGCCAGATACAATTACAATTTGTTATAATCACTCAGTATGTAAGGTCACCAGTATAACTCAGCTAATTTTGGATGAGTGGCTATTCCACCACCATGATTGTGTTTCAATCCTTGTGGGCTTCTTGAATCAGTGCTTCCTGCATGTGGGCAGAAGGCATTTGCTTCTTATTTTTTTTAGCGGGTCAAAGCCAAACCTTAGTTTTACCATCAGCTTCATACTTGTACCTTGTTGGAAATCCAGTGGAATTGGGTTCAGTCGTATCCAGGAGAATTCTTAGAAGTAATCATCCTGATTATTTTTTATTTGTTGTTTAGTTACTACCAAAACTCTGGCCTCCCTTACCACAGTGAGGTCCATCCCAACAGCTTGCTTTGCTTGTTTATTACCACAGCTGTGTAAGAGACCTGCATTATGTCTGGGGATGTGTAACATGTGTACTAATGGTCTAGTCAATATTAATTCATAAATATTCTTTCACATGGAATATTTCCATCTGGTAGTTATTCAGATGAGAAGATCTCTTTCTACCACATTCCAAACATAATTAGCGTCAGTACATATCAAAACCGGTTCTGTTATAGTTACTTGTTTTAGACTTAATCCTAGGGCTTTATCCTCTGCAAATTCATCTGTATGATTCCCTAAAAGATGTGCTTGCAACTCATGTGGTTCAAATTCAGTTTCTGATATAAAAAAAACCCTATTGTAATCAGCAGCAGGGATTACAATTGAGTGGATCTGTCTTTCTGGAATTTCACTGCTGATCCATCACAGCGCCATATTTGTGAATATTGCTCTAAAACAGCGTTCCAAAACTGGGGTCCATGGACCCCTCAGTTAATGATAGGGATCCTCTTATCTGACGAATGTGATAGTATACTGGGTCGTGGAGAAGTTTGTTCTGCATCTTCCTTGACAGGGAAGGATTATAAGTCATAGCTCACAGGAATGTTTTCCCATTTTAAGGTGTTATCTTGTAAAGGAGTTTGCCACTTCCCTTATCTAGTAATTGTAGCTCATTAATTTGTTGGTAATTTACTATCATTTTTATAAAGCTGCGAGCTCTCTTTGTATAATAGTTGGTTTGTCCTCTTGCCATTGTCTTACTCCAGTAAGACATTGCTCCAAGGCAGTGGATTTCAGTTTTGTTCTGTTGGGGTTTATGTTTCTCCACCCTGATTATAGCAGATGGCTACAACAGTTTTTGGAGGAACATAAATTCGCATAAATTTGTTAGGTTCCTTGTCCGAAGGTCTACTGCTTGCTGAAATTCTGCTGCACAGCTTTTATTATAGTAACGTTGGCCTTCCCCCCTTTACATTTTGTATTCCCCAAGCTGCAGGGAAGGGAGGGGATGGGCCCAGTGGCTTTGATATTTAGAGGGTGAGGATGAGGTGGGCCTCATGCACGGCGTGCACTCATACTCTTCTCCATAATAGCGATATGGATGCTGTCCTGGAAGGAGGGTCTTGGTCTACGTCTTTCTTCCACAAAGAAAAGGTCAGAGCTAAAGATCGTGGCCTATACCTAGTGCCCAGCCTTCCAGGTAGTGGGTGAATATCTCTTCCTAAAGCTGGCGATCTCCAGGAAGTTGTTTGATTTGTGTCTTCCCTGCTGAGAGACTGGTGTAGGAGAACACTGTGAATGTGATCAAGGTTGGTTTGATGATTTTGTTACTAACCCTACATTCAGTAAAGTGGAGGACCAGGGCTAGCACTTCATTGCCATTGCATGGGAATGAGCAGTAATCCTGCTACCACCATACGGCTGTGCAGGATCTCTTCAACAACCTGACTAGGGGGCTAGTGAAAACTAAGTTTTCGCTAGGATAAAGGTGTAACATTATAGAATGAACTAGGCCCCAGTCTGCCTTTGCCATTTATTCTCTGATCTTATGTGCTGTTATCAAGCCCTGATTTTTGACTATTTTACTCAATTCAGTACTAAGTCCTTTGTATACATCTCTACCACTTATTTGTAAATCCATGCGTATATCTGATATGGTTTTCCACACTCGTGGAGTTGGTAACAAAGCTATGGGAATAACATTAATAAGAATTGGTGAATATGCTGGGGTGTATGACTAGCCCAGAAGGCCTGTAACTTCCCAGCATTCTGAAGAATCCATTTAGGAATTCCTTCTGCATCTGCAATTTGTGCAGCGCATATTGCCGACAAATTCTGAATAGTGAAAGGTCCAAAAACTTTATAGGATGTTTGTACGGTGGACAATCTGGAAAAATGGCGGTGCGTACAGATGCACCAGCTTCTCTGGGGCAAACCAAAGGTGTTTTTGTCTTTTTTATGATTGCAAGACTCTGCTGGACATTAAGAATGTCACGTACTGCAGGTCTGCACCACTGGCAAGTAGCTCATTAGCGGAAGAGCTGAAGAAGCTGGACTCGGTGCAGACTGTGTTGCTGCCTGCTACAGAAAGCCATTGGAGTCGGGGCACAAAAGTGGTGTGCAGGCCAACAGTGAGTGATTGTCTTGGACATGTTTCTCGTGATCACGAGACCCTGTAAGTCAGTAAGTCCAGTTTATTGATTAATTGGTGAGACAGAAGGCGGAGGAGCTGCATGGCCTTGGTTGTCGCGAGGACTAGGCCTCTTGCTGCGCTGCTGCTTGTTGCAGCCAACAGGAATTAAGGAGCCAGACCCTTTATTCATTATTTCCAAAGGCTCTGACTTAAGGCCCTTCCAGTTACCTTTTTGGAAGTTTTGGATTTGATCAGAAAGTTTTTCCTTTTTTCCTGCTGTAACTCTCAAGATGAGCTGCCCAGCTTTTATTTTATCATTTTTTTGTGGTTTGGGTTTTTTTTTCGATGTACATTTCAATTACAAAAACTTCTTTATCTTTTTCCTTCTTGTTATGGATAAGAGGAGAATCAATTATCTCTTTTTTATTATATACTTTTAGATTAATTCTATGTATGATTGTGATAATTTGTGTTTTTCCTTCCATTTGAATTGTTATTGATATAGATTTTTGAGACAATTCTCCTCTTGTTTATATATATACACATGTATATACTTTTTTAAATTAACTAATAAAATGATTGATAAAAAAAGGAATTGAGGCAATGCACCATCCATTCTGGATTGGGATCAGGCCCCTCCCATAGGTACTGCCCTCTAGTGTTCGATTGGTGGTAGGCAAGCTCGACTGGTGTGTGCATTCGTCTGTGGACTGTAGGGAGCTTGATTTTACCAATAACGTTCATGCTCCATCAATTCATAGAACATGTCACTCAGGGACTTTTATTATATTATTTATTTTTTGTGTAACTCTATGTTTACTGCTGTTTTATGTGCTGTGTGTGCCCTGTGCTGTATATGATTGTTGGTACTGTGTTTTGAAGCTTAGACCCAGAGGAGTGCTGGTTTGTTTCACTGTATTCTTGAGTATTCATATATGGTTGAATGACAATTAATCTTGATCTTGAACAATTTTCCTTTGTCTGTCCTGCTTGTTATTTCTTAAAAGAATTCCAACAGTTTTGACAGGCAGGATTTTCCCTTAAGGAAACCATGCTGACTACAGCCTATTTTATCATATGCCTCCAAGTACCCTGAGACATCATCCTTAATAAAGTGACTCCAACGTCTTCCCAACCACTGAGGTCCGACTAATTGGCCTAAAGTTTCCTTTCTTCTGTCTCTCTCTCTTCTTGAAGAGTGGAGTGACATTTGCAATTTTCCATTCTTCCAGAACCATTCCTGAATCTAGTGATTCATGAAAGATTATTTGTGATGTCTCCACTATCTCTTCAATCATCTCATTCAGAATCCTGGGTTGTTCACCATCTGGTCCAGGTGACTTAACTACTTTCAGACCTTTCAGTCTCCACCAAGCCTTTTTTCTAGTTATGGTACCTTCTCACACTTAATGACCTTGACACCTGGTACTTCTATCATACTGCTAGCTGCGTCCACTGTGAAGACTGACACAAAATACTTATTCACTTCATCTGCAATTTTGTTGTCCCCCTTTACTACCTCTCCAGTATCATTTTCCATCAGTCCGATATCCACTCTCACCTCTCTGTTACACTTTATGTATCTGAAGAAACTTTTGGTATCCTCTTTAATTTCACTGGCTAGCTTATTTTCATATTCCATCTTTACCTTCTTAATGACTTATTTAGTTGTCTTCTGTTCATTTTTAAAAGCTTCCCAATCCTCTACCTTCCCACTAATTTTTGTACTATCATATGCCCTCTCTTTGACTTTTATATTGGCTTTGACTTCACTTGTTAGCCACGGTTGCATCATTTTTCCTTTAAAATACTTTATCCTCTTTGGGTTGTATATATCCTGTGACTTCCAAATTGCTACCAGAAATTCCAGCCATTTCTACTCTGCCGTCATCCCTGCCAGTGTCATTTTCCAATCAATTCTGGCCAACTCCTCTCTCATACCTCTGTAATACCCTTTACTCCACTGAAACACTGATACTGCTGACTTTAGCTTCTCCTTCTCAAATTTCAGGGTGAATTCAATCATATTATGATCACTTGTCCTGAAGTGTTCCTTTTATCTTAAGCTCTCTAATCAGTTCTGGTTCATTGCAGAACAACCAATCCAGAATATCTGATCCCCCCGTGGGCTCAGCCACAAGCTGTTCTTAAAAAGCCATCTCATATGCACTCTTGAAATTCCCCCACTCTTGGAATCCAGCACCAACCTGATTTTCTCGATCTACCTGCATATTAAAGTCCCCTATGACTATTGCAACATTGCCCTTTTGGCATGCATTTTCTATCTCCCATTGTATTTGTAGGTGACATCATTACTACTGTTTGGGTTTGTGTATACAACCCCATCAGGGCCTTTTTACCCTTGCAGTTCCTTAGCTCTAACCACAATGATTTAATACCTTCTGACCCTATATCACTTCTTCCTATTGATTTCATTTCATTTTTTTACCAACAGAGCAATGACTCCCCCTCTACCTTCCTGACTGTCCTTTCAATACACTGTGTAACCTTGGACATTAAGCTGCCAGATATAATCTTCTTTTAGCCATGATGCCTACAAAATCATACCTGCCAATCTGCAACTGTGCTGCAAGTTCATCTACCTTATTCCGTATACTACACACATTCAGATACAACACTTTTAGTCCTGTATTGCCCTTTCTGATTTTGTCCATATTTTACGTTGCAACTCATTCTGTTGACTGCAATTTTGTCCTATCAACAGCCTCTCATCACTACACATCGCCACTGTCTGCAAACCAGCTAACTCATCTTTAGCAGTATTATCTGCCGTTGCTATGATACTTCTTGCATTGAAGTATATGCAGCTCAGGACTCTAGTCGCAACACGCTCAACCTTTGGATTCCTAACTTTGTCTAACCAACATCTGCCTCCACAACCTCTTCGCTAACTGTGTCACCACCACGGATTCAGCAGTGCAGTAGATATGGCAATTGTGCTTGTGAATTTGCACTTGTCAGATAATTATTATTTAATTGTGATAGTATTAAACTCTTGACGTCGTAGTGCTTGTTGAGACTTGGACAGAGCATAGCAACGCTTCGCTGCTGTTTTGTATACGTCCTTTCCCTGATATAATGGACTTTCAAATCAACTAGCTCTGAAGACTAGCGATATTCATTTAATGTTTAGATGTTCTTTTCAGCCGCAGTGTAGGTCTTGTTTTCCTTTGAGAGTTTTAGTTAATGGCCCTGTTTGGCCTTGCGTTTGTTTTATTTTCCCTTAACACTGTTTGTATTAAAGTCTGTGAAATGTCGACCTGCTTCAGTGTCTCTCGCTCTGCACATGGGCCATATCTGAAACTTGGTGACAAACTGTTCTGGCACTCTGATTCCCATAAACCCTAGTTTAAACCCCACTGTGCAGCATTAACAAACCTTCCCACTAGGAAATTAGTCCCCCCTTCAGTTCAGGTGCAAGCTGTCCCTTCTGAACAGGTCCCACCTTCCTTGGAAGAGAGTGCAATGATCCAAAAACCTTATACTGACCCTCCTACACCAACTCCTTAGCCACATAGTACACTGTATAACCTTCCTAGTTCTGTCCTCACCAGCACATGACATGGGTAGCAATCCTGAAATCACAAACCTGGAGATCCTGGCCTTTAACTTAGCACCCAACTCTCTGAACTCCACATGCAGAACCTCGTCATTGGTACCTACATGGACCACGACTTCTGGCTGTTCACCCTCCCAATTAAGAAGTAATCTAAGGGGAAAGCACTATGGGTAGTAGAAGAAGGCAGAATCATGAGAGGTGATAGGCAGCTAGAAGAGGAGACAGAGTGAAGGTGGGATGGGGGAAGGGAGAGGGAGGGAATTACCAGAAGCTGGAGAATTCGATGTTCATACCAAGGGGCTGGAGACTACCCAGACGGTATATGAGGTGTTGCTCCTCTAACCTGAGTTTGGCCTCATCATGGCAGTAGAGGAGGCCATGTATGGACATATCCGAATGGGAATGTGAAGCAGAGTTGAAGTGGGTGGCAACCGGGAGATCCTGTCTGTTGTTGCAGATGGAGCGGAGGTGCTCGACGAAGCGGTCCCCCAATCTGCTTCGGGTCTCGCCAATGTAGAGGAGGCTGCACCAGGAGCACCGGATGCACTAGATTACCCCAACAGACTCACAAGTGAAGTGTTGCCTCACCTGGAAGGACTGTTTGGGGCCCTGAATGGTGGTAAGGGAGGACGTGTAGGTTCTTTTAAGAGGCTTTTAGATAGGTACATGGAGCTTAGTCAAATAGAAGGTTATATGTAAGCCTAGTAATTTCTAAGGTAGGGACATGTTTGGCACAACTTTGTGGGCCAAAGGGCCTGTATTGTGCTGTAGGTTTTCTATGTTTCTATGAATGCCATCTTCTCTTTCTCAGCTTCACTCATGGATATCTGATAATTCTCACTCCTTAGGTCCAACACACTCAGTGAATTTGCTCCACTCAGGCAGGCCAGAGCATCCTTGATCTGTGGAACAGTATATTGGTCAGGGACAGTGTGTCCGTTCAGTGTCCAATAGTCAACACACATTCATCCCTTCCCATTCTTCTTCATCACCATCACTATGGGTGATGGATAGGGACTCCTTGATTCAGTAATAATTCCAGCTTCCTTCAGCTTCAGCAGATGCTGCTGAACATTTTCCACCTCTGCTGGTGCTAACTGTTGAGACTTTTCTCTGAAAGGGGTGTCCTCTGTCACTTGGACAGTCTGGTGAGTACTCTTGGAGCAACCCACATCAAACTCATCAGGAAAAAATACATCTTCAAACTTCAATATCTTCTGTTAGTCTCTTTTTCCATTCCTTGGGTATTGGGGAATTACTAAAATTGAATGACTTTGCCATTCACTTTCCTGATCCAGGAGATTGTCTCTCTCCCAGATTCTCACCGAAAAACTTGACATTATGGTCGTCGGGAAAAGATATGCTATTGGCATCCCACGCCTGAGGGTGACCTTTCTCTCCGAGGTGTTCCTGACAATCACTGCCTTACTGTTATGTGTACAGCTGAAGGTTTCTGCAGTTCGGGTCTCACCTCCATCCCAGCAAGCCTCTTCTTTGTAATTCTCCAGAGCATCCACCAGGAGGGCTTTGGCATCAGGCATTTTGGGGAATTTGGAGTTTCCCATAACTCTAGCTACTTCTCCAGGACATAATATGATGGGTTGGGGCTAGGTGTACCATACAGTTCCTCATTTATGCTTATATTTTCAAACATTTGCATGTAGCCCATGGACGTGACCAATGGATTTTCTGCATTTAGAGACCTCACCACCTCAGAGCTGGACCTTTTAGACTCTCTACCAGTTGCTGCCTTTTCATTATCTGAGCACTGCCACTTATCCAGCAACTGAGATATTTGCTCCGCCCACGTCTCATATTCCTCCTTCCCGTCACGGATGGGCTTGACTCCTGAGAACATTCTCAGCCTACAATTACTTTGATTCTCTGCCAGTACCCTTTGGCATTTACCTATCAGTGATGTAATTGCTGAAACCAGCTCAGAATTTTCACCACCCACTGAAGGGCCCATTAGACTTTTCACACCAGACAACTCCTTTCCCTCACTTCACAGAAATGATGACAACTTGTCCCTAAAGCCTTCACCACCAGCTACAATTTATTTTTAACATTTTCACCCTCAGTTACATGCCACCCTTCTCAAAAAGAATGGACTACCCTTGGCCCTGCCTCTCTGGGTGTCCCTACCTTATCAGGCTGCACAACTTCAGTCTTGTCTCTGCTAGTCTGGACTAACATGACATCCTTACCTGCTGATTGATCAAACCACCATTCAACCAATGTAACTTTACCCAATACTTTAATAGAACTTAGTACTCTAATCAACAATTCACCTGGGCTGCGGATATCCACCCCGTTGAGAATACAAACATTTTTTGTGGGTATTCCCTTTGAATCTCACCAAAGCTTAATTTCTGCAGCATCCATAATTAATTACTTTCCTTGACACTAATTTAAAGACATGCTTAAATACACAAACTGCTTGATCAATTCTTAACAGCAATTATACAGCATTCAGTGAATTGCCAGAGACAGTCCCCACAAATGTACCACCTCTCACTGTTCCTATGCAAACGTCTCTCTCTCTCTCCCTCTCTCTCTCCCCCTCCCCTCTCCCTCCTCCCCTCCCTCCATCCCTCCCTCCCCCTTCCCTCCCTCCCCTCTCCCTCCTCCCCCTCTCTCTGTCCCTCCCTCTCTCCCTCTATCCATCACATAGGATGATAATAGACAATAGACAATAGACAATAGGTGCAGAAGTAGACCATTCGGCCCCTCGAGTCTGCACTGCCATTCTGAGATCATGGCTGATCATTCACTATCAATACCCAGTCCCTGCCTTGTCCCCATATCCCTTGATTCCCCTATCCATCAGATATCTATCCAGCTCCTTCTTGAAAGCATCCAGAAAATTGGCCTCCACCGTCTTCCGAGGCAGTGCATTCCACACCTCCACAACTCTCTGGGAGAAGAAGCTCTTCCTCAACTCTGTTTTAAATAACTGCCCTCTTATTATCAATCCATGCCCTCTGGTACTGGACTCTCCCAACATCTGGAACATATTTCCTGCTTCAATCCTATCAAATCCTTTAATTATCTTAAACGTTTCAATCAGATCCCCTCTCAATCTCCTCAATTCCAGCGTGTACAAGCCCAATCTCTCCAATCTCTCTGCGTAAGACAGCCCTGCCATCCCAGGAATCAACCTAGTGAATCTACGCTGCACTTCCTCAATTGCCAGAATGTCCTTCCTTAAACCTGGAGACCAAAACTGTACACAGTATTCCAGGTGTGGTCTCACCAGGGCCCTGTACAAATGCAAAAGGACATCCTTGCTCTTGTATTCAATTCCCCTTGTAACAAAGGCCAACATTCCATTTGCCCTCTTCACTGCCTGTTGCACTTGCTCATTCACCTTCAGTGACTGGTGAACTAGGACTCCTAGGTCTCTTTGCATTTCTCCCTTACCTAACTCGACACCGTTCAGACAATACTCTGCCCTCTTGTTCCTGCTTCCAAAGTGGATAACATCACATTTATTCACATTGAATGACATCTGCCAAGTATCTGCCCACTCATTCAGCCTATCCAAGTCTCCCTGTATTCTCCTAACGTCCTCTTCGCATGTCACACTGCCACCCAGTTTAGTATCGTCAGCAAACTTGCTGATATAGTTTTCAATGCCCTCATCTAAATCATTGACATAAATCGTAAAGAGCTGTGGTCCCAATACAGAGCCCTGTGGTACCCCACTAGTCACCTCCAGCCAGTTCGAGAAACACCCATTCACTGCTACACTTTGCTTTCTATCTGCCAACCAGTTTTCTATCCATGTTGAAACCCTGCCCCCAATGCCATGAGCTCTGATTTTACTCACCAATCTCCTATGTGGCACCTTATCGAATGCCTTCTGAAAATCTAGGTACACAACATCTACTGGCTTACCCTCGTCTAACATCCTTGTTACACCCTCAAAAAACTCCAACAGATTAGTCAAGCATGATTTGCCTTTGGTAAATCCATGCTGGCTCGGCCTAATCCTATTTCTGCCATCTAGATGTGCCACTATTTCGTCCTTAATAATGGACTCAAGCATCTTCCCCACGACTGACGTTAGGCTAACGTTAGGGCGATAGTTCTCCGTTTTCTCCTTCCCTCCCTTCTTGAAAAGTGGGACAACATTAGCCACTCTCCAATCTTCAGGAACTGATCCTGAATCTAAGGAACATTGGAAAATGATTACCAATGCATCCGCAATTTCCTGAGCCACCTCTTTTAGAACCCTCGGATGCAGACCATCTGGACCCGGGGATTTATTAGCCTTCAGTCCTACCAGTCTACTCATCACAGTTTCTTTCCTAATGTCAATCTGTCTCAATTCCTCTGATATCTTATGACCCTGGCCCATCCATACATCTGGGAGATTGCTTGTGTCCTCCCTGGTGAAGACAGATCTAAAGTATGCATTAAATTCTGTTGCCATTTCCCTGTTTCCCATAAAAATTTCTCCCAATTCATTCTTCAAGGGGCCAACATTGTTCTTAACTATCTTCTTTCTCTTCACATAGCTAAAAAAGCTTTTGTTATCCCCTTTTATATTCCTGGCTAGACTGAGCTCATACCTGATTTTTTCTCTCCGTATTGCTTTTTTAGTTAAGATCTGCTGTTCCTTAAAACTTTCCCAATCATCTGTATTCCCACTCATCTTAGCCCTGTCATACTTCTTTTTCTTTAATGCTATACAATCTCTGACTTCCTTTGTCAACCACTGTGGCCCCTTCCCCCTCTTTGAATCCTTCCTTCTCATTGGAATGAACTGCATTTGCATCTTTTGTATTATGCCCAAGAATATCTGCCACTGCTGATCCACTGTCTTTCCTGCCAGGGCATCCGCCCATTTAACTTTGGCCAGCTCATCCCTCATGGCTCCGTAGTCTCCTTTATTTAATTGCAACACTGACACCTCTGATCTGCCCCTATCCCTCTCAAATTGTAGATAAAAACTTATCATGTTATGATCACTACTTCCTAATGGCTCCTTTACTTCAAGATCACTTATCAATTCCTGTTCATTACACATCACCAAGTCCAAAATAGCCTCGTTCCTGGTTGGCTCAAGCACAAGCTGTTCCAAAAATACATCCCTTAGACACTCCACAAACTCCCTATCCTGGGGTCCAGCACCTACCTGATTCTCCCAGTCCACCTGCATGTTGAAATCTCCCATAACGACTGCGTTACCTTTAGCACATGCCAATGTTAACTCCCTAATCAACTTGTACCCAATATCCACGCTACTGTTTGGGGGCCTGTACACAACACCCATTAGGGTCTTTTTACCCTTACTGTTCCTCAGCTCAATCCACACAGACTCTACTTCCCCTGTTCCCAAGTCACCTCTTGCTAAGGACTGAATCTCTTTCCTCACCAACAGGGCCACCCCACCCCCTCTTCCCATATTTCTGTCTCAACGATAGCACGTATACCCTGGTACACTCAATTCCCAGGCCTGATCCCCTTGCAGCCATGTCTCCGTTATCCCAACAATATCGTAGTTCCCCATTTTCATCTGAGCTTCAAGCTCATCTGTCTTATTTCTGACACTACGCGCATTCAAGTATAGAATTCTTAGCCCATTCCTCCTCTCTTTGCTTAAAACACTGTCTACTGTACCTAACCCAGCTCCTTGAACTTCCATCGGGCAAATTGCACCCTGAATTTTGATGACCTTCTCAAGATCACCCAAACCTTGTACACATTTAACCCCATGCACCTTCTGACCAACCCTCTGGATCTGGATCCCTGCCCCCTGCACATCTAGTTTAAACCCCCCCAAGCAGCACTGGCAAATACTCCTGCAAGAATGTTAGTACCCCTCCGGTTCAGATGTAGACCATCCCTTCGAAACAGATCCCAATGTCCCTGGAACAAAGACCAATTATCCAAAAACCTGAACCCTTCCTTCCTGCACCATGCTCTCAGCCTCGTATTAATGTGCATTAATGATGATGGTTCCTTTCAGTCAGTCAGTGGGGTTTGATATGTGCGTCCTGGAGTGGCTGTACAGGCCAATCCTTGACAGGCACTGTTTGCCACGTACTTGGCAGGTGAGGCCTGGAGGGGCAGCAGGGGCAGAAGCTCTGTTGTGGCGCTTCCTGTGCCTTTCCTCTGTTGCCTCTATGAGCTCGTTCTCAGCAGCATCCACACCTTTTCTGATGGCATCCCTCCATTGTGAGCGATCTTGAGCCAGATCCTCCCATGTTGATGGGGCAACGTCAGCTTTCTTGAGGCTCCTGTGCAGAACATCCTTGTACCGTAGTCGCTGGCCTCCTCGTTTTTGAATACCACTGGACAGTTGGCCGTACAAGGTGTCCTTGGGCAATCTTCTGTCAGGCATTCTGAGATGTCCTGCCTAGCGCAGTTGGGCTGACATCACCAAGGTTGAAACTGCTGGCATCCCGGCTCGAGAGAGGACCTCGGTATTGGAGACCTTGTCTCGCCAGATGATCTTCATCAGAGAACGTAGGTGATGCTGCTGCAATTGGTCTAGCTGGCATAAGTGACTCTGATATGGGCACCATGTCTCACAGCTCACATATAGCAACGGCCCTGTATACCTTGCACTTGGTGGCCAAACTGATGTTCTGTGACCAACCTCGAGCTTCCAACTGACCAAAGGCAAAGCAGGCTTTTCTGGTTCTTGACTCAGTTGCTACATCCAAGAAGCTGAAGATGTTATTATGCTGCCCAATTAGCAAAATTTGTTGACAACATTGAGACAAGTGTCATCAATGAGGGCAGTTGGTTCTTCATAGCTTGAGACAGGAGCCGGTTGGTATAAAACTTCTGTCTTTTTCGGGCTGATTGTCAGTTCAAAGCTTTTGGCTGCACTGGCAAAGTGACTCGAGATCTTCTGTAAGTCTTCAAGAGAGTGGGCAACCAGTGCACAGTCATCAGCAAACTGTAGCTCATGCGCCACAATGTCCCTGACTTTTGTTTTTGCTTTCAGTCTTGCGAGGTTGAGGAGCCGCCATCAACCCTCATTTGTAGGAAGACCACTGACTTCAGGTCTGATGTGGCATCCTAAAGAACAACAGCGAAGAACAGTCCAAACAGGGTCGGAGCCAAAACACAACCCTGTTTTACGCTGTTGCTGAGGGGAAATGAGTCTGACAACTCATCACACATGTTGATGCAGCCTTCAAAGCCTTCGCGGAACTGATGGATGATGTTGGTTAGGTGTGAGGGGCAACCGAATTTTGGTGGGAGCTTCCACAGGCCATCTTACCAATAGTGTTAAATGCTTTGGTTAGATCAACAAATGTGACATAGAGGCTTCCCTCTGCTCAACACATTTCTCTTGGAGCTGCCTCAGTCCGCTGTACTATGGCATGTTCGAAAACCACACTGGCTTTCTGGAAGGATGTTGTCACTGATGTTGGACACCAAGCGTCTAAGGATGATCTTCCTGAGGCATTTTCCTGCAACTGACAGAAGAGAGATGCCACGGTAATTGATGCAGTCTCTCCTGTCCCCCTTGTTCTTGTAGATGTTCATGATTGATGCGTCTTTGAAGTTTTGTGGTAGTTCTGCAGCTCCCAACAACTTTGTGAACAGCTGGTGCAGGCATGATATCAGTGTGTTACCACCATACTGGTAGATTGTGGCTGCGATACCGTCAGGCCCTGATGCTTTGTTGGGTTTTAGCTGTTTGATGGCTTTGATGACCTCGTGAAGAGTAGGGGGAGCATCTAGCTCGAACAGTATGGGTCAAGGGTGTACTCTGCCTAGTGCTTCATCGGTGAGGTTCCTGGTCAGTTCAACAGCTCATACGCCACATTTATTTATAAAGAAAGTTTACTTACTAATTTCAGCTTTATCAAACAGTTATTAAGAAGAGTAAAAAAATAACAAAAATAAAAGGGTTCATGACAACTAAACCAGTCTAAACATGCACATTGTTGGAGTTTGTATTGTCGAAAAGCTGTGTATGACCATTACTCATCACCAATCACCAGAACTTCCCATCTTGGACTCCTTCATCTCGCAAAGCACTCCTTGTAATCGTGTCTTCCTGTTGGATAGAATCCTATGGCCGTTTCTCCTGATTTTCTCCTCTCTTCATTTCCTGCCAAAAAGACAATGAACCCCAGGGCATTATACCCACCTCATTAACATCTTGACACTGTGATAGGACCTCTGGCAGACACATATCATATTCCAGTCCAAGGTTAATTGAAATAGATAGATATCTTGCAAATTAAAATGAGCCCATTATTCTTGATAGAATCATACCATTATAGAACACTACAGAGCAGTAACAGGCACTTAAGACCACATCCCTCCATGTCCAGCCCATTCATGAACCTATCCAAGTTTCTCCCAAGTGTTGAAATCAAACCTGAATCGTCACTTCTGCTGGCAGCTTGTTCCACATTCTCACCAACCCGAGTGAAGACAATTCCCCTCATATTCCCTTAAAATTCCATCTTTCACCCTTAATCTAATACCACTAGTTCTAATCTCTTTACTTGATCTTTGCTGCAAGTAAATAAATATTCTAACAAAATACTGATGAAGGGTCTCGGCCCAAAACATGAACTGTTTACTCTTTTCCATAGGTGCTGCCTGACCTCCTGAGTTCCTCCAGCGTGTGTGTGTTGCTTTGGATTTCCAGCATCTTCAGATTGTCTCGTGTTTGAAATAAATATCCTCTATTGGTAAAGGCAGTAAAATTGGCCCCGTTATTTAATCTCTAATACAAATTTAGCTGATCACTTGGCATTTTCAGGATTACCACACAGATTCAGAGCATTAATTGCATTGGTGCAGACAGAAGAGCACT
This sequence comes from Hypanus sabinus, assembly GCF_030144855.1. NCBI lineage: Eukaryota > Metazoa > Chordata > Chondrichthyes > Myliobatiformes > Dasyatidae > Hypanus > Hypanus sabinus. Next base: position 19,404,495 of record NC_082717.1, on the reverse strand, counting down.
GAATTGTGGTAATGCAGCACATTGTCTGATAGTCTGGTCTCTTTAATTGAATTTATGGGATATTTTCATCCTGATATGCTAATCAACTCTGAATGTTCACTGAATCTATTAATACGCAATAATGTTGATAGAGATTATTCTTTCAGAGTAGAATCTCTCCTATTTTTGACTATTATCAGTTGTAATTCTTTATTTCTACTCAGTCAATAGTAGCTGGAGGATTTGGTGTCATATTTTGTGATAATGGAGAAAAAAAATCCTTTCCTACTGAGGAAATCTCTTATCCAAATAATAGCCTTTGGTTAACCTTCAATCCAATGAGATTTTTAATAAATCAAGTCTAGAGAGTGCAGGCTTACAATGTTTTCAAGGCAGTCTTCAGCAAGCCAAATCTTTTTCTAAATTTGATTCTCTGGCCTCTTTGCTTGAGAAATCAGAAGCTAAAATGACTGATTCCATCTTTTATTTACAAGTACAATATTAACTATGATTTTAGTAGCATGGAGAATTTCACAGCTTTTACTTATCTCTGAAGACAGGTGGCTTGAAATCTCTGCCTGGCATAAAGAAAAAGTGTAAGATATTTTTCATTTTTGTGGAGCTAGTTGACTGGGAAATGATGTCTGTACTTTTTCCTAGACCTGTGGATCCTAACGTGGGCAATATTTCCCTCTCCCCTCATGAGCGGTAGGAATTTCTAAGGGGGTGATAAAGATAAAGGGGGTAGGGGGCACTCAGTAGCAAGGGGGCAGCTGAGAGATTGGGGGCTTAATTCAAGAAATGATTTTCTTATTATTTGATGCTTGACTCATAATTGATTACAATGATCACGTAATCACCTCATCTCTTGCTAACCCACTGTTTTCTTAGACTTTACTCAAAGCATCTTATAGTTGTGACACTTCTGTATTTGGTATATCATGAGAAAACTGGACTGAAGAAATGGTGTGATTTCTGGGCCTGGCTCACGTATTATTGACATTAGCTACGGTAGGTTAGCTAGTATGATTCCCTACGTTAAACATGCAATGATACAATTCCTGAGAATTAGGGCCTTGTGTTCAATGGGGTAAAGTTCTGAATGGTCTTGACTGCATTTCTCTAACCCACAGCCCAACTGAGATATCGCTGCCCAACTTTATGCACCTTTAGGCAGAGAGTCAGGTTTTACTTGAGCTATGATGATGATATAACTTTCCCCTTAATTAATTGCGGTACTTGAGGTTGGACTGAAACAATAGCTGATTGATTGTGGTCATTAATCCATAACGAAAATGACAGAAGTAGACTAAATGAAACAGAAGTGTAGACAGTATAATCTGGAGTATCTGAAATATGGATTTATACTAGCATCAAACAACCAATAGCAGCCAATGTCTGTTGTATAAAAAAGTTTTTTCAAATGAGGCAATGAAACTGACCAGGCTCCTTGAACATTTAAAGAGAATATACTCTGATTAAGCAAACAAGAACTTAGGCTACATCCACACTAGACCTAATTTTAAAAACACTGGTTTCGCATAAAAACAATAGGCGTCCACACTGGGTGTTTTTAAAAATACCTCTATCCACGTTAAAATGGATATTTCGGCAAATCCCCTCCTACTGTGTATGCACAGGACACATCTACCAAAAACAAGCAACATGTTTGGTGTTGAATCTCACCATGGAAGACTGAGTGTGTATTCGTTCTGTTACGTCCGTAGCTCCCTCCTTTGTGAGAATCGCAAGATCACTGTTGGGTTGGGTCAAAGGGCCCAGGACATGGGAAAAGAGACGTGCAGGCTGGCTCGTTTCCCCGGCGATGTAAAGCTACGGGACCTGGCCATTGTCTCTTGGAGACCAATTTGTGGATTGAGCTACTATACTACGTGAACGCCCTCAGGCAAAGTGGGCTGGTTGAGGGAGAGAGTGCACACCCTCAACCTGATTGACATCTACGACCCTGCAAGTCAGGATAAAAGAGGGTCTGTAGGAACAGTCCCTCAGACGCACCAGAAGAAACGTTAAGTGACCACGTAACAGCAGGAAGTCATCGGAAGGAGACCACGTGCGTTCAATTCCGTGGCTGGAATTGGTGGCTGGAACCACGGAAAACAGCTTTTAGCTAACAACGGGGGAATCCGCTCCCCTGACTCCACGGATTGGCATCATTAAAGACTTGTGCAAGTTTAAACCGCATCACTTTTAAACCCAACAACACTGCTGCTTGAACGAACTGATAGTGACTGTTATCTTTCCATTGGACAGTACATTATCCCCTAGACAACGATAGAGCTATTTCTTATTGATTATTATTATACCTGCACTTTAGATTTAGTATTGACGACGTATATTATCTGTATGTTTGCTTTAATCTTAATTTTGTGCCCTTTATCAATAAATACTTTTAAAAATAGTACCATCAGACTTCAACGGACCTCTCTATCTTTGCTGGTAAGTGATCCAGTTACGGGATTTCGTAACAGTTCAGTTACAGACTGAAAAAACTTAAATGACGGACAGCTGTTGGCTCTCAGGCAGGAGGACTTAAAACTAAAAACAAACAAATACTGGATGAAATCTGCAGATGCTGGAAATCCAAACACACACAAAATGCTGGTGCAACACAGCAGGCCAGGCAGCATCTATAAGGAGAAGCACTGCTGACGTTTCAGGCCGAGACCCTTCATCAGGACAATACTGGAGCGTACAGAGGCAACTAACAGGGAGTTCATGAACAGTATGACCCGGCTGACGACAAACATTAAAAAACTGACAAAATCTGTTGCATTAATAAAGCACCTTGTTAAATGTATAAAACATGTCTGCATCAGTATTATCTTGTATTTCCATACAATGTTACATTAGGCTGTTACACATCTATTGTCAGAGAAGTACTTGCATAAATAGGTAAACCACCTTCATACGAGCAAGGACAGAAAACAGGGAAAAGTGAGTATACTTATTTATTCAGTAAGTTATGGGTCAAAGTATTTGGTGAGTACATTTCTAACTCTTCTGGCTTCAGTCTTGTGGCTGTCTGTTCTGAAATTGTTGGGTTGTATTGAAGAAAACAATGAAATGGCTCGTGGCCGTCACCATCTGTTCTGGCACGTCATGACAGCATTTTTAGATTTTTCAGGTAACCCTGTCCACACTGCTCCGGCCAATCTGGTGTTTTCAAAATTACACACTCTGGAGAGTGTTTCTGAAAATCTCAGTTTTTGGGGGATGAAAATGCCATTTAGTGTGGACGGAGGGTAAAAACAAAGAGAAAAAGCTTTAGTTACGGTGTAGTGTGGACATAGCCTTAGTTTATTTTCAGTAACTTTGTGAAAATTTTCAGAAATAACAAGTATACTTTCCAGCACTTAACAAAACAGTGAAGGTTTGTGTGCTTCATGCAACATTTTATTACTCATTGCTAAATCTGGAAAGTGCATACAATTGGAGAAGAACTGACTCTGCCAACAGTAAGGAAGATTCTGAGTATAATTTTACATTAGTCACAAAACTAAATAATTAAAATGATTTTGCTCAGTGGCAGCTCTGTTCAAAGATGAATAGATTAAATGGCTGAGAATGTGGAAAACACATTGTGCAATATACTTAGGGCAACATAATTTGTTCTGCAGTTGGATGAGTCAACTTTGCCAGGCAATAAATCTTTTCATTTTGGTTGTGTTCACTCATAAAAGATGAAAGAATGGTTCAAGATTTGTAATGGGCTAGAGATGGATTGAAGGGGGAGTCAAGCAATTTTTCAAACAGGAAGATACTTTGTTCAACAACATTCTTGACTGTGCAACAGACAGGGCACCATCATTGATAGGATGCCACCATAGGGTTATTACTTCCTTGAAAAAAACACTGCACCTATATGCTTACCATAGACCATGTAATTCACAGATAATATCCTGTTGCAAAAAATTCAAGTGACCAACTGCACAAATCATTAAACACTGATATCACAGCAGTAAATAAAATCAAACCCATTCTCTCAATTCTCGACAATTTCAAAGGGTTTGTATGGACAATGGTGAATAGCTTGAGTGCTTGCTTTTGCTCATAGAAGTCAGATGACTTGCAAAAGGAAACCGCCTGAGATGCTTTTATGTTTTTTTTTGAAACTGTGATAAAATTCTTTGAAGACTCATTGCTTCATTCAGCAATCATGACAAGAATTTTAGGCATGCCATTGCTTATATGTCAGATTTATTAGCAAAGTTTAGTGAATTCAGTTTTCAATTGCAAAGAAATGATGTGCAGCTTATCAAGGTCAAATCAGCCATCTCCACATTTCTGTCCACGTTAACCCTATTTAACTGCAACATTGGCCACTTTCCAATTTCCGAATCTCCCGGAGTTGGAAGAGAAAGAAAGAATACCAGATGATGATCTTGAAGTATACTGTGCCCAATTGGGTGAGCTGCATAAAGACATGTTAGGGAGATTTCAGGATCTTCTCTCGATCTAAATTCCAGATTGGTAATAAATCCATTCCTGAGCACCTGTAATGAGGAATTACAGGAAGGTCGGAGGAAGAACTAATTTTGCTATAAAATGACTTTGAGATGAAGCTGAAGTTCAAGAAAATCATCTCAAGACTTTTGACTGCAGAAAGAAATCTCTGAATATTATCCTGCACTGTGGAAAAAGAAGATGTTCTTTATTAACTTCCCAACATCATTTTTAGTGAGTACAGTTTAGTGCAGTTTCCCTAATTAATTGAAAGCAATGAAAAAGACTGCAATGTGGGGATCTGAGACTCCTCCTGAGTGACATACATCCTGATGTTGAGAAGCTGATAACACTGTGTCAAGCCCGTCCATCTCACTGAAAGGTGTAAAAGCAATGAAGTAGTGAATAGTTGGATTACCAATGTGCACTCTAAAATTGTCAATGAAGATTGTTTTTGCTGTAATTAAACAAAGAAATAATTTTATTTGTAGATTTGAATAGATTTTGATATTTTGTGATTATTAATCACTACTTTGAATTTTCAGTTCCTATTTTAAATCAAAATTCTTTATAGTTTTTAATGTAATGGCCAGAAGGGGATGCCGTCTGGGAGCCAAAGGGGCGGTAACCAGAAAAAGTTTGGAAATCACTGTGCTGGACTATAAGATCCTAGATTTAGCCATTCCAACAGACCGTCATTGTAGTCCAGTTTTGCAGCATTGATCTTGCTCATTTCTTGTGTACCAGTGCCAGATTACTGGTGTTTTCTACTCTTCTATGTTAGCAATAATAACCATTTTGTGAAATTAGTATTGTTGGCCTTGCCTATATATTAGAGTCACAGAATCACACAACATGTAATCAGCCCCTTTGGCCTGACTCATCCATGTCAAGTGAGTTAGTCCTATCACTTGCATTTGACCAATATTGGTATTGGTATTGGTTTATCATTGTCACATGTACCTATCAATGTATGGTGAAAAGCCCATCTTGAACTATTGAACCATTGTGATACCTGGGATGCTGGAAGAAAGTCAACGTCTCACTCAAACACAGAACACAACAATCTCTCATTTCCCTATGATACAGCAATCTTGCCATTTGGTGTTCAATTTTGTTGTCCATCGCTCATTTGCTAGCAAGATGCTGGGTAGAGGGGGTTCATCCTTCTACATTTCAGTCTGGAGTCCCCCCACCCTTTTTGCATAGTAAAGGAATTAAGGGTTATGGGGAAAAGGCAGGCAGATGGAGATGATGCATGACCAGGTCATGATCTTACTGAATGACAGAGTAGGCCCGACAGGTCAGGTGGCCTACTCCTGCTCCTAGTTTTTATGTTCTTATGAACATTTGTTTGCTTAAAGCTGCCATACCTGCTTGGTCCATCAAGTCCTTCAGAAGTTCATGAAACCTATAGATCATTAAGTTGATATAAAATCCTTTGTAAAAGTAATTCAAAATAAGTATTGTATGTAGCCCGCAGACCATCGTTGTGGTTCACCTGTGCCATCTTCCACAGGAATTCACATAATTGATTCCCAATAGATCAATAGGTATCTTTTGAATCTTGCCTGTGTTGCCTCACATGCAGTCATGCCACACGTTATGAGTGATGGAAATGAACACCCCATAGCCGTTGCATCACATTCCCTCCAGCTGCAGAAAAAGATTATGTAGATTGACAGAGAGACCTTGAGTCTGGTTGCGGGGGGGGGGGGGGGGTAAAATGATTCAACCAGGACCTGTATGGGGGAGAATTTACTCTCATTACTGATCATCAGTCACTAGTGTCCATTTTCAATGCACAGTTGGACGCTCCACTAACAGCAGCAGCAAATTGCAGAGATGGGCTCTGTTATTTGGAGGACACAAATACAAGATGGACTTCAAGGGGACAACTAATCATGGAAATGATGATGAATTGTCCTGTTTACTTTTAGATAAGATAATACCTTAAGAATTTACAAAAGAGTGCACTCCTCTTGACATATTCTCCTTAATGCAAATAAAAAGTCTCCTAATTACAGCAGAGATGATTCAAGGGGAAAGCTGAAAAGACTCCACACTGTCTCAGGTCTACATGGCCACTCAGAAAGGCAGGAATGTGGAGCAGAATTCCAAGTTCCCCAAGATGAACTTGCCCTTGACAGAGTGTGCCTTTTGAGGGAATTGAGAATTACAGTGTTGGAGCACCTACATGCCAGTCATCTAAACTTGGTCAAAATGCAAGTGTTGGCCAGAAACTTTGTCTGGCGGCCTGGGATAGATAAGCAGATAGAGCAGCTCTCCCTGCACTGTTTGTGATGCCGGCACATCCAGAAAACAGATGTCCAGAGCTGTCAGGACCACTTCCTGCAGACAATTCCTACAACCACCATGGAGAAGGCCTCAGAACCCGAGTTTGTTTCACAAATGCAAGTCTCAAATGCCAACACCGGTAACAGCCTCTTCAGGAAAGATGTTATCCCACAAGAATATTAAATCCTCTGCAGCAATTAAATCTTTACACCTAAATGGGTCAATTTAACATTTGCTATGCTATGGATGTCTACATTACAGATGCATTACTGTATACAGTATATAGTATGCTGTGTATATATATGAAAATTGCAAATGTTACTCTGCTCTTTAAGAAGGAAAGCAGCAGAAAGGAAATTATAGACTGGTTAGCCTGACAGTGGTTAGGAAGGTGTTGGAGTCAATTGTTGAGGATGAGGTGATGGAGTACTTGGTGACACAGGACAAGATAGAACAAAGTCAGCATGGTTTCCTTCAGGGAAAATCCTGCCTGACAAACCTGTTGGAAATCTTTGAGGAGATTACAAGCAGGTACATAAAGGGGATGCAGTGGATCCTGTATATTTGGACTTTCAGAAGGCCTTTGACAAGGCTGCTTACCAAGTTAAGAGCCCAGTGTATTACAGGGAAGTTACTAACATGGTTAGAGCATTGGCTGATTGGCAGGAGGCTGTGAGTGAGAATAAAAGGATCCTTTTCTGGTTGGCTTCCAGTGACCAGTGGTGTTCCGCAGGGGTTGGTGTTGGGATCACTTCCTTTTATGCTGTATATAAATGATTTAGATGATGGAATAGATGGCTTTGTTGCCACGTTTAGAGATGTTACAAAGGTTGGTGGATGAGCAGATAGTGTTGAGGAAACAGGTCAGATGCAAAAGGACTTAGGCAGATTTGGAGAATGGGTAAGAAAGTGGCAAATGAAATACGATGTTGGAAAATGCATAGTCATGCACTTTGGTGGTAGAAATAATTGTGCTGACTATTTTCTAAACGGGAGAATATCCAAAAATCCGAGATGCAAAGGGACTTGGGAGTCCTTGTGAAGAACACCCTGAAGACAGACAGACAGACATACTTTATTGATCCCGAGGGAAACTGGGTTTCATTACAGTTGCACCAACCAAGAATAGAGTAGAAATATAGCAATATAAAACTAGAAATAATTAAATGATAGTAAGTAAATTATGCCAAGTGGAAATAAGTCCAGGATCAGCCTATTGGCTCAGGGTGTCTGACACTCCGAGGGAGGAGTTGTGAAGTTTGATGGCCACAGGCAGGAATGACTTCCTATGATGCTCAGTGTTACATCTCGGTGGAATGAGTCTCTGGCTGAATGTACTCCTGTGCCTAACCAGTACATTATGGAGTGGATGGGAGTCATTGTCCAAGATGGCATGCAACTTGGACAGCATCCTCTTTTCAGACACCACTGTCAGAGAGTCCAGTTCCACCCCCACAACATCACTGGCCTTACGAATGAGTTTGTTGATTCTGTTGGTGTCTGCTACCCTCAGCCTGCTGTCCCTGCTCACAACAGCAAACATGATAGCACTGGCCACCATAGACTCATAGAACATCCTCAGCATCGTCTGGCAGATGTTAATGGACCTCAGTCTCCTCAGAAAATAGAGACGGCTCTGACCCTTCTTGTAGACAGCCTCAGTGTTCTTTGACCAGTCCAGTTTATTGTCAATTCATATCCCCAGTTATTTGTAATCCTCCACCATGTCCACACTGACCCCTTGGATGGAAACAGGGGTCACCGGTGCCTTAGCCCTCCTCAGGTCCACCACCAGCTCCTTAGTCTTTTTCATATTAAGCTGCAGATGATTCTGCTCACACCATGAAGGTTAACTAGTTGAGTCGGTGGTGAGGAAGACAAATGCCATGTTAACATTCATTTCAAGAAGCCTAGAATACAACAGCAGGGATATGATGTTGAGGCTTTATAAGGCACTGGTGAGGCCTCATCTTGAGTATTGTGAACAGGTTTGGGCTCCTCATCTGAGAAGAGATGTGCTGGCATTGGAGAGGGTCCAGAGGAGGTTCACAAGGATGATTCCAGGAATGAAAGCGTTATCATACGAGGAATGTTTGATGGCTCTGGGTCTGTACTCGCTGGAATACAGAAGGATAAGGGAGGATCCATTGTAACCTTTTGAAGATTGAAAGGCCAAGACAGAGTAGATGTGGAAAGGATGTTTCCCATGGTGGGAGAGTCTAGGACAAGAGGGCAGAGCCTCAGGATAGAGGGGCACCCTTTCAAAACAGAGATGAGGAGAAATTTCTTTAGCCAGAGGGTGGTGAATTTGTGGAATTTTTTGCCACATGCAGCTGTGGAGGCCAGGTCATTGGGTATATTTAAGGCAGAGATTGACAGGTTCTTGATTGGACATGGCATCAAAAGTTATAGGGAGAAGGCTGGGAACTGGGGTTGAGGAGAAGAAAAAAAAGGATCATCCATGTTTGAATGGCAGAGCAGACTCGATGGGACAAATGGCCTAATTCTGCTCCTATGGAGTTCATAAATAAGCAGGGAGGAGTATTGTGTATTTAATATTTCAATAATATTGAATGATATTATAAATATATTCTTTGTATAAGCATTCTTTTTTGTTTACTATGCATAATGCATTGTGGGTTATATGTAAATGTACATGAGTGGCATACCTCATCATGCCACTATGTCATAAGTACGCTCCTCGCAACAAGTAAAATACGAAGTGTACCTCTTCTCCTGGTCTCCTATTGTTTTTCCTTTCAATTAGTTTTATGTTTTGGAGTTACAAATCATAACAGATCAATGTCTGTGATAGAAGTGGCTTAGTTCTAACCAATTAGAGCAGGAGAGAGATTTTGGACTAATATGGCTGCTGTGGGAAATTCGATCAGAAATACAAGCAGAATGTGAAAGCTGAGAACAAGAAAGCTAAGAAGTTAGGTGAACAATTTGGATGGCAGAATTAATGGTTTGTGGCCAGGTTTTCAGACAGTACAAAGATAGGTGGAGGGGTAACGTGGTGCTGAGGAAGCAGGGAGTCTGCAGAAGGACCTGGACAGATTGGGAGAGTGAGCAAGGAAACAGTGGATGGAATATAATGTAGGCAAGTGTATGGTCTTGCACTTTGGTGGAAGGAATAAAGATGTAGACTATTTTCTAAACAGAGAGAGTATTCAAAAATTAGAAGTGAAAAGGAACTTGGGAGACCTTGTGTATGATTCGCTAAGGTTAACTTGCAAGTTAACTTGAATCGGTGGTAAGGAAGGCAAATGCAATGTCAGAATTCATTTTGAGAGGACTAGAATATAGACCAAGGATCTGATGCTGAGGCTTTATAATGCCATCCTCGGAGTATTTTGTGCAGTTTGGAACCCTTATCTAAGAAAAGGTGTGCTGGCATTGGAGATGGTCCAGAGGAGATTCATGGAAATGATTCTGGGAATGAAAGGGTTAGCATATGAGGAGCATTTGATAGCTCTGGGCCTGTGTTCATTGAAGTTTAGAAGAATGAAGGGGAATCTCATTGAAGCCTTATGAATATTGAAACACCTAGATAGAGTGGATGTGGAGAGGATATTTCCTATAGTGGGTGACTCTAAGACCAGAGGGCACAGCTTCAAAATAAAGTGACGTTATTTAGAATAGAGATAAGGAGGAATTTCTGTAGCTAGAGGCTGCTGAATCTGTGGAACTCATTGCAGAGCACGGCTGTGGAATGCAAATCATTGGGTATATTTAAAGTGGAGGTTGATACGTTCTTGGTTAGTCAGGGTATCAAAGGTTAGGCAAAGAAGGTATTTAAATGAAGCTGAGAGGGATAATAAATCAGACATGAGCAGGACAGAGCAGGATTTGAGGGGACAAGTGGCCTAATGCTTCTCCTATGTCTTATGGTTTTATGATCTAAAAAAGTGAAGAACAGGCGAAAAAAGGATGAAATAAAAACAGAAAATTTGTCAAATAGACGGCAGATTTGTGTTATGAGTGTTGTAAATAGAAGAATAATATAATCATACAACTTGCTTGGAGCGTTATAATTCAATAGGGAAATAACCAACAGACAGTGCCCATAGCATTATTGTTTTGCTCAAATAACTGAAAAGAGAGGGATTAATGAGAAGAAGGTATATATTGTTGAAAAGGCAATAAATTTCAGCTGTTGAAATAAAACGAAAAGTTCAAAATAAACTTGCAAATGAGACAACATGAAATTTATTATTGGGAAATTGATGATTTTCTTGCTATTAAAATGAGATTGCTATTAACCAAACTAGGTGGCCCTCTAGTGACACTGAAGAGATTGCAGCCATGTTCTTTGTGTTATTTTTGCTCCTTGACAAAATCATTTAGATGACTGGAATGTAAAGCAGTGAATGAAGGCCATTACACGAGATTACACTCGATATCCTATCATGAGAAATAAAGAGTGCAACAAAGCCTGCAGTTGTATTATGAAGCAGAGAGGTCAGATTTAACAAAGGTTCAGAAATAGGCTAAAAATCAAAATCAAAGCTAAAATAAGAAAATTAAGCAAAATGAAGAGGATAATGTGATGATGAAATGGGCCCAGATCAACGGAGGGACAAACTAAAATGAGGTACAGTGTATGAGTATCATAAGCAGCAGGAAAAAGCCTCACAGCCCATCGAGATTCTCTATCAATTTTAGTTTTATCGTTTGTTTCTTCTTAAAATTCTTCCAATGCTCATGTTCCATTATGAGCATTATAAATCTCTCCTTTTCAGATAGCCACTGATGGATTACATTCCTTTTGGAGATTTAACTTCTCAATGGAATATACATTATTTAGGGATTTTAGATCATAAGACATAGGAGCAGAATTAGCTCATTCAGCCCATTGAATCATGGTTCATTTGTTAACCCTCTCAATCCCATTCTTCTGCCTGCTCCCTGTAACATTTGATGCCCCGTCTAATCAAGTCCATGAGACCTACGAGCAGAATTAGGCCATTCTGTCCATCGAGTCTGCTCCACCACTCTATCATGCCCAATTTATTATCCTTCTCAACCACATAACTTCCCCTCCTTAAACCTTTGACGTCCTGATTAGTGAAAAACCTATCAACCTCCACCTTAATCACGCCCAGTGACTTGGCCTACACAGCTGTCTGTGGCAAGGAATTCCACAGATTCATCACCCACTGGCTAAAGATCTTCTTTCTCATCTCTTTTCCAAATGGACATTCCTCAACTCTGAGACTGTGCCCTCTGGTCTGATACTCACCCACTACAGGAAACACCCTCTCCATATCCACTACATCCAGATCTTTCAATATCCGTTAGGTTTCAATGAGATCCCCCTCATTCTTCTAGACCACAGTGAGTACAGGCCCAGAGCCATCAAACACTCCTCATAAGTTAACTCTTCCATTCCTTTGATAATACTCATAAATCTCTTCTGGACTCTCTTCAATGCCAGCACATCTTTTCTTAGATAAAGGTCCCAAAACTGCTAACAATCGTGTAAATGTAGTCTGACCAATGCCTTAGAAGCCTCAGCATTACATCCTTGTTTTTGCATTCTGGTTATTATTTGATGAACCTACTGTGTGCTTTGCTACTCTAGTCGTCATGAAATGAATACTAACATTGCATTTGCCTTCCTTACCACCGACTCATCCTGCAAGATAACCTTTAAGGGTTCCTGCGTGATGAATCACAAGTCCCTCTGCAGCTTGATTTTTGAATTTTCTCCCTGTTTAGAAAATAGCCCATGCCTTTATTCCTTCTGCCAAACTGCGTGATCATGCACTCCCCTATATTTTTCCAACCACTGAAGTCAGGCTAATTGCTGATAATTTCCTTTCTCTGTTTCCCTCCCTGCTGAAAGATTGGAGTGCTATTTGAAATTTTCCAGTTTTCAGGAACCATTCCAGAATCTAGTCCTTCTTGAAAGATCATTACTAATGCCTCCATAGTCTCTTCAGCTACCTATTTCAGAACCCTGGTGTGTAGCCTATCTGGTCTAAGTGACTTATCTACCTTCAGACCTTTCAGCTTCTCAAGCACCTTCTCCCTAGTAATAACAATGACATTCATTGTTGTCCTCTGACATTCTTGCAATTCTGGCATACTGCTAGTGTCCTCCACCATGAAGACTGATGTAAAATGCTTGTTAAGTTCCTCTGTCATTTCTTTGCCTCCCATTACTACCTGTCTAGCATTATTTTACAGTGGTCTGATATCCATTCATGTTTCTCTTTTACTCTTTATAGATCAGAAAAAACTTTTTGTATCGTATTTTATATTATTGGCTAGCTTACCTTCATAATTTCATCTTTCTCTCCTTATGGCTTTTATAGTTACCTTCTGTTGTTTTTTAAATGCCTCCCAGCCCTCTACCTTCCCTCTCATTTTTACTATATTGTATGCCCTCTCTTTTGCTTTTAAGCTGTCTTTGTCATCTCTTGTCAGCCACAGTTGCCTCATCCTCTCTTTTGAATACTTCTTCAACTCTGGGATGTATTTTTTCTGCACTTTCTGAAGTTCCAGCAAAAACACCAGCCATTGCTGTTCTGCTGTCATCCCTGCAAGAGTCCCCTTCCAAACAACCTTGACCAGCTCCTCTCTCATACCTCTGCAATTCCATTTACTCCACTGTAATACGGATACTTCAGATTTTACCTTTCATTCCTCAATGTGCAGGGTGAATTCTATCATACTATGACTACTGTCTCCTATGGGTTCTTTTACCTTAAGCTTCCTAATCAGATCTGGGTCATTACATAACACCCGATCCAGAATTGCTATTTCCCTTGTGGACTCAACTACAAGGTACTCTGAAAACCTGTCTCATGGGCATTTTACAAATTCCCTCTCTTGGATCTAGCACCAACCAAATTTTCTCAATCTATCTGCAAATTGAAAGTCCCCATGCCTGTGATAACATTGCCCTTATGATATGCCTTTTCTATCTCCCGTTCTAACTTCTGGCCCACATCCTGGCAACTGTTCAAAGGCCTGTATATAACTCCCATCAGGGTCCTTTTACCGTTGTAGTTTCTTAACTCTACCCACAACAATTCTACATTATACGATCCTACGTCACCTCTTTCAGTACTTTACCAATAGAGCCACCCCACCCCTTCTGCCTGCCTGTTCTTTTGATACATTGTGTAAATTCCCAACTATGATCTTCTTTCAGCTATGACTCTAAATGATCATTTACCTTATTCTGTGTACTGTGTGCATTCAAATATAACACCTTCCAGCCTGTACTTGCTACCCTTTTTGATTTTGTCCCTATGTTGCACTTCAACTGATGCCACTGACCGCAATTTTGCCCTATCACCTGCCTGTTCTTATTCACAGTGTCACATCTAGTTGTATATCAATAACCCATCCTCAGCCCTATCACTCCAGTTCCCACCCCCCTGCCAAATTGGTTTAAATGTTTTCAAAAAGCTCTAGCACATCTGCCCACATGGATATTGGTCTCATCCTGGGTTCAGGTATAGCCTGTTCTTTTTGCACAGGTCAAACCTTCTCCAGAAGAGATCCCAATGATCCAGAAATCTGAAACTGTTCAGCCACATATTCATCTTCCAAATCATCCTATCCTTACTCTCGCTGGTACAAGGCAGATTACTGACCTGGAGGTCCTGCTTTTCAACTTTCTCCATAACTCCCTATATTCTTTTTGGAACCTCCTCCCTTTTCCTACCTATGTTGCTGGTACTATGTTCAAAGTGAAATTTATTTTCAGAGTACATACGTCCTTGAGTTTCTCTTTCTGTGGGCCAAACTCAGCAAATCTATAGAACAGCAACTGTAAACTGTAAACATCAAGAAACTGTTAACTAAATAAACTGCACAAATGCAGATATAAATAAATAGCTATAAATAATGAGCATGAAATAACAATATAACAAAGTCTTTAAATGAGTCCTTGAATGAGTGTAGCCATCCCCTTTTGTTCAAGAGTGGTAGTAACTGTTTTTGAACCTGGTGGTGTGAGTCCTGAGGTATTTTTACCTACCTGTTGGCAGCAGTGAGAAAAGAGCAAGGTCTGGGTGGTGAGGATCTTCAATGATGGATGCTATTTTTCTACAGCAACGTTTCACGTAGATGTGCTCAGTGGTTGGGAGGGTTTTACCCGTGATGTACTGGACCAAATCCATTACCTTTTGTAGGATTTTCTGCTTAAAGACATTGGTGTTCCCACACCAGGCCGTAATGCAGCCAGTCAGCCCACTCTCTACCACTCATCTATAGAAGCCTGCCAAGATTTTCAATGACCTGCTGATCCTCCGCAGACTCCTGAGGAAGTAGAGGCACTGTTGTGCTTTCTTCGCAATGACATTTATATGGAGGGTCCAGGACAGGTCCTCTGAGTTAGTGACAACCGGGAATTTGAAGTTACTGACCCTCTCCACCTCTGATACTCCAATGATTACTGGCTCATGGGCCTCTGGTTTCCCTCTCCAGAAGTCTACAATCAGTTCCTTGGTTTTATTGACATTGAATGAGAGGTTGTTGTTATTGGACCACTCAGCCAAGTTTTCAAATTTCCGCAGCATGTTGATTCAGCTTCCCCTCTGACTCAGCCCACAACAGTGGTGTCGGTGGCAAAACTGTATATGGTTTTGGAACAGTCCTGAGCCACACAGTCATAGGTGCAAAGTGAGTAGAACAAGGGGATAAGTACACATACCAACGGTGCTCCTGTGCTGATGGAGATTCTGGAGAAGATGCTTTTGCCAATCTGAACTGACTGGGGTCGACAAGTGAGGAAATCAGGGATCCAATTGCACAAGCAGGTCTTGGAGTCTACTGTTCAGTTTTGAGGGGATGACGGTGTTAAATGTTGAGCTGAAATCGATAAAGAACATTCTGATGTATGTATCTTTGTTGTCCGGATGTTCCAGGGTTGTGTGAAGAGCCAATGAGATGGCATCTGCTCTCAACTTGTTGCTTCGGTAGGTGAATTGGAGCAGATCCAAGTCACCATTCTGACAGGAGCTGATATGCTTGAACATCAGCCTCCCAAAACATTTCATCACTGGGGATGTAAATGCCACTGGGTGAAGGTCCTTTAGACAGGTTACTATGTTCTTTTTGGGCACCGGTACGATTGAAGCCTGTTTGAAAAAGGTGGGTATCACACAGTGCCGGAGCAAGAGGCTGAAGATATCCGTGAATACACTGGCCATTTGGTCAGCACAGGTCTTCAGTACTCAGCCTGGTACTCTGTCCAGACTAAATGCACGACTTCAGGCTGTTCACCCTCCCACTTCAAGAATGCTCTGGTCCCTGACCTTGTCATCTGGGAGGCAAGATACCATCCAGGTGTCTCTTACACATCAACCAAATCTACAGACTGCTCCTGAAATGATGAATTCCCCTAGCACCACTGCACTCCTCTTCTCCCCCATTCCCTCCTGAGCCTCAGAGCCAGACTCGGTGTCAGACTCCTGCTCACTGCAGCTTCCACCCACAGTACCCAAAGCGGTATAGTTCCTATTGAGGGGAACAGCCACAGGGGTACTCTGCACTGGCTGACTATTCCCTTTCCTCTCCTGACTGTCAGCCAGGGACCTGCCTCCTGCCACCTAGGGGCAGCTCCTATCTATCACCTCCTCGTTCTCCTGTATGAGCCAACAGTCATCTAGCCGCAGTTACACTTTTCCTTAATGTGGTTTCTAAGGAGCCGAATCTGGATGTATTTCATGCAGATGTAGTTATCAGAGAGATTTCAGGTCCTTCAACATTCTCACATCTCACACAAGGAACATACTCCTACATCCAGATCCATTCTCAGCACACTAGCTGTGTACTAATAGAGAAAAAGCTTACTGGACACTGTGCCTGTGCTTGCCCAAGTATGTTCTTGCCTCAGCTATTGAGCCAAACATGGACTGCTCTAACAATGCCCGACTCCAACAATGGCTGCTCTGCCTACAGCTCCTTTCTTTTTATTGGCACTGCGTTGATTGCTGTATTCCAAGATAAAATCCCAAGAAGCACCCTAGTTCTTTTTAAATCTTGGGCTGCGTCACCGACAAATAAACACTCGTGCTGATTGCCACCCGTTGGGAAAGAAAGAACCAAAGAAACGAGAACATATTAACCTCCATTTAAATTTACCCAATGGCATCCTTCACACCTGTGGCAATGAATTCCACAGATCCACCACCTTCTGGTGAGAGAAATTCCTCCTCACCTCTGTTCTAAAGGGATGTCCCTCTGTTCTGAATCTGTGCTCTCTGGTCCTTAGACTCTCTCACTAGAGGAAACATCCTTTTCATGTCTCTACCAAGACCAAGGGTTCCCAACCTGGGGTCCCCACATTTAATAGTAGGGATCAATGGCACAATAAAGGTTGGGAACCCCTGATCTAGACCTTTTAATATTCGATAGGCTTCAATGAGATCCCCACTCATTTGTCTAAACTTCAGTGAATACTGGCCCAGAGTTATCAGATGCTCCTCATACATTAGCCCTTTCATTCCCATTCTCATAAACCTCGTCTGGACTCTCTCCAGTTTACACTGTTCACTTCCCTTGTTCTGATATTAGATGGACTTCTGGTTTCTAGGCACACTTAATATCAAGTCCCTTTGATTCTGCAGGTGAATTTTGGTGGAGTCACGGGTAAAGATCTGGGGATGGGGTAATCCTGCCTAAAACTCCTCTATTTCTTATATCTTTGATCTTGGACAAGATGTCACAAGATTGAGGGGTAGACTAAAGACTAGAGTGCTTTATAAGTTCATAAAGACAGTTGTAAATATCAGAATGCAGTTATATAAATTAGACATACTGTCCATAAACACAAGAATTAATGAGCAATTGGGTTGCTCAATCATGACTGCCTGCAGATGCAGTGTTTCTAGTTGGTTAAAGTGTT
The DNA here is from genome assembly GCF_030144855.1 of Hypanus sabinus. Lineage (NCBI taxonomy): Eukaryota > Metazoa > Chordata > Chondrichthyes > Myliobatiformes > Dasyatidae > Hypanus > Hypanus sabinus. The sequence goes on along the minus strand of NC_082717.1, from coordinate 19,386,884 downwards.
AAATTGAGGCAAGCCAAGGTTAACAGGCTTCTCCTTGAAAAGTCTCTCCATCTCCTTCTCTTCTTTCATCTTTCACCTTCGCCCAGAGCAGACTGCTTTCATGGTTAATATTAGAATGCAGGGAAGGTCCCCAAATCAATTGCTGATTTAGATACAATGCAAAACTCACTCACCCAGTTGTAATAAGATAGACAGCAAGGTGGACTTCTGTAAGCTCAGAGACTGGCCCTTGATCATTTATCATTTCACTTAGATGTCTCACTTTAGAGGAACATTAAATTAAACAAAAGAAGTGTAATCAGCAGCAGCCCAAATGATTTACCAGCCCTATTATGCTACACTGTGCCTGTTTTCTGGTCTATATCCAATGATAATTTAAAGAATGTGTATCTTATTTTTCTCAAGGTCATGCTGACTCTTTGCATGGAAAGGCATAGAATGGAAATGGCCTCCTGACTCATCACAAACTTTTAATTGATTCTAAACTTATTCACTCTGATGTTATTTCTTACACTGCCATTGCAAATACAGAATTTTGAGGGCTTGAGAACAAAACAAGGGTTTAGGAAGCTTCAGCAAGAATGTCTTGGAATGGAGAAACTCATAATAATACTTAAAGGGGTTATGTATCAAGAAGCTTGTATAGAAAAGGCTTTGGAAAGGAACTAAATGTTTGGCTCTTTTGGGCCACAGTCAATGAATCACACAGCTTTCATGCTGCAACAGTTGATGGCTTTACAAGATCAGTATTTACAGGAAACCTGCCCAATTTCACATCTGGAATGTTGTTGGAAATCATCTCATTACAACAGCTTTGAGGAAATTGCTTTTAATTTTTCCTGAAGCTTCTAATAAATCTCCACTGTGATTTGCAGTGATACTCGGCATAATTAAAACTGTTTAGTTTTTGAAAAGCTAAAGGAATCTCATGTAAAATTAGGGAGTGACATAATAGGCTATAATTTAATTTGAATGCTCAGAGGGTTTCATCAACTGTAAGAGTGATGTCTGAATGTTTTATAGCCATCTGCTGAATGTGAGATTTTTGAATTACTGCCTCAGCATTACTATCTATATTTTTCACATTATGCATTAATTAAGTGAAGATGGGACCAAGGATCATTAAAATTAGATTTAGACCATGAGAGGCTATTGAATGTCTTCAGTAGAGATGAACAGAGTCGCCCTATTAATAGAAGGTTATAAGACAGAGATAATAATGATTCAAGTCCCATTGCAAAGACTTGAATGGGCTGACAATCTAATGTGGGTCTGAGGCTGTGCTTGAGTTGCCACCTAGCAGATACGAAATTAAACAGAGGCATTGTCTGTTCTATTAGAACATGTAAAATCTGCTCAGTAGTGCATTGATGAAGAGTTGGAATGTTATCCTTGATGTCCAGGATAATCAATCAGTCACTGAAATTGATTATTGCTGTTTGTGGGAAGTTACTGAGCACAGTTATACTGCATTTTCTACGCTATGACTGTGATTTCACTTCAATGCTCTTTAATTGGGCTGTAAGGCACTTTTGATCACTTTGATGGTGCAAAAAGAGCCATGTAAGAAGAAGCCTTTGATTTTTATCTTACTTGACAAAGTATCGCGAGGTTGAAACACGAATGTAGGCTGTCCATTTCAACTAATGACTGTCTCATCAAGTTTAAGTTTATTTATTTAGAGGTACAGCACGGAATAGGCCCTTCGAGGCACATTGCTAACAAACTCCAATTTAATCCTACCCTAATCACATGACAATTTGCAATGACCAATTAACCTACTAACCAGTACGCCTTTGGACAGTGGGGGGAAACTGGAGCAACTGGCGGAAGTCCACTCATTCTATAGGCAGGATGTACAAACTGCTTACAGAGGACACAGAGATTGAACTCCGAACTCCGTACAGCGTTGTGCTAACCACTACCCTACCCTGTCATACACAAGTACACAAGTGTAAAGAAGAACAAAATGATTGGTACTCCAGATCCAATGCAGCATTGAGAAAACACAATAAGCGTAAAGAACATAATTAAAAATCATAATAAATATGAATAGATAATATTAGCTTATTCACAAGGAAATCTTCAGACGCTGGAAATTCAAGCAACACACACAAAATGCTGGTGGAACGCAGCAGGCCAGGCAGCATCTATAGGGAGAAGTTTAGTCGACGTTTTGGGCCGAAACCCTTTGTCAGGACCTTCATCTTGAAGAAGGGTCTCAGTCCGAAATATCGATGATACTTCTTCCTTTAAATATTAGCTTATTGTATGTTCTGTGCACAAAATGACACTAAGTATACAAAGTGACTCTGAAAATCCTCTCATTAATTAATTTAGAGACAATCATTAATTAAGTTTGAAAAGGGTTTTGATGCACCATCAATAACTCTCTGAGACGTGAGGCGAGATATTGGCTTTTATTGGCTGGAAGAAAGAACAAGCTGCAATTGACCAGCGCACTGCATCCTGGAGACTGAGACTGGGGCAGAGTCCCCAATCACCTTCATACCGGGGTCTGTGGGAGGAACCACGGTCAGTGGGAGGAGCCACAGGAGCAGTCAGCGGCGGGGCGGGGGGGGGGGTGTGTCCAGACAGGTATACGTAGTTCACCACAGGTTTATCAAGGAAACCAACAAATGCCGCACATTCAACAAATAACTTCTACCATAGCTACCAGAGCTCTTTACACCAGCCACATCAACATCACCAAAAGAGGTTAATTCCAGGAATTCCGGTCTCCATAAATAAAGAGGATGATACTTGGCAGGCTTAAAGGTGGAAGAATCCACAGCACTGGATTTGATCAATCACAGACTTCTGTGGAAGATGAGAAGAGATTGCTGGGCTTCTTGCTTGGAATTTTATGTCTTTGCCAGATACAAATGGTAACTGTAAGGCACCAAATGTGGTCCCCCTATTCAAGAAAAGCCAGCAGGGAAAAGCATGATAGCTATACACATACCATCCTACTGGGGAAAAAAAATTGAGAGAGAGAATTAATGATCACTTGGAAAGGCAGGGACTTATCAGAGATCAGCACATAACAATCACAAAATAATGTTGGCACAAGTATCTGAGTAGCTTGTCCTGAAGATGACCAGGTTGACATAGAGTGCGAGGTGCGTGTTTATGTAAGACAGTATAATGTTACTGACACTATTGTGATAAAACAAGCCATTGTTTAAATATGTGAGACAGCAGCAATAAAAGATGAAATGTGACAAGTTGAGCAGCGACCAGGGGATTCAGACAGGGTGTACTGGGTGGCAGTAGGGTCTAAAAGCCTGGGTGAAGAAGTTATTCCCCATTTGACCATTCTGGTTCTTATGCTGATGGCAGGAGGTCAAAGAGCTTGTAAGAAGGATGGGAGGATTGGTAACATCAGTGATGTCTGAGGAGCTAATCACATTATTACCAATATACAAGGAAAGGTTTGTCAAAAGCTTTAATTTATTAATCCTACTTGTGGCGTAAGTTTTTGATTATTTACAGTGCAAATCGTTCTAGCTGATCGTAAAGACTACAGTTAGGATTGCCACTATATATTTTAATGCAAAGTCATTACAGTCGCATTTGTGATAACTTGCCGGGTCTATTTTTTACTGTAATGAGTTTGCTGTTGCGAATTATTAGTGGAATTAGTTTCTCTCCACATAGTGCACTAGTTCATTGCTGCAGGTTCATAAAATTACTTCAGGACTCTTACCATGACTATCATCACCACAACAATATGTGAAGACACTTCACCAATGGCTGGAAAATGGACTCTGAGCCAAAGGAGTAGATTAAGAAAACATGTGAATGTGACACTGTGAGAGAAGACATTTTCTACATGAGATATTCAACTAAGGTCTAGTCTCCTCTCTCATCTGGACACAGATATCAGAAGGCACTTTGTGAAAGAATAGCAAAGGAATCACATCCTGCCCAAGCCCACCCTCTGCTCTCTCTCTCACCGCACTCTCCACAGCATCAACAGCCTCATCCTCCTCTGACCAGTGGAGGTTGTCCACCATCACAACTGTACGAGTCGTTGTCACAACTGGGGTCTTCCTTAGTTACAGTGGATGACCATGGTTTCTGTGCCTTATCATGCCCTTTGCTCTCCGTGGAGTGTTGCAGAAACACCTTCTTGGCCGTTGGATCTCACTGTAGGTCTCATCTGCCCGGTCTGCTGGAACTGACTTCTCATGCTAGGACAGGCACGTCCCTACCTCATGGGGGTCTGAGGTCCATTGGCTACCTTTACTTGGGTTAGGCCATCTGTGAAAGCAGAGTATCAGGGTGCAGCTACTGTCGCACACGAACAGCAGCTGGAGCCACGGGTGAGAGCTGAGCATCTGGAAGGAACCAAAGTTGAATGATCTGCCCCATATTTGACACAACAAGCCCTTTCACGTGAGGCACTACACTTCACTGGACACCCCATACATCCCGACATACATGTGACCAATACGTATACTTTCTCACAGTACAATGGTGAGAAAACTTCAAAAGCAGTTAATTAGTTTGAAACCATTGGCATGTCTGGAGATCGTGAAAGATGCTATGGAAGTACTGATCTGATTTACATTTTCCATCCTTGATAAACAAGCTTGCAAACTCTAAAAGGATTATTGCTGAAGTGCCATCAATAACATTCTACAAAATAGATGATCTTTAAAACCCTGGCCTTTTTCTTATATTGACTGATAAACAAAACTTTTTTTTCTGAGCAATTTTGCAGAGCATCTGAATTAGTTATTAGGGAGCATAGTCACACAAGTAGCACATGACAGGAATAGCGCATTGCTTATGTTAGAATAAAAGCTGATAAGCAACTGATGCCTTTTAAGCATTAGGCAAAAAATCCCAAATATGCTTCTTATTATACTGTAAGGAAAATCTAGTTCAGTCAGAGTGCCAAAGATGGATTTGATCCTGCTTGCAACAGTCCTCAAGTAATGCTGCTGAGATACGTCCTAAGATGTGCTGGAACACATCATCCGTGATGTAACCTGGGGCCAGTGGCTGTTTTGAGTCTTTCAACATCAGATGCACTTGCCCATGTGACCCAGTTAGGGTTAATCCTAGTGTCCTAGCAGCATTGGTCTATAGGTCACATCTCTTGATCTAGAGCCACCTGGAGGCTTGTTTAGCTGCCTCTGTGATGGTCTTGATGGCTCTTTTCTTTGCAGCCCCTGTAATGCCAAGGAGAGGGTAGGTTCTGCAGAGACAAACAGCCATCAAAACCTCGACACCCCAGCTCGACAGCACACATTGTGCTCTCCACCTCTGCATCTGACAATAGGCCTCAAAATTATTATATGTAATTCTAATTCAATGAATGTTCCACATAGGTTGGCGACTGGTAAGTACAGGTGATATGTATAAAGCAAAGCAATATACGTTTTAAACTCCAAATAAAAGAACAGCAAGGCTGAAAATACTCAGTGGGTCAAGGAGCATTTATGGAGAGAGAGGTAATATTTTAAGTCAATGAGCTTCAGCAGAGAAATAGAGGGTTACGGGGTAGTGTGGGTTTAGTACTTTTTTTAAGGAATATATGGGTCAACATTGAGGACCGAAGGGCCTGTACTGTGCTGTGGTGTTCTAGTGTCTAGTGTCTAGAACTAGGAAAAAGTTGAGAACCAAAGTGAAGGTGGAGAGAAGGATCAGAGAATGGAGAAAGCAGAGGGAATGTTTGTGAAGGAGTGGCGAGAAAGGGAGACCATTGTGATAAACACAAGAAATTCTGCAGCTGCTAGAAATAGTGGGCGAAGCACGCATAAAATGCCGGAGGTTCTCAGCATGTCTGGCAGCATCTATGGAGGAGAATAAATAGTTGATATTTTGGGCTGTGACCCTTCATCGGGTGACGACGCTGGCTGAAAGGGGACGATGAAAGCTTATTAATCACAGATAATCCATGTGGTGGAGTTATGGACAGGAAGTGCTGAATGAGAACAAATGAGGGAGATTGCAATACTTAAAGTCCCCCATCCTCAAACAACTAGTTATCTCTGTTATGGGAGATATACAAATGAACTTGCTTGATATGCTTGAATCAATGTCCATTGAAAGTTGATCTGAAATGTAGGAGTGCTCAGTGGAAGCAGCAGAAGATGCAGATTCTGTCGAAGCTGTACACTATCCTTTGAAGGAATGAAGGAATGGTGCCAATAATTTTCAATTTCAAAGGCCTCCCTAAGAGAAAAAGCCAGCCTTGGCATTCAAGAGTATTGCCATTACCTCTGAGTACAATGTAAGACAATAAGACATAGAAGTTGAATTAGACCATTTGCCCAATTGAGTCTGCTCCACTATTCCATCATGGCTGATTTATTAAACCTCTCAACCCCACTCTCCTGCCTTCTCCCTGTAAACCTTGATGTGCTGACTAACCAAGAACCTATCAACCTCTGTTTTAAGTATACTCCAAGGCTTGGCCTCTACAGCCATCCATGGCAATGAATTCCACAGATTCACTGCCCTCTAGCTAAAGAAATTCCTTCTCACCTTTGTTCTAAGTGAATGTCCCTTATTCTGGGGCTGTGGCCTCTGGCTTTAGACTCCCCCACTATAGGAAACATCCTATCCACATCCACTCTATCTAGGCCTTTCAAAATTCAATAGGTTTCAATGGAAGGATGCAGAGCTGAGCTGACTAGTGGAAGATGGAGTTCAATTTGGAGAAGTGTGAAATGATCCACTTTGGAAGGTCAAAATTGAAGGCAAAGTGCAGGGTTAATAGCAGGATTCTTAGCAGCGTGGAACTATGGAGGGATCTTGGGGTCCGCGTCCATAGATCCCACAAAGTTGCCACACATGTTGATAGGGTGGTTAAGAAAGTGTGTGGTGTGTTAGCCCTCATTTGTTGAGGGAATGAGTTCAAGAAAATCTAAATAATGTTGTGTCTTTATAAAACTCTGGTTGTATTGTGTTCAGCCTCATTATAGGAAAGATGTGGTGAACTTTTCCATGACTCTGTGACTCAACCAGGAAACTTTAGAGAGGGTACAGAAATGATTTACCAGGATGCTGCTTGAATTAGAGATTATGTCTTATGAGGATAAGCTGAGTGAGCTAGGGCTTTCCTCTTTAGAGTAAAGGAGGATGAGAGGTGACTTGATAAATATGTATAAGTTAACCAAGGCCTTCTTCCCACGGCAGAAATGGATAATACCAGAGGACATAGTTCTAAGGTGATTGGAGGAATGTATAGGGGGAATTTCAGAGGTAGGTTTTTTTACATTGGGAGTGGTAGGTAAATGTGACGTACTGCCAGGGATGGTGGCAAGTGGCAGATGTATTAGAGACATAGATGAAAGAAAAATGGAGAGTTATGTGGGAGGGGAAATATTAACTTGATCTTGGTTCTAGTGTGAAAGCTTGGCATGACATTGTGGGCCAAAGGACCTGCACTATGCTACGTTATATGTTCTAAAACATGCAGATTGGTAGGTTAATCGACTTTTATAAATCAGCCCTATGGGTGGAATTGGGAGTAGATGGAGGAAATGCAGGGATGATAAAATGGGTTAGGGTTGGATTGCTGTAAAATTGAGGTAGGGAAGGACTGAATAGGCTGAAGGGCTTTCTCTCTCAATTGCATCTCTCTCCCTGACTCTGTAACTCTAACTTCTTGAACTTTGTCCTCAGTGACACTGGGATCTAACACTGCAGTTTGGAAAGGCTGCACACCACCACCTTCAAAACAAAAGAATGTGAGTAGAAAGGTGCCTTAAAAGCAACATGTCACAAAAGATGTTTCAGCAGTGTAGTTAAGATGAATCCACTAACTTTCCTTTCATTATTACAAACCTTGCAACAATCAGGACCACGTTTTTTTTTTGTTCAGCTGCATTAACATCAAAGATGTTAAATAATTGATTTATAAGTCTTTGACAACCTTGTGTGTGGAATACAATGGAAATTGAAAATTAACAATCTCTCATAGGGGAGGAGGATCAATCACTTACATATTTTTTTGTGTAAAATGTTTTCAAGTTAAAATGAAATTGATGAGAGACAGGTTGGCAGTAACTGTCAATGGAACAAGAACCAATGCAGTGGTGTTTCATGTCTACATGTGCAAAATGATTATTTACAATGAAGCTCCCCAATTTCCCTGATTTCCCCCATCGCCCAATCCCATTTCAATTATGCAGAGAAATTGCATTTTTAATAAGCCAGACCCTGAAGGAGAAAATAAGCGATGATTTACCCTTCTGAGATACAGCAAAAGCCAGGCGCTACAGAAAGGATTATATTTGTTTTGCTATTGGGTCTGGAGCAAGGCACACTCTACATGAGAGCTATCACTGAGCAATCAGTAATTTGTTTGAGAGAAGCTGAGAAAAATTCTCCTTTGCTGGAATTTAATTAAATCTGTCACTAGTTGAAGCTGCCTCAGGATAGTATTTTTAGTTTAAAGTATCCCCTTGTAAATGTCATAATATATTTATATCTCCTGCCTGAAAGAGCAATTCGTCTTGTCATCTTGGAAAGGCTGCTTACTGAATATCTATTGGAACGAAATTGGTCTTGGGCAGAAGTGCAAAAAATTGGCTGATTTTCTTTTCCTTTGAAGTCATCCATTTTCTGTTATTGCCCAATCTTACTCCCACCATGTCCAGGTTGAAAGAAGCCATTTGATTGATGCATGAGACTGCCAACTGATAGGATGGCCTTTGGCTTGTTCATTATTGAGTAAGGATGAATATCAATGCCAATGTCAGGCACTCCAATGCAATAAAAAATGGTACAGCAATATACAAGACCTTTATTTCTCTTGCACTAAAAGAAGTTTGGCAGAAAAAATTGCTATTAAAAATGGGATGCTTTCAAAGTACTTCCCAATGAGGCAGAAAGTAAGGGAAATCAAAGCCAAAAAGGACCAAAAAGATAGAGAGTAAAATAGAACTGATAAAAAGAGCAATTGACAGAAGTGAGAACAACATTGATTATAGAAAGTAGAGAGGGAGAAAAAGAAGAGAAGACATGAGGAAAGGCTGATAGCAAACATGAAATGAAGCCAGAAGTGTTTTATAGATAGGTGAACAGGAAATGAGTTGTATGGGGAGAGATGGGGACATTCAAAGATCAAAAAAAGGCAATTTAGAGAGGCAGAGGAAAGGCTGAGATAGGAAGTAAGACTAAATATATTGCTTTATATTGGTTCATAGTCTCCATTTAATGGAAAATAAATTATATTTTAATGGTTCCCAATCCTCTATGTCTGAGTGACTAGATAGATGTTAAAATATTTATTATATGCTGAAATATAAAAAAATCTGTTGAGTTTTCAATATGTGTTAGAAGCTTATTTTGCTATGAAATATTATTTACACAAAGTTGTTATAATAGTGTTGATAGTCCCTCTGAAGAGTAAAGTTACCAAAGCAAATAGCACACCCAGAATTTTGAAAAGATTTGTCACTGCAGCAAGGGGCTGTCAAGTAGCTTATTGAACATTACATCTGCTGCAGTGTGACCTTTTGCAAAGACCTTTCTGTTAGCTTTGCTTCAAATCTCGATGTTAATGTAATGCAGGTGTGTGCAACTGATGCGCTGACATTACTATACATTTTAGATTCTGCCACCATGTTCAAAAAAAGGTCCCGTGTCACTATGTCAAGATGGTAAAGTGCATTTTAAGAAAAAAAACAACATTTTTTTGGACTGTATGGATGGGAAACAGTACTTTTCCTTCCAGGAGATGGAGCCAGAACACCAACTCTTGCAGCTCCCCCTGTTGTGCGCTGAGTGTATCTGAGATCCCCATCACAATTAGATGCCGAAAGGCACCAGCAGAGGGCGCGATGGAGCTGTGATTTAATCCATTCACAGCAGCACCGTCATCACTTCAGAATCAGATTTAATTATCGCTGGCATATGTTGTGAATTTTGTTGTTTTGCGGCGGCAGTACATTACAAAACATAATAACAAAAACAATAAATCACAAAAAGAATTACATATAAAAGTGAAAATTAAATTGAATAAGTAGTGCAAAAAGAGAGGGAAAATACGGAGGTAGTGTTCATGGGTTCAGGGTCCATTCAGAAATCTGATGACACAGTGGAAGAAGCTGTTCATAAAAATGTTGAGTGCGTGTCTTCAGGCTCCTGTACCTCCTCCTTGTAGGTAGCAATTTGAAGAGGGCTTGTTCTGGGTGATGAGGGTCCTGAATGATGGATGCTGCCTTTTTGAGGTATCACTTTTTGAAGAAGGCTCCTGGATGATGGGGAGTTTGGTGCCCTTGATGGAGCTGGCCAAATTTACAACTTTCTGCAGCTTTTTCTGATCCTGTGCAGTGGCCCCTCCACACCAGACGGCGATGCAACCGGTTAAGAGTGCTCTCCACGGTACATCTGCAGATATTTGCGGAAGTCTCGAGCCTTGGGGGAGTGGTTGTGCATAAACTTTGATTACATTGTTATTTTTAGGGATCATTATGCAATGAGTCAGCCCCAAGTAATGTTAGTGGGAGTTGAATCTATCAACCAACAAATACTGGCGATGCCTTCTCCTGAAGGCTTAATGCCGAACAATAGATTTTATACAAAATGAGGGGATCTGACACGAGACTGTGGTATTCCTGTATGTAAGGAAATCATATATATATATATAAAATGCTGCGCAGAAGTCTATACCTAGGGTGCCTAAGACATTTGCACAGTACTGTAGTAATTTTATGTATTGCACTGTTCTACTGCCACAAAAAACACATTTCATTGCATTTGCAAGTGATGATAAACCTGATTCTGATATGGGTCCCTACTGTGGACCGAGAGTGGAGAGGGGAGGGAGTGGGAAGCATCAGAGAGACATTCTGTCATGATCAGTAAACCAGTTGCTTGGAATCAAGTGACCTTGCCTGGAGTCTCAGGACTGGGTGTGTCTGTACCTGTACCACCCCCCCAACCCTGACACTTCTTCTCTTGCACCTGTCCCATATCCCTTCGAGGCACTCCACCCTCACCATTTCCGACATCCCCTGCCAGATTTACAGATTTGCTCTCTGATCTATGTTGGCAAATACAGTAATGTGCAAATGTCTTAGGCATCCCAGCTATATATATATGTATATACAAACACAGTATTCCAAAGGCAGGAAAGCATAATGTAGAGTCATAGATTCACGTAGCCGTGCAGCATAGAAACAGGCATTTCTGCTTATCTCTTCTTTAGGCAATTCACACTAATCCCACTGGTCTGCATTAAGCACTAATTCATCTCTTCCTTATTTATCCATGTGCCTGTCCAGATCCCTTTTCTTTTGTATTTGCATCTGTCATTTCCTCCGGTATCTTCTTCCAGACCTTCTCCACCTTCTGTGTGAAAAACTTACCCAATGTTGGATTCCACTGTACAATTCATGTTTGCTTGTATTTTATATGACTACCTATAAATATATAACTATTTAGTATGTTTCCTCGTGGTCACAATATGTACATGCAATTGCTCATCGTGTCCCCGAGTGGTTCTGTCTTTCCGGAAGCTTCTTAGTATCACATTATTTGGATAGGGGCTATCTGATCGGTTAACACGTCTATAAATCTGAATGAAATGTCTCTTATCAATGCAGTGCAAGAAAGGCTGAACACTTTGACTGTTATCTTTGCTTCTCCTTTCCTTCCTCCACTAGACCACTGCTTCTCTCTGTTTCTAATTCTCTTTGTGTTATTAACACTTAATAAAATGGTCATAAAGCACCAAGTTTGTGCTTCTCTCTTGACTCTTGAAAGAACTTTGGATCAAGAACATCAGAGTTCAACACCATCAGGTGTCTTAAAATGTTTCCCTCTCTAAACACATGCCTCTAGTATTAGATTCCCTTATCCTGGGGAAATATCTCTAACTATCTACGCTATCCACTCCCTCATGATGGTATCCACACAGCCTCCCAAGCTCTAATTACAGTCCTCCCACATCCCTTTTGTAGCTTGGAAACCACAACTGTACCCCATTCTGCAAGTGCAGCCTAATTTATGTTTTGTTCAGCTACAACATAATACTCCGACAGCTCTTCATGATGTTTATAAATGACCTGGATGAGGAAGTGGAAGGATGGCCTACTAAATTTGCTGATGACACAAAGGTTGGGGGTGTTGTGGATAGTGTGGAGGGCTGTCAGAGGTTACAGAAGGACATCAATAGGTTGCAAAACTGGGCTGAGAAGTGGCAGATGGAGTTCAACCCAGATAAGTGTGAAGTGGTTCATTTTGGTAGGTCAAATATGATGGCAGAATATATTACTAATGGTAAGACTCTTGGCAGTGTGGAGAATCAGAGGGATCTTGGGGTCTGAGTCCATAGGACACTCAAAGCTGCTACGCAGGTTGACTGTGTGGTTAAGAAAGCATACAGTGCATTGGCCTTCATCAATAGTGGGATTGAGTTTAGGAGCTGAGAGGTAATGTTGCAGCTATATAGGGCCCTGGTCAGACCCCACTTGGAGTACTATGTTCAGTTCTGGTCACCTCACTACAGGAAGGATGTGGAAATTATATAAAGGGTACAGAGGATATTTACAAGATTGTTGCCTGGATTGGGGAGCATGCCTTATGAGAATAGGCTGAGTGAACTTGGCCTTTCATCCTTGGAGTGACAGAGGATAAGAGGTGACCTGATAGAGGTATATAAGATTATGAGAGGCACTGTTCGTGTGGATAGTCAGAGGCTTTTTCCCAGGGCTGAGATAGCTAACACGAGAGGGCACAGTTTTAATGTGCTTGGAAGTGGGTACAGAGGAGACGCCAGGGGTAAGTTTTTTTACACAGAGAGTGGTGAGTATGTGGAATGGGCTGCTAGTGACAGTGGTGGAGTTGGATAAGATAGGGTCTTTTAAGAGACTCCTGGATAGGTGCACGGAGCTTAGAAAAATAGAGGGCTATGGGTAATTTCTAAAGTAAGTACACGTTCAGCCCATATTGTGGGCTGAAGGGCCTGTATTGTGCTATAGGTTTTTTATGTTTCTATATTTTAAGTCCACACGTTGTTTATTCCTGGTATTCAATAAAATATTCACTCCTGCTATGAAGCTCTTGGAGTTCTCTAGAGATTGGGAAGGATGGCCCATATCAAGCTGCAAATGACTGGCACAAACACCACATCCAAGTACTCTACAGCTGGGATGTAGGGATAGTCACAGCAACTGGCATACAGTGTATTGGCCCTGTGGAAAGAAGAACAGCAGTTTGAAGAACATTTTTGAAAACATCTACTCAGCTTTGCTGACCAATAGCACTGACCATAGGACCTCATAACACTGTAGATAGGTAGGATAATATGCCTTGGGGTTTTGAGACTATGCAGTGAGCCAGTAGACCTGCGGGGGGAATTGATGGAAAAGACGGCTGCAGCGGATTCGAGCATGGAGGCAAATCCAAAGAAGGAGAATCAACCATGAGGGAGCATTAAGCACAGAGAAGAGAAGCCGTGATTAATTAGGGAAAACCGCTTAAGCGGGAACTTCATATAACGGCAGCTCTTACACACACAGGATAGAGGACAGTCGAGTCGAGCATGTGACTTCTTTATTGTACACATGGAGAGGACAAAATGTTCTTGATAACTAACAATATTGTTGAATTGGACGATCATGTTGAAAAGCATAAGGGAGTCAAGGGAGATTATTCCCTTGATGTTACTAAAGATCCTCCAGTTCAAAAATATTGTTAGTTATCAGGAACATCTAAAAAAAAGATCTGATAGAAATTAGCCCCGAGACCTGTTGCATACACATTAATATGCAGTGTCACAGAAAGCCAAAGATGTTCAATTACAGAAATAGCTCAGAAATCGGAGAATTATTTCAATCTACTGCCATTTATTTGAAATAGCAGAGAATTACAAACCTGGCACAAGAAATCTAAGTGCGGAGAACAGTTGAGGAACTTCAAAGTTGTAACGCATGCCAGACAGAAGCAGGCCCTTTCGTGATTTTTATAAATGACTTGGAAGTGGAAAATGTGGTGACTATAAAGAGTAGCGGATACAGCCCAGACCACCACAGGAAAAGTCCCCGAACTATTGAGTGTCACAGAAGAGTCGCAGAACACTCCCGCAAAGAAACAGGCCCTTCAGCCCATTCAGTCAATGCCAAACCATTAATCTGTCCCGTCCCATCGACCTGCACACCAGACCGTAGCCCTATACCACTGTCATCCATGTACCTATGCAAATTTCTCCTGAACATTGTTGACCCCGCATTTACCACTTGAATTGGCAGCTCATTCCACACTCTAACCACCCTCTGAGTGAAGAAATTCCCCCTCATGCTCTCCTTAATCATTTCACCTTTCACTCTTATCACATGGCGCCCAGTTCTACTCTCACCCAACCTCAGCGGAAAAAGCCTGGTTGCATTTACCCCATCTATAATCCTTATGTTTTCTATACCACCATCGAATCTCCCCTCATTCTGCTGCGCTCCAGAGACTGAAGTCCAAACCTATTTACTCTTTCCCCATGCTCAGGTTCTCAAATCCCAGCAACATCCTTGAAAATTTTCTCTGCACTCTTTCAACCTTCGCTACATTTTTTTTCCTGTAGCTAGGTGATGCACCATCAATAACTCACACTGAGACGTAAGGCGAGATATCGGCTCTTATTGACTGGAAGAAGGAACCAGGAGTGAGTGTCTATCATACAAGGTCTTGGAGACTGAGGCCGAGCGTCAGGCCGCAGATCTCCTTTATACAGGGGCCTGTGGGAGGAGCCACAGGAGCAGTCAGCAGGGGTGTGTCCCGACAGGCACATAGTTCACCACACTAGGTGACCACAACTGCACACAATACTCCAAATTAGCCCTCAGCAATGCCTTATGCAATTTCAACATAACATCCTAATTCCTGTAGTCAATACATTGATTTATGAAGGCCAGTGTGCCAAAAGCTTTCTTTACTACCCTGCCTTCCTGTGACACCCCTTTCATAGAGTTAAGGAGCTGTATTCCCAGATCTCTCTGTTCTACAGCCCTTTGCAGAGTGCTCACCATGTAAGTCCTACCCTGGTTTGCCCTCCCAAAGTGCAACACCTCACACATGTCTGCATAAAGTTCCATCTGCTATTTTTCAGCCCACTTTACAACTAGTTGAGATCCCGATGCAAGCTTTCAGACTCTTCCTTGCTGTCCACTACACTCCTAATCTTGGTGTCCTCCACAAATTTGCTGATCCAGTTTATCACATCATCCAGATTGCTGACATAGATGGCAAACTATAACAGACCTTGCAACATGCCACTAGTCACAGGCTTCCAGTCAAAGAGGCAACCATCTGGCTTTTCCTGCAAAGCCAATGTCTAGTCCAGTTTACTACTTCATCTTGAATGCTGAGAGACTGGTCTTTCTTGACCAACGTCCTATACAGGACCTTGTCAAAGGCCTTGCTAAAGTCCATGCAGACAATATCCACTGCCTTGCCTTCATCAACCTTCCTGGTACCCTCCTTGAAAAACTGTATAAGATTGTTAGACATGACTTAGCACGCACAAACACCTATGACTATCCCTAATCAATCCCTGTCTATTCAAATACTCAGATACCCAGCTCTTAGAATACTCTCCAATAACCTTCCCATTATTGATATTAGGCTCACCGGCCTAAAATTTCCTGGCTTAATCTTAGAGCCTTTTAACATCAGCTATCCTCTGGCACCCAACCCAGTCTAAGGGTATTTTAAATATCTCTGCTAGGGCTCCTGAAATTTCTGTACCAGTCTCTTACAGGGTCCAAGGATACGCCTGTTGGGCCCTGGGGATTTATCCACCTTAATTTGCCTCAAGACAGCAAACACCTCCTCTTCTGTAATCTGTATAGGGTTCACAATGCCGTTTCTGCATTGCCTCACATCTATAAACTCTGTGTCCATCTTCCGAATAAATACAGATGCAAAAATCTATCTGTGACCTCCCCCATCTCTTTTGGCTCTGCACATAGATGGCTGCAAGGTCATAATTTCACATGCTGATCCATGCCCTGGGCTCATCCTACATTGAAATATACACAGTTCAGAACATTAAAGTCACCTTGCTGAACCTTTTGGTTCTTGACCTTGTATATAGTCTTAACAACACCTTTGTCCCTGACCTGCCCATTATCTTCGCTGGCAGTCTACTTCCTAGCCCCCTGCAACTCTAGTTTTTTTGACAGACAGACAGACATACTTTATTGATCCCGAGGGAAATTGGATTTCATTACAGTTGCACCAACCAAGAATAGTGTAGAAATATAACAATATAAAACCATAAATAATTAAATGATAATAAGTAAATTATGCCAAGTGGAAATAAGTCCAGGACCAGCCTATTGGCTCAGGGTGTCTGACACTCTGAGGGAGGAATTGTAAAGTTTGATGGCCACAGGCAGGAATGACTTCCTATGACGCTCAGTGTTACATCTCGGTGGAATGAGTCTCTGGCTGAATGAACTCCTGTGCCTAACCAGTACATTATGGAGTGGATGGGAGTCATTGTCCATGATGGCATGCAACTTGGACAGCATCCTCTTTTCTGACACCACCGTCAGAGAGTCCAGTTACACCCCCACAACATCACTGGCCTTACAAATGAGTTCATTGATTTTGTTGGTGTCTGCTACCCTCAGCCTGTTGTCCCAGCACACAACAGAAAACATGATAGCACTGGCCACCACAGACTGGTAGAACATCGTAGAACATCCTCAGCATCGTCCGGCAGATGTTAAAGGACCTCAGTATCCTCAGGAAATAGAGACGGCTCTGACCCTTCTTGTAGACAGCCTCAGTGTTCTTTGACCAGTCCAGGCTAGTTTAACCACCACCCCTGTGCAGCACTAGCAAACCTTTCCGCTGGAATATTAGTCCCCTCCAGTTCAGCTGCAAACTATCCCATTGGTACAGGTCCTACCTTCCCTGGAAGAGAACCCAGTGATCCAAAGGTCTGAAGCCCTCCTTCCTGCTTCAACTCTCTAACCTTGTGTTAAACTGTTTGATCTTCCTGTTTCTGGTCTCACTAACACGTGTCATGGGTAGCAATCCTGAAACCATAGCCCAGTTCTGTTCTTTAACTTAGCACCTAACTCCCTGAACTTACTGTGGAGGACCTTATCACTCATCCTACTCATTTCATTGGTAGCAACATGGACCACAACCTCCGGTTGCTCACCCTCCCACTTAAGAATGCTGTGGACTTGATCCGAGATGTTGCTGACCCTGGCACCTTGGGAGGCAACAAGCTATCCTGGAATCTCCTTCTTATCCACAGAACCTCCCTTTTGTTCCCCCAACCAATGAATCTCCTATCATTACAGCTCTTCTCTTCTGCCCCCTTCCCTACAGAGCCACAGAGCCAGACTCAGTGTCAGTGTCCTGCTTACTGTGGCTTCTCTCTGGTAGGTCAACCCCAACAGTTTCCAAAGAGGTTTACTCATTGTAGAGGGGAAGGGCCACTGGGGTACTCTACACTTGCTGCCTATTCCTTTTTCCTCTCCTGATAGTCACCCAGGTACCTGCCTTCAGCAAATTAGGGGTGACTACCTCCAAGTAGCTCCTATCTATCACCTCTTCATTCTCCCATATGAGCCAAGTATCAATGAGCTGCAGTTCCAATTCCTTTACACGGTTTCCAATGAACAGCAGCTCAGTGCACTTTGCGCAGATGTACAAACGTTTGTAGTTATCAAGGGGACTGGAGACCTTCCAGAGTTCCCACACCTCACACAAGGAACGTACCATTAACTGTGGACCCATGCTCAGTGTAGTAACTGTATGCGAACAGAAAAACAAACTTACTAGAATCTTACGTAGAGCCTGTATCTCTGCTTACCCAAGCCCGATCTCTCTAACGCTGCTCCATTCACACAGTGGCTGCTCCACTTGAGCCTCCTTTCTTTTTATTGCCTCAAATAAGACTCACTTCCAATGAGATGCAGTTTTAAAATGGCTCCCGCCCTGCGTGATGTTGATCTCTCACTCGCTACTTCAAACAGTGTTGCCACAAGAAAGCAGCTTCTTTCATCAAGAACCTTCACCATCCAGGCTACGCTCTCTTCCCATGGCTGCCACTGGGAAGGAGGTACAGGAGCCTTAGGTCCCACATCACCAGGTTTAAGAGGAGTTATCACCCTTCAACCATCAGGCTCCTGAACCAGTGTGGATAACTTCACTCACTTCAACACTGAGCTGATTACCGAACACAGCCTATGGACTTACTCCACAACTCATGTTTGTTTTGCAGCGAGCTCAGGCGGCGAGAGTGGCGCCACCAAGCGCCTTCCCCGGGAACTACACTCAGCATCGAGCTGCCATGGCTTTGAACTGTGTCTGTGAGCAGCTGTGCTTTATCCCGATTTGTTTTGTGCATCCGTTAGCAAGATGTGTCCCAAGGCATCAGAAAAGCCTAAGAGAGCTCGTAAGGGTGTTACGTTTAGCGTAAAACTGGACATAATTAAGCGTTTTGATTGTGGTGAACGAAATAAAGACATTGTGCGTGCGTTGAGCTTGCCTGCATCCGCCATTCGTACTATCTACACACAGAGAGAAAGAATCTTGTAAGCTGCCGATGTTATTACTGTTTCTGCTAGTAGCAAAGTCGGCATCCAGTAATGGATAAAATAGAAATTCTATTGCTTGAGAGGGTTGATGGCTTATGAAAGTTTTCATAGGAACACTCTGCTTTCGGATAGCGGGAGAAATGTTTTATTTATTTGTTAGTTCGTTTATTTATTTATTATTTTTTGTAGTTGCACAGTTTGTCTTTGTTCATACATTGGTTGCTTGTCAGCCTTTGTGAGTAGTTTTTCGTCAATTCTGTTGTACAGTATTTATTTGTTCTATTGCAAATCCCTGCAAAATGAATTTCAAAAGTGCAAAAATGGTGGCACATAAATACATTGATAATACTGTACACCTACTTTGAAATGTGAACTTTGAAATGGAAGTGTGGATTAGTAAGTTTGAAAAATCTGGCGGTGTTGTGGATAGTGTGGAAGATTGTCAGATTATAATGGGTCATTGACAGGATGCAGTGCTGGGCTAAGAAGTTGCAGATGGAGTTCAGTTTGGGAAAGTTTAAAGTGATTCTCTTTGGAAGGTTGAACTTAAGGCAGAATATAGGGTTAATGGAAGGATTCTTAGCAGTGTGGATGAACAGAGGGTTCCATATGCATAGATCCCTCAAAATTGTCACACAAGTTGATAGGGTTGTTAAAAAGGTATGTGTGTGTTTTATAGCGTCATGCCACACAGAAGCAGGCCTTTAGGCCCACTGCGTCTATACACAGGAATACTAATGGCGTTTTCCAGCACTGAGTCTTGTTGCCTTCTATGCCATTGTTCTTCTGTAGCTGTCAAAGTTTCATCCAGGCATCTCAACCTTAGTGAATTCAGAAACTGTGTGTCATGGTATGGACCTGTGTGTGGTTTAACTGATGAATGATTCAATTCAAGCTGTTAAACACACTGAATCTATGTTTGACCTGGCTTGTAAGATTGCAGTTTTGATGGAAATGGCAGTAAAAATTGTTGAGTAGTTTCATCCATTACCTGGTATGTACATGGTCAAAGGAAGTAATAAAAGCTCCATTTCTTTAACAATCGACAGCATTAGTGCAGGTGCGGTGCATTCACGATAAAGATTCATTGCATGTCTGTTTCTCGAAGGGGGCAAAGTGTTATATATGTCAAAGGCAGGAATAAATAGCAGCAGCATGTAAGTCCAATCCCAAAATAACTACCCATTGCACAGAGCAGTCAACGTTACTAGATGAGCTGAGAAAAGCAAACAGCAATTGGAAAATGGTTTTACTGGTGTTGCAAGGCACACAAGCCTGATGCTAAGGTGAAATATTGTTGGTTCTGACTGTTTAATTCTTAGATTAAACTGTTCAGTTGTTATTTTCTTTGCAATTTAACAAATAATTATCTGCTTGTATTTTAAGTAGTTCTTACATGCATATAATAGTTTAATATGCCTCTGCTGGTTATATCAAGTTGTGGCTACAAAGTGATACCTGCACAAGAGGCAGATGATTAAAAGCCAACCTTCTTAACATCTCATGACCGGAGTTGTTATGAGCAGAGCTCCAGAATATTAGACTTACGACGTATGATTAGAGACAAAGAGAATCAGTATTTTTCACTGTAACAGGGGTGGTTTGTAGGCTGGGTTTGAACCAGGATTGTTAAGGTGAAGTTTCACATCTCTAACCAGTGGACCTCCAGGGAAGACTTAGACCAGGTGGACCCCAGTGCAGAGAAGTTCAGAGACAAGGATGAAGTTCAATAAAGACTCTTCACCTCTGGTTTGGTTAGTAGAAAACACAGGCTAAGACTCAAAAATCACTACACACAGAGCAGATGACCTCAAGGCTGAGCAGAGTCAAACAAAACAGAGGTAACTTATATAGGGAAACAAAACAAGGCACAAGTGCACTGATAACTAAATCAAGACACAGGTAAAATAATCAACTAGTATTCAGGGGAGGAGCAGAGGAACATGGAGGACTCTGGTGCCCCTTCATGATCAGGCCGAAGCATGAAGGGACACCCTTCCAATAGCTGGCACCCGGTGGCCTAGGTTGGGTTTGAACTGGGGTTGTTATGATGAATTTCCATACCTTTAACTGGTGGACCTCCAGGAGAGAGTTAAACTAGGTTGACCCAAGTGCAGAGGAGACCAGAGACGAGCGTGAAGTTGAAAAAAAGAATCTTCATATGTGTACTGATTTGTAGAGAACACACGCTAGGATTCGAGAATCACTACACACAAGGTAGGTAAACTCAAGACTGCACAAAGACAAACAAGCAGAGGGATCTTGAGCAGATAAACAGGTACACTGATAACGAAGAGAAGACACAGGTGAAAATAATCAACTAATAATTGGGGCAGAGGACTCTGGTGCCCCCTGGTGATCTGACAGAAGCATGACATTTCATCACAGATATGCGCTAGGTTCTGTATGTACAGTTACACCAAATTGCCAAAAGAAGCTAAGTCATCATTAAATTTGCCAGTCAGCAATGGGCGTGACTTTGCAAGGTATGGACTATTGCCTATTTGATAGGTTATTCTCCACAGTGCCATTACTGATAGGAAGACAAACTTCATAATTTTGGACACAAGAGGTTCTGGAGATGCTGGAAATCCAGAGCACTAAACATGGGTTTAGCCTGAAACATTGTCTGCTTATTCTTCTCCATAGATGCTGCCTGTGTGTGTTGCTTCATATTTTGGAAGAGGTTCCCAAGTGGTTATATTGCCACTTATATATATTGTTGGATGGCGAGCAGCTGATGCTTATCACAAGTCCTGGTTATGCGACCACTGACGCCAGGCAGACAATCTCTGAAGAGTATTGATAATGGCTGATGTCACCTGCCTGGTAAAGACACTGCCCAGAAGAAGGCAATGGAAAATCACTTCGGTAGAAAGAATTACCAAGAACAATCTTGGAAAGACCATGTCATACGACACGGCACATAATGAACGATAAGAGAAGTGAATAAACTGCCATGCAACCAGAAGTTGTCTGAAGATTAATAGATGGAGAAGTTGGGTTAAGGAGCCTGTTTTGATGCTGTATAACTCTATAGCCCTATTCTAGCACAAGTAGTAAAAACAAGGTTTCCACTTTACAGCTAGGAATGACAACTTTACAATTGCAGCTGTCGAGACTGCTGAGGGCACACAGCATGGCAGGCTTCTGAAATGTGTCAGACCATAAAAGGGAAAAGATCAAATAAATCTCCAAAAATGAATGTGCAATCACTTTACAATGGAAGATCTGAATTGTCCACAGATTAAGTACGTGTGAAAGTGGGATATAAAATAGTCTTCCCCTACAGCAGTGAAGATAAATCTTCAATGAATTGCAGTCAGAACATACCAGCATCATAAATATGAAGACTATTGCCAGAAGTCTAGGATGTTCAAATAAAATTAGAGAACACAAAATAATCAGAATATATGGAAGGAGAAGCTTTCCAAAGGGGTTTGGAAATACAGATCCACAATTCCTTGTAAGTGGAATCACAGGTAGATAGGGCAGTAAAGAGAGCTTTTGGCACATTGGTCTTTATAAATCAGGGCTTTGAGAACAAGAGTCAGGATACTGAAGCTGTATAAGGAATTGATTAGGCCAAATACGGAGTATTGTGCGCATTTCAGCTCATTTATCACCAGGAATTATATCAATAAGCTTAAAAAAGTGCAGAGAAAATTTACATGGATGTTGCCAGTACTTAAGGACCTGAGTTACAGGGAAAGACTGCATAGATTAGTATTTTATTCCTTGGAGAGCAGGAGAAAGAGGGGAGATCTTACAGATTATGAGTATTAATTATGAGTACTGATGGGGTGAATGACTGCAGGCATTTTGCCCTCATGTTTGGTGAGACTAGAACTATAGATTTAGGATGAAAGGTGAAATAATTAAGAGGGAACTTCTTCTCTCAGGGGGTGGTGAGAGTGTGAAGTGAGCCGTCTGTGAAAGGGGCCGATGCAGTTTCAATTGTAACATCTAAGAGAAGTTTGGATAGGTACAGCACATGGATGAAAGGGGTATGGAGGGCTATGGTTCAGGTGTAGATAGATGGGACTAGGCAGCAGATAAGGTTGGCATGGATTAGATGGGCTGAAAAACCTGTTTCTGTGCTGTCATACTCTGTGACTCTACTAATGGTCCATGTGGAAGACCTTCTGTTTATAGTTCAACTATGTATAAGGTTTAGAAGATTCATCACAGAGTCACAGAGTGATGTAGCACATTGTATTGATGCCAACCAACAACCTTTACACTTATTCTGCATCGAATCCTTTTTAGCTTACCCCCATTCTCAACATGTGTAGTTCATCACAAGCACAGACCTAAACCATCAAAGGTGCCCTATGCAGACATTCCCAACCTTTTCTCATGGCTCAAAGCCCCACCATTAAGCAAAGGGTCTGTGGACCCCAGGTTAGGAACTCCTGCCCTACAGGAATAGAGGCAATCGACACAATCATTTCAGTGTCCACACTGACACCTGATGAAAAGGGAATAAGAATGTTCTAGTCCTTTTTGATGCCTGTTTTATATGGATTGAAGGTAAATGCGTAAGAGTCATGCTCACCAGCAAAGATGACAGCCGAGCAGTTGAGATTGATTTTTGCAATGCAGGGAATTCCTGATGTTAGAAAACAGGCCTCAACTCATGTCATATTTCAACACTTGATGATCTGTAATGGTGTGCAGTATTCATTAATTCTTTCACAATCTCTACCAGAGCAGCTGCTAGATCTGTTGGTACTTTTGGCAGCATTGAAGTATCTAGTTTTCCAAGGTTGTTCGGATTTTACATTGAATTATTACTTAGCTAACTTGGTGTTCGGTTATTGCCCAAATGCACATTCTGCCGCACCATTCACCCAGCAGAGATAGTGATGCGCCATAGACTTCCAACGCATTTGAGGTTATTCCAGCTTGACCCAAGAGTGGAGAATTTGTGGTTGACATCAAGGCAACACCAGAGTTTAATCCTGCCAGATCAATTGGGAAGAGGCAATGAAATGCAATTTGTACAACATAAGAGAGCGAGAGTAGTAAGTTCAAAGGACAAACAACACTCGCAGAAGGGAGATACTGGTGAGATGGCATGCAGGGTAAAACTTCATAGGGCTCCATTTTCATCAAGTGATTGCAAAGGGAGATAGACAAAAACATACTGAAAATTATGTGATGATGCATATTCAAACAAAAACAGTGGGTTCTGTACGGTATCTTTTGTTACCAAATACATTCATCATGAGTTCATTTCTTGGTCATTGTTACTCCTTGATAAAACACACACAGGTTTCGAAGGTTCTGACAAACATTTTTAAGGATAGTGTTTATCAAAACAAAAAGTTGTGGGAAGTCTGGGCAGACTAACAAGGACTAGGTTTAATGCCAGCTGGGCACAGGCTAGATGGGCCAAATGGCCAATTTCTGTGCTGTAGTGCTCAGCGGCTCTACAGTAAGGCATCTCCAGACAGACTCCAGTAAGCACTGGGGCTAGGAGGAATATGTTGTGCTGAACTTTTGGTTTTAACCAAAAGGGAATGAGGGAAAAGTGGTGCCAGTCAAACACTTTAGCACTGGATAGCATCCAAGGTGGCACCTGGAGTTACACAATATTTAAATTGTACTTACTGCTTTCTTAATAAAGGTGATAAATGGTGCTAAAAATATACCCGAGGGATTGTTGGTAACATAAAATAGCTAGTAGCTATTGAGAAAAGGGCTGCAAACGCTTTTGGGAATCATTGCTTGCACTAGCTCTGTGTTCTATGTTCTTTCACAAGCCTTCCCTGACAGCACTCAACTCTCCTGGAACGTGGAGGACTTTGATGTTCATTTCAAACACTACTTAAAGGGATACTCGGTGTTTCACGGTCATGGCTTCTGGTGTTGGCATGGACTTCTGAAGTGCGATGGGGATCTCCCTGCAGGATGTTGCCAAAGGTTCAGCGGAGCACAACCAAATTCCCAAAAGGAAGCTCCCTGAAACGAGTAAAGTCAGTAACATTTCACCTTGTTGGAAATATTGTTAAAGTCAACAGCAGAAAGTTCCATGTCAAAGCCATTGGCTAAGATCCCCCTTGGACTTTAGGAAACCATGGAGAACAGTAATAGCAAGGTAGCGTCTGACCCTCCAGCCGACATCAACTCTTTGCTCTGTTGTGGATTGGAGCTATAGAGGACACCTCTTCATCGGTGCTTCCTAAATACGACCTTCAGTATTGCCTGCGAGAAACAGCACACCCATCTCCTCTCAATTTATCACCCTAGTAATGTGACACCCTATGTGTCAGCTACAGCATTCCATATCTCCAGTGGAAATGGATGTGAGGGTGCCCCATATACCACTCCATGAAAGCAGAATTGGATAAAAAAAAACTAAATTGGCAGATTGTTTGTTTAATCCTTCCAACCAAGTTTACAGTAGAAGTACTCATGACCAACAGTATTGGCCAAATTTAGACTTATTTAGTTAGCAATACCCCATTTCTGGTGTGTTTTCTGGTTGAGCGGTTGAAATAAATCAGCTGGTTGAGTGGTGTTGCAATGATAGCCTTGCACTCAATGTCTGTAAGATCAAGGAATTGATTGTGGACTTCAGGAAGGAGAAGTCTGGGGAACCCACATCAGTCCTAATTGAGGGGTCAGCAATGGAGAGGGTGAGCAATTTCAAGTTCCTGGTTGTCAACGTCTCAGGAGATCTGTCCCGTGCTTAGCACATTGATGTAATTATGCAAAAGGCATGTCAGCAACTATACTTCAGTAGGAGTTTGAGGAGATTTGGTGTGTCACTATAGACTAGCAAGTTGGTACAGAGGTAATATGGAGAGCATTCTCACTGTTTGTATCACCATCTGGAATGCAGGGGCCACTGCCCAGGATTGGAAAAAGCTGCAAAAGGGTTGTAAACTCAGCCACCTCTATTGAGGACATCTTCAAAAGATGATACCTCAAAGCAGCAGCATTCATCATTACGGACTGCCAGCACCCAGGACGTGCCCTCTTCCCATTACTACCAACAGGTAGGAGGCTCAGGAAGCTGAAGACTCAGTGTATTAGGAACAGCTTTTTCCTTTTCACCATCGGATTTCTGAATGGTCCACAAACAGTACTTCACCATTTTGCTCTCTTTTTGCACTACATCTTTAATTTTTTTCTTTTTATAACTTATAATTTTTTATGTATTACACTGCACTGCTGCCTCAAAGCAACACATTTCATGACATACCTCAGTGATAATAGACCTGATTCTATGGTGTGTTTTCAGTATTCGCAAAACACCCCCTAACTTGACCAAGATTCTGACTCCTATTATTCTGTAAAGTTGGTTTGCAGAGTTACGGCACAACAATTCTGGATGAGCCATCAGTAAAAAAACGATCTCAGGATGAAATACAAAGCAAATGAAATCTCTAGGTGCATAAGAGCTGATAACATGCTGTGCAATGTTAATTATGAATGCATTGTTGAACTGAAGTAAAAATTTTGTGACTGCTTTTAGTGGATATTTTAACTATAAAATGGCTAAAATATAAAACGTCTGTTCTACTTTATTTAATTTCTAATATTCTGCTCAGTTTTTGAAAGTGTAAAGGTATGGAAAGGGTCCCTCAGTGTCTCTCTCAGCTTGTTCCTTGTTAAGACTAGTAGGCTTCCACTGGTTACCACAGATACAAAAACAAATTGATGCCAAGTCACATATCGAGTCATTAGGGCAAATGACTGTAAGTTTAGTCAAAGTTTGGATTCATGGATTCATACTTATACAGTACAGAAACAAGGCCTCTCGGTCCAACTCATCCATGCCAGGCTATGCTAATCCCATTTACTTCAATTTGGCCAATATCACCGTTCCTATCTATGTACCTATCTCAATGTTGTAATTATACCTGCCTTTGCCAACTCTTCTGTTAGCTTGTCTCACATACCTACCACTCTCAGAGTGAAATACATGTCCCTCAGATCCCCTTAAAATGCTTTCCTTCTCAACTGAAAGCTATGATCTCTACTTTTTAGACTCCCCTGCCCTGAGAGAAAGACTGTGACAATCTGCCCTGCCTTTGGTCTTTAAATTAAAGCTCTATTAGATCACTTCTCATCCTCTGTTGCTCCATGGGAATGTTCAGCAGATCAGGCGGTGTGTGTACAGAGAGCAGATGGATAACTTTACCACAGAAAAGGCCAGTTCTAATACAGACGTAGAAAGGTAATCAGAAAAGACTGAATTCAGCTTGTCTCAAAGGCTGCCGATGCAGACATTGCACTTGTTCCTGGATTGATGGATCTGTTCCTATATTCAGGTTACTCGTTTGTTTTCGCTGTTTTTGAGCAGTTTGATTGGGGCGATCAATGCGGACTGGTGCACTTTGGCAAAGAATGGTACTGCTGCCTGCGTTGGCAGGTGGTGCGGTGCTACATGGTTTGATGTTTGATTGTTGTTGTTCATTCACTTTTTGCCGTTTGCGCAATTTGTTCTTTTTTTTATGCTTGTTGGGTGTCTGACGTTTTCAATTCAATTCAGTTGAATACGAATACTCATGAATACAGCCAAATGAGACATCGGTACTCCGGGGCCAAGATACAAAGCACAGCACAAAGCTGCATAGCATGTACAAGATAGCACGCACATAAAGATATCAGTAAATCCAGACCTGAGCAATGACTGCTGCAGAATTCTGCATTCGACTACAATGCTGCCGAGTGAACAGTGGGGTGTGTGGCACCGACTGCAGCCTGGGCACCGTGCCACAGCGCCCCCGGAGGAGCGTACTGGCTCTGCCGCCTCTCTTCTGGCAGCTGCAAACAGGAGACACCACAACTTGAGGCTTAGTTCTCACTATGCCTGAGGCCATGCCGCTCCCCTGCCATTTGCCGATACATCAATGAATTGAACGTGTGGCTTTCCACATTAACAGTGTCCAAAAGGCTCCCCAAGAATAACTTTTATACCAAGTCAGAAAGGTGTGAAGTCCAGATGAGTAGAGATTGCCCCACAATAACCTCCAGTCATCCTCCACTGGCATCCCCCGCTTTGAATGCCAGGAAGGATTCCATCCAACGCTCTTACCTGACCAGGAGATTGATGTGGGATTTCCCTGCTGCTGATGAGTTGGTCTAATGCTGAGGGAATCGGGCCTGCAGTCCTCGGAGTCGCCTGATGCCGGTGGCCAGAGGTGGGGACGTTGTAAGCGGTGTGCGAGGAAATGGCAGTAAGGCGAGCGGGCAGGAGTCCGTGCCAGGAGAAAAGCTAGCCCTTGCCGGCTGGCTCTCCTGTCCATTCTGCTCCCCAATGGACATTAAATTGGACTACATCTGTGGCAACAAAATACTCGGCGGGAGTACAGAAACTGACAGAATCGCGGGTGCCGCCATTCAGCTGATTATTTATGTAACATCGGACTACCGACCTACCGACCTCTGCTGTGCCTATTGTCTTGTTTATTATTTATTGTAATGCCTGAACTGTTTTGTGTACTTAATGCAGTCCTGAGTAGGTCTGTAGTCTAGTGTAGTTTTTGTGTTGGTTTACATATTTCAGTGTAGTTTTTGTATTGTTCATGTAGCACCATGGTCCTGAAAACGTTGTCTTGTTTTTACTGTGTACTGTACCAGCAGTTATGGTTGAAATGACAATAAAAGCAACTTGACAAGCACATGTGGAGACAGACCAAGGCTTCTCTGCTGCACACCCATGCCTGGCAAGCTGATCATCTCTGTTGACAAGTGAAGCCTGTCACGCCAGGGAAGAAAGTTCAGCTGGCATCTCGGGATCTTCCCTTGAAAGTTGACCCCACGCTATTTGGGATCATTTGTACAGGAGAAATCTAACAGCAAATTCTCATGTAGATTGTCCTACCATGAAGATCCACCCAGTGTTCCATGTTTCCCATTTGAAGCCAGTGACTTCCTCCCCTCCTTGCTCCAGCCATCTCCCTCCCCTTTTCCCTTACTTGCTGGTTCCCTGGTCTATTCTGTGCAGTGCTGGTTGTGGGGCACGGTCCAGTATGTCATGGATTGGGGGCGGGGGGGGGGGGGGGGGGAACGCGTCTCTGGAGCGGCAGGAGCTGCGAATAGGGAGAAGACCCAGTCACATCCACAGACTCTGCTGCAGGATCTACACGCCCTCGCAGGCGGGCTGTGGAATGGGTTCAGCAATTGTGCTCATCGCAGACAATTAGTGTTTCATTGTGACTGTACTCAACTTCTTTCCTCTCATTTCATCTTGTCAGGGCTTGACCAGCAGCAGGACAACATCGACACCCCCTGCTTCCCAATGTCCTCGTCTCGGGAAAGAGGCCTACCATTCAGACTGGCGCTGTAAAGGAACAGTGTTTATTTAGTATGAAGCTACTGTGGCCGAGCTGCTGAATCGGCGTTAGCTTTAGTTTGACAGTTCTAGTTAACAGTCCTCTTGGCCTAGCATTTATTGTTTTTTTCCCTTATTTTCTGCACAGTTCCCATTAAAGTCAGTGAACTATTGACCTGCTTCAGTGTCTTTCTCTCTCTGCACATCTTGTCAACGGAAGACAAGAGTTAACAACCAATATACCATGAACTTTGTACCCAGTTTGATGTTTAAGCTTCAGACATTCTTCTTTTAGACAGCCAAACTCTATACAGGCACATTAAAGGAAACTCCCAAGACATAGGAAAAAGTCTGTGTATTAAGGTTTTGGATTGAACTTTTCTTGTCAGAAGACAGTGATATCAGTGGTGGTAGATTGGTAGAGAACCACTGGTCTCTGGATACTGTGTATAAGGACTATTGTCTTCTATAGTGAACAAGTTGACAGTGACTAGGAACTTGGCCTCCCAACGTGCAAAGAGTGTCTACAATTTGATGACTGAGGTTGGGGTGAAGTTGCTGCTGGAGTAGAGGTAGTTTCATGAATTCTATAGATTATCTCCATACCAGTGATAAACTGATGGAAAAGAAGTAAACACAGGAAATTCTGCAGATGCTGGAAATCCAAAGCAACACAACTGAAGGAACTCAGTAGGTCAGGCAGCATCTATGGAAATGAACAAACAAATCGACGTTTCGGGCGGCAACCTGAGGAAGGGTCTTGGTAGGAAATGTCATCTGTCTGGAAAGCATCGCAGTCAGAGAAGCATATTCAGACATTAATGCAGTTTTGCAGATGAATTGACATGCATGAAGATGTACAGAGGCTGCATCTAATGTGAATCAATTGGTTTAACTTACAGCTTACATACCATAGAATCAGAACCAGAATTATTGTCACAAATATAAAATCCGTTGTTCAATTGCATTGCAGTGCATTACATAAAATGAATGCAGTTTTCAATATGAAGTATAAAAAATATATATATAAATTGTGTAAAAGGAGAGCAAATGAGTGAGGTCATGTTCATGGGTACATGGACCATTCCAAAATCAGATGCTGGAAGGAACGAAGCTGTTCCTAAAACATTGAGTGTGTGACTTGAGACTTCTGTCCTTCCTCCCTGATAGTAACATTTAGAAGAGGGCTTGAGTGTACAAACCACTGCAGCTTTCTTCAGTCCTCTGCATCGGATCCTCTGTGTCAGATGGTGATGCGGCAAGTCGGAATGCTCTTCACAGTTCATTTGTCAAAACTTACAGAGTCTTTTGTGACATACCACATCTCCTCAGACTCAAATGAACTAGAGCCAATGGTGTACCTTCCTGATGCTGCTATGACATCGGTCAACCGGGTCATCTACCTCCTTCTTGTACGCACCCTCATCATCATCTGAGATTCTGCCAGCAGCAGTGAGAATCTGTAGTACTTGAGCTGTGCCTGGCCGCACAGTCATGAGTGTAGAAGGAGCACAGTGTTGGGCTAATCCTTGAAGTGTGCCTGCATTGCTTATCAGCAAGGAAGAGATGTTATTCTGATCTGCACTGACTGTGGTCTCCTGATAAGGATGTTGAGAGTCCAGTTGCAGAGGGATGTACAAAGGCTCAGGTTTTGAAACCTGCTGATTAGTAATAAGAGGGTGATTGTTTTGACACTAGAAAGTAGCTTGGTGTATGTCTAGGTCGGGGGTCGGCAACCTGCGGCTCCCGAGCCATTTGTGGCTCTTTCACCTCTGTGCTGCGGCTCCCTGTGGCTTTGGGAAATAATTGGTCAGTATTTAATTAAAATGTATTTTATGTTAGTTTGTTAGCTTTTGAAATGTAATTATGGTGATCTTGTACAACCTAAGTGTAGCGACACATTTCCTGCCACATCCGAAACGGCTCACAATTAGCCAGCATTCCGGCTAAGGGAGATAGCCTACGGGGGTTTGTGAGTACGCGTCTTTTGCAGCATCTGCGTCCATGGGGGCTGGGTTGAGGGAGGCTTAAAAGCAAGGCTGTTTAGTTCGAATAAAGCTATCTTTGACTGCAGTTTACTGACACCGCTACAACGTGTTTTTATCGCTGGCTGTCCAGACGGAAGGTGCTGAAACGCTTTGTCGCGTGTCTGGAAGAAGTGAAAACTTTCCTGGGCAGCAAAGGGCTCACCTTTCCTGAGCTGGAACAGCCAGAGTGGCTGGAAAAGCTACACTTCATGGTAGACATGACAGCGCACCTGAACACGCTGAACACAGCTCTTCAGGGGAAAGGACGTACAGCCCTGCACATGTTGGAGGATGTTTTGGCATTCGAGCGCAAGTTGACAGTGCTTGCCAGAGATTTACAGAAAGGCACTTTGTCTCACTTCCCCAATTTGAGAGAGTTCAAACAAGGTCACGACATGATAATTTCGGAGTATTTACATTCTGCAATCATCGCAATGCAAACATCGTTTGGGAAACGCTTCTGTGAGTTCAGAGAGGAAAAAAACACATTATCCTTCCCGGTCACTCCCTTAAGCATCGATCCTTCCCTACTGAATACGACTGCATTGGCAGGTGTGAGTCAACCTGATCTTGAGATGGAACTGGCCGACATAGCCGACAAAGACATATGGGTGTCCAAGTTTAGACGCTTGACAGCAGACCTTGAAGATGTTGCCCGTCAGAAGGCCGTTCTTGCTCAGAAACACAAATGGAGTGATATTGAAAACCTCACAGATGACAGCTTGCGATCCTGTGTAAAGATGAAGGTGACATCATACAGCCCTGATGTGCAGACGCTGTGCGCTGAGGTCCAGGAGCAGAAATCCCATTAACCAAGTATGATAAATATTTTAATTGCCTATTATTTTACTTATATTCATATTTTTTCATTGTTCAGTGAAATAGTCCTTTCATTTTTCAGGATGACAGCTGGCTGACGTTATTTTTGGTTTGCTGCTGGCGGAAAATTTAAGTTCGGCGTTTTTCATAAATACAAGAAGGACTCAAATAGACATTGAGTATTTTACTTAAAAGTAACTTTCAACCCAACGTCTTTTTTTCGGAGTTCAAAATGTTTTTGTTGCATGCAGAAATGTAATTTCGTTTTCTCTGCAGGAGTTCATCAATTTCATAAATGCAACACATTATAGTTTGTTTATACATAGCATAAAGGCAAAAAAAACGTTGTATGCAGTGTTATTTCATTTTAAATGTCAAACGGGTTTTGCGGCTCCCAGTGTTTTCTTTTCTGTGGGAAACGGGTCCAAGTGGCTCTTTCAGTGGTAAAGGTTGCTGACCCCTGGCTAGGTGCTTCAAAGCTGAGCGTGGTGGCAGTAAGACTGTGTCTGCTGTAGACCTGTCATGGCGGTAGGCAAATTTCAGTAGGTCCGGGTGCTTGCTAGGGCAGCAGTTATGTCAGGTGAACAATAGATCGGCCCTCTGCTTTGAAATGTACTCCTCCAAAGAATGACACTGATTGTCTGATTCTCTGTCGCACTCCCATTATTATGACATTCTGTATTGATGAGACCTATTGTAAGCTTGAGCAACAACAAGCAAAACAAAGGAAGTACTTTTACTATCAAAGCATGTGCACAGAACATAACTCTGAGATTGATCCTCCCACAGGCAGCCATGAAACACCATGCAACCTGTTCACAATCCTTCTGGTAAGATGGCAGCACGTTTGATCGCAGCCGCTTCTATGGGGTCAACGAGAGGTGCTATTATCCTTTGTAAATGTACTTTTTATCATCACAAGATCCTGCTATACATTAAGACCTTAAACTACTGCAGATCTATGTCATCAGCATGTTGCTCGTTGGCAGTGAAAATGAAGGAGCTGTGCATCGTGCTGCTCCCTGAGTCAGAGGAGGCATACAGTCTAATAGCGAGTGACTGTCATAGTCACTTTTCTTGTGATCGGAAGACATGCTGAACATGTTCCTGGTGAGAGCAGGAGTGGATGAGAATGTCATCCAAATCCATGAAAACAAACTGATTCAGCATGTTCCTGAGCACATCGTTGACTGAGGCCTGAAAACCAGCAGGGACATTGCCCAGACCAAAGGTCATCATGAGGTGCTCATAGTGGCCAGTGGACATTTTGAATGTTGTCTTCCATTCATCCCCTTCTCGTAAATGTGCATTGTGCAGATCTATCTTGGAAAATATGGTTGCTCCCTGGGGATGTTTGAATGCAGAGGCTGTTCTTCACTGTGTTTTGTTTAGGGGCCAATAATAAATACAGGAATGGGGCTTGCCATCCTTCTTGTTCATAAAAAGAAACCCACTCCTGCTGGTGAGGTTGACATATGGATAAACCCCAAGGCCAAACCTTGATGTCTTCTTCCATGGCCACCATTTCAGGATGAGAGAGGGAAAAGAGCCAGCCCCAGGGAGGAGTGGTCCTGGGTAAGGGGTCAATGGCACAGTCATATGGTTGGTATGGAGGCAGGGAGGTGGCCTTCATTTTACTGAAGACCTCAAGAAGGCCAGCATATCAACCAGACAGGTCAACACTAGCAGTTGACACAGGAGGAGATTAGTGGACAGGAGCTTGAGTTGGAGCCAGACAGGTAGAAAAGCATGCTGATCCCCACACTTGGACTGCCTTTAGGGGCCAATCAAACCTTGGGTTTTGTTGGGATAACCAGGAGGTGACCAAGCACCAATGGCAGTTCAGGTGAATCAACCATACAGGAGAGCTTCTCCCTGCACTTGCCTTCCAGCAGAAATTGGAAGGGGTCTTGCTAATGTCCAGAGGGCCATCATCCAAGGCCACAATGTTGATATTTTTTCTAATTGCCATTTTTGAGCCTGAAGATCTCCATGAGATTCCTGTCTGCCCCAGTATTGATAAATGCCTGAACCTCCCCCCACAATTAGGGGAATATGCTTGAAGGGAGAACCACCCCATCAGAACTCTGCTTCCTGCTAATGGATATCCTCTTTTACTGGGCATTTGGGACATGAAGCCGGGAAGTGTCTTGGATTGCCACAATAGAGGCAGGAACTTGTTCTCCTGTGCCATTCTCATTCCTCCTGAGAGAGGCATATGTGCCCCTCCTGCATCGGCTCCTCTGACTGGGCACTGGGTGATGAGGGAGAGGATGAAGACAGATGCTGATCTAAAGAGTAGGAAGTTCGGGATATTCTTTCCCTGTGCCAATCTGCTGCTCGGTTGTCAACTCAGATAGCCAGGTTAATCAGACACCCAGGCTGTCGTGCTTGTCACAAACTGTGATCTCCTGTTGGACCCTTGCATTCAGTCCCCATTGAAAGGCAGTGGTGACGGATGAGCATGCAGAACTTCACTGCATAGTCCAGCACTGTCCATCTCCCTTGGTGCAGGCCCAGGAGTCGATGGGCAGCCTCCTGACCCCATACAGGAAAGTCAAAAACTCTTTTGAGCTCGAGAACAAATTGTTGAAACATTTGGGCTGCAGGGAAACCTTGTTCCCATAGAGCATTGAACAGGCTGGGTGGGGGTCTGTCTAAGAGTTTCACCATGAACACCAGTTTATGCTCATTGTCACTGAACTGACCAGGCTGGGCTTGGAAAGTAGGTTCACACTGGGTAATAAGGTTCCTGCAGCTGTCGGGGTCATTGGAGTATTTGCCTGGTGGAGGAATACTCAGTTTTGGTCTTGATGTGATTGCAGAAGTCGGAGCATTAGTGGCTGAATGAAGGTTGAGGAAGCTGTTGAAGAGGAGGATCTGGGAGATGCTGGGAGTGGGACTGTCATGGTTAATGTGGCTGAATTGTGCTCGCAAGAGTGGTAGTGATTGTCATCTGACTCTGGCTGTTGGTAGTAAGCCGCTGTACCATGGCCATGAGAACAGCAATCACTGCCACCTGATTCCAGCTGTCTGCAGTGAGTTGCTGAACTGCCACTGTGAGGGCTGGGATGGGGCTCACCACTCTGAAAGTAGCTGTTGCACTGAGGGAGAGACATCAGCTAATCCAGCTTCAACTGATTTCAGTTTCTCCTCCATGAACTTCAGCTAGCACTGTGCTCCTCATTCCGAAAATATCCGCTACACTGATTCAGTCACTTCTCCCAATGCAGCTTCAACTGACTGTAACTTATCTCCTAACTGGCCAGTGAATGTCAGGGCCAAGGTCAGCGGTTCTCCCTCTGCTGGATGCATTTTGTTTGGTCAAAGCTTGTTGACCGGATGTGCGGTTATGACCCAAATGTGGACTGAAGTAGATCAGCAACTCATTAACTTTAATGGGAACCATGCAGAAAATAAGGGAAAAAGACAATAAATGCTAGGCCAATAAAACCATTAACTGGAACTGTCAAACTAAAGCTAACGCCGATCCAGCGGCTTGGCTAAAGTAGCTTAATACTAAATAAACACTGTTCCTTAACAAAGTCAGTCCCAGGACATGGACAACATTAAGTAGGGAGTGTGGACCTTGCTCTGCTTTTGGCCAAGTCTCAGCAAGACAGAAATGAAAGGAAGGGAGTTAAATACCATCACAATGAAACACTAGTTAGCTGGAATGTGTATACTCATGAGTGGGATTGCCAAACTCACTCTGTAGCCCACCTGTGAGGGTGCACAGACCCTGCAGCGGAGTCCCTGGTGGTGACATCTGTCTGGTTGTGAAGTGTGGACTACATATGTGAGATACTTCAAATTGCTAAAACATACCATCAATATTTTCTCTGTGAAATCCTCCAAATCCACTGACAGGAGAAGCTGCCAATGTCGATGTTGCCTTTCATGCCTTGAACTCACAGTTTCATCTGCTTGGCTCCAGTGGGTAGGTCAGGACCTTTGTAAGGCTGACACTAGATTCGCAGAACAGAATTCTATTCTGAGATCTGTCACAGCTGGAAATGATTTAAAGATGTTATCAAATTTTAAAAAAAGTAGCATTGTCATTGGCTCATGGGAATCATTGGCCATGCCCCTCTTAAAATGGAGAAGGAGGAATGGGGATGGGGGTCCCATCAACAGATGGACACAGACACCCATCTGAACAGTGGAAAAACCCACTATTTTCTCCCAATCACTTTCTTCACAACTTATGACAGAATCTAAGGGAGCAACATTACCCTTATCATATCCTTCAGAATCCACAGAACTGGGATGGAAGCACATTAGTTGGTTGCCTTACAGAGATATTACAGACAAGGACAATTTCTGGATGGTTTTCATATTATCAGTGGGAAATCCCTTCTAAAATATTGTATATGTTATAAATTTCATTTATTACACTGGGAGTGCTTTAGTGTGCAACTTTCTAACATCAAGGAAGTCTGACTGTTTAATTAAATAAGAATCTTGCTTTTCAAGAAGGCTTGTAAGTTTACAATCATTGCAAGAGTTATTAAGAGATCCCTTATGATATGACTTTTGTGAATAACTGGCAAGGCAGTTCAAAAGTCCTCAAGGCTTCATTAGTAACTCAGTAAAAAAACAAAACAAATCCCTGTCCAGCCCAATAAAGTGGAGAGAATTACACCACATTTCCATTACGTCACTTACTGGAGCTCTTGTGAGGAAGGAAACCTCAATATGAACATTAGTGTATCGTTGTGCAGAAATGTCTAGCATTAGACAGGGCTATTGTCAGAGAGAGAAGGCTGCCAAGCCTCTATTCCAGC
Organism: Hypanus sabinus; assembly: GCF_030144855.1. Classification (NCBI taxonomy): domain Eukaryota; kingdom Metazoa; phylum Chordata; class Chondrichthyes; order Myliobatiformes; family Dasyatidae; genus Hypanus; species Hypanus sabinus. The sequence goes on along the minus strand of NC_082717.1, from coordinate 19,350,439 downwards.
ACACAAGGGTGGGTCATGATCCTCCAAATTATAAAAGCATCTCCCAACAAAGGGCCCATGGAGATACATTTTAGGGATCACTTCTCAGCTAGGCTAGATGATCGCTCAGACAGTTGGAATTCAGATCTGCATTGACAGACAGTAGGGGTATGGTTTTCATGGTGATATTCTGATCCTGAACTTAAAATGGAGTGCTCACTTCATCTGAGCATTTCCTGGTACATATACACAAGCTTATATATCTTCAGCCCCAAGACAGCCATCATCATTCATGCTGCCACTACTGATTTTGACGATATTTTGTCTTTGGAAATCAGGAGCAATGGCAGACCTTCTTGTGGTAACTTCTACTTTACAAAAAGACCACTCGACAACTTGATGGCCAAAAGAGCATCTTTATCTGGGACGGCAAATGATATTTAAAATACAGAGGCTTCCAGGTACCTCGTGCGGCCTGGGTGGAGGAACTACATACAATGCATACTGGGAGTAAAAAGAGCAGAAGTAAAGACCCCGCCAACCCCGGATCCCGCCTCTTGCTACCAACAGCTCCCCGATTAGTATTAACTTACTTTTAATAATACTCAAATTACAAGACCTCTCAGGACCTATTTACAGCAAGATACTTAAGGAAGGTGCCCTAAGGAAATTCCCAACACTGAGACACAACCTGGAAAGGCCATGTTCTGGCCGAACAAGTTTCTTTGGAGATGTAGTTCACGTGCTTTAAGCTTGTATTCAAGGAGTAGGAACTCTGGGGGCAGGGAGGGAATTTCAGGACTTGGTGGAAAATGGGCTTCTGGAGCTTAGGCATTGTGATCTCCCAGATAACATGCATGAGGTCCACTGGAAAAAGAGAAATAGTAAAGAGGAATAGTGCTGGCTCTTTGATCTGGGTTTCCTTGAAATTATTTAAGATTCTAAAGAAAATTCCATATATTACTTTTGCAGAAGAGTGGTCAGGCCATTGATGCTATTAAAAAGCCATGAGTACTTTAAAGCAATATTAATGCACCAAGGTGAGGTATTAGTCATGGCACTGAGTTCAAGAGCCAGGGTATTATGTTACAGCTTCATAAAACTCTGCTTAGAGTACTATGGTCAGATCTGGTTGCCTCATTATTGGAAAGATGTGGACAGTTTGGAGAAGGTGCAGAGGATGTTTCGCAGGATGCTGTCAGATTTGAATGACGCGTGCTAAGAGGAGAGGTTGGACAAAATGAACTGTTTTCTCTAGCATGGCAGAGGTTGAGGGAAAATTCGACAGACATTTATAAAATTACGTGAGGCATTGAGAAGATGGAAAATATCTTTTCCCCATGATTTAAAAGTCGAGTACTAGATGCAGGCAATTAAGGAGAGAGGGCAAAAGGAGATGTACAAGTTATGTCCTTTTATACAGAGGGTGGTGAGGGCCTAGGCACTTTGGCAGGGGTGATGATAGAGGCAGTTAGCACAGGAGTATTGATGAGACTCCTAGATAGGTACATAAATATGCAGAGATGAGAAGAATATGGTTAACGTGCAGGGAAGAGGGTTTAGATTAATTAGTTTAGCACACCATGAAGTGCAGGGCCTGTACTTCCCTTTGTTCTATGTTATATGATCTATATATGTTCTTGGCCTAACCTTAAACAAAAAGAAAACTGAAGTAATGGTAATATCAAAGAAACCTGATATCCCAGACTGTAGGATCGTATTGGGAAATGAAATCCTGAAACAAGTTCACAACTTCAAGTACCTTGGATCATGGGTAACATCTGATGGCAAATGTGAAAGAGACATAAAAGCAAGATTAGCAATGGCAAGAACAGCATTTAGAGAAATGAGAAACATCCTAACGAACAAGAAAATAGCAATTGACATCCGGCTTAGAACTCTCACCTGCTACATTCTTCCTATATTGATCTATGGCTGTGAGTCATGGACTGTCACAAATGCAATGGAAAAAAGAATCAATGCAATAGAGATATGGTTCCTCAGAAGAATGCTTTGCATATCATACACGGACAGGATAATCAATGAAGAAAACAAAACGTACATTACTTTAAAAAATCAGAAAACAGCAATCAAAATTCTTTGGACACATCATGCAAAGAGAGACATTAGAACATTTAGTTACAACTGGAAAGCTGGAAGGAAAAAGAAGCAGAGGCTGACAGAGAATGAGAACGATAGATGGAATAACATCATGGTTAGGAACAGGGGAGGCAACAACTACAATTCGGAGGGTCGGGAACTGTGATGGATGGAGAGATATGATCACCCACGCTGAATGGCAAGGCACCTGAACTGATTTGTTCCATGTTCCATGTTCTATGTTAGGCCTTTGCACAATTGTACCACTGAAACTGGCTGTTTTCCTGTGCCCAGCAGATCAATGTAACAAAACACTGTCTCATCATCCACCTAATTATATACTTCAGTGGCAGCCCACTGTAGTAGCTGCTTAAGGTTTTGAAGGTTGATGACCTCCTTGAGCTCTTAGATGTCATAGAGTCTGTTGTTTCATTAAACTGAAGCTCCCGCTGGCAAAAGTTGTCTGCTTTTAAGAGGCCTACTCCTTTCTGTCACTTACCGGCATGTGGCTGGGGTCTGTGGAAGGAGAATGAGACAGGCGATGGTTGTTTGGCACACACAGGGATTTCTGTAATAATAAAAAAATGGAACATGCTGGAAAAACCCAGCAGATCAGGCAGCATCTCTGGAGAGAGAAACAATCATTACTTCAGGTCAAAGACCCTCCATCAGAATTGAGAAAGGGACAGCATAAGTTCATCTACCTAGCAGGGAAGGTGAGAGAGGGAAATGGGTGGGACAAAAGGAATGTCTGTTACATCAAAGTCACAGTAAGTTTATTATTGAAGTAGGTATATTTTACCATTTACTTCCCTGAGATTCATTTTTTTGCAGGCATTTACAAAAAATAGAGAAATACAATTACATTTATGAAAAGCTATATCAACAAAGACTGACGAACAACCAGCGTGCAAAAAAAAGACAAATTGTGCAACTAAAAAGAAATTAAATAATACTGAGAACATGAATGTTAGAGTCCTTGAAAGAGAGTCTGCAGATTGTGCAATCTGTTCATTGTTGAGCTGAGTGAACTTATCCTCTCTGGTTCAGGAGCCTGATGGTTGTAGAGTATTAACTGTTCCTGAATCTGGTAATGTGGGACCTAAGTCTCCTGTACTTCCTGTCTCACAATAGCAGCAAGCAGAGAGCATGGGCTGGGTAGTGCAGTCCTTGATGATGGATGCAGCTTTCCTGTGACAGTGCTGATTGTAAAAGTGTCACACAGTTGGAAGGGTTTTGCTGTGATGGACTGGACTGTATCCACTTTCTGTGCGGTTTTCTGTTCCTGGGCATCGGTGTTTCCATATCAGGTCATGATGCAACCAGTCAGGCCACTCTCCACTGTGCACCTATAGAAATTTGTCAAAGTTTTAGATGACGCCAACTGTACACAAACTTCTAAGAAAGTGGACCCGCAGGCGTGCCTTCTTTGTGATTGCAGTTAAGTGCAGTGAAATGATGGACAGCCATGGAATGAGTATTCAGCAAGTCTGTGTAATCCTTTGCTGAAGTTGCCTAATCTGGGTGATGCTATTCACCCTTTTGTTATGTATGGAAATGGTAAGGGTAAGGGTAATGGTTATGTGGCAAAGGCAGAAGAATGTAGTCAAGAGGGATAATATATCTGTCATGATAAAATGGTGGAGCAGACTTGATGGGCTGAAGGTCCTAATTCTACTTCCATCTTCTTATGATCTTCCCACCAGCTTCAAAAAGACATCAATGATACCAGTGTCCAAGAAGAGCAGGGTGAACTGTCTCAACAGCTATTGCCTGGTAGTACTCACATTTATTGTAACGAAGTGCTTTGAGAAATTGGTCATGGTTAGAATGAACTCTTGCCTGTGCAAGGACCTGAACCTGCTACAATTTGCCTACTGACACAACAGGTCTACAGTGTATACAATCTCAACAGCTCTCCACTGGGTTTCAGATCGCCCAGAGAGCAGTGATACTGATGTCAGGCTGTTGTGTCATGATTACAGCTTGGCGTACAACACCATCATCCCCTCAGTAATAATTGATAAGCTTCAAAACCCGGGCCTCTGTACCTCCCTTAAGTTCCTCACTGCGAGACCACAGTCAGTATGGATTGGTGATAACATCTCCTCCTCTCTGAGAATCAACAGCGGTGCGCCTCGAGTATATGTGCTTAGCCCACTGCTCTACTCCCTCTACACCTATGGGTTCCCAACCATTTCTATGCCATGGACCAATGCTATTAAGCAAGGGGTCTGTGGACCCCAGGTTGGGAAACCCTGCTCTATACTCATGACTGTGTGGCTAGGTAGAAGCCAAATGCCATCTGGCCTTTGTTCCTGAAGGTTTCCATCCATCTCAGCAATTCTCTTATGGGTCTGACATTTCTTTTAATGTTTCTCTTTTTCATAATTCGTACTTACTTCTCACAATTCCTTACAACATAATAGGGGGCAGATCATCCCATTGAGTTTATATTGGCTCTCAGGTTAATCCCATCAGCACCAATCTCCCATTTATTTCCCCGTAATTATTCTCTCTCACAGGCTTATTAATTCCACCCTGACATCCCTCCCACCCACCTACACCAAGATCATTTACAGTAACCAACTAGGAAGTCTTGAGGAAATGGGAAGAAAGTGGAAACACCCAGGCAGAGTGTGCCAAACACCACTGACAGTCAACATTGATCCTGAATTGTTGGTGTGTGAAGCACCAGCAAAACTTGTTATAGCACTTTTTTTATCCAAGCAAATCCACAATGTTTCATTTTATTTTGTAAGACCTGATGGAATTACTTATCTTTTCATCACAAGTCTGTGAGGTTGGGCAAGGCTTTGCTTGTCTTAAATTTACCAGCACTATCTAGCGCTTCCATCTGCTATCAGATGCACTTCTGCTACAATGAACACTGAATTTCCTGCCTGCCCCATTTACTAAATTATATCACCTGCAGTATTATCACTGCATTCATTTTGTAAGTGTTAAGTGGTTCATTTCAGCTATGAGCCTCAATAGAGAGCTGTTACTGCATTTGTTTCATTTGACACTTCCAGCCAGAGAAGGCTTTATAAATGTAGGAGGAAAGCTCCTGAAACTTCGGAAGAACACATACCAAATGCTGGAGGAAATCAGCAAGTCAGGTACCATCTGTTGTGCCGTTTATTAATCAGAATCGGAGTCAGGATCAGATTTAATATCACCAACATATGTCGTGAAATTTGTTAGTAACATAAATCTCTCTGAAATCAGCCCCTTTTGTTAATTATTATGGACGGTTGTTTGAATAAATTTAGATCTCATATCAATACTAAATGAGTAACTTCACAGTGAACAGTAGGGCACTGAGGAGTGCAGTAGAACAAAGAGATCTGTGAATACAGGACCATAATTCCTTGAAAGTGGCACCATTGGTATATAGGGTTGTAAAGAAAGCTTTTAGCACAACAGCCTTCATAAATCAGAGTACAGCTGTTGAGATGTTATATTGCAGTTGTATTAGATGTAGGTGAGGCCAAATTTGAAGTATTATGGGCAGTTCTAATCACCCACCTACAGAAGAATGTACAGAGAGAATTTTCAAGGATGTTGCTGGGACTTGAGGACCTGAGCTGCAGGGTCCCTGGAGTGCAGCAGATTTTTTCCCACTGAGGTTCAGTGAGACTAGAGCTAGAGGTCATAGGTTAAGGTTGAAAGGTGGAAATATTTAAGGGGAACATGAGCCAGAACTTCTTCACTTTGAGGATGGTGCAAGTGTGAAACAAGCCGCCAGCAGTGGTGATGGATGTGGGTTCGACTGAAACATTTAAGAGAATGTTGGATAGGTACGTGGATGAGGGAGGTATGGAAGGCTATGGGCCATGAGTGGGTCGGTGGGACGAGGCAGAGTAACAGTGCAGCACAGACAAGATGATCCAAAGGGCCTATTTCTGTACTGCAGTGCTCTATGTCTTTATGACTCTGACTTTTGCTTTATCATTCTCTTCAACTCGCCAAAGAAAGACTTCAGACACATTGTACCATTCAAAGCCTTTCTAAGTTTTCAACTGATTTGCAGTAGGTTAAATATCTAAAGTTAGTCACTCTTGCAATGTAAGAAGCAGTCTCCAGTTTGTGTGCAGCAAACTTTCGTAGTCAGCAACATCAAGCTGACCAAATAGTGTTGTCATTTAGGAGATATATTTTCAGCAAGATGCTGAGAGAACTCTCTCGATTTTCTTTGAAATAGCTATAGAACCATAGAGTGCAGAAACAGGTTTTTCAGCCCATCACATCCATACTATCCATCAGATACCCATCTACACTGAACTTATTCCCACCACCCATTTATTCAGAGTGTTCCAGATTTCAACTGCTGTCTGGGTATGAAGGTTCTTCCTCAAATTCCCACTAAACATCAAGGTCTACATCTAGTTCCTTACATTTTTTAATGCAGGATTGAATCATATTATCTAACTTGTCTATGCTCTTCAGAATATTGAACACCTCCATCAAGTCCCCTCTCATCCTTGTGCACTCCAAGGAAAACAAACCCCAGCTAATGCAGTCTCTCCTTATAACTGAAACAGTCCCTTCTGTGCCTCAGCAGTTCCTGGATGTCCTCCCACTGCTTGCAGTTGTCCTAGCCTTATTAGTCCTCCCAAACTGCATCAATTCATCCTTAGCAGAATTAAATTTGATCCATCATTGCGCTACACATCCAACCAGCTGATCAATATTGTCCTGTAAACTAAAACTGTCCTACTCACCCTTAATGCTTGTGTCATTCATGCCTCCGATATTCCTAGCAATATCATGAATCTATGCGACAAAGAGTAGGGTTCCCAGCACTAATCCTCGAGGAACACCACTGGTGAGAGACATCTAATCATCAAAACATCCCTCCACTATCACCTTCCTTAAAACAGAACATAGAAAAGTCGAGCGCAGGAACAGACAAGCCCTTTCCCCCAAGAGGTTGTACTGAACCAATTTATTTATTTATTTATTTACTTTGCAGATGTCTGAGGCACGTAAATATATATATCCAAACTATTCGTTTTATTGATCATTATGGATTGTCTCTCTGGTGCTTCCTGTTCCCTCCCCTCTCCCTTCCCTTTCCCACTCTCAGCCCACAATAGAGACCCATATCAGAATCAGGTTTGTCATCACTCACATATACAGCAATACATAAAATTACTACAGTACTATGTAAAAGTCTTAGGCACCCAAGCTGCAGGAGCCATAGAGGCCAAGTCTTTATGGCAGAAGTTGATAGATTCTTGATTGGTCAGGACATGGAGGGATACGGGGAGAAGGCAGGAGATTGGGGCTGAGAGGAAAATTGGATCAGCCATGATAAAATGGTAGAGCAGACACGATGGGCCTAATTTTGCTCCTATGTCTTATGGTCTTTTATATATATGCCTAAGACTTCTGCACAGTACTGTATACATTGAGATACAATGCAGAATAGGCCCTTCCAGCAATCCCCAGATTTAATCTTATCCTAATCATGGGACAATTTACAGACCAATTAACCTATAAACTTGTGCGTCTTTGTACCGTGGAAGGAAACCCACACAATCACGGGGAACATATACAAACCTCTTACAGGCTGCAGTGGGAACTGAACCTGGGTAGCTGGTACTATAAACTGCTGTGCTAACTACTATGCAACTGTGCCACTCAATTAAACTAGTTAAACTAGTAATTAAGCCCAACTAAACTACTTTCCTTCTGCCTACACTAGTCTATATCTCGCCATTCTCTGTATATCCAGGTGTCTGAGAGGCTTTCAGATGCTGATATCATATTTAAAAGTAAATCCGTTATCGAAGTACATGTATATCACTATTCACACTCAGCGATTCAGAAACAGGTTCTTCCCCTCTGCCATTCGATTGCTAAATGGACATTGAACCCATGAACTTGACCTCACTTTTTTACATTATCTTTGTTTTGCACTATATTAATCTAACTACTTAATATACGGAAACACATATATACTGTAATTGGCTTACTTAATTATTTTTTCTATCTTTCTATATTATCATGCATTGTATTGAACTGCTGCTAAGAAATTTTATGACACATGCCGGTGATAATAAACCTGATTCTGATACAAAGCTGAGATTCATTTCCATTCAGGGCATTCACAATATAAAAAAAGACACAATAGAATGAGTGACAGACTGCACACAACAAAGACAGACAACCAATGTGCAATAGACATCAAATTGTGCAAATATGAAAAGTAAAATAATAAGTGTAGAGGACATGTTGTAGTGACCTTGAAAGAGAATCTATAGGTTGTGGAATCAGTTCAGTGTTGGAATGAGTGAAGTTATGCACGTTAGATCAGGAGTCTCCACTATCACCTTCTAGGTAGATACCCACTATTCTCTATGAAAAAAAATCATGCTTTGCACATCTCCTTGGAACAGACCTCCTCTCACCTTAAATGCATGCCTGCTAATATGAGATGTTTGACCCTGGGTAACAGATACTGGAAGCCTGTATCTATGTATCTTATAATTTTATAAATCTCTATGAAGTCTCTCTTCAGCCTCTGCTGCTCCAGTTGAGAGCTGGATAAGCAACCCAAGTTCGTCCAACCTTTCAAGATAGCCCATGCTCTTTAATCCAGGCAGCATCCTGGTAAACCTCTTCTGCATTCTCTCCAAAGCCTCCACATCCTTCCTGTAATGGGGTGGCCAGAATTAAATGCAGTACTCTAGCTATGGCATAATGAAGACCACAAGACCAGAAGACATAGCAGCAAAATTGGGCTAATCAAGAACCTATCAACCTCTGCCGTAAATAGGCCCAATAACCTGACCTTCACAGCCACCTGAAGCAACAAATTCCCCAGATTCATCACACTCTGTCGATGGATATTTCTCCTCAGCTCTGTTTCAAATGGATTTTCCTCTATTCTGAGACTGTGCCCTCTGGTCCTAGACTCCCCCACTATAGAAACACCCTCTCCACATCCACTCTATCTGTGCCCTCTGGTCCTAGACTCCCCCACTATAGAAACATCCTCTCCACATCCACTCTATCTGTGCCCTCTGGTCCTAGACTCCCCCACTATAGAAAAACCCTCTCCACATCCACTCTATCTGTGCCCTCTGGTCCTAGACTCCCCCACTATAGAAACACCCTCTCCACATCCACTCTATCTGTGTCCTCTGGTCCTAGACTCCCCCACCACAGGAAACACCCTCTCCACATCCACTCTATCTGTGCCCTCTGGTCCTAGACTCCCCCACTATAGGAAACATCCTCTCCACATCCACTCTATCTGTGCCCTCTGGTCCTAGACTCCCCCACTATAGAAACACCCTCTCCACATCCACTCTATCTGTGTCCTCTGGTCCTAGACTCCCCCACTATAGGAAACATCCTCTCCACATCCACTCTATCTGTGCCCTCTGGTCCTAGACTCCCCCACTATAGAAACATCCTCTCCACATCCACTCTATCTGTGCCCTCTGGTCCTAGACTCCCCCACTATAGAAACACCCTCTCCACATCCACTCTATCTGTGCCCTCTGGTCCTAGACTCCCCCACTATAGAAACACCCTCTCCACATCCACTCTATCTGTGTCCTCTGGTCCTAGACTCCCCCACTATAGGAAACATCCTCTCCACATCCACTCTATCTGTGCCCTCTGGTCCTAGACTCCCCCACTATAGAAACACCCTCTCCACATCCACTCTATCTGTGCCCTCTGGTCCTAGACTCCCCCACTATAGAAACACCCTCTCCACATCCACTCTATCTGTGCCCTCTGGTCCTAGACTCCCCCACTATAGAAACACCCTCTCCACATCCACTCTATCTGTGTCCTCTGGTCCTAGACTCCCCCACTATAGGAAACATCCTCTCCACATCCACTCTATCTGTGCCCTCTGGTCCTAGACTCCCCCACTATAGAAACACCCTCTCCACATCCACTCTATCTGTGCCCTCTGGTCCGAGACACCCCCACTATAGAAACACCCTCTCCACATCCACTCTATCTGTGCCCTCTGGTCCTAGACTCCCCCACTATAGAAACACCCTCTTCACATCCACTCTATCTGTGCCCTCTGGTCCTAGACTCCCCCACTATAGAAACACCCTCTCCACATCCACTCTATCTGTGTCCTCTGGTCCTAGACTCCCCCACTATAGGAAACATCCTCTCCACATCCACTCTATCTGTGCCCTCTGGTCCTAGACTCCCCCACTATAGAAACACCCTCTCCACATCCACTCTATCTGTGTCCTCTGGTCCTAGACTCCCCCACTATAGGAAACATCCTCTCCACATCCACTCTATCTGTGCCCTCTGGTCCTAGACTCCCCCACTATAGAAACATCCTCTCCACATCCACTCTATCTGTGCCCTCTGGTCCTAGACTCCCCCACTATAGAAACACCCTCTCCACATCCACTCTATCTGTGCCCTCTGGTCCTAGACTCCCCCACTATAGAAACACCCTCTCCACATCCACTCTATCTGTGTCCTCTGGTCCTAGACTCCCCCACTATAGGAAACATCCTCTCCACATCCACTCTATCTGTGCCCTCTGGTCCTAGACTCCCCCACTATAGAAACACCCTCTCCACATCCACTCTATCTGTGCCCTCTGGTCCTAGACTCCCCCACTATAGAAGCACCCTCTCCACATCCACTCTATCTGTGTCCTCTGGTCCTAGAATCCCCCACTATAGGAAACATCCTCTCCACATCCACTCTATCTGTGCCCTCTGGTCCTAGACTCCCCCACTATAGAAACACCCTCTCCACATCCACTCTATCTGTGCCCTCTGGTCCAAGACTCCCCCACTATAGGAAACACCCTCTCCACATCCACTCTATCTGTGCCCTCTGGTCCTAGACTCCCCCACTATAGAAACACCCTCTTCACATCCACTCTATCTGTGTCCTCTGGTCCTAGACTCCCCCACTATAGGAAACATCCTCTCCACATCCACTCTATCTGCGCCCTCTGGTCCTAGACTCCCCCACTATAGAAACACCCTCTCCACATCCACTCTATCTGCACCTCCAATATTTGATAGGTGTCAATGAAATTCTTTCCTCTTTCTTCCAAATTTCAGTGAGTACAGACGCAGAACTATCAAGGAAACCATGCTGACTTTATCCTGCTTTATTTTGCACCTCCAACCTGAGACCTGATTCTTAACAATCAACTGCAACATTTTCCCAAACAATGAGGTCAGGCTAACCGGCCTATAAAGCTGTAGTTTTATAAAGTTGTCTCGTAACTTCCTGACTCTTGAACTCATTGTCTCACCTTCTTCACCACTCTGTCACCCTGTGCAGCCACCTTCCAGATCAATGGACTTGGACTCCTAGAACTGCTTTGGAACATCTGTCTAGATCATGTAACTGTGGCTGCATTTATTACTGGAACATTGTCAGCAGTGGGTCATACCTGTCTTTGAAAACATAACAGTAGGATCTTAATGAAATCAGATTGTTTATAGTGGTACTGCCACTGCCACTCAGCCAAATATTTGTTGCACAAGTTGGAGTGGACAGACTGTGAGTAAAGGGTTTGCTGCTGTGAAGCCCTGATTTGGCAGGGAGCTTTATATTGGAGCAAGATCTCAGTGAAAAGTAGAAACAAGCAATTTTCAAGTATTTGTACTGCAGCCACTCAGCCAATCAGCCAGAAATTTAATCCAAGCTCAAACCACTGAAAATAGGTAATAATATAGCATTTATCCCAGATGTGATCAGATTGCTGAAATGAGCTGCTGTCATTAGGTGACATTTGACAAAGTGTGGAGAGGGGAAAATTTCTCTATAGTTAGCACACAGAGTGGTTAGGAACAGGTAAGCGGAGGGTGTTTCTGCTGGAGAATTACTTTTTTGAAGTCTGTTATGTTTGGATGAAGGAATGGGGGAAAACGGAAGGCAGTTTGCTGCATCGGAATTCTACACTGAGATCAGAGTAATACTTGGGTTAGGTATGTGCTTAGCAGAAGTTTAAAGAGATTACTAAAATCACTGTTCAGTGTGGTTTAAATCTCTCAATTTATGTAGTATTGAATCATTAATCCTACATAATCATGTCTATAATTGCTGATGGAGAAAGAATAATCAAAGTTGTATTTATCATAAACGCTCTCTTAAGTCTCAGTAATTTGCACTTCTTTTGTCTAATTTTCCTTGATAAGAAATTTGGACTTATTGTTCCTATACATTAAACAACATCACTGCTGAGTGAACAAACTTGTTGATTTGTACTGGGGAACTGTCTGATACTGGGGTGCTGAAGATAAGGATGTGAGGGTTTCTAATCATTTGAGAGAGGTGAGCAGCTCCACATTATTCGCCACAAGTGGGACTTCCCACTGGCCAAACATTTTAATTCCAATTCCCTTTTTTGTTCTGATGTGTCGATCCACAAGGAGGCCACCCTCAGGGTGGAGGAGAAACACCATCTGGGTACCCTCCAACTCAATGGCAAGAATATCGATTTCTCTTTCCAGTGAAATATTGCCCCCACTCTCCCGTCTATTCCTCACTCTGACCTTTCTTTTTTTTTCTCACCTGCTGATTACTTCCCCTGGGTCCCCTCCTTCCTTCCCTTTCTCCTATTGCCAACTCTCCTTTCCTATCAGATTCTTTCTTCTCCAGCCCTAGACTTTTTCCACCCATCTGGCTTCACCTAACACTTCCCAGCTCACCTCTTTCCCCTCCCCCCAACTTTTTATTCCGGCATGTTCCCCTTTCCTTCTCAGTCCCAAGGAAGGGCCTTGGCCCGAAACGTCCTCTGTTCATTTCCATAGATGCTGCCTGACCTGCTGAGTTCCTCCAGCATTCTGTGTGCGAGGGAGCACTTGTGTTCTAATGTTTCTTCTTGTCCATCATTGGCGACCTCTTTATACGCATCCTAAAATGTACTTATTGGTTTACAAAACGTCAGCTGGAATATTCTAGAGTTTGATGTGCTGACTTATTCTCACAAAGGGACTGCATTTACATTATCTGAAATAGGCTTCCCTCTTACTTCAACTGTTTTCAATACTGAGTCTGAGTTGAGACTGTAGAAGCAGGCCAGTGAACCTTCTAATGCAGTGCGTGGTCAGAGAAATTGCACTTACCCTCCAGAACCCAGAAAGGTCACGGTAATTCATCTTGCTTGAAACATAGTTTGCAGACTTCATAAAATTCACATTAGAGTTGCTTCTCAGCTGTTGTTGTTAAGGCCCATTGTCTCCCTGCCTACGCAGAAATCTCAGACATTCAGTGCGGCTTTTGTCCTGCTCGACAGCACAACCCTTTTGTCTGCTAAACCAGCGCACCGGCAATATAATGCACGTCATGTTGGTAAGGTGCAAATGAAGTAGCAGAATGCGGTTTGGAATTTGTGACTTGCTCTCTGCAACTGGATGAGCCACCCTGTTCTCATGGTCTTTTTTTTTTTGCGAAAGTGGGATTCTGAAGGTTTTCAGCACAACATGTACCTTGTAAAGTAGAATCCTGAAACAAGTTTCAAATATCTATAGACCTGAAGAAGAAATAAAATGAAACTTTGGAGTCCAAAGGAATCACTCCCTCCCCACTTTCCTACTCCTCCACTCGCCCCCAACCCCTTCCTACTCCCCCTCCCCTTCTCCTACTCCTCCACTCCCCCCTAACCCCTTCCTACTGCCCTCTTCCCACTCCCTCCCATCCCCCTCTCCCTTTCCCCATCTTCCCATCTCACTTTCCTCTGTTTATTTCTCCTTTTATGTCTGATTTAACCTGCTTTTTAAATTTTCTTCTTTTATCTTCAAATCACTTTGATGTTACAAGCCCGGTATCAATCACCAAGGTCTCTGGCTCTGCTATTGTCAGCTTGTGCTTACTACAATCTTCACTCCAAGAACATTTCCAGTGGCAGGGTGAGGGAGAAAGATTAACAACTGGCCTCACTACAGCAAACTCTGCATCATAATTCTTTGCACTCAAAGAGTAGAAGCATTTCCAATGCCAAGGTCCCGTCTAAGCTGTGTAGTTGCCATTGATTCAGTGATTAGGGTGTACACTGTTCCCCCATTAGGCTGGTGGAGATCCTGCCCCAGCTTACTTACAATGGCTCATGCCTCCATGGAACATCTAATTCTATGGCTAATAACCACTAACATAATAGACCATAAGACATATGAGCAGAATTAGTCCACTCAGCAGGTTGAGTCTGCTCTGCCATTCTATCACGGCTGATCCCTCTCAAACCCGTTCTCCTCATAACCTATGACACCCTTATTAAATAAGAACCAATCTAGTTCCACTTTAAAAATACCTAAATACTTGCCCTCCACAGCTGTCCGTGGCAATTAATTCCACAGATACACTACCCTCTGGCTAAAGAAATTCCTCCTGTAACCTATTCTAAATGAACCTCTCTCTGTTCTCAGGCTGTACCCTCTGGTCCTAGACAATACCACTATAGAAAAACATCCTCTCAGGATTTCAATGAGATCCCCTCTCATTCTTCTAAACTGCAGTGAGCACGGGCCCAGAGCCATCAAGAGTTCCTCATAAGTTAACCTTTTCATTTCCAGAATCATTTTTGTGAACCTCCACTGGCCCCCTCTCCAAAGTCAGCCATAAAGCACTTGATATGGAACATCAGGATAGCCGGATTTAGAAGATTAAGGCACATATGATTCCTGGAGTCTTGGTAAATTGGGTTCAAAATTAGCTTGGCCATAGGAGATGGAGGATCATGATGAAGGAGTGTTATTCTGTCTAGAGGTCTGTGAACAGCAGTGTTCCATGTAGATCAGTGCTGGGGCCACTGTTGCTTGTGATTAGCTGAAAGTATTGGAAGTCTGATTCGTAAGTTTGCAAACAACACAAAAAATGATGGAGTTGTGGATAGTGAGGAAGTTTGCACAAGGATTCAGCAGGATAGGTCCTATGCTTTGGTCCTTCTAACAAAGAAATAGGAACAAGAGTCCAGACTCCACTTCTATTAAGTGCGAGTATTGAGCTAATTTTATATTAGGAGTTTAAAAACTGACCATTTCACTTCTTCAACCAGCTAAAAACACTGACCAAAGATGCTCTCCAAGGCTGCTAATGCAAACTCTTTCACCAGCCACTGTAGCAACAAGCGTATCCACAGTTAATCGTTGGATAATTACTTCATGACTAACCCAATCACGTATTGACAAAGACAGAACACAATCACACATTGATGAGTGAAGGCTCCATTTGTGCTAATGAGCAAACAAAATCTCATTCAGTGGAGATGGCAATCCCATTGATAGCCCAGTGGCCCAATCACATATCAACAAAAAGATGGAACCAATCATCAACTCACAGACAAGAAATCAATGTCAAAAAGAACTTCATTAGCCAAACTTTCAGCTACTTAGTTGAAGTTAGGTTTAGCTTGTAGAATCTAAAATTTATGTGATACTTTTATTTAAAAAAAGACACATGATCCTTTGAAGTCACACATTTCAAATAGGGGAATTTGTATGTTGCATAAGAAACAAAGGCTGTGGCTTAATGATGAGCCAGAGCATGGCTAGAACTGGTCCTGCTGCGTAATGAACAATGATCCTTATTTGCAAGCAAGGTGGCCCAGTCACGTGTAGGAGACTTGTGGCATCAGTGTAGTCTGGCAAGAGCTTCACTACACAAAGAACACAAAGGTTATAAGCTGTGGGTATTCATGGCTGTCAATTGCTGTATATACCCATTACCAAGGCATGGGCAAAATATCCCATATGAATGGCAAGAGATTCAGGAGCACATCTGAACTTTCAGTTGGTGATGATTTTAATGAAGCTGCTATTATGATTAATAAAATTAGTTCTGAATAATTTATGTGGTCATCTGATCTCAATCACTGTACCTCAACTATGTTGGGACAGCACCAATTTAGATACCAACAATGTGTGTGTCATCTACTTGGTACCAATTTACCAAAACCAACTGTAGACAAATGTGATGCAGGCTTGCTAACGGATGGAGTTTCCCTGAACTTTATGAGAAATAAGAAAAACTCCGTATGTGAGATGAAACATGAGAAACATCAGAATGTCCCATCAATAGACTACAGCCTGACGCTACAGACCTACAGTGGAAATGCAGATAACTTCCACATGTTTTTGTTTTGGGTAAACTTTTTCAAATGGGGTGCAAACAATACTGGCCAAGTATAGAATTATTGAGTGATAGAGTTAAATTATACAGATGGAATCATGCCCTTCAGCCCAATTCATCCATGCTGACCAACTTGTTGACCTGATCTAGTCACAATTACCTGCTCATTTCCTCTAACCTTATGCTACCTGTCCAAATCTTTGAAAGATTGTAACTGTGCTTGCCTCTACCACTTTTCCTGACAGCTCATTCCCTCTGTGTGAAAAGGTTGCCCCTCAATCTTCCCTTTAACTCCTCCCCCTCACCTTAAGCCAACTGTATGCACTCTCGTTTTAGATCCCCTACCCTGGAAAAAAGACTTTGGCCATCCACCTTATTTATGCCCCTCAGAATTGTATATACCTCATATAAAATCATCTTACACACTAGGGAAAAAAAAAATCCCCAGCCTATCCAGTCGCTCCTAATAACTCACGTATTCCAATCCCAGGAACATCTTTCGGAATTTTTTTTGCACCTATCCCAGCTTAATTATATCACTTCTGCAGCATGTTGACTAGAACTGTGCACAGTATTCTAAGTGTGGTCTCACCAATGTCTTGTACAGTTGTTAAACGATGTTCCAACTCTTGAACTCATTGCCCTGATCAGTGAATTCAAGCACATCAAAAACCTTCACCAATGACTAGCTATGTCACCACTTCCAGAAACTATGTTCTTCTGCATGTAGATCTCTTTGTTGTGCATCTGGTCGTAAAGAGATAGTGGGAGATTGAATGTGGCATTGATTAGATTGTCCTTAACTTCTACTTTATCTTGATCAAGTTGGAAGGCCAGCTGTGCTTTGAAGATATGTCAGCTATTCATTGTAGTCCTGGAATGCACAGGTAAATGGCCCCCAGCAAAATTTCCATTACGTTTTGTGATTTATGGATAATTATTAGTAAATAATCACCAAATTTCAACAGCTTTGCCATTATCTTTCATGGAGGTAGCATACCACTACTGCTTTGTCTTATCTACATTCTACAAGTTCCACATTGTGTGATTGATGCTTAATGCTATTGAAAGCAATCTGGAAAATTGCATATCAGTAGTAAAAGTTTGGATAAACTATTGGCAGCCAGCCAGTATTGTATCAGATGAATAATAACACATCTTCAGCCCAGTCATACATCAGATTCATCTTTCCTAACACCTGAAGCTAATGCTCAAGTTGGAAGAGCTATCAAACAGCAGCTGACATAGCCGTACTCACAGAGGCATATTAATCAGCAAACACGTAGGCCCATCCATCATGCTCCCTGGATGTTTTGTTTCACTGGTGTGATAGCTCCGCCAATAGAACTGAGAAATCTTGACATGGACAGGAGATCTCATGAAATCTAATTGTTTTGGGTCAGGCAAAGTCAACAGAATCTCCTGCTGATCATCATCTACTGTGTCCCCAGTAGTAGATCACCCAGTTGTTCTCAAGACTGACTGTTAAATGGAAGAAGCTTTGAGAGAATATATTTCAGGAGGACACAATGTGGTACAGCTGCCTGTTTGGGATTATAGCAGTGAGGGAAGTGACATATGGAGGTAGACTATTTCAGCTTATTCTTAAGCAGTTCATTGGGGTTGTCAGTGACTTGTTTCATCCTCAGCTCGGTAGATGCTGATTCTGCTAATGTTGGACCCCTAGAATATGCCACAGGTGGGGCAGGTGATATCTTCCATTTTTGTAGGATTGCAGGTGCTTCCAATGAATGGAATCAAAGATATTTTGACAGATTTGAAACATCCTCCATTTTCAGTGGTTAAGGGCTAGAGGTTTCCATGAGTCAATGGGAGTGTTACACTTTTTCAATGAGCCAACGAGAACACCCTTGCTCTGTACTTCTGATAATCCTATCAAAATGATGTCAGACATGCAAGTTACTCGGTCTGCCACCCTATTGGAGCTGGCCAAGTTGAACAAGCGTCCCTAGACTGGGAATCCTGGCCTCGGAGAGGGCAGGAGAACACTTTGACTGGTGTGGAGGCTCTAATGCACAGGAAAGCACGAGGCTGCAGAGGATCATAGATTCAGACAGCTCCATAACTGGCACAAGTCTCCCCTCCATTGAGGATAATCTCAGGAGATGGTGCTTCAAGAAGGAGATATCCATCATTAAAGATGCTCACCACCCAGGAAATGTCCTCTTTTAATCACTACCATCAGCGAGGAAGTACAGGAGCCTGAAGACCTGCACTCAAAGCTTTGGGATCAGCTTCTTTCCTCTCAGCTTTCAGATTTCTGGAATACTACATTGTTATTTGTTTTTTTTAACACTACTTATTTATTTGTATCTTTTGGTAATTTTTATGTCACGCTGCACAGCTGCAGCAAAATAGCAAATTTGACGACATATGCCAGTGATAATAAAACCTGGTTCTGATTTATAGACTTTCTTTATTATTTTTATTTAACGATTCAGCATGGAGTAGGCCCTTCCAGCCCTTCAAGTTGTGCCACCCACCCTGGGGTTCAGAGTTCAATTCCGGCACTGGCTGTAAGGAGTTTGTACGTTCTCCCTTTATCTGTGAGTGTTTCCTCCAGGTGCCCTGGTTTCCTCCAACAGTCCAAAGACAAAGCAGTTAGTAGGTTAATTGATCACTGCAAATTTCCCGTGATAGGCTCGGGTGGATTATTGGGCTGGAAGGGCCTGTCCTGTTGCATCTTTAAATAAAGAAATGAAATCAATTAAATATTATGCTCCCACATGGCTGTGATTGGTGCCTCAAATATTAATGCGGGATTGATTGATTGCTTCTTATTTATTTACTCTTGATTTATTTTATGGTTGAACCCACCTCTTCCCATCCCCTCATTGTCCCTTGCAACCAAGCTCAGTTCAACATGTAAAACAAGAGAAAATCTGCAGATGCTGGAAATCCGAGCAACACACACACACAGTACTGGAGGAACTCAGCAGGCCAGCCAGCATCTGTGTACAGCCGAACCCCCCCAGCAGAACTGAAGAGAAAGAGCTGAGGAATAGATTTAAAAGGTGGGGGAAGGGGGGATTCCTCACATTGAATATGTTCAATATGTGATTAGTTTCCTGGTTATACATTTGATTAATTATTTAATTTTTGCATGTATAGATCAATTTTTTTTTGCTGAAATGTGATTGGTTCTCAATGTACTGAAAGACAATTCACTTATCTTATTTTAACACTTTAATTATGCTTTTATTTGATCATTTATGATTAGTTGCCTCATTTGTTAATGTGTAGATGGTGCCATCATTTTGTTAATGTGGGTTGGTTCCTAATTTATTAGTTAGTAATTCCACTCCATTTATTGCTGCTGTAGCTTTTTTTCTCATGCATTCCACAAACGACAGCAGGAGATTCTGTCCACGGCATTGATAATTCTTAGTAGCCAAATGAATAGAATTATTAAGAGGGGGGAAATGCAGATCTGACTTTTCTCCCCTGAATCACTAAACTAAAATTACAGAAGAATAGAAAATTCTGGAAAAACTTAGCAGGTCATAAGAACATAAGAAATAGGAGCGGGAGTAGGCTAATTGGCTTGTCGAGCCTGCTCCGCCATTCAATGAGATCATGGCTGATCTGACCACCTACCATCTCCACTTACCTGCCTTTTCCCCGTAACTCTTAATTCCCCTATTATACAACGATCTATCCAACCTTGTCTTAAAAATATTTACTGAGATAGCCTCCACTGCTTCATTGGGCAGAGAATTCCAGAGATTCACAACTCTCTGGGAAAAGCAGTTCCTTCTCATCTCCGACCTAAATCTACTCTTCCGAATCTTGAAACTATCTCTGTATTGTAGTAGTATCTGGCGATGGTAGATAGCTGCTCTGTTATCCATGTGCCCTAATCAAAAATTGTGTATCAAACTTAAAATAGAAAATTAAATTAAAGTAACACCAGGTCTGAAAGGCCACTGCTGTCGTGCCGCGCTGCCTCATGGCATCTATGTCCCCTAGTTCTAGTTTTACCTACCAGTGGAAACAAATTTCCTGTCTCTATTTTATCTATCCTTTCCATAATTTTATATGTTTCTATAAGATCAGTATGAATCCTGAGAAAGGGAAACCGAGCTAAAGTAACTTCTGATTAAGGTGGGGGGTTATATGGGAGGCAGGGTTTAAGGGTCGGCACAACATTGTGGGCCGAAGGGCCTGCACTGTGCTGTACTGTTCTATGTCCTATGTAATGTTTCAGGTCCAAGTAACAGAATTATTAAATAAGTCGCAATGAAATGTGGAAATCACAAAGGCGTAGTGAGCTCTTCAGGCCTGTGAGAGGAGCTGGAGAGCATTGGGCCTGGAGGATTTTTGAGCACCTGAATTAGTTAATAGTTGTTAAACCAGAGTCATTAATCAAATTTAGTTCTTTGCATTTGTTCTCAAGTGGCTTGCTCTTTGAAATGCAGTCTCCTGGTGCTTTTTGCTTAAACTGGTTAAGTTTATTTTCTTTCTTTTTCAATCTTTTTATTGAATTTCATATATTAAAAAAACATATCGTAATATTGAATAGGTTATGAGTACATTAGACTTAGTTAAATTAGTAATAGAATAACAATATCTTATTAAAATATCAGCAAAAAAAGTACATTAATCAACCTAACCTATATTAGTTATACATGAAAAAGAACAAGAATAATCATCAAAAGAAGAAAAAAAATATTAAAAAAATGCAAGAAAAAAATATATTGAAAAAAAATAAAACCTAAACTAAACTAACATGGGCAATAATAACAGTTTATATGTATATGATAGTGTCAAGAACTCCGGAACTCCATACCTGAACAAGAATAACAAGAGAAAAGGTCTGGAAGAGACCAAATTAATTCATATGAAAATGTCGAATGAACGGTCGCCAAGTTTCTTCAAATTTAATTGATGAGTCAAAAATAGTGCTTCTAATTTTTTCCAAGCTCAGATAAGAAATAGTTTGAGAGAACCACTGAAATGTGGTAGGAGGATTTACTTCTTTCCCATTTTGTAATATAGACCTTCTGGCCATTAATGTTACAAAGGCGATCATTCGTCTAATTGAAGGGGAAAACCTGTTACCATCCTCATTTGGTATACCAAAAATTGCAGTAATAAAATGAGGTTGTAAATCAATATTCCAAATTGAGGAAATAATAACAAATATGTCCTCCCAATAGTCATGTTAAGTGGGACATGACCAAAACATGTGGGTCAATGAGGCCACATGTAAATGACATCTGTCACATTGAGGGTTAATATGAGAATAGAATCGAGCAAGTTCATCTTTAGACATATGGGCTCTATGTACAACCTTAAATTGTATTAAAGCATGTTTAGCACATATAGAAGAAGAATTAACCATTTGTAGAATTTTTTCCCATTTTTCTGTTGATATATTATATTGAAGTTCTTTTTCCCATTCTTGTTTAATTCTACCTGATATTTCTGGTTGTATCTTCATAATCATATTATAAATAAGAGCCACTAATCCCTTCTGACAAGGATTCGAGGTAAAAATCATATCTGAAAAGTCTATCAAAGTTGAATTGGGGAAGGATGGTAGAACTTTATGTAAAAAATTTCTGATTTGTAAGTATCTAAAAAAATTAGATTTCGGTAACTTAAATTTGTTGGAAAGTTGGTCGAAAGACATCAAACTACCTTCAAAAAAAATCTCGAAAACATATTATACCTTTCCTTTTCCATATGCTAAAAGCTTGATCTGTCAAAGAAGGTTTAAAAAAAAAGTTAAGTAAGATAGGGCTATCTAGAACAAAGTTTTTCAGAGTAAAAAACTTATGAAATTGAAACCAAATTTGTAATGTGTGCTTGACAATAGGGTTGGATAACTGTTTATTGAATTTAACTAAATCAGTAGGAAGAGAAGAACCAAGAACAGAGAATAGAGAATATCCTTGTGCATCATTGCATTCTAAATTTACCCACTGTGGGTAAGTTTATTTTGATAGGCTCAGGGATTCTGTGTCACTTGTATTATTTAAGTAGACACCCCAATTAGTAATAATCGTGGAGTCCCAGTTTTGAGAATGTTATGTCACGTGGTGTGGCTCTATTGAGCCACCGATGCTCTGTTGGGAATCTTATGAATAAACTCTGGTTGCCATCTCTACGTTGGAGTCTGTCTCTCCTCTGCGCTTGGGTTCCAACATTGCCAGTGTTCATCATGACAAAAGGCATTAGGGTCATAAAATGGTTGTTGAGCCAAAAAAAGCAGTACTGGGGAAGATGATCAGTGGTTTTGTCCAGGATGGACAACAGCAACCTTGTACTCAACGTCAGCATGGCAATAAAAGTGATTTTGGACTTCAGGGAAAATCAGGAGAACACACATCATTCCTCTTCGACGGGTCAGTGGTGGAACGGCTGAGAAGCCTCTTGTCGCCAATAACTCAGAGGGGTTACCGTGGGTCCAACACACTGATACAATCACAAAGAAGACATGCCAATGGCTCTACTTCATTTAGAGTTTGAGCACATTCAGTATATCATCAAAGAGTCTTACAAGTTTCTACAGATGTATGGTGGAGACCATTGGGACTGTGGAGCCTCCAAACCACAGGTTGGCAAAAGGCTACAGAGGATTAGAGGATTATAGACTTAGCCAGCTCTGTCATGACCACAATCCATCCCAATACTGAGGACATTTTTAAGAAGCGAGAATTCTGCCTCTAGAAGGCAGAGTCCATCATTTCAGGCCCTTAGCATTTAGAACATGGCCTCCTCTCGTTCCTGACCATCCAGGAGGAATTCACATACTGAGTGTTTTTGGAACAGCTTCATCTTCTGCACCATCAAATTTCTGAATGGTCCATGAATCCATGAACAAAACCTCATAATTCCATGATTTTGCATTGTATGTTGTGTACATTTTGACAATTTTTAGATATTATGTCTTGCACCATATGGCTGCTGTATAACAACAAATATCATGCCATACGCTGATGTTAATAAATCTAATTCTGAATCTCTTTCTAACAGATTTGATGGAGGAAATAAGAAGGAAAAGATGATCTAAAAGTTGTTTGTCCATAAAGTAACTTGATTCATTATGTATTGTGTGTATCAGCATGCAAGTTATTTGAAATTTGATTAGTATTTTCTTTCTAATAAATCTTACAGGGTTATCAGGAGCTGCTAGATACATAAAGTCACAAATGGATTTAATCAGATATAGAATGGCAGGTTGTAAGACTATATTTAAAATAAATTGATCTTATTTGCATTAAAGCATTAGAGGGAACTCCAGTTCACTTAAAAACAGGATGCACTCCCAGGAGTGAGAAACTTGAGTGAATTGACTCTAGAAGGAGACATCATGCCATTGGTTGACTGTCAATAGTGTAATGCATTCTCACTGGCTGAGTGAATTAATGATTGGTAATTAGTCTCCTCTTGCCACACGTATGGAGAGACAGTGAAAAACTTTGAATAACATCCATCCAGATCATCCCATACATAAGTACAAAAAAAGGGGAAAAGGGAAAAGAAAGGGGAAAAGACATTGAGAAAATGCAGAAAATCATAAGCACGAGAAAGTCTGCAGATCCAAAGCAACACATCCAAAATGCTGGAGGAACTCAGCAGGTCAGGCAGCATCTATGGGAAAGAGTAAATAGTTGATGTTTCGATCAGAGACCCTTCTTCAGAACTGGAAAGGAAGGGGGAAGGTGACAGAAATGCAGAATATAGTTAGAGAAAATGCAGCGCAGGTAGTCAGATCAAGCCCAAGGCCGTGAAAAGATAGTTTGAGAGATCAGTTGTTTTTTGTTATAAAAGAAGTCAGTTCAAGAGTCTTATGACATGGGGGCAAGGAACATAGCTGTCCTTGGCAAGCTGTCTGGAGACGTTTGGCAATTGAGCACATTTTGATGACTTTCACTGCTGTCCAGTATTTGTTAGTACAAATTATTTTACCCTGGACCAAAAGCATAATTATGGATCAGTGCTGTCAAGTGGCACCAAGCAGAATACCAATGTTCAAAACAAATTTATTATCAAAGTACAAGTATGCAAGCATATACAGATGCAAGATACAGATTCAGAATCGGGTTTATTATCACTGCATGTGTTGTGAAATATGTTAGCTTAGCAGCACCAGCACAATGCAATACATAATAATATAGAAACAAAAAAATGAAAGTAAATCAATTACAGTAAATATATCTGTACATTGAATAGATTAAAATAGTGTAAAACAAATAATATACATTAAAAACAAAGTGAGGTAGTGTTCACGGGGTCAATGTCCATTTAGGAATTGGATGGCAGAGGGGAAGAAGCTGTTACTGAATCACTGAGTGTGTGCCTTCAGGCTTCTGTACCTCCTTCCTGATGGTAACAGTGAGAAAACGGCTACCCTGGGCGATGGGGGGTCCTTAATAATGGACTCTGCCTTTCTGAGACACTGCTCATCGAAGATGTCCTGGGTACTACGGAGGCTAGAACCCAAGATGGAGCTGACTAATTTTACAACTTTCTGTAGCTTACTTCGGTCCTGAGCAGTAGCACCCCCACCCCCATACCAGACAGCGATGTACCCTGTTAGAATGCTCTCCATGGTACATCTACAGAAGTTTTCAAGTATTTTAGTTGACAAAACAAATCTCTTCAAACTCCCAAAGAAATATAGCTGCTGTCTTGCTTTCGTCATAGCTGCACCGATATGTTGAGGCGAGGTTAGATCCTCAGAGATCTTCACACCCAGGAACTTGAAATTGCTCACTCTCTCCACTTCCAATCCCCCTGTGAGGATGGGTTTGTGTTCCCTCATCTTACCCTTCCTGAAATCCCCAATCGTCTATTTCATCTTATACTGACATTGAGTGTAAGATTGTTTCTGCTGGTATATCTCACTTCTGTATGTTTTCTCATCTCCATCTGAAAAAGATTCATTTTCTCCTGGGCATTTACACAAAAGGCAAACAAATACAACATAATTTTACAAAAAAAACTAGTGACGAACAAAGACTGTTAAACAACCAATGTGCAAAAGAAAAGAAGTTGTGCAAAGAAAAATAATAGTGATAACAAAAGTCTTTGAAAGTGAGCTTGCACGTTGTAGAATCATTTCAGAGTAGTAGTGAATGATGTTATTCATGCTGCTTCAGAAGCCAAATGGTTGTCAAGTAAAACTGTTCCTGAAAGGGTTCTGTGTGTGCCATAAGAAGTAAAGAAAGCAAGAATGGGTAATTTTTGAGTGGTAAACAAGATGGCATCAGGAGGGAGAGTTGGCAGAGGGTGGTGAGTAATCAGAGCCAATGAGAAGGTGGACTAATGAAGCAGTTTTTAAAGACTAGTCCAAAGCTAAAATCCTGCAGCTGTTGGAAGGGTGAAATAAAAACAAAGCAGTCAGAATTATCCAGGAAGCATTTGTGGAGAGGCATCAAAACTAAGATGCTATGGCAGAGAGGAAGATTAAAATTAATGTACCTTGTTGGACCTGGCCACTCTTACTCTTGCCAGCACCTGGTCTTTCTATAAAAAGAGAGCCCATTGACCTAAACCCTCAATTTAAAGCAAGTTCCAAGAAATGATTAGACTGCAGGCAGTGTGCCACATGTCCCTGGCCCCAGAAGCTCCTTGGTGTCTAAGAATCTGTTAGTGACACTTAAAAGCTATTTTTATATGAAAATATGTATACAAAATACAAACAACTAAGCATTAAGAATACTCAGCACTCCCGGGAGGACTACCCTGTGTGGTCGTCAGCTATCCCTGGTATGAAACCATGGAGCTCAGTCTAGCCTCTGTGCTGTGAATGTCAGAGCTCCATCACCGACTCAATGGCGACTCGAACAGTGGAATAAAAGCTCACCTGTCCCAGCATCCTTTCCTGACCTCTCAGCTTGTTAGACCAATCAGGGAAGGGAAGTTCAAGTGGAGCTGAGTCACAAACGGTCGATGGATGGAGACAAATTTCGAAACACCATCCCTGGCACCATCTGTTTCTGTTCATAGGACTTTCATGCGACATGGATAAAGAATGTTTGGGTTGGGAGGGGTCTGAAAGATGCAGGGTCCTCAACACTGATGAAGCCAGGGAGAGATTTGGTGATCCTATACAGAACATCACCATCTTTTACAGCAGTATGATCCCAAGCTTTCAGTTGCCTATCATCTTAATTCTGTCACCCCCCCCCCCTCCCCGACCTCCCTATCTTAAGCATTCCACATTGCTCCAATAAAGCTGAATGCAGACTGGAGGAAAAGCACCTTACTAAGGACCTCCAGCACCCAGGGCATGCCCTTTTCTCACTGTTACCATCAGGTAGGAGGTACAGAAGCCTGAAGGCACACACTCAGCGATTCAGGAACAGCTTCTTCCCCTCTGCCATCTGATTTCTAAATGGACATTGAACCCATGAACATCACCTCACTTTTTTTAACATACAGTATTTCTGTTTTTTTGCACGTTTTTTAAACTATTCAAAATACGTATGCTAAAATCTATTTATTTATTAATTATTATTTTTATTTTATTTTTTCCCTCTTCTTTATTATGTATTGCATTGAACAGCTGCTGCTAAGTTAGCAAATTTCATGTCACATGCGGTGATAAAAAGCTGATTCTGATTCTGGTTCTTCCAACTGAACACAATGAGCACAATTCAGGACTCAACATTGAATTCACCATTTCCAGGCAACTAGCACACCACAGTTCCAGCACTTTGGAGAATTGTAGGTAATTATTTTACTTCTTTCCCATTTGGTCATTGACAGCTCTGAGTTCCTGTTGTTCACTCATTCCTTTCTCCCTCTCTCATTCAGAAGTATTTCTTTCGTTATTTCATCTCAACGTCCACCCAGCTGCAAAGTTTCCGTTGTGCCCTCTGCAACTTGTTTCACTCCCAAAGCTCAAAGTTCAAAGTAAATTTTATTATCAAAGTGCAGATACATCACCACTTGCAACCCTGAGATTAATTTTTCTGTGGGCATACTCAACAAAACTATAGAATAGTAACTGTAACAAAATCAATAAAAGTTCGTCCAACTGGGGCATTCAACCAGAATGCAGAAGATAACAAACTCTGCAAATGCAAATATAAGTACATAGCAATAAATATCAAGAACATAAGATGAAGAGTCCTTGAAAGTAAATGTATTGGTTGTGGCAGCATTTCAGTGATGAAAGGCCATTACCTTGAAACATTATCTTGTTTGTTTCTCTGTAAATGCTGCTGACTTTGAAAGTGTGCGCAGCATTTTCTGATGAAATTATTGGATGAGGGTTCTAAACCAGGGGTTCCCAACCTGGGGTCCATGGTACGGGTTCATGACATAAAAAAGGTTGGGATCCTCTGTTCTAAACCAAGAGGGGGAGGACCAGGTTGCGGGATGGGGCGGTGTAATTCGCACAAGGAGGCCTTCTTACAACAGGCATCAAAGGCAGCAGAGAATCTATAAAAGCAAGAGTTTCTGCAGATGCTGGAACTCCAGAGCAATGTATACACAATGTGGATGTGGATGCTATAGGGAGAGTGCACAGGAGATTTACAAGGATGTTGCCTGGATTGGGGAACATGCCTTATGAGAACAGGTTGAGTGAACTTGGCCTTTTCTCCTTGGAGTGATGGAGGATGAGAGGTGACCTGATAGAGGTGTATAAGATGATGAGAGGCATTGATTGTGAGGATAGCCAGAGGCTTTTTCCCAGGACTGAAGTGGCTAAGATGAGGGGGCATAGTTTTAAGGTGCTTGGAAGTAGGTACCAAGGGGGATGTCAGAGTAAGTTTTTCACACAGAAAGTGGTCAGTGCATGGAATGCACTGCCAGCGATGGTGGTGGAGGTGGATACAACAGGGTCTTTTAAGAGACTCTTAGATAGGTACCCGGAGCTTAGAAAAATGGAGGGCTATGCAGCAGGGAAATTCTGGACAGTTTCCAGAGTAGGTTACGTGTTCTATGTCCTAAAACGCTTGAGGAACTTAGCAGGTCAGGCAGCATCTATAGTGAGGAATAAAGAGCTAATGTTTCGGGCTGAGACCCTTTATGAAATTGGAAAGGAAGGGGGAAGAAGCCAGAATAAGAAGGTGGGTAGTTGGGAGATTACTTTGTCGAGCACCTCCGCTCCGTCTGCAACAAGCAGCATTTTCCACAGCCAACCATTTTAATTCCGTTGCCTATTCCCATTTCAGCATGTCGGTCCAAAGCCTCCTCTGCAACCAGAATGAGGCCACTGTCAGGTGAGAGGAGCAGCACCTCATATACATTGGAGAAAAGGACGATTGTTATAAACAATCTCAGTCAGTTTAAATATCAGATTCATGGAGAGATAGGATAGATGAACACAGAGTCTATTGGAGGATTGGTATAAAGACTTTGTCACCTCTAATGGAGAAATAAGAATCTGCAGATGCTGGAACTAGCCCCTCCTCATCTGGACCTACCTATCACTGTCCATTTCTGGCCCCCACCCCCACCTTATTCTGGCTACTTCTCTGCCTTTCAGTCCGGATGAAGGGTCATGACCCCAAATGTTGAGTACTCATTTCAAGTTCAACTTCAAATTTATTGTCACAAATACAGCGAAACAAAGCATCATTACTCTGGGGGCAAGGTGTGAATCTCAGTACATTTAGTCACACGCAGCACGTATAGTTACGATCCAGCACAAACAGTCTCAAAATGGAGTCCCTGAAGGTCGTGGCCTGAAGACTGACAGGTGGACTTAGTGTGAGGTGCGTGCGTATGTAAGACAGTATAATGTTACTGACAGTGCTATCATCAAACAGGCAGTCATGTAAATATATGTGAGTTGAGGAATTGTGGGGGTGGTGGGGGGAATGGCAGGGCATTCAGATAGGGTGTGCATGTGTGCTGGGTGGCAACAGGGTGTTATGTAGTCTAGCAGCCTGGGGGAAGATGCTGTTCCGCAGCCTGATGTTTCTGGTTCTTATGCTGCGCTACCTTCTGCCTGGTGGCAGGAGGTCAACGAGATGGTTGGAAGGATGGGAGGGATCTTTGCACAGACGCTGCCTGATCCACTGGGCTCCTCCAGAGTCTTGTATTTTTTTTTTGGCATTTCTAGTGCTCATCTGTCTGGCTGGTGGCTCAGTGACATCAGCGCCGGACTCCGGAGCGAAGGTTCCCGAGTACGAATCTAGTTGGGCTGCTCCCGGACATGCTTTCCATCCGTGCCGGGTTGAGTGTCGAGCTCGCAACTCAGCCTCGTAAAAAAAACCAGACACTGCGCTGTGAGAAGGGCGTGGGGGACCACTCACGGAATCTTACCTCCAAGACAACAACTTGAAAAAATAAGTGGTCGCCAAGGCAGAGTATGGCACACAAATAAAAAGTATTCATCTGGACTAAACTGCTTTATTAATTTGCTGCTGTTTCCATTCATTAATTCAAGTTGGCAGTGATTTGTGGTAAGCTGTATTTTATTAATTGCTTTGCTTACAACCTCCCCTCCATTTAATTTAAAGATTTGTTGCATTATTCACTCTTCTGATCACTCACGCGTTCAGTAATGCTTGCTGCTCCATCAATCCATTAATGCTGTTGGCACCGATTCATTTATTTATTATTTTGTTGAAATACTTGCAGCTTCATTAATTGACTCACTGCTCTGAGAATTCATTGACTCAATATGGCATTTTCTCACCTACCAAGCAGATTGATAAAGTTACCACAGATCTGTCTGTTCGGTTGAAGAATAGATACGAACGTTTTGCTTCAGGCCTGCAAATGTCAGGAAGACTTGAGGACATTTTGTGTCAGGATCTGAACAGAATTGCAATGAAAAGCAACCAATCCCCAAGGATTCATGGTCTATCCTAGGCTTTTAGTATAGTTAGATGTAGAAATGGTGCAGATATTGCTTTTTATCTTTCAGAAGTCCCCAGACTCCAGAATTGGAAGAACTTACAAGATTGGAGTGGAAGAAGGCAGTCCCGTCTGTTTAACTTCTACACCAAATTGTTCTATCCCCATTCTGTTCGACTCCTTCTCTATCCAGAAACCTCAATTTGAACACAATCAGGAACTGGACCTCTGCAGGTTTGTGGGGTAGAGCATTCAAGCATGAAGTCAAACACAAAGTTAAGTTTATTGTCACATACACAGGTATGCAGAGGTTGAATAGATAAGTAACTTGTAGCTGCATCAAGTGATATACATAGACAGTATTCAAATGATTCATGAAATATCATCTCCTCACTTTATTTATAATATACTATATTTATAAAGTTATAAATGTATTAGTTTCTTTGGAGACTGTGACAAAAAGAACTAAGCCTCTGTTCAGGATTGTTCAATCAGTGGAAGTGCCCTTCCCTTTCAAAATGTTTCTATGAGATCAACTGTAATTCTTCTAAACTCAGGCAAATTGTTTAACTGAAATGACAACTGTCCATTTTCATCCACAGATGCTGCCTGACTCACTGAGCTCTTCCAGTATCTTATGTGTTGCTCCAGATTCCAGCACCTACTATCTCTCTGTATCACTGGAGAATAGAGTCCTAGCTTTATTAATCTCTCTTCACATAACAAACCACGATCTCAGGAACTATTCTCGTGAATATTCATGGTACTCCCTCTTTCGCAGCAGTACTCACTAGTCCAGGCATCCTCTTGCCACAGCCCTGTATCACTGCAGTAAGACAACTTTACTCATGTGCTTGGAGCCCTTTGCAAACAAGGACACCATTTGTCCTCCTGATAGCCTGTCATTGGCCTTTGTACAAGGATTCCATTATCATCAACATTTTCTATCCTTGCTAACACATACAAATTGCTGAAGGGACTCAGCAGGTCTTGCAGTATCTATGGAAAGGGGGCAAACAGTCCTGATGAAGGGTCTCAGCCCAAAACATCAGCTGTTTATTCCTTTCCATAGATGTTGCAGGACATGTGGAGTTCCTCCAGCATATTTTATGTGTTACTCTGGATTTCTAGCATCCTCAGAATCTCTTGTGCTTATGATTTCTTATTCTTAGCATCTTGTTTTCTCTATTTTCTGTAGAAATGGAGGTTAAAGTGAGGTTCCTCCATTTTTATTACTGATGTAATCCCATGTCCCAGGAAAGAGAAAACTCGAGTTTTAGTGCAAGTATCCTTTATTATGGATATCATAGTAACAATGCACTTAAAATTGTAATACTGCTAACCCATGTGAACATTATTATGTGGAAAGAAAAAGTGATTAGTTAATCAATTAGGACTTTTTAAAGCTCTTTCAGGCAGGTAGATTGGAAAAATGTAACGTATTGTATTTTCAGGAAACATTTAATAAGGTGTAAAGAAAAGCTCTTTTTCTTGACATTGAGATGACTCATCAGCAATGACTGACAAGTTAATAGGTAGATAATAGTGAACCAGAAAATAGCGCATTTAGATTCCACAAAGTCATTTAATAAGATGACCAAAGAAGAAGTTATCATGAAGGATTAGGTTTATGAGATTCAGAATATTTTGTCCTACGGATTATTGGACAGAAAACAAATAGAAAAGGATATGACATTTTCAGATGAGGAGGGGGTGGTGTAACTGTTACAAGGATCAATTCCAGGGCCTTGGTTATTTTTAGTTTACATGTGGAGAAAATGCGTGATGCACATAATTTGAGCTGGATGTCAAGCTAGGTAGGAACAAACTAAGAAGATAACAAATGTACTTACATCTTGAAATGATCTGCACAGATGGCATGCACAACAATATTTTTCACTGTATATTAATATATGTGACAACAGTGAACTAACTATCATTTACTTAGTGGCCGAACAAAAGGTGGCACTTGGACTGCTGCAGTAAGATATGTGAAGATATCTACTCTAGAATTAAAATACAGAAAGGATGGGATGTTTTTAAAAACAGAGATTAGTTAATGTTGATAGTTGGGAGTTTTGAGTGACCTTTATAAATCAGTGTTGGCATGTGGCCAAGTGTTTAAGGCATTAGTCTAGTGATCTGAAGGTGGCTAGTTCAAGGCAGTGTGTTGTGTCCTTGAGCAAGGCACTTAACCACACATTGTTCTGCGACAACACCAGTACTAAGCTGTGTCCGCCCTTGCCCTTCCCTTGGACAACATCGGTGGCGTGGAGAGGGGAGAATTGCAGCATAGGCAACTGCCAGTCTCCCATACAACCCTGCCCAGGCCTGCACCCTGGGAACTTTCCAAGGCACAAATCCATGGTCTCTCGAGACTAACGGATGCCGAATTTTTATAAATCATAGGAAGTTAATGCACAAGTACATATAACAATAATATGTTGGTTTTAGTTGCAAAGTTGTTGGAGTAGCAGAAGAAGGAAATCGTATTCCAGTTATCTGGGGTCTTCTGGAGATTACACTAAGTATACAGTATTCAGCTTGGTCTCTGTCACCTGCTTATTCATTTCCGTAGATGTTGCCTGACCTGTTGAGTTCTTATAGCATTTTGTGTGAGTTACTCTGGATGTCCAGCATCTGCAGAATCTCTTGTGTTTAGGGTGTGATAAAGGTTTATTAAATTGATTATACGACTTTTAAACATAGAAGCAGAATTAGGCCATTTGGCCCATCGAGTCTGCTCCACCATTCGATCATGGTTGATCCTTTTTTCCCCTCCTCAGCTCCACTCCCCAGCCTTCTCTCTGGAATCTTTGATGCTGTGTACAATCAAGAACCAATCAAGCTCTGCCTTAAATACACCAAACTACCTGGCTTCCATAGATACCTGTGGTAATAAATTCTACAAGTTCACCAAACTGGCTAAAGAATTTTTTTGGCATTTCTGCTTTAAATGGACAACCCTCTATCCTGAGGCTGTGCCCTCTTGTCCTGGACTCCCCCACTATGTGAAGTCACCACATATTCCAAGCCGACACTGGTGACTGTCCTGCCCCGCACTTCTCCTGCTCTACATTGACGACTGCATTGCTGCTGGTGCCTGAAGATGAACTCGTCAACTTCATCCACTTCGTCTCCAACTTCCACTCTACCCTCAAATTCACCTGACACCACCCTTTCCTTTCTCAACCTCACTATCTCTACCTCCAGAGACAGCTTATCCACTGATATCTATTACAAACCCACGACCTCTCACAGCTACCTGGACTACACCTTGTCATACTCTGCTACTTGTAAAAACGCCATCCCCTTTTCTCAAAAGAGGAGCCCAAAACTGTTCACAATAGTCAAGGTGAGATCTCACCAGTGCCTTATAAAGCCTCAGCATTACATCCCAGTTGTTGTATTCTAGACTTCTTGAAATGAATGCTAACATTGCATTTGCCTTCCCCACCACTGACTCTACCTGCAAGTTAACTTTTAGGGTGTTCTTCACAAGTATTCCCAAGCGCCTTTGCACATCAGATTTTTCAATTTTCTCCTCGTTTAGAAAGTAGTCTGCACATTTATTTCTACTACCAAAGTGCATGGCCATGCCTTTTCCAACATTGTATTTCACTTGCCACTTTCTTGCCCATTCTCCTAATCTGTCTAGGTCCTTCTGCATCTACCTGTTTCTTCAACACTACCCGCCCCTCCACCAATCTTTGTATCATCTCCAAACTTGGCACCAAAACCATCCTGTCCATCATCTAAATCTTTGATAAATAACATAAGAAGGATTGGGCCCAACACCAACCCCTGCGGAACACCACTAGTCACTGGCGGCCAACCAGAAAAGAATCCTTGTATTCCCACTCACTACCTCCTACCAATCAGCCAATGCTCTAACCATGCAAATAACTTTCCTGTAATGTCGTGGTCTTTAAGCTTGGTAAGCAGCCTCATGTGTGGCACCTTGTCAAAGGTCCTCTAAAGTCCAAATAAACAACATCCACTGCATCTCCTACATCTATCCTATATGTAATCTCCTCAAAGGTTTGTCAGGCAAGATTTTCCCTGAAGGAAACCATGCTGACTTTGTCCTATCTTGTCCTGTATCACAAGTACTGCATAATCTCATCCTTTACAATTGACTCCAACGTCTTTCCAACCACTGAAGTCAGGCGCACTGGTTTATAATTTCCTTTGCTAAATATGAGAGGCGTATTGTCATGAGAATGAGTTATGTACAATGAACAGTCCTAGCAAGGTTTTTGACTGTGTGGACTTGACAGAGTAGATGCCGTTTGCTCAGGTTATAGAAATCACAGCCATTGGCCAGAGACTCTGGGTGAGGAAGCCAGCCATTTGGAACTAAGATGAAAAGTGATTTCTTTACTCGAGAGGATGATGAATCTTTGGTATTCTCTGCGTCAGTGGACTGAAACTGCTCACAGCTGAGTGTACACATGAGACGAATCAATGGTTTTTCAACAACAATGGGGATAGGGTGGGAAAATGGCACTGAGATAGAAATTTACTTATAACTTTAATGACAGAGTAAGTTTGAAAGACTGAGAGGTTAACCTTTACTTCTATTGTTTCTGTGAAAAGACTATATAAAAGCTTGGTTTTAAAGTAAAAGCAAGGAATAAAGTCACTGATCGTTTATTTCTCAGTGCATACTTTCTGAATTACTGGGTTTTTCAAGTGTTTTTCATTTTCAATTCAGATTTCCTGCTGTGTTTTTTCTCTATATATTTTATAGTGCTAATATTTTCACTCCTCTGTTCAGAATGTCCATAAAGCATAGTAGAAGAATTAGAGCGTTCGGCCCATCTTGTCCTCTCTACTATTCCATATTATCCCTCTCAACTCCATTCCCCTGCTTCTCCTCATAACCATTGATGCCCTGATTAATCAAGAACCTACCAACCTATGTACCCAAGGACTTGGCCTGCGCAACCATCGGTGGTAAAGAACTCCACAGATTCACCACCCTCTGGCTAAAGACAATTTTTCTCATCTCTGTTTTAAACAGATGCCCCTCTATTCTGAGGTTGTGCCTTTTCATCCTAGACTCCCCCACTATAGGAAACATCCTCTCCACATCCACTCTATCTAGGCTTTTCAATATTCAAGGGTATTAGTGACAGACCAATCGATTTGAAGAGAAAGAGAGCTTCACACAGGTGAGGGTGAAGAGTTTAAAAAAGGAGTGTTTCTTGGGCTTGGTCCATGAGTGAGTGAGTGAGTGAGTGAGAGAGAGAGGGGGGGAAGAGAGAGAGAGAAGAGAGAGAAGAGAGAGAGAGAGAGAGAGAGAGAGAGAGAGAGAGAGAGAGAGTGAGAGAGAGAGAGAGAGTGAGAGAGAGAGAGAGAGAGAGAGTGAGAGTGAGAGAGAGAGAGAGAGTGAGAGAGAGAGAGAGAGAGAGAGAGAGAGAGAGAGAGAGAGAGAGAGAGAGAGAGAGAGAGAGAGATTGAGATTGATTGATTTGCATATGCCAGGGAGAAGAGTTTAAAAAGGTAGCATTTTGTGGGGCTCGGTGTATTAGCTGCGGACCAATCGATTAACCGATTCACGATTCATTAGCAGGAGCAAATAAAAGAAAAGCTGGGCCAAAGCCAATTGGCCATAGTGTGAGGGGACCAGCTTAGGAGAGGGAACTTGAGGCTTTGGCGAGGAGGCACAGAGAAGTAGCAAGGAAGTTTTTTGCAGTGGTTGAATAAAAAGTCGCTAAATTTCAGCTAATTAAATAAAGGGATGATGCAGGATCAGATGATGTGCTGTAGCTCCATGATGTGGGAGCTGGTGGATCCCATCGTGGTTCCTGATGACTGCACCTGCAACAAATGTTGGCTGCTTGAGGAACTCGGGCTCAAAGTTGATGACCTGGAATCTGAGCAAGCACTGTGGCACACCAGGGAGGGGGAGAGTTCCCTGGATTCTCTGTTTCAGGAGGTAGTCAAATGCATTAGATTAGCTGACTCAAATTCGGCCGGTAGTCAGGTACAAAAGGGTGTGACTGTGAGTGAGACGGGTAGTGGGATCCCAGAGACGGTGCTGGAGGATCCTCAGCCCTTGAGCTTGTCCAGCAGGTCTGAGACTTTTCCCCCTGTGTGGATGAGTGTGGGGGCTGTAGGAAGGATGAACAACTTAACTGTGGCACTGTAGTTCAGGGAGCCATTCAAGAGGGGGGAAAGAAGAGAATTATAGAGGTAATTGGGGGATAGTATAGTGAGGGAAAAAGACAGAGTTCTCTGTTGCAAGGATAGAGCATCCTGAAGGCTGTGTTGCCTGCCTGGTTCCCAGGTTCAGGATGTTTTCTCTGACCTGCAGAGAAATTTGCAATGGGAGGGGAAAGATCCAGTTGTCGTGGTCCATGTGGGTACTAATGATATAGGTAGAATGAGGAAAGAGGTTCTGCTGAAGGAATTTGAGCAGCTTAGAGATTAAATGAAAAAGCAGAACCAAAAGGCAGTACCTGAGCAATGTGCAAATTGGCATAGGGTCAGGAAGATTAGAGAGTTAAATGCATGGCTCAAGGATTGGTGTGGAAGAAATGGGTTTGAATTCATGGGAAACTGGCACCAGTACTGGGGAAAGACAGAGCTGTACCAATGGGACAGGCTCCACCTCAACCGGATGGGACCTTGATCCTAGCAAACCTCATAACTAGGGCTATAAACTAAATAGGAGTTGGCTAATGTGGATTGGGAGCACAGGCTACTTGGTCGGACAGCTGAGGAAGATTTTCAAAGAGATTTCTCACAGTGCTCAATGAAAGTATATTCCAGTTAAAAGCAAGGACAGTAAGGGTGGGGAGAGCCAGCCCTGGATAACTAAGGAAATAAGAGACGGCATCAAACTAAAAGCTCATGCGTACAAAGTTACCAAGAGTAGTGGGAAACTGGAAGGTTGGAAAAACTTTAAAAAGCAATGAAGAACCACTAAGCGAGCAATGAAGAAAGGAAAGCTAGCTTATGAAAATAAACTAGCACAAAGGATAAAAATGGACAGTAAGAGTTCTTATAATTATACAAAGCGGAAAAAAGTGTCTAAAGTGAATGTAGATTCCTTGGAGGATGAGAAGGGGGTAATGAGGAAATGGCTGAGGCTTTGAAGTGGCTGTGTGACCTTGGCTTCACTAGAAGAGAGATCAAGTCAACCAGCAGGGCTGTAGCTGAGGCAGCAGAGACAAGATCATCATGGGCGTGGACCAAGTATGTCCAGAGGGCCAGATAGTTGGACAGTGTTTCCATCTTTTGCAAACCCTTCAGTAGTTGCATAAACACCTGAAAAGTAGACTATCTGTTGGATGGAAGCAACTCTGATAGAGGCAGATGCCAAGTTGTTAAGCTCATCAGTGGGAGGTGGTGCTTTAGCACTGCTGGCCCACCACCTCGAGGGAGTCTTGATCATGAGCGGGCTGAAACTCCTGAAGACAGGGGGCAGATCAACTGATGATCCCACTGATAATAGCACAGGACAGTTAACATCTTAGTCCAAGTGTATTTTCAATTCTGTCGGTCTTCATGGTGGGGGAAATATCTAACATGCCAAACAGAGATGGTATGGATGCAATGGGAGGTGAGGACCACGATACAATAGCTATCCCTAAAGAGGTAGCGCTGAGCAAACTTGTGGGCCTGAAGATAGACAAGTCCCCTGGTCCTGATGGAATGCATCTAATGGTACTGAAAGAAATGGCAGAAGCTATAGTAGAGGTTTTGGTGATGATTTACCAAAATTCTCTGGACTTACTCGCAGGTTCCGACAGATTGGAAGATGGTGAATGTCATGCCGCTGTTCAAACAAGGATGTAGGCAAAAGGCAGGAAATTATAGACCAGTTAGTTTAACATCTGTAATTTGGAAAATGCTTGAAGCCATCATTAAAGAAGGCACCTGGAAAGAAATGGATCTATCAGAGTGACACAGCATGGATTCAGCAAAGAAAGGTCCTGTTTGACAAACTTACTGGACTTCTTTGAGGATACAATGAGTGCCGTGGATAGAGAGGAACAGATGGATGTTATTTACTTGGAATTCCAGAAGGCGTTTGATAAGGTGCCACATAAAAGACTTACCATAAGATAAGGATGCATAGAGTTAGAGTGATGTATTAGCATGGGCAGAGAAAGCAGAGTTGGGATACATAGGTGTTTCTCTGGTTGGCAATCAGTGGTGAGTGGTGTGCCACAGGGGTCAGTGCTGGGCCCACAACTGTTCATGATATACGTTAACAATCTGGAAAAGGGGACCGAGTGTAGTGTATCTAAGTTTGCTGATGATACTAAACTGAATGGAAAAGCAAATTGTGCAGAAGATACGGAGAGTCTGCAGAAAGATATAGACAGGTTAAGTGAGTGGGCAAGGGTCTGGCAGATGGAGTACAATGTTGGTAAATGTGACTTCATCCGCACTGGAAGGAAAAATGAAAGAGCAGAATATTATTTAAATGGTAAAAAATTTCAGCATGCTGCTGTGTAGAGGGTCTTGAGAGTGCTTATGCATGAATCACAAAAGGTTGGTTTGCAGGTGCAGCAGTCTATGAAGAAGGCAAGTGGGATGTTGGCATTCATTGTTAGAGAGATTGAATTTAAGAGCATGGAGGTTATGCTGCAACTGTACAGGGTACTGGTGAGGCCGCAGTTCTGGTCTCCTTATTTGAGGAAGGATATACTGGCTTTGGAGGTAGTGCAGAGGAGGTTCACCAGGTTGATTCCAGAGATGAGGGGATTAGACTATGAGGAGAGATTGAGTCACCTGGGTCTGTACTTGCTGGAATTCAGAAGAATGAGAAGAGATCTTATATAAGCATATAAAATTATTAAAGGGATAGGTAAGATAGAGGAAGGAACGTTGTTTCCACTGGTAGATGAGTCTAGAACTAGGAGACTTAGCCTCAAGATTTGGGGGAGTAGATTTGATGGAGATGAGGAGAAACTGCCTCTCCCAGAGAGTGGTGAATCTGTGGAATTCTCTCTCTGCCCAATGAAGCAGTGGAGACTACCTCAGTAAATATATTTAAGACAAGATTGGATAGATTTTTGCATAGTAGGGGAATTAAGCGTTATAGAGAAAAGGCAGGTAGATGGAGATGAGTCCATAGTCATATCAGCCATGATCTCGTTGAATGGCGGAGCAGGCTTGATGGATCCAATGGCCTATTCCTGTTCCTTTTACTTTATTGTCACCAAACAATTGATACTAGAGCGTACAATCATCACAGTGATATTTGATTCTGTGCTTCGCGTCCCCTGAAGTACAAATTGAAGTAACTATAATAAAAATTTAAATTAAAAATCATAATTAGAAAATAGAAAAGGGAAATTAAGGTAGTACAAGTCAGGTCCGGATATTTGGAAGGCACGGCCCAGATCTGGGTCAGGATCTGTTCAGCGGTCTTATCACAGTTGGAAAGAAGCTGTTCCCAAATCTGGCCGTACGAATCTTCAAGCTCCTGAACCTTCTCCTGGAGGGAAGAGGGACAAAAAGTGTGTTGGCTGGGTGGGTCGTGTCCTTGATTATCCTGGCAGCACTGCTCCGACAGAGTGTGGTGTAAAGTGAGTCCAAGGATGGAAGATTGGTTGTGTGATGTGCTGGGCTATGTTCATGATCTTCTGCAGCTTCTTCTATTTCTTATGTATTCACTTGGTTTCAATGAGATCCACCCTCATTCTTCTAAACTCCAGAGAATACAGACCCAGGGCTATCAAATGCTCCTCTTATTTTAACCCTTTCATTCCTGGGACCAATCTTGTGAACCTCCTCTGGACCCTTCCAATGCCAGCACATCTCCTTTTAAATAAAACACCCCCAAAACTGCGCACAGTACTCCAAATGTGGTCTGACCAATGCCTAAAAAGCATCAACATTACATCATTTTTTAAAATTCTACTTCTTTGGAAATGAATGCTAACATTGCATTTGCTTTTCTCACCACCAGTTCAGCCTGTAAGTTAACCTTTAGGAACTCCCAAGCCCCTTTGCACCTCTGCATGCTTTTATTCCTTCTAACAACGTGCATGGCCGTGCACTTCCCAACAATATTTTCCTTCTGCCACTTTTTTTGCCCATTCTCCCAAATTGTCTCAGTCTTTCTCTAGGCACTCTACTTTCTCAACACTACCTGCCCCATTACCCTACCTTCGTAGTGCCCACAAATTTGGCACAAAGCCTTCAAATCCTTCATCCAAATGTTACATATGCCATAGGTATCTTGTGACTGTCTTATGACTATGATGTAATTGAGTATCTGGTGAGCATGATGTAATGGTCTTGTGATGGTGGGGTGATGCAATTTCCCGCCAGTGAGGGGTCATGTGATGGCCTGTTCCAACAGGTATGAAACAGGAAAGCTTTGCTGTTATGCAGATTAGTTCATTCTTTAATTCCTCAGTTACTCTGTTATGCTGTGTATTCATCTCATGACGCAGTTTTGTTTTAAAGTGGAGTTTTATTTTCTGTCTTAAGTCTCAAAAGTTATTGCCGGCAGTTTCACCAAACACTGCCAGTTGTGGTTTGGTTTCTACCTTTTCAATCCAATTGGAGAGTGAAGCATTTATCGAAGTACAGGAACCCGAAGGATCGAGTAAAATTGGTGTCTTCAGCAGTAATACAGAATCGACCTTATTAGATTTATGTTCAAAGAGATAGTAACCAGCATCCGAGATAATCCCTGCTGTAAGAGCAAAAAGGATTGGGGCAGTGCTATTCGCCAAGAAAAAGGTCAGTTCCTTTAAGCCGTTTTTATTTCCTTCATCATAAATCCTACGGGCAAGGCATATTTCGGCTGGGATTAGCAGTAACGTCACATCATCGAGGAATTCGTTACTTCAGGAAAGTCTCTCCTAATTGACTGTATAAATTAATTGGACTTTCACGTTTACCATTTTAAGAACTGTGTTTGCATTTATTGCTTCAAGAACTGTTCGAGTTGCCATATAGCAGTTAACTTCCAGTTAAGTTAGTCGTTTTTCTGCTTTTCATTTTTATTGAGCAGTGTTTAATAAATGTTTATTTGCTTATAAAAGCTGTCTCAATTCTATATTCATTGTTGCCGTATTGTAACACTGATCTTTGACATATAACGTGAAAAGAAATAGTCCTAACACCTCCCCTGCAGCACATCACTCGAATCAACCAGAAAAGGCCCCTTTTTTCTGACGCCTTGCCTCATGCCAAGCAGCCAATCTTCTATCTGTTGTAGTATCTTTCCTGAAATAACATGGGCTCTTAACTTGATAAGCAACCTCATCTGTGGCACATTGGCAAAGGCCTTCTGAAAATCCAAAGAAGCAGCATCCACTGGCTGTTCTTTGTCTATCCTGCCTGTTATTTCCTGAAGTAATTCCAACAGATTTGTCAGGCAAGATCTTGCCTTAAGGAAACCACATGACTTTGGCCAATGTTGTCAAGTGTTTCCAAGTACCATAAAACCTCATTCTTAATAATAGATTCCCACAATTTTTCAGCCATTGAAGTGAGGCTAACTGGCCTATAATTTCCTTTCTTCTGCCTACCCCCACCCTTTGTGTGACATTTGCAATTGTCCAGTCCTCCAGAAACATTCCAGAATATCATGATTCTTGAAAGATTATTACTAGTGCCTCCACAGTTTCTTCAGCTACAGTACCTCTTTCCATCTGACCCAGCTGTCTTATTTACCTTTGGACTTTTCAGTTTCCCAAGCATTTTCTCCTTAGTAATAGCAATGACACTCACTCTGCCTCCTATCATTCTCGCATTTCTGGCTTTCTGCTAGTGTTCTGCACAGTGAAGACTGGTGCAAAATACTTAATAAGTATATAACCATATAACAATCACAGCATGGAAACAGGCCATCTCGGCCCTCCTAGTCCGTGCCAAACTCTTAATCTCACCTAGTCCCACCTGCCCGCACTCAGCCCATAACCCTCCACTCCTTTCCTGTCCATATACCTATCCAATTTTACGTTAAATGACACAACTGAACTGGCCTCTACTACTTCTACAGGAAGCTCATTCCACACAGCTATCACTCTCTGAGTAAAGAAATACCCCCTCGTGTTTCCCTTAACCTTTTGCCCCCTAACTCTCAAATTATGTCCTCTTGTTTGAATCTCCCCTACTCTCAACGGAAACAGCCTATTCACGTCAACCCTATCTATCCCTCTCAAAATTTTAAATACCTCGATCAAATCCCCCCTCAACCTTCTACGCTCCAATGAATAGAGACCTAACTTGTTCAACCTTTCTCTGTAACTTAAGTGCTGAAACCCAGGTAACATCCTAGTAAATCGTCTCTGCACTCTCTCTAATTTATTTATATCTTTCCTATAATTCGGTGACCAGAACTGTACACAATATTCCAAATTTGGCCTTACCAATGCCTTGTACAATTTTAACATTACATCCCAACTTCTGTACTCAATGCTCTGATTTATAAAGGCTAGTGTTCCAAAAGCCTTCTTCACCACCCTATCTACATGAGACTCCACCTTCAGGGAACTATGCACTGTTATTCCTAGATCTCTTTGTTCCACTGCATTCCTCAATGCCCTACCATTTACCCTGTATGTTCTATTTGGATTATTCTTGCCAAAATGTAGAACCTCACACTTCTCAGCATTAAACTCCATCTGCCAACATTTAGCCCATTCTTCTAACCGGCATAAATCTCCCTGCAAGCTTTGAAAACCCACCTCATTATCCACAACACCTCCTACCTTAGTATCATCGGCATACTTACTAATCCAATTTACCACCCCATCATCCAGATTATTTATGTATATTACAAACAACATTGGGCCCAAAACAGATCCCTGAGGCAACCCGCTAGTCACCGGCCTCCATCCCGATAAACAATTATCCACCACTACTGTCTGGCATCTCCCATCTAGCCACTGTTGAATCCATTTTATTACTCCAGCATTAATACCTAACGACTGAACCTTCTTAACTAACCTTCCATGTGGAACTTTGTCAAAGGCCTTGCTGAAGTCTATATAGACTACATCCACTGCCTTACCCTTGTCAACATTCCTCAGAACTTCTTCAAAAAATTCAATAAGGTTTGTCAAACATGACCTTCCATGCACAAATCCATGCTGGCTACTCCTAATCAGATCCTGTCTATCCAGATAATTATAAATATTATCTCTAAGAATACTTCCCATTAATTTACCCACCACTGATGTCAAACTGACAGGTCTATAATTGCTAGGCTTACTTCTAGAACCCTTTTAAAACAATGGAACCACATCAGCAATACACCAATCCTCCGGCACAATCCCCATTTCTAATGACATCTGAAAGATCTCCGTCAGAGCTCCTGTTATCTCTACACAAACTTCCCTCAAGATCCTGGGGAATATCCTGTCAGGACCCGGAGATTTATCCACTTTTAAATTTCTTAAAAGCGCCAGTACTTCCACCTCTTTAATTGTCATAGGTTCCATAACTTCCTTATTTGTTTCCCACACCTTACATAATTCAATATCCTTCTCCTTAGTGAATACCGAAGAGAAGAAATCGTTCAAAGTCTCTCCCATCTCCCTCGGCTCCACACATAGCTGACCACCCTGATTCTCGAAGGGGCCAATTTTATCCTTCACTATCCTCTTGCTTTTAATATAACTGTAGAAACCTTTCGGATTTACTTTCACTTTATTTGCCAAACCAACCTCGTATTTTCTTTTAGCTTTTCTAATCTCTTTCTTAAGATTCCTTTTACATTCTTTATATTCCTCAAGCAATTCCTTTACTCCATGCTGCCTATATCTATTGTAGACATCCCTCTTTTTCAGAACCAAGTTTCTAATATCCCTTGAAAACCATGGTGCTTTCAAACCTTTAACCTTTCCTTTCAATCTAACAGGAACATAAAGATTCTATGCCCTCATTATTTCACCCTTAAATGACTTCCATTTCTCTACTACATCCTTCCCATAAAACTTGACCCAATCCACCCTCTCTAAATCCCTTCGCATCTCCTCAAAGTTAGCCTTTCTCCAATCAAAAATCTCAACTCTAGGTCCAGTCCTGTACTTCTCCATAATTATATTGAAGCTCATGCTATTGTGATCACTGGACCAGCAGTGCTCCCCAACATATACATCTGTCAGCTGACCTATCGCATTCCCTAACAGGAGATCCAACACTGCCCCATCTCTAGTCGGTACTTCTATGTATTGTTGCAAAAAACTATCCTGCACATATTTCACAAACTCTAAACCATCCAGCCCTTTTACAGAATGAGCTTCCCAATCTACGTGTGGAAAATTAAAATCACCCACAATCACCACCTTGTGTTTACTACAAATATCTGCTATCTCCTTACACA
Organism: Hypanus sabinus; assembly: GCF_030144855.1. Lineage (NCBI taxonomy): Eukaryota > Metazoa > Chordata > Chondrichthyes > Myliobatiformes > Dasyatidae > Hypanus > Hypanus sabinus. Next base: position 19,306,167 of record NC_082717.1, on the reverse strand, counting down.
TTTGCTCTTCCAACTCACGCTCCCCATTAGGTGGCCTATAATACACTCCTATCAGTGTTACTACACCTTTCCCATTCCTCAATTCCACCCAAAGAGCCTCCCTAGAGGAGCTCTCTAATCTATCCTTCCAAAGCACCGCCATAAGATTGATTTTCTCGGACAAGCAATGCAACACCTCCTCCTCTGGCCCCTCCTACTCTATCACACCTGAAGCAACTAAATCCAGGAATATTTAGTTGCCAATCACACCCTTCCTGCAACCATGTTTCACTAATAAGTTTGTTCACCATTTCTTTGTCCCCTATTACTACCTCTCTAACCTCATTTTTCAGCAGACCAATATCTACTTTCTTCCCTGTTTTACTCTTTATATATCAGAAAAATCTTTTTATCTTCTTTTATATTATTGACTAGCTTATTATCATATTTCATCATTAGCTTTTAAAAATGGCTTTTTAGTTGCCTTCTGTTGGTTTTTAAAATCTTATTTCCCACTAATTTTAGCTATGTCATATGCCCTCTATTCTGCTTTTATGCTGTCTTTGACAGGCCACACCTTACAAAGAAGCGATCCCAATGATTCAGAAAATTAAATCTGTACCCTCTGCACCAATTCCTCAGCCTCACATTCATCTGCCAAATAATCGTACTCTTACCCTCACTGCCACGTGGCACAGGCAGCAATCCAGAAACTATTATCCCGGAGGTCCTGCTTTTCAGCTTTCTACCTAACTCTTCAGGACCTCCTCCCATTTCCTTCCTATGTTGTTGGTAACAACATGTACCACAATTTCCAGATGTAAACCCTTTCCTAGAATGGTGTGGACCTGATCCGAGACATCCCTGATTCTGGCAACCGGGAAGCAACATCTGGGAGTCTCTTTCACATCTACAGAATCCGTTGTCCGCTCCTCTAATTATGGAATTCCCCCATCACTACTACTTCTCTCCCCCTTCCCTTCTGAGTCACCAAGACAGACTCAATGCCAGAGATCACGTTGTTGCGACTTCCCTCTGGTTGTTCAGGCCCTCCCCCCACAACAAAATTTAAAGCGGTATACTGATTATTGAGGGTAGTCTGCACTTGCTGTATATTTACTTTCCCTCTCCCGACGGTCAGCCAGCTGTCTGCCTCCAGCACCTTAGGGGTGATTACCTCCCTGTAGCTCCTATCTGTCACCTCCTTGTCCTCCTGTCTGTGCTGAAGGCCATCATGCTGTAGCTCCAGTTCCTTAACTTGGTCTCTAAGGAGCTGCAGTTCAGTGCATTTCATGTAGATGTAGTTTTCAACCTGTTGAGCCAAAGCCTGACTACGAACAGCATCCACTCACACAATGTCTGCTCTGCTTATTTCTTTTGACTTGTCCCTACTGAGTGTCTAATAGATCACCATGATCGTAGCCCACCGAAAAGTCCCAAAAGCACCTGAGCTCTTTTCAAACCTTGCGCTGTGTCACCGATGATCGACCACTTGTGCTGATAGCAGCCCACTGGAAAATATGTCACCAGCATGGAAATAAGCAGAAATGTATCTGCTTGTGATTTGCAGCACTGGCTCACCCTGCTGCACAGGTAATTGAGAAGACAGAATACTCACATACTAGCAAAGGTTTAATTTCAATGAAACAGATGAATTAACCTCGAACAATAGGCAGTCACGCAACGCATGTAGTGAAAGCCGAGATAACATCCTCAGAATTATTGGATATTACATCAGATTATTGTGTTTTGTCTGGTTCTATTAGTTCTGGAAACTGAAATTGTGCTTTTGGAATTTGATCTTTTGTAAGAGTACAACATAAATGTTGCTTTTAAATCATTATCAACAGGAAATGAGGAAGTAGAGCACTTACCGAACAATTCTTAATATTTTATCTTTATAAAGGAGATCTAGTCCTATTAGTAGATTTGAGGGGGTAAGGGGATAATCCCCATTTAATTAGATATTATTCTTCTGATTGGCATTTGCATTTACTGTGTATATTCCAGATATCAATGTAAATCATTTTTACTAATTATATATCAAACCTCCAGTGTTTGTAGAACTACAGATAGTTTTAGTGGTCAAAGTTACAAATGGAAAAGTGAAGATTAGATCCTCCTGAGCTTCCATTCTCTTTAAATACACTACCTGAAAAGACGGTAGAAGCAGTTCCACAAGTAACTTTATGAACAAACTTTGGACTTAGTCAAAGGGAAAATTAGGGGTGTGCGAATAATTAGACTGGGCTTACCGTCGGGGTATGAGAAACTTCCTTATGAGTTGCGAGAGTTAACTTCCACTGAGGGAATGGAAGAGTCCAGTTGTCCTGAAGGAGCAGAAGAAAAGGAAGTCAGAACCAGCCTAGAAGATAAAATCACACTGACTGCATTGTGCACCAACATTATAAATGCATTCAGAGAAAACACTTCTGATCTTACTACATGAGGTGCATGAGCAAACCCGCCTGTGTTTTGGGCTGATGTTTATTCAGATTGTGAAATGATACTGTATGATTTCAATGGAAATTTAAATCACACAGTATGATTTCACAATCTAATTTTGATTTTGAATATTTGCTTTCAGTATCTGAACACTGTTGTCAAGGCTGCATACAAAACACATCTGAAAATGCCCCCCCTTTCTGACACCTCAACTGTCACAAGGATCATGATATGCACACATTGCTCTTGTGTCACTGTTAGATCAATGATTTACATTCAATAAAGGATGGTATGTAATTTGGAAGACAAAAATAGAATCAGAATCAGGTTTAATATCACTGATGTATGTCATAAGATTTGTTGTTTTGGGGCAGCAGTACATTGCAATACATGAAAATAATAATAAACTAGAAAATACAAGAAGAAATATATTCATATTTATATATACATATATATATATATAAACACACGCACGAACGCGTGCGCACACACACACACACTCACACACACACACACACACACTCACACACACACACACACACACACACACACACACACACACACACACACACACACACACACACACACACACACACACACACACACACACACACACACACACTATTATGTTCACGGCTGGCAGCTCAAATGAACCAGCTGCTTGAAGCAGGCTCCCACTCTGACTGGCTGACTCAAGGAGGGATGGTACTCATTAATGAAGGATCCTCACAAAGGAGCAACACCACCAATCTACCGGCCTATTACTTGCTTGTCCATGGGGAATCAGCCACCAAGCTGAAGGAACACACGAGTAAATTCCCAAGAGGGGGATTGGTAACGGAACTAGAGGCTCCAAGCACCAGCTTGGTAGATGAAGCAGACACCTGAGAATCCAAGACCAGGCAAACCAACCTAAGCACAGTCTGGATCGAATACAGGAAGTCATACGACTCAGTGCCCCATGCATGAATCCTGCAGTGCCTGTCTCTGTACAAGGCCAACAAGACACTAAGGACCTTCATTAAGAACTCAATGGCCCACTGGAGGACAATGCTCGAAGTTAACTCAAAGCCAATAGCACCAAGTGACCGTCAGATGTGGAATATACCAGGGTGGTGCATTATCCCCACTGCTGCTCTCCATAGGCTCCATAGGCTGATGACCCTCACCAGATCATCTCAGAGAGTGGATATGGGTACAGCTTTAAGAGTGGAGCGACCATCAACCACCTCCTGTACATGGATGACATCAAGCTGTATGCCAGAAATGAAAGAGACATTGACTCACTAATCCACCTGACAAGGGTGTACAGCAGAAATATCAGGATGTCATACGGACTGGAAAAGTGCAGCGGTATGGTAGTGAAAAGAAGCAAACCCATCAGGACTGAAGGAGTCGAGTTACCTGAAGGCCAGAGGTAGAGGACAGCTACAAATACCTGGGGGATCCCGCAGATGTATGGAAGCCCTGAAGAGGACACGAAGAAGGCTGCAACATCCAAGTACCTCCAAAGAGTGAGACAAGTCCTAAAAACTCAGCTGAATGAGAAGAACAAGATCAGAGCCATCAGCACATTTGCCTTACCAGTCATCAGATACCCAGCTGAAATAGAGTGCTGGCCAAGGAACAAAGGACATCAAGACCCAGAAACTGCTAACAATGCATGGAGGATTCCATACAAAATTCAACATCGAGCAACTGTATACCCACTGGAATAAAGGAGGGCGGGGACTTGGAAGTGGCAAGGCCACAGTCCTGGAAGAAATACAAAACATTCATGAGTATGTCAGGAAGATGACCCCAAGGATGACCTGCTAGGAGAGTACCTCAGACAGCAGGCAGGGGATACAGAAATGGAAGTGAGTGAAACACAGCCAGAGGACCAGAGGCCATGACAGGACAAGCCACTGCACAGGATGTACCATCGCCAGATATCAGGGGTGCTGACATAAGAAAGTCCAACCAATGGCTGGGCTGAGGAACAGCACAGAGGCGCTGCTCATGGCTGCACAAGAACGGCAATAGAAGTAGGAGCCTATCACACCAGAGAAGGCCAAAGATGCAGACTCTGCAAGAAATCTGCAGAAACCGTCCAGCACACAGTAACAGGGTGCAAGATGTAAGCAGGGACAACATACACTGAACGGCACAACCAGGTTGCCGGGATTGTGTAGAAGAACATCTGCACTGAGTATAGATTGGACACTCCCAAGTCCAAATGGGAAACACCCGAGAAGGTAGTGGAGAATGGCAAAGCAAAGATCCTGTGGGACTTCCAGATACAGAGTGATAAGAAGGTACTGGCCAACCAGCCAGACATTGTAACACTGGACAAGAAGCAGAAGAAAGCAATAGTAATAGATGTGGCAATCCCGAATGACAGTAACATCAGGAAGAAAGAATATGAGAAGCTGGAGAAATACCAGGGCTTGAAAGAGCAGATAGAAAGGATGTGGAACGTTAAAGCCAGAGGAATCCCAGTGATAGGAACACTTGGGACTGTGACACCTGGACTGGGAGAGTGTCTCCAACAAATTCCGGGAACAACAGCTGAGATCTCGGTCCAGAAGAGCACACTACTCAGAACAGCAAGGATTGTACGGCAAGCCTTCAAGCTCTCGAGCCTCTAGTAGAGGACCCGAGATTGAGAAAAAAATACACACGCACAACACCCGTAACGGGTGAGAAAAAATATATAATTGAATTAAATAAATAGTGTAAAAGGAGGGGAAAAACCCATGAAGTAGTATACATGGGTTAAATGCCCATTCAGAAATCTGATAGCAGAGGGGAAGAAGCTGTTAGTATACCATACTGGATACTGTTGATGGGGATGACCTACCAGGAATGAGTTGTAGTGGTCCTGCCTCTGGCACAGAGGTTGAACCCTCAACTAGAAAGGGGAGGAGGGGAGAGAAGCGAGCGATAGTTTTAGGGGATTCTATAGTCAGGGGGGCAGATAGGAGATTTTGTGGGGCAGATCGGGAGTCTCGGATGGTATGTTGCCTCCCTGGTGCCAGGGTCCGAGACATCTCAGATCGGGTGCAGGCTATTCTTGAGAATGAGGGCATGAACCCAGATGTAGTGGTCCATGTAGGGACCAACGATGTAGGTAAGGTGAGTGGGGGTGTCCTGCTTAGAGAGTTCAGGGAGTTAGGAGGGAAGCTGAAAGGCAGGACCTCCAGGGTGACAATCTCGGGATTGCTACCTGTGCCACGTGTGAGTGAGGCAAAGAATAGAATGATTATGCACATTAATACGAGGCTGAGAGCATGGTGCAGGAAGGAAGGGTTCAGGTTTTTGGATAATTGGTCTTTGTTCCAGGGACATTGGGATCTGTTTCGAAGGGACGGTCTACATCTGAACTGGAGGGGTACTAACATTATTGCAGGAATGTTTGCCAGTGCTGCTCGGGGGGGGGGGGGGGGGTTTAAACTAGATGTGCAGGGGGCAGGGATCCAGATTACGAGAGAAGATGATATGATGAAGGATAAGGGACAGGTGGGGAATTCACGTTTCCCAAATATTAATTGTGTAAAGGAGAAAGGTGAGACAGAACATGTGTTGGAAAAGTTACATGTACAGAGGGTTGGTCAGAAGGAGCATGGGGTTAAATGTGTAGAAGGTTTGGGTGATCTTGAGAAGGTCATCAAAATTCAAGGTGCAATTAGCCCGATGGAAGTTCAAGGAGCTGGGTTAGGTACAATAGACAGTGCTTTAAGCAAAGAGAGGAGGAATGGGCTAAGAATTCTATACTTGAATGCGTGTAGTGTCAGAAATAAGACAGATGAGCTTGAAGCTCAGATGAAAATGGGGAACTACGATGTTGTTGGGATAACGGAGACATGGCTGCAAGGGGATCAGGCCTGGGAATTGAGTGTACCAGGGTATACGTGCTATCGTAGAGACAGAAATATGGGAAGAGGGGGTGGAGTGGCCCTGTTGGTGGGGAATGAGATTCAGTCCTTAGCAAGAGGTGACTTGGAAACAGGGGAAGTAGAGTCTGTGTGGATTGAGCTGAGGAACAGTAAGGGTAAAAAGACCCTAATGGGTGTTGTGTACAGGCCCCCAAACAGTAGCGTGGATATTGGGTACAAGTTGATTAGGGAGTTAACATTGGCATGTGCTAAAGGTAACGCAGTCGTTATGGGAGATTTCAACATGCAGGTGAACTGGGAGAATCAGGTAGGTGCTGGACCCCAGGATAGGGAGTTTGTGGAGTGTCTAAGGGATGTATTTTTGGAACAGCTTGTGCTTGAGCCAACCAGGAACGAGGCCTTTTTGGACTTGGTGATGTGTAATGAACAGGAATTGATAAGTGATCTTGAAGTAAAGGAGCCATTAGGAAGTAGTGATCATAACATGATAAGTTTTTATCTACAATTTGAGAGGGATAAGGGCAGATCAGAGGTGTCAGTGTTGCAATTAAATAAAGGAGACTACGGAGCCATGAGGGAAGAGCTGGCCAAAGTTAAATGGGCGGATGCCCTGGCAGGAAAGACAGTGGATCAGCAGTGGCAGATATTCTTGGGGATAATACAAAAGATGCAAAAGCAGTTCATTCCAATGAGAAGGAAGGACTCAAAGAGGGGGAAGGGGCCACAGTGGTTGACAAAGGAAGTCAGAGATTGCATAGCATTAAAGAAAAAGAAGTATGACAGGGCTAAGATGAGTGGGAATACAGATGATTGGGAAAGTTTTAAGGAACAGCAGATCTTAACTAAAAAAGCAATATGGAGAGAAAAAATCAGCTCAGTCTAGCCAGGAATATAAAAGGGGATAGCAAAAGCTTTTTTAGCTATGTGAAGAGAAAGAAGATAGTTAAGAACAATGTTGGCCCCTTGAAGAATGAATTGGGAGAAATTGTTTTGGGAAACAGGGAAATGGCAACAGAATTTAATGCGTACTTTAGATCTGTCTTCACCAGGGAGGACACAAGCAATCTCCCAGATGTATGGATGGGCCAGGGTCAGAAGATATCAGAGGAATTGAGACAGATTGACATTAGGAAAGAAACTGTGATGAGTAGACTGGTAGGACTGAAGGCTAATAAATCCCCAGGTCCAGATGGTCTGCATCCGAGGGTTCTAAAAGAGGTGGCTCAGGAAATTGCGGATGCATTGGTAATCATTTTCCAATGTTCCTTAGATTCAGGATCAGTTCCTGAAGATTGGAGAGTGGCTAATGTTATCCTACTTTTCAAGAAGGGAGGGAAGGAGAAAACAGAGAACTATCGCCCTGTTAGCCTAACATCAGTCGTGGGGAAGATGCTTGAGTCCATTATTAAGGACGAAATAGTGGCACATCTTGATGGCAGTAATAGAATTAGGCCGAGCCAGCATGGATTTACCAAGGGCAAATCATGCTTGACTAATCTGTTGGAGTTTTTTTGAGGGTGTAACAGGGATGTTAGACGAGGGTAAGCCAGTGGATGTTGTGTCCTAGATTTTCAGAAGGCATTTGATTAGGTGCCACATAGGAGATTGGTGAGTAAAATCAGAGCTCATGGCATTGGGGGCAGGGTTTCAACATGGATAGAAAACTGGTTGGCAGATAGAAAGCAAAGTGTAGCAGTGAATGGGTGTTTCTCGGACTGGCTGGAGGTGACTAGTGGGGTACCACAGAGCTCTGTATTGGGACCACAGCTCTTTAAGACTTATGTCAACGATTTAGATGAGGGCATTGAAAACTATATCAGCAAGTTTGCTGACGATACTAAACTGGGTGGCAGTGTGACATGCGAAGAGGACGTTAGGAGAATACAGGGAGACTTGGATAGGCTGGGTGAGTGGGCAGATACTTGGCAGATGTCATTCAATGTGAATAAATGTGAAGTTATCCACTTTGGAAGCAGGAACAAGAGGGCAGAGTATTGTCTGAACGGTGTAGAGTTAGGTAAGGGAGAAATGCAAAGAGACCTATGAGTCCTAGTTCATCAGTCAATGAAGGTGAATGAGCAAGTGCAACAGGCAGTGAAGAGGGCAAATGGAATGTTGGCCTTTATTACAAGGGGAATTGAATACAAGAGCAAGGATGTCCTTTTGCATTTGTACAGGGCCCTGGTGAGACCACACCTGGAATATTGTGTACAGTTTTGGTCTCCAGGTTTAAGGAAGGACATTCTGGCAATTGAGGAAGTGCAGCGTAGATTCACTAGGTTGATTCCTGGGATGGCAGGGCTGTCTTACGCAGAGAGATTGGAGAGATTGGGCTTGTACACACTGGAATTGAAGAGATTGAGAGGGGATCTGATTGAAACGTTTAAGATAATTAAAGGATTTGATAGGATTGAGGCAGGAAATATGTTCCAGATGTTGGGAGAGTCCAGTACCAGAGGGCATGGATTGAGAATAAGAGGTCAGTTATTTAAAACAGAGTTGAGGAAAAACTTCTTCTCCCAGAGAGTTGTGGAGGTGTGGAATGCACTCCCTCGGAAGACGGTGGAGGCCAATTCTCTGGATGCTTTCAAGAAGGAGCTAGATAGATATCTGATGGATAGGGGAATCAAGGGATATGGGGACAAGGCAGGGACTGGGTATTGATAGTGAATGATCAGCCATGATCTCAGAATGGTGGTGCAGACTCGAGGGGCCGAATGGTCTACTTCTGCACCTATTGTCTATTGTCTATTGTTCCTGAAGTGTTGAGTGTGTGTCTTTAGGCTCCTGTCCCAGCTCCTTGATAGTAATAGTGGGTGATGGGGCTCCTTAATGATAAATGTTGCCTTTTTGAAGCAACACTTTTAGAAGATGTCCTGGATGCCCATGATGGAGTTGGCTGATTGATAATGGAACTCACTGCAGCTTTTTCCAATCCTGTACCGTGGCCCCTCCATATCAGATGGTGATATAACCAGTTAGAATACTCTCCATCTGTGGAAATTTATGAGACTCCTTGGTGACATACTGTCTCCTCATACTCCTAATGAAACATAGCCTCTGTTCCCCCTCCCCCCACTACTTTCAAATCTCTTACTATCTTTCCTTTCGGTTAGTCCTGACGAAGGGTCTCGGCCCGAAACGTCGACAGCGCTTCTCCCTATAGATGCCCCCTGGCCTGCTGCGTTCCACCAGCATTTTGTGTGTGTTGTTTGAATGTCCAGCATCTGCAGATTTCCTCGTATTTGCTCTGTCATGCTATATTTGTAAATTGCTTCAATATGTTGGGCCCAGGACAGATCTTCAGAAATGTTGATACCCAAGAACTTGAAACTGTTGATCTTTTCCACTGACGTGTGTTCCTTGACATCCCCTTCTGAAAGTCTGCAATCAGTTCCTTGGTCTTAATGAAGTTGAGTCAAAATCATGGAACTCCCTTCCTAACAGCACCGTGGGTGTACCTCCACCTCAGGGATTGCAGCAGTTCAGGAAGGCACCTGCTCAAGGGCAACTAGAGATTGGCAATTAGGTGACGATGCCCACATCCCGTAAGTGAATAAATTTAAAAAAAATTGAGCTGTGCTGAACAACACAGTCATAGGTGTAGAGAGAGGAGGGCAGCAGACCGAGAATGCAACTTTGAGGTGCGCCAGTGTCGATTGTCAGCGAGCAGGAGATGTTATTTCTGATCCACACTGACTGTGGTTTCTCAATAAGGAAGTCAAGGATCCAGTTGCAGAGGGAGGGACAGACATTGATAATGCATTATGCGGGGTAGAAGGCGCTTGCTGCAATGGATCCTGCAGACATGCTGTGGTCACTTTGGATTAGTAGTGAAGGAAAAGGACTCTCAGTGGATGCATTATCTATGTAAGTCCATGACCATAGCTTATTTCAACTGATCTGTTTCCATTGAGATCAGCCACACTCTCATTATTTTATGTGCATGGCATTTTCTCCTTGTCATTAACAAGCAATTCTATCAACCATTTCTCTGAAAATAGACTTTCTCTGATCATTTTCTCAGCCACCTTTAAACCTTGTTCAAAGCTTTTAAAGTCTTGGGAGAGTGACAGGGCACAATATCTAAATATGGGTTTAACAGCAATTTAGAAGAATTGCATTCACTCAGAGTTGAATACAACCGAGAGGTATTTGGATCAGATTAGCTAAGAATTTAATTATGAAAAGCAAATCTTTACATCAGACTATTACAGTAAAAGCAGAAGGTGATCCAATGCAAGAATAGTCCTCACAGTGCAATCACTCCAGCTTCCTGTTAACAATTTATCTTACAATCTGACTTGCTGAACCGTATTAACATTCATTCCTCTAACTCTTTTCCTTCCTATTCTGCTTCTCGTAGCCTGCCTCTATGACTATCTTTAGGTAATCTGAGATTTGTGCAACATTTTATATAACAAGAGATAAAGCTTCAGCAGCAAACTTCAGACAGCCTACCTCAAAGACTATTGTCCCACTACACTGATATCCATTGTGATGAAGTACTTCAAGAGGTTGGTCAGGAAGCATATCAACTCCTGCCTGAGGAGTGACTTGGATCCACTCCAAGTTGCCTACCGTCACAAGTCAACAGCAGGTGACATTTCAGCTGCCCTTCACCCAGCTCTGGAACACTGGGACAATGAAAATGCACACAGCAGGATGCTCTTCATTGACTACAGCAGTATTTTTTTTGAAAACCCGTTGATTTGAATGAATACCTCCCCAGTTTCAGCTTAGCGTAGTCAGTAACAACACTTGGGGCTTGTCCCGGATACATTTATGGCGCATTACACGACCAGCAACCTCAGCACTCTAAGGGGTTAGACCATGGGACCAAGTCCACCCAATAACAATGTCATCACACAGAGTCTACGTGATAAACACAAGCCTGCTAGTTCACATCTGACCATTCCTAATGGAAGCAGACTTGCTAACAATAATGTGAATCAAGTATCAGTAAACCATGATTAAAGCGTTAAAGAATAACCAAAAATATGCATTATCACATGAGACGTCCTGGTATGGTGAGTCTGGGAGACCATTAGGGAAGCCAGATGGTCCTTGTTTGCCAGTCCACTGGAGAGAGTAGGGCTAGAGGTGGCTTGTCCTGGGCTGGGGTGCTGCCTGTATGTGTGAGCGGCTGGGTTGGAGTTAGGAAAGGGCCTTGTTTTCCTGTTGGTGTTTGCTTGCTGTTGTTTTTGTGTTACTCTGTTGACCACCGCGGGCATGCTATGTTGGCGCTGGAATGTGTGGTGACACCTGTTGGCTGCCCTTGGCACATCCTCAGGTTGTGTTGGTTGTTAACGCAGACAATGCATTCCACTGCACGTTTCGATCTACGTCTGAAAAATAAATGCATGCAAATCTGAATCAGAATTAGAGGCATTTGCTTTCCGGAGGGTGGTGCAAGTATGGAATGAGCAGCCAGTGGAAGTGGTGAATTTAAGAGATATTTAGATAGGCACGTACAGTAGATGCAAGGAGTATGGAGAACTATGGTCCAGGTGCAGTCTATGGGACTAGGCAGGTCGATGGGAAGAATAGTTTGGCACAGATTAGATGGGCTGAAGGGCCTGCAGTGGCAAAACTAACATCAAAACAATTGCCTGCATCCGCCACGGGGCTGTTACGCTTACATGACGCACCCTCAGCTCCAGTGAAATGATTGTTCCAAAGAGTCAAATTCCTTAGTTCGATCCTTTATCAGCAATTAGCAAACATACAATCTTGTAACGATAATGTGACAAGCAAAGACATGACCTCCATAGGTCCCAAGCTACAAACTGTCACAAAATAGGCAAGAACACGTAACTTATTCCTTTCGCTTTTACCAGCCCCTCACTCATGTGATTAGTTATATAATAAATGGACAACACAGAATACAAAGCGGGTAGAGAACAGATACATGATTCCTGCATTCAGGACCACTAATTATTATATTAGAATAGTTACAACTACATGCTGCCAAGTCACAGGAGACATGAAATCTCAATATTTACACAAATGCCCTCTTTTGATAAGCAGTCTATCCTGAATTGTTCTCTCCTGACAAACCAGGTTGTTCCTCTTGACTGCATTCAGGAAAATCTGTCTTGAATTGCTGCTGTCAAAGCTCATCCAAGCAAAAAACTGAAGTCACATTAACTATCTGCTCTAGCCGAACATAATCTCTTCCACCACCATGGTTTCCATTCAATGGTCCATTATCAGTCCAACTCAACATTGTTCTGGCTGCATTGGGTCCATTGATAACACTGCGAATCGCTTGCAATGGCTTCAATGCCTTAGGTCTCCTATCAGCAGTTCAAATTCCAACTCAGTTTGTGGAAATAAATATGCTTTAGGTGAGATCACTCCTGAAGATTTATCTGATGAGGAATATTCCCTTTGTGGACAGGCAGAGGTTCCTGTTTATGGATGTGATGCACCATCAATAACTCTCGGAGATGTGAGTTAAGGTAGGCTTTTATTGGCTGGAAGAAAGCACAAGCAGCAAGCTACCACCACACAACATCCCGGAGACTGAGGGAGGAGCAGTGCCTCCAATCGTCTGTGGGAGGAGCCACAGGAGCAGTCTTCGGGATGGGGGGGGGGGGGCATTTCCAGACAGGTATATGTAGTTCACCACAGGATGTTAGGCAGTTCACAAAAGTTTTCACTATCTAATCCAGCTACCTCCAATTCTGAAATGGCTTAGCTGCTCACGACCTACTCTTGACCCATGGACCCATAAGAGAATGCACGTTTCTAGCAGGTCAGGCTTATTCATGAGGCTCTCTGTACAGAACGCTGCTGTATTTCCTTGATCTAAGAAAGCATAAGAAACCGCTTTCTTAGGCTTCACCTGAACTGGGATTATAGGAAGTTTACAATCATGATCACCATTGGATACCAAGGCGGCACTTGTGGCTGTGTTCATTTAATGCTTGTTTCAAATCTGCACCCTTTTTGTCAGCTCTGGGCTCAGTTTCACTTTCCACAATAGCCACAGCAGTAGGAAAGCTAACTCTTTAGGTTGAGAACAAATTTCCGATCCAGTTTTGTTCACATCCTTACTTACTGTCAGCAATGTAGCCTTGAATACTATCCTAAACACTGGGTGTGTAACAATCTTCACTAGCCTTCCAAAAAAATCAGCAACGTCAGTGAAAGCATGGTTGTGCCTTTCTTGCAGTTCATACAGCACCGATCTCCATTCTTTCCCAAATTCATTGGGCAATTTATTGCCAACAATCTTCATATTAGCAGACATGTTCAACTCATGCATGGCCTGCGCTTCTTCCATTGCACTGCACCAACTTCTATGAAAAAGACTGCAGTCTTGAAGAGCTTTCATGTCTTCTGATTTAATATGCTGCCAAGAAAGAGCCTTTTTCATCTAGGCTGCCACAATTTTGTGCACATCACCAAAATATTCCTGCTTTGGCTCTGAGATATCAGGCTGGCTCAATTGTAACTCTTGAGGGTAACCTCAGATGTACTGTTTGAGAAAATAAAGACGGTCACCATAATCGTCAGTCTTACTTTCAATGCTGTTCTTGAAAACCTTCACAAATGAATGGTACTGCAAAGGATTGTTGTTGAAGATTTGAATTTCTCAGCAGGTAGAGATGCAATGCATTGCTGTTGCATCACCGTGCTTGTTATTTCCTTTCACGCCCTTATGCCTCCAGTGCAACATTCAGACCTTCATCATCTGAAACATCAATGTTCTCAGAAGCACCGTGTGCTTTTGGATATGGCATAGAGTCAGAGTGCCTGCTTGGTACAGGCTGACAGTGAACACCCTGAACCTTGGGGTTCAAACTTGTGACTCATAGACTTTTGATTTTCAAATGTATCCACATTGACATCGAGTAGGTTGGATTTTCTCTGTTCTACATCAACATAGGAACTCTCACCATAGAACTGTCCTGCTGGAGCACGTTTAGCACCCACAGCACTTGAAACCCTTAGCACTTTAACTCTGGCCATCTTGGCTGCAATTTCTTCCTGAAATTTAAACTACTCTCTCTCTCTCTCTCTCTCTGAAGCTGTTCTTTGTCTCTTTGAAGCTGTTTCACATTTTCCTCCAAGGCTTGCTTATCCCTCACTCAGCTAAATCAGCCCCCACTTTAATGTGGTATCAGATGCACGGGACATCGATATGCGAGCAACTAATGGTAGACACCATGTCTTCAGCGTAAACGTCTTTCTGTAACACATCACCTTTATACGTTGTCACGGCCTGTTCTTTGTCTTCATAAATATTTTTATTTTCTCCCAGGGAACTGACCTTCAACATCGCATGTTTGCTTCAACCATTGTTCAGCCTCTTTTGTGACTGTACTAATAAGTGCATTGATGTTTACAAAGTCTTCAATATGTTTATCCCACTCTTCAGACACTAAAGAAAACAACAAGTTATGTTAAGCTAGCAGCACCTTCACCAAGATCTTAAATCATCTAAATGAGACCGCACTCCTGAAGTATCTTCTTGTTCTTCCTGCAAAAGGTTTCTAATTGATGATATTAAATCTTTAATCCTCTTAACAGCTTTATTGCAATTCTTTTGAAGGCTGTCAACTCTGTTCACCAGAGCTTTCCCAGTTAGTTTAATTTGTCTTTTAGCTCTGCCTTCAAAGTCATTTGCCTTCCATGTGTGCAGAACAGACAAAACTATGGCAGTGTAGCAATGTGCTACACACAGCGCTGAAATAACGACACGTAAGTCATTTCGAGACTAGTTTATTCAAACTTCGCGGCGCTGGCATTTAATCTCTAGCGCCCGCCCTCTCTGGGCGGAAATGACTTCAGAGGTGCATTACCAAAGTCTCCCCCCCTCCCCCCCCACCCCCGTGCGCTGGCTATTTGTGAGCGGTTCGCCTGTGCAGAAAGTGGGTCGCCACATAACGCCCCCCCAGAACTGGCGATACACCCTGGTTTGGGAGATCTGCCTCTGCCCCGCGGTGCCTGAACCTCGACTGGCTGCGCCAAGTCCACATGGGCTGGTTTGAGTCAGTCCACCGTGAAAATCTCCTCTCTCCCCCCAATGTCCAGAACGTATGTGGACCCTTTGTTGTTGATCACCTTGAATGGCCCCTCGTACGGCCGCTGAGCGGTGCCCAGTGTCTGCCCCTTCGTACAAACACAAACTTACAGTTCTTCAGGTCTTTGGGTACATGGGTCAGGGTCCGTCCATGCTTTGAAGTTGGTACGGGGGCCAGGTTGCCGAGCCTTTCCCGTAGCCTGTCCAGGACTGCTGCGGGTTCTTCCTCTTGCCCCCTTGGGGCTAGCATGAACTCTCCTGGGACGGCCAGGGGCGCGCCGTACACCAACTCGGCCGACGAAGCCTGCAGATCCTCTTTGGGCGCTGTACAAATTCCAAGCAGGACCCAGGGAAGCTCGTCCACCCAGGTAGGTCCTCTCAGGCGGGCCATGAGAGCCGACTTCAATTGACGGTGGAAGCGTTCCATTAATCCGTTCGACTGTGGGTGGTAGGCAGTAGTGTGGTGTAGCTGCGTTCCCAACAGGCTGGCCACAGCTGACCACAGGCTGGAGGTGAAATGGGCACCTCTGTCGGAGGTAATGTGGGCCGGTACCCTGAAGCGTGCTACCCAGGTTGCAATCAGTGCTCAGGCGCAGGAATCGGCAGATGTGTCGGTTAGCAGGACTGCCTCTGGCCAGCTCATGAACTGGTCTACCATCGTTAGGAGGTACCGTACTCCTCGGGACACTGGTAGGGGGCCCACGATATCCACATGAATGTGGTTGAACCTCCGGTGGGTGGGTTCGAACTGCTGCGGCGGGGCTTTAGTGTGACGCTGCACCTTGGCTGTTTGGCACTGCGCGCACGTTCTGGCCCATTCACTGACCTGCTTGTGAAGTCCGTGCCATGCGAACTTGCTGGACGGCTGTCCTGATAGATGGGTGCACCAAACCGTGTATGGAGTTGAAAACTCGCTGCCTCCAGGCTGCCGGGACGATGGGGCGAGGTTGGCCGGTAGCCACGTTGCACAGGAGGGTCCTCTCACCTGGGCCTACGAGAAAGTCCTGCAGCTGCAAACCGGAGACTGCGGTCCTGTAGCTGGGCATCTCGTCGTCTGCCTGCTGTGCCTCCGCCAGTGCTGCATAGTCCACCCCCAGGGACAGGGCCTGGACAGCTGGTCTGGAGAGTGCGTCCGCCACGACGTTGTCCTTTCCCGAGACATGCTGGATGTCCGTCGTGTACTCGGAGATGTAGGACAGATGTTGCTGCTGGTGAGCTGACCAGGGATCTGATTGCAACGTGAAGGTCAACGGTTTGTGGTCCGTGAACGCGGCGAATGGCCTGCCTTCTAAGAAGTACCTGAAATGCCAGATTGCTAGATAGAGTGCCAACAGCTCCCGGTCGAAAGCACTGTACTTGAGATCAGGTGGTTGTAGGTGCTTACTGAAGAACGCCAGGGGTTGCCAGCGCCCCTCGATGAGCTGCTCCAACACCCCACCGACTGCTGTGTTGGATGCATCCACCGTGAGTGCAGTTGGAACGTCCATTCTGGGGTGCACCAGCATTGCTGCATCTGCCAAGGCTTCCTTGGCTTTAACGAAAGTGGCCACGGCCTCCTCGTCCCAAATAATGTCCTTGCCTTTACCCGACATCAGGGTGTACAAAGGGCACATGATACGGGCTGCTGAGGGGAGGAAACGGTGGTAGAAGTTCACCGTACCAACGAACTCCTGCAGGCCTTTGACCGTGTTGGGCCGGGCAAAGTGGCGGATTGCGTCTACCTTGGCGGGCAGAGGTGTTGCCCCATCTTTGATAATCCTGTGGCCCAGGAAGTCGATGGTATCGAGACCGAACTGACATTTGGCCGGGTTGATCATGAGGCCGAAATCACTCAGGCGGGAGTAGAGCTGCCGGAAGTGGAACAGATGCTCCTGATGACTACTGCTGGCTATAAGGATGTCATCCAAACAGATGAACGCAAAGTCCAGGTCGCGTCCCACTCTATCCATTAGCCGCTGGAACGTCTGTGCGGCATTCTTCAGGCCGAACGGCATTCGGAGGAACTCGAACAGGCCAAACAGGGTGATGAGTGCTGTTTTGGGGATGTCTTCAGGGTGCACCGGGATTTGATGGTATCCCTGGACAAGGTTTACTTTGGAAAAGATTCTTGCCCCATCCAGGTTTGCTGCAAAGTCCTGTATGTGCGGCACGGGGTAGTGGTCTGGTGTGGTAGCCTCGTTCAGTCTGCGGTAGTCGCCGCATGGTTTCCAACCTCTGCCTGCTTTGGGCATCATGTGCAGGGGGGAGGCCCATGGGCTGTCGGACCTCCGTATGATCCCCAATTCCTCCATCCTCTTGAACTCCTCCTTCGCCAGGCGGAGCTTTTCCGGGGACAGCCTTCATGCGCGGGCGTGGAGGGTGGCCCCTGGGTCAGAATGTGGTGCTGTACCCCATGTCTGGGCATGGCTGCTGTGAACTGCGGTGTCAGAATCGATGGAAAGTCCGCCAGGATTCCGGTGAACTCGTTGTCCGACAGCGTGATGGAGTTCAAGTGTGGGGCCGGCAACTTGGCTTCGCCCTGGGAGAACGTCTGGAAAGTCTTGGCATGTACTAGTCTTTTCCCTTGCAAGTCGATCAGCAGGCTGTGAGCTCACAAGAAGTCCGCCCCCAGGAGTGGTTGGGCCACGGCGACCAGTGTGAAGTCCCACGTGAACCGGCTGGCGCCGAACTGCAGCTGCACTGTGCGGGTGCCGTAGGTCCGTATCATGCTGCCATTTGCGGCCCTCAGGGTGGGTCCTGGCTTCCTGTTGCGCGTGTCGTACCCCGTCGGGGGCAAGATGCTGATCTCCGCTCCAGTGTCGACCAAGAAGCCGTGTCCCGACTGTTTGTCCCAGACGTACAGGAGGCTGTCCTGGTGGCCAGCAGCCATAGTCATTAACGGCAGCTGGCCCTGGCCCTGGCCCTTGCAGGGCGGGTGACAATGGCAGGCTTTTGTGCCCCACCGCTGGTGGTAGAAACACCACTCTTCACTGGCCTCCTCACTCCTGCCTCTGTGTTGTGTGCGTCCCCTCGCAGGGTCTGGTCTGGTCTGCTGTTGGGTGCGTGGCCTGGTAATCTGACGGACGGACACCACGCTCTCCCTCTTGGCTTTCCACAGCATGCCTGCCCGGACCGCCACCTTCCAGGGGTCGCTGAAATCTGCGTCGGCCAGCAGCATATGTATGTTCTCGGGCAGTTGCTCTAGAAATGCTTGCTCGAACATGAGGCAGGGCTTGTGTCCATCAGCCAGGGCCAGCATCTCATTTATCAATGCTGACAGCAGCCTGTCTCCCAAACCGTCCAGGTAAAGCAGGCGGGCACCCCGCTCACGCCGTGAGAGGCCAAAGTTCCCAATGAGCAGCGCCTTGAATGCTTCATATGTGAAATCCGCAACCTGGGTGGCCGTCTCCTGGTCAAGGGTGTTCACCACGTGGTAGTAATGCGTGGAATCAGAGGATATCTGCCGAATCTGGAACTGGGCTTCTGCTTGGCTAAACCACACACGTGGTCCAGAAAGTCGGCAGTTTTAGCGAAACTGCATGAACAGATGAAGAGTCGGTCATCTTTGGTCCAAATCCCATTTGGACCGTTGGGGCCACCAATGTAGCGAAGTGCTACACACGGCGCTGAAATAACGACACACAGTCGGTAAGTCGTTTTGAGACTAGTTTATTCAAACTTCACGGTGCTGGTATTTCAATCCCTAGCACCCGCCCTCTCCGGGCAGAAATGACATCAGAGGTGCATTACCAAAGTCTCCCCCCGCGCGCTGGCTATTTGTGAGCCGGTTTGCCTGCGCAGAAAGTGGGTCGCCACAGCAGTTTCAATTCAGCTTCTCAACAATGGAAATTCAATACTTCAATTCTTCAGCATTTCAACAGAATTAAGGGTCAAACACTTCAGGCAAACATCACTATTGAGCCTTACAGTCCAACCCAGCAACATTGCCCACTTCAAAGCTTTGTTTCAAATCCAAAACACACAGAGTGAAACAACAAAAAAGGTAGTTACTTGCCACAAGCTGCTGCAGGCTGGTGCATCCAACTTCTCGGGCACATCCGAGTGCTGACATTCATTTGGTATAAATGTCGAAATCTTTGCTGGCAAAATGTAGCGCCAAAACAAGTCCAAAATCAAAACAATTACCGCTAGCCTGTAACCACCATGGGGTTGTTATACTCACGTGATGCACCCTCTACTCCAATGAAATGAATGTTCCAAAGCGATGAATACCTTATTTTGATTCTTTATTAGCAATTACAAAACATACAATCTTGGTCTCCAGCCACAAACTGCCACAAAATAAGCAAGGATATGGAACTTATTCCCTTCACTTTTATTACAAGCATACTAATGTGACAAGTTACCAGAATAAACATAATAAATCCTGCAACACAGAATACAAAGCAGATAGAGAACAGATATATGTCTCCTGCAGGGCTTATTTCTGAATTGTAGTGCCCTATCATACTGTGACTCTCTGAATCTGAATCTGAATTCTGCACTATCATCCTCTTGAAGCTTATCACTAAGTTCCAAGACCTGGGCCTCTATACTTACCTAAGGAATTGGATCTTTGATTTCTTTACTTACAGACCCCATCCAGTATGGATTGGCAACAACATCTCCACAAAACTCACGATCATCACAGGTATAGCTCAAAGCTGTCTTTTTCGCTCCTGCTCTACTCATTGTATACCTATGATTGTGTGGCTAACCAGCTTCACGCTGTGCTTAAGTTTGCTGATAACACCATTGTTGTGGGCTGAATCAAAGATTCTGACAAATCAGCATATAGGAGGGAGATTGAAAATCTGGTTGAATGATGCCACAACAATCTCTCACTCAATGACAGCAAAATCAGAAAGGTTTTTATCAACTACAGGAGGAAGAAGCTTGAGGTCCTCATTAGGGGATCAGAGGTGGAGGGAGGCAGTAGCTTTAAACTCCTTGGCATTATCATATCAGAAGATCAGTGATGCACCATCAATAACTCTCTGAGACGAGATATAGGCTTTTATTGACTGGAAGAAAGAACAAGCAGTAGTTGACCACCATACTACATCCTGGAGACTGAGGGCCGGGCTCAGGCCTCAATTGCCTCTATACTGGGGTCTGTGGGAGGAGCCACAGGAGCAGTCAGTGGGGGGGGGGTGTCCAGACAGGTCTATGTAGTTCACCACAATCAGCATTGTAGTTCCATCACAAAGAAGGCAAGACATTACCTCCACTTTCTGTGAAGTTTGCATAGATTTGGCATGCCATCAAAAATGTTGCCAAACTTCTACAAGTGAACAGTGGAGAGTATCCTAACTCATTGCATTATGGCCTGGTATGGAAACACCAATGTCCATGAATGAAAAAGTCTACAGAAAGCAGTGGATGCAGCCCAGTCTACTCCAGGCAAAGCCATCCCGAACATTGAGCACATTAAGCATATATACATGGAGCACAGGCACAAGAAAGCAGTAATCATCATCAAGGACTTCCACCATCCTGGCTATGCTCTCTTCCTGTGACTATCATCGAGCAGGAGATACGGGAGCCCAAGATCCACACCTCCACTTTCAAGAACAGTTATTACCCTCAACCATCAGGCTCCTAAACTGGCATGGATAACTTCATTCATCTCAACTCTAATTGATTCCACAACCTACAGATTCACAATGAAGGACTCTTTATGTCTCATGTGGTCAGTATCATTTTTATTGGCACAGTTTGTTTTATTTTTGCACATTGTTTGTTTGTCAATGTTTGTTTATCTAGTTTTTGTAATTTCTGTAGTATTTCTTTATTTTCCTGTAAATGCCTGCAAGAAAATGAATCTCAAGGTAGTATATGGTAACATATATGTATGCTGATAATAAGCTTGACTTTGAAACAGATTTGCGCTGTAAAAACTTTTATTTTGGTGGAGAAGGATGATTGGTGTGGGAAACAAACTTAAGCTTTTGACCAGTGCGCCTTCGTATTACACCCAGGTGCCAATTCAATACTCTTGGTGTCATTTGGCTACATGATTTATTATTTATTCAGTGTGTGACCTTCTGACACATTTGAACCTTTCTTCTCTCAGAACTGCAAGGAGCTACATGGTATACTATTGAATGGCTGAACTTTTGCACGTCATTGGAGTGTTAAAAAGCTGGAGATTTGTGTGACCTGCAGTTGCACACTGACTACGGTTCTTTGCGGGAATGGGACCCGCTTTCGGGGTTTCATAACCAGCCCTTGTTGCTCGGCACATCAAGGGCTCGGCCTAAGAATCTGGCTCGGATTTGGAAGCCTAGGATCTCTGGGCTCTGGAGATGGGCGGATGGAGGGTTGGTGTCACGACAGGAGAGCTGCGCATCATCAGCGGAGTCAGAATATCTGCAGTTGTCTGCCCAGATTTTTGGGCACAGAGGTCAAAAAAAGCAATGCAGCAGACCTCTAATATCGTAAACCAGCCAGTTGTTTGTCATGTCTCTCCCCTTGCTGGGAAAACGGAGACACCTCTTTCTCCTGTGGAGAACCTGTGGTATGTCGAATACCAGGTGAAATGCGAAATCTTTGGGGTGACTGCAAATCTGTATTTTTGCTGTTGCTTTGCTCACGCTTGAGTGATTGGTGGTGGGTGCCGAAGCTTTTTTTTTGCCAGTGGGGGGAGGGGGGATTGTTGCTTGCTGCTGCTTATGCACGGGAGGGGGGAAGCTGGGGGGACTTTGGGGTTCTAACATTTGACTTTCGTTCATTGGGGCACTCCTCTGTTTTGGTGGATGGTTGTGAAGAAAAAGCATTTCAGGATATATATTGTATACATTTCCCAGATATCAAATTGTACCTTTGAACCTTTAATGTTACTTCTTATTCTCTGCACTTTCTCATCAACTCATAGTTGCCAACTAAGTTATAAACCCATTGGTTGGAATGAGGGTGGAAACTGGAGCACCAAGAGAAAGCCTTTGCAAAAAAAATGAGGAAATCTACAGATGCTTGTAATCCAAAGCAACAGACACAACATGCTGGAGGAACTCAACAGGTCAGGCAGCATCTATGGGAAAGAGTAAACAGTCAATGTTTCTGGCCTAGACCCTCTTCAGGACTCTTCTATCGATGTTGCCTGGCCTGCTGGAAACCTATGTGGTCTCAGAGAGAATGTACAAACTCCACAGAGATATAGCACTCAGGTCAGGAGAGAACCTGCAACACTGTCTCTACTGGCTATCTCATCCTCTTGTGCTGTGAGTGTGGCCATGAAGGGATGCAAAAATAAGGATGAAAATGTTACATTACAGGTATTTCCAGAGAAAAAAAATGCACAGTGGAAAATATTGAGGTTAAATTTTTAAAAAGTCAAGGGAGGAAAAGTAGACTATACTAAAAATATAGATGATCAAATTTTGTTCAGGTCTGCCTAAAAACACACCCCTATGATTGGTTTGGTGGGATTCTGTCATCATATTAACTATTCTAAGGTGGTCCAATAGAATCCAGCCAAGTACATAGAACTTGGATAGTGAGACCACCCAGTGCAAGTTGGTGCTGCTTGCTAATGTGTTCTCTACAGCCAGAAGGCTGCTTGAACCAGTAGTGAATTGGCTATACGTAAACCTCAGTGCTGGGGAAGGAAAATTCCGACATTAGGTGGAAGTGGAATTTCTGTGGGGATTGCCAGCTGCGAAGTTGGTTCGACTTTGCTCTGAACTATAATGTGTCAGTTATGGCAGGTCCCAGGGCTGGGTGGGGCTCACGCAGCTGGGTAAAGAAACTACCGTTGTCACTTCTCCTGGCAGCAAAACGCCCCAGAAACCAACTTCCATCTACGCAGGAACTCAACCCATTCCGCATGGAAAATTACTTTGATCAAGAAAAATGAATGAAGCGGCAGAATGCAGCTCTGCAGAAAATCTGCTGACTTGAACAGCACAGAAACAGGCCTTTCAGCCCATTGAGTTCATGCTGACCATCTAACATCCATTTACGCTGATCTCTTTATTCTCCCTACATTCCCATCTGCTCCTGTCAGAGTTACCACGCACCTAATCACAACAAACATTTTACGGTGGGCAACCAACCTGTAGGTTTCACGTATTCTGTGTTGTGGATTTACTCTGTGTATTATGGTAACTAGTCACATTAGTGTGGGTGTGGTAAAAGTGAAGGGAATAAGTTTCGTATTCTTGCTTATTTCATGCAGTTTGTAGTTTGGAACTGTGGAGATTATTTCTTTGCTGATCACTTCATACCATTTAATATTGCTTCATGATTGTATGTTTGCTAATTGCTATTAAAGGAACAAAATAAGGGAATTGACTCTTTGGAACAATTATTTCATTGAAGCTGAAGTTGCAGCACATAACTGTAGTAACCCTGATGTTGCAGGCTGGTGGCAATTGTTTTGTTCTGATTTTGAATCAATATTTTTGCCACTACATACCGATCAAAGTCGATGTCTTTGAGATGTAGGCGGAGACTTGAAAACCTGGAGGTCACAGGGAGAGTTTGCAAACTCCACATAGATAGCAGATTGAACCCAGGTTGCCAGAGCAGTTTGGCAGTAGCTCTGCTAGCTGCACCCCTGTGCCATCTGTTCCTGAGGAAGTGGGGAATGTCTCAGAAACTATTGTGTCATACTTGGGTAATATCAGGACAATAAGATGAATACGGAGTGTGTTCTTAATGGTGAGCCACTTCACATCTTCATTCTGTTTAAGGTCATCAGCAGCTTTCTATCACACACTTTGGCCACACACCTGAAACAACCTCAGATTGCCCTCTCTTACAGCCTACTTGTTACCTAAAAGCCTAATCCTCGATTCCTTATTGTTGTGGGAGAAGTCATTGATTATTTAGAAGCAGAACATCCACAGACAGTAAGTTTTTGCACCTGTTGGGAGCATACAAAACCTGTAAACTTACAATAGAAGATGGTCCTCATCATCATGAGGTGCTGTATCATATTGATATGGGTAATCTTGATCATAATTGCCCTTGGCAGATTTTTCTACAGAAGTGGTTTCCCATTGCCTTCTTCTGGGTAGTGTCTTTACAGGACATGATCAACACTCTTCAGAGATTTTCTGCCTGGTGTCAGTGGCCACCTAACCAGGATTTGTGATATGCACCAGCTGCTCATTTGACCATCCACCACCCACTTCCATAGCTTCACCTGACCCTGATCGGGTGGTGGTGGTGGGGGGGTGCTAAGCAGGTATTATACCTTGTCCAAGGGTGATCTGCAGGCTAGTGGAGGGAAGAAGCACCTTAACACCTCCTTTGCTACAGACGTATCTTCACCCTGCCACTCATAATAGAGATGGTGTTATCTCTAAAGATTACACTTGACTATTTTGGCTTGTGTATATTTTGCAGTTTGCTTCGGGGTTTTGACAGCCTAGAGAACATCTCAGATGAGCTCAGATGTGAGGGAATATCCTTGAGAAGGTGTAGGTGATTTTCCTTAGTTATCTGTGACAGTCCTTGTGACAATGGTACTCCCACATCGTTTTCAGTCTGGCAGTTTGTTTCCTTTGATTGATTTAGTGAAACTGAAGGATCTTGGCTCAGGATCAGTAACTCAGGCCTCTTGATGTCCAGTAACACATTCACTGTGCTATTCTACCCTTTAAAGAATCTGGGGAGAGCAAAGACACAGATTAGATCTAAATACTGTAATAGAAATTGTGTTTTTTTTCTGCTTTCAACATTTAATTGATTTAAATAATGTCTATGTTCAGGCTTGACAATCTGCTGGTAAGACAAAATCAAAAATGAGGTACCCTAAGACTGTAGCCTGTACTCACTCCCACTGCTGTTTGCGATAATGGGGATGTGATAGTTGAACTAATCTGTGGGCTTTTGTAACAACAGAATGTGAATTACTTGTTTATTATTATTACTTTGTGCTTCTTTTTGTACTTGCACAATTGGTAGTATTTTTCACTTGGATGTTTGTCCATTTTTGTGAGTAGTTTTTCATGGATTCTATCGTGTTTCGTTGTATTTACTGTGAAAGAGAAAATTAATCCCAGGGTAGTATATGGTGACAAATACTGTATGTACTTCAATAATAAGTTCACTTTGAACTTTTTCTACCCTCTAATAAGGAATGTGATGGACAAGCAACACAACCTGAAACAGGCTTGCTTATGAAAATATGGTTTTCTCTTTGACAATCTATGTCTCACAGGGACCAGAGAATCTGCATTAAAGGGTCCAATCATTATTTTCGGCACTTACTGTCTTCAGTTTCAACACATGTAGATTTATTTTTAATACCATCACCTCTTTCAATTTCATTTCTCCTTTCATCTGAAGTATGTCAAATTTCTTTTCAAAAATTTTAATAACGTAAGGATCTGTGATTGAAATGAGGCAGAAAATTCGCCGGTAAATGGATCAGTGCTGTGCGCACATTCTCCTGTGTTCAGAAACTTCACATCCAATTGGCGAAATGGCAGACAAATTCAAATGAAATCAAGCAGCAGAAAAGCTTGAGGGGCTTTTTTGATTTTCAGATCCGAAAGGTCCCTTGTTCCGTCTTTGGTGTGAATAATATACTTCTTTGGACGTATGGCATTTTCAAAAACACAAGCTCACAATCCATTCAAACCTCCTTGCAAATGTCCTTAAGCCCGCGAGGAATGTCACAATTTTATATTCTTCTCTGGTGATTAAAATATTGCAAAAACCAGATTCTTCATAGGGAGTAATTTATTGGGATTACTTATCAGTACAGAAAAATCCAAAATGGTGCACAATACTGATTGCTCTATGTTATGATCTACTTCTATGTTTCTGCATTGGACTACTATGTTTAGGTCTGTGGACCTTTTCAGACTTATGGCTTTTATATTCTATGTTTATTATTGCCTGTTCCTTTTCCGTTTTCTTGTGCAAGGAGCAAGTGTTAGAGGGTTGATGTCCTGTTTTGTTCTATTAGCTTTTTGTGTGGGGGAGGGGTTGTTATTGGGAGCTGATGTTTGTTTTGTTTTGTGCAGGGAAGGGGTGGGTTGATGTTCAGAATGCCATTCTCTTTTGTGCAGGAGGGTGGTTTGATGTTTCTCTCTGAACAACTTTCTTGTCCTTTCTTTGTTTCGTGGCTATCTGGAGAAGACAAATTTCAGAGTTGTATACGGATACATGCGTTGATAACAAGAGAAACCTTGAATGTTTTTTCTTGAGCCTTTGAAACAAGCTCAACCTGTTCCAGCTTGAGACTAGACTATATCCCATATCATTGCCAAAGAAACAGAAGCAGGAGTGAGCCATTGAGCTCTGAGAGGAGTGAAGATGAAAGGGCTGGATCTGAAACATCGACAGTCCATTTCCTCCCCAGATGCTGCTTGACCTGCTGAGTCCATCCAGCAGTTTGTATTTTTTTTGCTCTTAGTTTTCTGAGCAAACTGCATTATTTAGAAGATCATGGCTGAACTTTGACCTTAACCCTGTACCTGTCCATATGCACCACACATGTCTTTATTCCTTTAATATCAGCAGTTTAGTCGATTCCTATCTTGAATATCCTATGTAATGGAGTATCCCAATTCTCTAGGGTGGTGAGTTCAGATTCTCATTACTTTGACAGCACATATTTTATTTTATCTCATCCATGGCTAGCCCTTTGTTCTAGTTCTTGTATCCACTGTAGGGGAAACATTTCCCTGCTACACTTCTCTGCAACTCATTCAAAAAAATTATACACTCAGTGGACACTTTAGTAAGTACGTCCTGTACCGAATAAAGTGGCCACTGGGTGTATGTTCATGATTTCCTGCTGCTGTAGCCTATCCACTTCAAGATTCGATGCGTTGAGCATTCAGAGCTGCTGGCTGTTTGAGTTACTGCCACTTACCTGTCAGGTTGGACCAGGCTGGCCATTCTCCTTTGACTTCTCACATTAACAAGGCATTTTGCCCCCCCTGCAGACTTGCCACTCACTGGATGTTTATTGTTTTTCCCACTGTTCTCTGTAAACTCCTCTGTTGTGCATGAAAATTCCAGGAGATCAGAAATTTCTGAGATACTCAAGCCACCCCGTCAGGCACCAACAATCATTCCACAGTCAAAGTCACTTAGATCACACTTCTTCCCCATTCTGATATTTAGTCTGAACAACAACTGAAACTCTTGACCATGCCTACATGTTCTTATGTATTGAGTTGCTGCCACGTAGTTGACTGATGAGATATTTGCATTAATGAGCTGATGTATAGATGTGCCTAAAAAAAAAATCACTACTGAGTGTATGTTTCAATGAGTTCACTCTTGTTCTTCCAAATTTTAAGGCCTAGTCTCCTCAATTTACCTCAGCGACATGTCAATCCAGGAATGGCAGAGAATTGTTTCTCCCTTTGTCATGTGACTGATTTTCTGAGCTCTGGCCTAGATTCCATCCACTTTAAAGCTCAGCTGACTCACCAAGACTGTGCTCATTATCCTGCAGTAGACAGGCATATACCAACAACTCAAACTGTTGATTCTCAGTCTTTGATTTAGAATCTCTTCAAGGCTAGGTTCCCCTCTTTTTATTTAACACTTTAGTTCTATAAAGAGTTTATTGAAATCTATTCTGGTTTACTATCCACCTGTATCAGTCTTGCCTTCAGCCATTGTGGGTGAACGGTGGCTAATTTCCCCTCTGTCGCATCACATTCCTCACATAAAGCAGCCTTTGAAACATTGCTTTATTTGGCCACAACTCCTAATGTCTTCTACTTGGCTTCCTCTTCCTTGATCATCTGCTTTGTTGGGATATTTTACCCTGTTAAAGTTGTTCCTTCCGTTCCGAAACACAAGTGATATTGTAGATGCTGGAAATTCAGAACAACATACAGAAATTGCTGGAAAATCTCAGCAGGTCAGGCCCTATCTATGGAAATCAATAAATAGCTGATGCCTTGGGCCAAGACGCTTCATCAGGACTGGAAAGGAAGGGAGGAAAAGCCAGAATAAGAATGCGGGCGGGGGGTGGGTGGGGAAGGGAAGGAAACAAGCTGGAAGCGATAGGTGAATTCAGGTGGGAGAGGGGTTAAGATGGGAAAAGCTAGGAGGTGATAGGTGGAAAAGGTAAAGGGCTGAAGAGTGGACCATGGAAGATAGTGAAGGAGGAGGGGCACCAGGGGAA
The DNA here is from genome assembly GCF_030144855.1 of Hypanus sabinus. Taxonomy (NCBI): domain Eukaryota; kingdom Metazoa; phylum Chordata; class Chondrichthyes; order Myliobatiformes; family Dasyatidae; genus Hypanus; species Hypanus sabinus. Next base: position 19,277,744 of record NC_082717.1, on the reverse strand, counting down.
GGTGATAGGCAGGTGAAGAGAAGAGGAGGGCTGAGAGGGGAGCCAGAGTGGTGAGTTGTAGTGGGAGGTGGAAAATTACTGGAAGTTGGAGAAGTCGAGGTTCTTGCCATCAGGCTGGAGGCTACCCAGATGGAATATGATGTGTTGCTCCTCCCAACCTGAGAGTGGCCTCATTGTGGCTGTAGAAGACGCCATGGACGGACATGTCGGAATGGGAATGGAGACTGGATTGAAATGGTTGGCCATGGGAAATCCAGTTCAGGTTGTTAATTGCACAACTTTAATGCTTTTGATTGACAATGACACCATCACTGATTAAGCTGGCAAAGAACATGGCTGCCAGACCGAGTCTGTGGTAGTTATCAGCTGAAGGAATAACTTACTTCATACTCCCCAGTTTGACTGTGCAAAATCCATAATTCACAGCTGCATTAGTAGAGGTATCAAATGTGCAATACTGTGGCAACAAAGATCCGTCTTTTTCCCCAATCTAACTGCACTATCCATCATGCTGTGCGGCACTGGAATTGTACTAATTGTGATAGACCTAGAACAGATCTGGCATTCCAGCTTATCACTGAGCATCTATGAGTCACTGTGGCTCCTCAGTAGCAACCAAGTCAAGACAAGTTTATTGTCTTTTAACTATATACCATCAAACAAGACATTTCACCAGACCAGGGTGTAAAACACTAGTACACATAACGCATATATAACACACAATTCTTACTTCCCTAAGTTATGAGGTCTACAAATGAATTATGCATAAATAAACACAGTAAAGTTAATAAATTAAATATTGTAGGGCGTACGTGATGCAGCAGGAAGTTCCGAAGCCTAATGGCCCATGGCTACTTAGACAGCACCTAGCAAATCTAGAAGGACATGGTTTCAGGTATATGAAAACATTAGTGACAGGATTTCCCCCAAATTACACACCAAGCTAACTGTACTGTATTGCTGTACCAGTGGGAGTTCCTTCACCTGAAGGACTGCAACAGCTCAAGAAGGTAGCTCACCAAAAATTGGAAGATTTAAAGTACATTTACTGTCAAAGTATCTACGTAGTATACAACCCAGAGATTTGTCTTTCCACAGACAGCCATGGAACGAAGAAAACCATGGAATCCACTCAAAGAAATCATCAACCCTCCCCCCACGACAAAAAAAAACCAAAGCATGCTAACGCAGAGAAACACAGAAGGTAAAACACAACATCAAAGGAGTCCAGGCATATTCAGTTCTGCTGAGTTCAGATCAATCTAGCGCTGTGTTGTTCATTATCTGCAAGCTGTCCTGATCAAAATCACTCAAAATAGCAACTTAAAAAAGAGGCGGCCAGATACCACCACACACACAATGGCAATTATGGATGGGCAGTAATGCTGGCCTTGCTATTGCACTCAATCCCTAAACTAATTTAGTAAAACAGCAAAATAGCAATAGAGTAATATGTATATTTACAGGATCTTTTATCGATATTTCTCTCTCATGTTTGTTGCACTCAGTACTATTAAATAATGGATTGTGAACTTACTGAATATTGAGTCATATAATTAATGTATTTACAACACCCTTGTCGGGAATATATATACAAATACTTGCATTACTCATGGTTACATTTAGTTTTTGTACATATAGCACTTAAAGCAACATGAAAAATTAAATATCAATAATCCACCATTTATAACTGCGTTATACTCTGGTTTGGTAACACATTTGCAAATTATATTCTACAACAACTATAATTGAAGCACCTAAAAAATGCACCATTTCTTTCATTGCTGTTCCAATATAGAATTAACCTTTGGAATTAAAATAGCAGACAAGGATACTTAATATAGAAATGTTGTGTGAGTGCACTATCTTTTCTGAAATATAACCTTGAGGCCAATTTGTCTTATTATGATGCACAGTATGTGCAGTTATGCTCCTTGTTAATAGTTCTCAGACAAGAAGAAGCCCAGTCAGCTGTTGTTAGTGCTCACTTTTGCTTTTCTGAATATTGACAGGCTGCAAATAACCTTTATCACACCACTATGTTCTTCACTGATGCGTATGCCTGTTCACACCTCATTTCAGTCCTCACTCCAACATGTTTGTGAGATCTGACATCAAATTTAAATAAATGTTTTTCATCAGACAGCAATTTCCCCTTATTATACTATTGATGCTTTTTTATACTATTGCAAAACAATCCACTGATCTACACAATGTTTAATCCAGCTGAACCATTGTAACTTTATTTGTCTCCACTTCCTCCAAAACATCTTTCCATTCAGAGATCTGACACTTGACCGCTTCATTGCATAGCACCAAATCCAATGTGGCCTCTCCTTTTGTGGGCCTGTCTATATATCGAGTCAGGAATTCTTCCTGGACTCACCAAACAAATTCCATCTCATCGACCCTTTTTGCATAAAGGAGTTGCAGTAAGGGCATTTGAAGTCCCTCGTAACAACAACCCTGATATGTTTGCACCTTTCCAAAATCTGCCTTCTGATCTGTTCCTCAGCCTTCCAGCCTCCCGGACGGCCGTATCTGCACCCGGTGTGTCGAGCTGCAGCTCCTTAGGGACCGCGTTAGGGAACTGGAGTTGCAGCTCGATGACCTTCGTCTGGTCAGGGAGAGCGAGGAGGTGATGGAAAGGAGTTACAGGCAGGTGGTCACACTGGGGCCACGGGAGACAGACAATTGGGTCACAGTCAGGAGGGAGAAGGGGAAGAGTCAGGTACTAGTGTACCTCTGTGGCTGTACCCCTTGACAATAAGTACTCCTGTTTGAGTACTGTTGAGGGGGACAACCTACCTGGCAGAAACAACAGTGGCCGTACCTCTGGCACAGAGTCCAGCCCTATGGCTCAGAAGGGTTGGCATAGGAAGAGGAAGGCAGTAGTGATAGGGGACTCTGGCGATTCTGTGGATGCAGGAAAGAAACTTGGATGGTAGTTTGCCTCCCAGGTGCCAGGGTCCGGGATGTTTCAGACTGCATCCACGATATCCTGCAGTGCGAGGGAGAACAGCCAGAGGTCGTGGTACATATTGGTACCAAAGGGAAGAGGCCCTGAAAACAGACTACAGGGAGTTAGGAAGGAAGTTGAGAAGCAGGACCACAAAGGTAGTAATCTTGGGATTACTGCCTGTGCCATGTGACAGTGAGTATCGAAATAGAATGAGGTGGAGGATAAATGCGTGGCTGAGGGATTGGAACAGAGGGCAGGGATTCAGATTTCTAGATCGTTGGGACCTCTTTTGGGGCAGGTGTGACCTGTACAAAAAGGACAGGTTGCACTTGAATCCCAGGGGGACCAATAACCTGGCAGGGAGATTTGCTAAGGCTACTGGGGAGAGTTTAAACTAGAATTGTTGGTGGGGGGATGGGAACTGAACTGAAGAGATTGGGGAAGAGGATACAGATAGGGAAAGCTTGGAGACAGTGTGTGAGAGAGGATAGGCAGGTGATAGAGAAGGGACGTGCTCAGACTTTTGGATAGGTACATGGAGCTCAGAAAAATAGAGGGCTATGGGTAGCTTTAGTAATTACTAAGGTAGGGACATGTTCAGCACAGCTTTGTGGGCTGAAGGGCCTGTATTGTGCTGTAGGTTTTATAAGTTTCTATGTATCTGTTGCAATTGGAAGGTCCATAGATTACTCCCAAATTCTGACTTTCAGCCCTGCTAACTTGATAAACAATACGTGTGATACTGCCCCAGTTTAGCAATGCCACTCCCCCACCTCATTTACCTGCTACTCTGTCCCTTTTGAAACATCTAGCAGTCATGCCTGCCAAGTCTCCATTTCAGCCGCAACATCATGGTTCCATGTACTAATCCAAGTTCATCATCCTTATTCCTGATATTCCTTGTGTAAAATACTTACTCATCCCACTGACTGCAGTCTTGCCCAATCAGTTGCCTATCCTTCCTCGCAGACTCTCTACACACTGCATCTACTTGTAGACCAACTGCCTGACCCTCTGAATCTAATACCCTGCTTCTTATCACCCTACCAAACTAGCTTAAACCCTCCACAACAGCTCTAACAAATTGGCCCAGAAGGGTATTGGCTCCCCCTCAAGCTCATGTGTAACCCATCCTGTGTGTACTGGTTAGTGGGAAATGGATAGGGAATGCTAAAGGCTGGTGTATTTCCATTTTTATCATTATGTGAACCAACAAAATAAAAAAAAAGCATATTATCATCATCAGTATGTGCCATTTCGTAAAAACTGGGTAATCATGGTCTTTCAATAGCCAAAGAAAATCATGATGTTAAAACATTTCTTTCTATGTCCAAGACAAATTGACATATATCCTTCTCCGTCAACAGTGTATCAGTGTTGGGATCTTTGTTGTCAGTCACGTACATACACTGTTTGGATTAAAAAGTCTGTGGTTCGACAAGTCACTTTGCTGATGACATGAAAATTGGTGGAGTTATAGACAATGAGCTAGATTGCCGAAGTATCCAGAGGGACAGGGATTAGCTGGAAAGTTAGGCAGATAGAATTTATTCTATTTGAGGGTGAGGTAATGTGTTTTTAGCTCATCTAATACTAGCCAGACAAATACAGTAAATAGTAGGGACCTGAGCAGCATTGATATGCAGTGGGATCTTGAGATACAAGTTCACAGCTCATAGAAACATAGAAAACCTAGAGCACAATACAAGCTCTTCAGCCCACAAGGTTGTGCTGAACATGTCCCTACCCTAGAAATTACTAGGCTTACCTACAGCCCTCTATTTTTCTAAGCTCCTTGTAACTATCCAAAAGTCTTTTAAAAAACCCTAACATATCCGCCTCCACCACTGCTGCCGGCAGCCCATTCCACACACTCACCACTCTCTGAGTAAAAAACTTACCCCTGTACCTATTCCTCAGCACTTTAAACCTGTGTCCTCTTGTGGCAACCTTTTCAGCCCTGGGGAAAAGTCTCATGATCAATGCCTCTCGACATCTTATACACCTCTATCAGGTCACCTCTCATCCTCCGTCACTCCAAGGAGAAAAGGCCGACTTTATTCAACATATCCTCACAAGACATGCTCCCCAATCCAGGCAGCATCCTTGTAAATCTCCTCTGCACCCCTTCTATGGTTTCCACATCCTTCCTGTAGCGAGGCAACCAGAACTGAGCACAGTACTCCAAGTGGGGTCTGACCAGGGTCCTATATAGATGCAACATTACCTCTCGGCTCCTAAATTCAATTCCACGATTGATGAAGAACAATACACTGTACGCCTTCTTAACCACAGAGTCAACCTGTGCAGCTGCTTTGAGCGTCCTATGGACTCGGATCCCAGGATCCCTCTGATCCTCCACACTGCCAAGAGTCTTACCATTAATACTATATTCTACCATCATTTTTGACTTTTTCCAAAATAAATCACTTCACGCTTGAAATCGGTGACATAGCTAGACAAAGTCATGAAGAAGGCATCTAGCTTGTTGCTCAAGGACTAAGGTACTGAGATCTGTGTTGGTTATTAATGCAAACAATGCATTGCACTGTATGCTTCGATATACATGTGGTAAATGAATCTAGTCATTGGCTCGGTCACACTAGGAATATTGTGTATAGTTCTGGTAATGCCATAAGTGTTAATGCAACACTATTACAGCTTGGAGTGTCAGAACTTGGAGATTAATTCTGAAGTCATCTGTAAGGAGTCTGTACATCCTCCCCATGGAACACATGGCTTTTCTCCAGGTGCTCTGGTTTCCCTCAACAGTCCAAAGACACACTGGATAGTAGATTAACTGGTCATTGAAAATTGCCCCATGATTAGGCTAGTGTTGAATCTGGGGTTGCTAGGCAGCACGGCTCAAAGGGCAGACAGGGCCTAGTCCGTGCTTTATCTCAATGAACAAATAAATAAATAAAGATAGAAGATATTCACCAGGACGTGGGATTGAATGGAGGGCTCTAGTTACAAGGAGAGTTTATGTAGGCTGGGATTGTTCTCAAAGGAGTGCAATTGGAGAGGGGTTACCCTATAGATGAGTAAAATAACCAGGTGAATAGATAGGGTCAACAATGGCAGTCTTTATCCAAGGTGGCGGAACCAGAAATTAGAACCTAAAGTAATGCCCGTGTTAAGATTTCTACTGCTATGCTGTAGGTATTTCATTTTAGCAATTTTTGCAGAAGTGGCGTGTCATGCTGGTAGAATGTTTTGGTTTCGTCTAAAGATAAGAAGCCCTTCTGTTTAGCTTAGAAATGTTGTGTAGGCCAATCGGCATGGTGGAATCGGGAGAAAGTTCTTGAGGGAGCGGGGTAGAGAGAGATTTGTGACAGACAGTAGTCTGGTTTGGGGTCTTTTTTGCTGGAGCTGTGGAGAGGACAGGAGGGACCATGCCTCAGAACACTGTGCGAAGGAGAGTCCCTGTTGCAAGAAATGCTTTATGCAGGTGAATGGTTCCACGGAGGAAGGGCAACACTCCTGAGAGAGAGAAAGCCAGTTTGCTTGAGATGGTTTTTGAAGGGAGTTTGAAAATGTGGCAGACTGTGGGTCCAGCGCCTGAGTAGGAGATACATCCCCAAATACCCAGTTTTGGAAGATCTCATATCATTATCATCTCCAACATTATGTGCACGTTTAGAGTGGCTTAACTGTAATGGGCACTTTTATTTTTTTCTTTTCATAACGGTTTGGTAACGCTGAAACCAATAGTTAGATGAAGCTAATAATTTTGTGTGGACAGTATTTAAACAGCATTTGTTGAAATTGAGATTTCTTTAATCAGAATCCTATTTGATTGAACCAGAAGTCATACCGACTCTAGTCGTATATAGTTTATGAATGGCGGCCTTCTCATTGCTGTTAGCAGAGCTGGCTAACAGGCCAGGTTTAATTACAAGCCCAGTGAGGGGCTACACCTTCTTTTAATCATTTTAGAAGACATCAGTTTACAGTGAGAGGGGAAGTGTTTAAAAGAGTTTCACACAGAGAGGGTGGTGGATATATGGAACAAATTGACACATGTGGTGAAAGAGGCAAGTACAATCACAGTGTTTAAAAAGCATTTAGAGAAGTGCAAGGCTAGGAAAGGATAGGAGAAATAAGGGAGAAATGAAGGAAAATATGGTTGGCATGGACAGGCATCTCAGTCACTAGATAGGAGCCAGGCTGAAAGGCCTGTTTCCATTCTGGACAACTCTATGACTCTAAAATAACTGTGTTCTGAATCTCGTCTCAGAAAGTGGTTAAAAAGTAGGTATGTGGATCATTATATATGATTAATTTGAGCCTGATGATCAAAAAGTTCAAAAGTACATTTATCGTCAAAGTACATATGTGTCACCATATACACCTCTGAGATTTGTTTCTTGCTGGTGTTCACAGTAAATACAAAAACACAACAGAATCAATGAAAGACCACACCCAACAAAACAAACAACCAATGTACAGAAGACAACAAAATGCAAAAATACAAATGTAAACAAAATAAAATAAATAATAATAAGACCATAAGACAGTGGAGCAGAATTAGGCCATCTGGCCCATCGACTCTGCTCTGCCATTCAATCATGGCTGATCTTTTTTTCTTCTCCTCCTCAACCCTAGTTCCCAGCCTTCTCCCCATAACCTTTGATGCCATGTCCTATAAAGAACCTGTCAATCTTTGCTTTAAATACACCCAACATCCTGGTCTCCACAGCTACCTGTGGCAACAAATCCTGCAAATTCACCACGCTTTGGCTAAAGAAATTTCTCATCTCTGTTTTGAAAGGGCTCTCCTCTATCCTAAGGCTGTGCCCTCTTGTCCTAGACTCTCCCACCATGGGAATCATCCTTTCCACATTTATTCTATCTAGGCCTTTCAACATTCGAAAGGTTTCAATAAGATCTCCCCTCATCCTTCTGAATCCCAGCGAATACAGACCCAGAGCCATCAAACATTCCTTGTATGATAACTCTTTCATTCCTGGAATCATCCTTGCTAACCTCCTCTGTACCCTCTCCAATGCCAAACATCTTTTAATAGATGAAGGACCCAAAACTGTTCACAATACTCAAGGTGAGGCCTCACCAGTGCCTTATAAAGCCTCAGCATCACATCCTTGCTCTTGTATTCTAGACCTCTTGAGATGAATGCTAACATGGCATTTGTTTTCCTCGCCACCAACTCAACCTGTAAGTTAACCTTTAAGGTGTTCTGCACCAGGACATCCAAGTCCCTTTGCATTTCAAATTTTTGGATTTTCTCCTCATTTAGAAAATAGTCTGCACATTTATTTCTACTACCAAAGTCCATGACCATGCATTTTCCAACATTGTATTTTATTTGCCCCTTTCTTGCCCATTCTCCTAATCTCTCTGTCCTTCTGCATCCTACCTGTTTCCTCAGCACTACCTGCCCCTCCGCCAATCTTCTTATCATCTGCAAACTTGGCAACAAAGCCATCGATTCCATCACCTAAATCATTTATATACAGCATAAAAAGAAGTGGTCCTAACACCGACCCCTGCGGAACACCACTAGTCACTGGCAGCCAACCAGACAAGGTTCCTTTTATTCCCACTCACTGCCTCCTACCAATCAGCCAATGCTCTAACCATGTTCGTAACCTTCCTGTAATCCTCTGGGCTGTTAACTTGGTAAGCAGCTTTATGTGTGGCACCCTGTCAAAGATCTTCCGAAAGTCCAAATATGCAACATCCACTGCATCCCCTTTATCTCCTCAAAGAATTCCAGCAGATACATCAGGCAGGATTTTCCTTGAAAGAAACCATGCTGACTTTGTACTATCTTGTCCTGCGTCACCAGGTAGTCCATCATTTCATTCTTAACAATTGACTCTAACATCTTCTCAACCACTAGGGTTAAGCTAACTGGTCTATAATTTCCTTTCTGCTGCCTCCCTCCTTTCTTAAAGACTGGAGTGACATTTGCAATTTTCCAGTCCTCTGGCACCATCCCAGAGTCGAATAATTTTTGAAAGGTCATTTCTAATGCCACCACAATCTCTAACACTACCTCTTTCAGAACCCTAGGGTGCATTTCATTTAATCTGGGTGACCAGTTGCATTCACTCCCATCATTGGAAAGTACTTTGAGAAACCGGTTCTATCACATCTGAAATCCTGTCTGCCCACTACCCTGGACCCCCATCACTTTGCCTATCGCACCAACAGGTCAACAGAGGATACCATCTCCATGGCACTTGACTCTGCCCTGACCCACCTGGACAGCCCCAACTCTTACATCAGAATGCTGTTCATTGACTTTAGTTCCACATTCAATACTGTGACCCCCTTCAAGCTGATCGCCAAACTTCGCCAGCCTGGTATCAGCTCATCCCTCTGCAATTGGACCTTGGACTTTCTGACTAACAGATCCCAATCTGTCAAGTTAGATAACCTCTCCTCCTCCATTCTCATCCCGAACACTGGCGTGCCTCAAAGCTGTGTGCTGAGCCCTCTTCTGTACTCCCTTTTCACCTATGACTGTGTTCCTGCACATGGTTCTAACTTCATAATCAAGTTCACAGATGACACCATGGTGGTTGACCTGATCAGAGGGGATGACGAGATGGCCTACAGGGATAAGGTCCAGCACCTGGCCATGTGGTGTGCCGACAACAACCTGGCCCTTAACACCCAGAAGACCAAGGAGATCATTGTGGATTTCAGGCATGCTGGGAGCCACACTTGTCCCCATCTACATCAACGAAACTGTAGTGAAGCATGTATCAAGCTTCAAGTTCCTTGTTGTCATCCACACTTCTGATGATCTTACCTGGACCCTGAACTCCTCCATCCTGATCAAAAAGGTGCAACAGCACCTTTATTTCCCGCGGAGAATCAAGAAAGCTCACCTCTGTCCCAGGATACTGACGGACTTTTACCACTGTACCAATGACAGCATACTCACCAACTGCATCTCAGTGTGGTATGGCAATTGTCCCGTATCGGACTGCAAAGTGCTCCAGCAGGTGGTGAAAACTACCCAGCAGATTATTGGCACCCAATTGCCCACCATTGAGAACATTTATCATAAACGCTGCCTGGGCAGGGCAAAAAGCATTATCAAGGATGCATCTCACCCTAACCATGGACTATTTACTCTCCTCCCATCCGGTAGGCGCTATAGGATCCTCCGCTCCCGCACCAACAGGCACAGGAAGAGCTTCTTCCCTGAGGTTGTGGCCCTGCTGAACCTCACATCACAGCGCTAAGCAGTATTCCACCCATATTGTACTGTCTCAGTACTATTATATTTGTGTGCTGTAGCACTTACTTTTTATTCACAGTTATTTTGTAAATAACATTATTATTTTGCATTTCTGGTTAGATGCTAACTGCATTTCATTGGCTTTGTATCTGTACTTGACACAATGACAATAAAATCTAATCTAATCTAATTTAATAATGATTTTGACACAGTACCATAAAACATTGAATGACTGAGTAAGGGTGGCCAAGGTCAGCAAATAAATCTTCAAGCATCTTGTTCTCCCAGTTCTCAGGTTCATCAGTGCATCACACTCCACTATGATGCCAATATGACTATTCCCGCTCATGTTTGCTCATGGTCTATGTCCTTCTCTGTCTAAATCCCTTTTACTGAAGTTTGGAATTCAATCCCAATGTCCTCTGTAAGGAATCTGTATCCCCTGTGGAACGTGTGTGTTTTCTCCAGCCGCTCTGCTTTCCTCCCACGGTCCAACAACATACCAGTTAGTGAGTTAATTGGTCATTGTAGAATGTCCCATGATTAAGATAGGGTTAAATTGGGCATTGTCAGGAGTTGCTGGCCTGCTGGGCTGGAAGCACCTATTCATGCTGCATCTCTAAATAAATGAATAGATAGATGTTGCTGTCATACTTGTTTCTAATACTTCCCCAGGTTTCGCATCCCAAACACTTGCCTCATAATAAGCTTGCCCCATGATTCTCCTTTAAACTTACCCTCCTCTAAGCTTAAACTGACAAATTTTGACAGTTCCACTCCAGGTAAAAGACTCCAGCTATCAGGAGGTAACTAATAAAGTGGTCACTGAGTGTATATAAAATATATACCCCACAAACAACAGATGTCCCAGCACTAATCTTTGTAGAATACCACTAGTCATAAACCTGCAGTTAGAGAAACACTCCTCAACCATTACTGTCTGTCTTCTACCAAGCCATACTTACAACTCAACATGAATCATGTGTGATTTAATCATCTGGACAGCCTATCATGAGGGACTTCGTCAAATGTTTTACTTTAAGACATCTGCTGACCTACCCTCATCTATCATTGTCATCAACTCTTCAAAAAACTCAGTCAAATTTGTGAGACTGGACCCTCCTCACACCAAACCACAAAGCATGTAAGAATGGCCGTACTGAATTGCAAATGCCTTAGCCATACCACCTTGAAGAGGTGGATATAGAAGAATTGCTCCCTAAATGTCCAAGGAGGCTTTCTTCTCCTATCTTGTCTTCACTCTTCAGGAATCCTGTCTGGGTCCATCATAGCCTCGGATGGCAACTGCTCTAAATAAATTGTATGTGTTGTGAACTAGTCTCCCCTTCGCTGACTCAGTCTACACTTCCTGTTGCCTTATGGAAGCGATCAATGTAGTCAAGGAGACCTCCCACCCCAGTCATTCTCTCTTTTCCCCCTTCCCACTGAGCAGAAGATACATAAGCTGAAGAGTACATACCACCAGGCTGAAGGACAATGCCTATCCATTGTTAACCTCACACATCCTAAAAGCTGAATGCTTAATCATCCAATATACCTTCTCACACATTTGCACTTGATTTGCTCAGCTGAACTGCACTTTCTCTGTTGCTGAAGCATTATATCCTGCATTCTGTTTTCCAATTCTATTACGTTGCTGTACTTATACGTGACTTATCCAGATGGCATATAAACAAAATGCTTTTCGTTGTACTTCAGTACACCTGACAATATTAAAGCAATTCAGTTTCCAATTCCCATCTCATTCTTGGGTGGCAGGGGTGGAGATTGAAGATACGTCTTTACCAGAGGAGAGGTAAGGCACTCTTTTTCCACTGCTAGCCTGCAGGTCACCCTTGGGCAAGGCGTAGTGCCTGCTTAGCCCCACCATCAGGGCAATGCGAAGCCATGGGGATGGGCGGTGGATGATTGTATGAGCAGCTGGTACATATCGCAAGTCCTGGTTTTGCGAGCACTGATACCAGGAAGACAATCTCTGAAGAGTAGTGATAATGGCAGGGATCACTCATCTGGTAAAGACACTGCCCAGAAGACAGCTTCTGTAGAAAAATTAGTAAGAACAATCATGATTAAGACCATGATCGCCCACATCTCACCACGGGGAACATAACGAGCAAACATATGATTCCCAATCTACGTGATGTGTGTTGCTCCAACTGTAAACGCTATCCAAGAAACAGATCTTGTAGCAGCTAGCTATTGCAGTTGAGAAAAAACTCCCTGGAGATTCTGTCATCTGTAGAACTGCTATTGCAGTTTGAAGCAACATACAATATATTGGTTTAGATTCTAAACTTTCGGACATAGAACACTTCAGCACAGTACAGGTCCTTCGGTCCATGATGTTGAGGCAGCCTTTTAACCTACTCCAAGATCAAGCTAACCCCACTCTCCAAAATACTCCTCTATTTTTCTTTTATCCGCATGCTTATCTATCTGAGACTCTCTTAAAAGTCCCTAATGTTTCTGTTTCAGAAGTGCATTCTATGTACTTACCACTCTTGTGTAAAAGATCTTACTTCTGACATCCTCCCTTCAATCATCTTAAAATTTTTCCCTCTCAATCTTCCCTTCAATCATCTTAAAATTTTTCCCTCTCATATTAGCCTTGCTGCTCTGGGAAAAAGGTGCTGTTCGGTCTATGTCTGTTATAATTTTACACACCACTATCAAGTCACCTCTCAGTGTCCTAAAGCGGCTTCTGCCTTTTCCAACACAACACAAATGTGAAGCAACTGAAATGCACCATCTTGAAGAATATGAAATAAATGCAAGTATTAAAATGCAGGTCCTTATAGGTTTGTAAGCTGGAATTCCAGCCAATCAGCAATTGATAAACATGGAATTTAACAGTAATAGGCCAATAGAATTGCATGAGACATAGACTGACCCGACATACTTGGTTGAGTGGAATAGGAACACAACTGCAGAGGAAAGACAGAGGAAACCTCGCTGGAGTACACAAGGAGTCAATGAATGTTTGTAATTGCCTGCTGATTCAGATGTTCTAGAAATTACAGTAATCAAACCAATTTTGGCTCTTGTGACATTTATTCCATTTTTGGCTCATCCAATGAGTAAAATTTTCCAGTTATCAAAATCTTTTTAAATTCTATGGAGAGTTGAACAAACTTCTGTGACCCACAGATCCTCATTAGAACTAGTAATTTGACCTTTCAGCTCAAACAAGCACATTTTGATACCAAAAGTTCTCAAAAGATTTGTGTATCAGAGCTTGGTCCTTAAACACATGATGAAAAAATACTTGCTCTTTTTGTACCATCTCTATGCCTGTCTGGCCACGATTGGGAACTATTTGTGCGAGGCGCTGTTGCAATGTATGCATTGAATTAGCATACATTATTAAGAATCAATGGATATTTGGCTAGCCATTACAATCACTTAGAAGGTCTATCAAACTACAGGAATACAATCACTTCAGAGAGAATGCACTGATAGTATTTTCTATACATTCAGAAGAAATTTATATATTTTTTCAATGATCATCTAAATTGAACAATCCTACTGCAAAATGATAGAATAGTTTTTTTTTTCAACCATTTAAATTCTCTTTACTTTAATCAGAGCAATATTCTTATACATTTACCTTATTTTGAAAAAGTTACATTTTTTCAATTATTTAAAATATTTCAGCTGTGGTCATATTCACTGACAAATAGTTGGAATAATCTTGGCCAGCTCAAGGTATCACAAGGCCAACAGGACAGTAAAGTGGCAGAGATTTGGGATCTGCCTGAGTCTAATTTTTGTAGGACATGAGCAAAATGAGGCTGACAGTTCAGTAGGGGCACATGGTTGCAAATATAGCAGTAACAAAGGGGGAAAATTTGAGGTGTGGAGTGCTTCAAGCTAATTGCTAATTCTGGCCCAATATGTATGGAATGATTGCTTTATATAATCTAGTTTCTGGGGGAGGGGCGTGTGTGGATTTCCCCTGGTTCTTCACCATTTCATCATGTATGTTGGGCCAGCTATTTCTGAGCTGGCCAGACCTCGAGTTCATCTCACATCACCAAGGTCAATATCTGAATAACTGAACATAGAAGATAGAACATTATTGCACAGTCAGGCTTTCCAGCCCATGATGTTGAGCCAGCCTTTTAACCTACTCCATTTTCAATCTAACCCTCCCAATTAGTTCTTTATTTTTATATTCATTCATGTGAATATCTAAAATGTCCCTAATATTTATCCCTCTACAAGCAACCCTGGCAGTGCATTCCATGTACTTACCACTCTCTGTGCAAAAATCTACCTCAAGCATTCACCCTATACTTTCCTCCCATCACCTAAAAATCATACTCTCTTCTATTTTCCATTTCCATTCTATTATTTTTGTATACCACAATATCAAGTCATCACACATTCTTCATTTCAAAAGAAAAGCTTTAGCTCATTGAAGCATTCCTCGTAAGACATGCTATCTAATCCAGGCAGCATCCTGGTAAATCCCCTCAGAACCCTCTCCAAAACTTCCACATCCTTCCTGTAATGAGGTGACCAGAACTGAGTACAATAATCCAAACTAGAGTTTTATACAGCTGCTACATTACCTCACAGCTCTTGAACAGTCCCCAGATTAATGAATGCCAAAACACCATACACCTTCTTAATCACTGGATAAAGGTCTACTGAATTGTACATCCCAATACACAGGTATTCTCAAGGTAGGAGGTTCAGTATGCTGTGGGGATTGGAGAAAGAACACAGAAAGGGAAAATCACATGGGCAGGTGGATTTCAAGGAGGGAAAAGGTGAGGTCATTGCAATTTACATTTAACAAAGACAACTCAAAATAAATTTTTAATAGTTTGAACCTTGGAGATTTGGAAGGACACAAATACTCTGGTGTCCATATTCATGAAGTAATCAAGTTAGTCTGCAAGGATACAAAACAATCGAAACAGCTCAACAAACATTGGTCTTCATCTCAAGGTGGATCCAGATGAATGTTTAAGGTCAGATCACATCTGTTTTCACTCATACACAGTTAATAAGGAATGATATTAGCCCATCAAGAGGAAACAGCAGTTTCATTGGGATAATAGCAGGGTTTAAAGTGTTAACCTATGAGGTAGTTGTATAAACATTCCCATTTGTCTCATAACTATGGGATGACCCAGTCAAGGTAGGTTAAAGATTGAAGTATTTGATTAGATGTAGAGCAATTATTTCCTCTGGTAAGGAAATCCAAATCAAGAGGATGCAATCTTAACATTAAAGAACCCATTTAAGTGTGAAGTCAGAAAGCAGATTTTCACACAAAAGTTTAGTGAAATCACGAACTTTCTCCCCCCACAGACTATTGAGAGGAAGTGATTTGAAGCTCTTGAGAATAAGATTGACTGACTTCTGTTAGGCAAGAATACCTAGAGATTTGGAATAAAAGTGGGTAGATGGAAGAGCAATTCACATCAGATGTGATCCTAGTGAAAGCTAAACAGTCGGGGTAAAAATGAGCTACATCTGCTTCTCCTGTTCTAATGCACCCAGACAACACTGCTCCATTATCAGGATAAAAAGGTGCATTTTATGCATTAAATTAGATGAGCTTCACAGTTCTGTGACATAACTGGTGTCTTCGTCGTTACTGAGCAGTGAATTGTTTCCGGTCAGATGGTGCTGTGTTTGAACGCAGCAGCCTCTCTGGGGCCAACCAAAGGCATTTTTAAACAATTATTTTTATGAAAGGAAGACAATGCTTGACATTAAGTACTTCAAGTATTGTAGGTCTACCTCATCGATGAGCTACTGGTTGGCAAAGAAGCTGAAGGAGCTGGATTTGATGCAGACTGTGTTGTTGCCTAATAAAGAAAGGCATCAGAGTTGGCACGCAAAAGCAGTGTGGAGTCCAAGAGCAACTAATTGTCTAGGACGTTTCTCGAGTGATTGCAAGATGCTATTGGACATCGGTAATATAAAGTACTGCCAAGCTATTACCATAAGACCATAAGATATAGGAGCAGAATTAAGCCATTTGACCCATTGAGTCTGCTCCACCATTTCATTTTGGCTGATCTAGTTTTCCTCTCAGCTCCAATCTCCTGCCTTTTCCCTTTATCCTTTATGCCCTGACCAATCAAGAATCTATCTCTGTTTAAATATACCTAAAGACATGGCCTCTTTGGCTGCCAATGGCAATGAATTCCCCAGATTCACTGTTCTCTGGCTAAAGAAATTCCTTCTTATCTCCATTTTAAAAGGATGCCCCTCTATTCTGAGCCTGTATTCTCTGGCCTTAGCCTCTCCCACTATAGGAAACATTCTCTCCACATCCACTCAGTCAAGGCTTTTCACCATTCAATAGGTTTCAATGAGGTCACCCCTCATTCTTCTGATTCCCAGTGAATACAGGCCCAGAGCCATCAAACACTTTTCATATGACAAGCCATTCAAAACTGGAATCATTCTCATGAACCTCCTTCAAACCCTCTTCAATGTCAGCACATCCTTTCTAAGAGAAGGGGCCCAAAACTGCTCACAACACTCCAAGTAAGGCCTCAACATTACATCCATGCATTTATAATCTAGTCTTCTTGAAATGAATGATAACATTGCATTTGCCTTCCTCACCACAGACTCAACCTGCAAATGAATTTTTAGGGAATCCTGCTCAAGGACTCAAGTCCCTTTGTGCCTCAGATTTTTTGAATTTTCTCTCCATTTAGAAAATAGTCAACCCTTTCATTTCTTCTACCAAAGTGTATGACCATACACTTTCCCCACGCTGTATTCCGTTTGCCACTTCTTTGCCCATTCTCCTAATCTCTCCCAGTCCTTCTGCAGCCTCTCTACTTTCTCAAAACTTCCTGCCCCTCCACCTATCTTCATATCATCTGCAAACTTGGCAACAAAGCCATCAATTCCATCATCCAGATCATTGACATATAATGTAAAAAGAATCAGGCCCAATACAGACCTCTGTGGAACACCACTATTTACTGGCAGCCAACCAGGAAAGGCTCCCCTTATTTCCACTCTTTGCCTCCTGACAATCAGCCATTGCTTTATCAATGCTATAATCTTTCCTGTAATACCATGGGCTGGTGAAAGGTTGAGCAGCCTCATGTGTCAAAGGCCTTCTGAAAATCCAAGTACAGAACATCAACCAATTATCTTGTGTCTATCCTGCTTCTCATTTCTTTAAAGAATTGCAACAGATTTGTCAGGTAAGATTTTCCCTTGTGGAAACCATGCTGACTATGGTCTATTTTAGCATGAGCCTCCAAATACCCTGAGACATCATTCTTAATAGCTGGTTCCAATATCTTCTTAGATTCCTTTCTTTTGTCTCTCTCCTTTCGTGAAGAGTGGAGTGACATTTGCAATTGTCCTGTCTTCTGGAATCATTCCAGAATCTAGTGATTCTTGAAAGATCATTTCTAATGCCTCCACAATCTCTTCAGCCACCTCTTTCAGAACTCTGGGGTGTAGACCATCTGGTCCAGGTGACTTATCCACCTTCAGAACTTTGTTTCACAAGAACCTTCTCTAGTTATGGTAACTTCACACACTTCATGCCCCCCGACACCTGGAACTTCCACCATACTGATAGCGTCTTCCACAATGATGTCTGATGCAAAATACTTACTCAGTTTGTTTGTTATTTCATTGTCTCCCATTACTACCTCTCCAGCATCATCTTCCAGCAGTCCGATATCCACTTACACCTTTTTTTCACTCTTTATGTATCTGAAGAAACTTTTGGTATCTACTTTAATATTATTGGCTGGCTTTCCCTCGTTTAACCCTTATTTATTGGAGAGAGAGAGGTAGAGGGGGAGCTGCATGTCCTCAGTTGTAGTGAGGACTAGACCTCAGTCTATGGACTTGCCTTTTGCAGCAGTCCAGGATTGGAGACACCAAATGTGGTGCAGTGCAGAGTTCATGCTGGCTTAGGGGCTCTTCCTCCCCATCGGTACTGCTCTCCAGTGTTTGTTTGGTGGAAGACAAACTGGATTGCTTGCTTGTGTTCTTCTGTCTGCGTACTTCTGAGAACCGCTTGTTCTTTCTGATAATACCCATGCACCACCAATTTCACTTAGGGACCTGGACTATGCATTTTTTGTGTGACTGTATGTTTAATGCTATTTTATATATGCTATACGAGCATTGTGCTGTATGTGACTGTTGTTGCTGTATTTGCACCTTGGCCCTGGAGGAACGCTGTTTCATTTGGCTGTAGTCATGGGTATTCATGTATGGTTGAATGATAATTAAACTTGAACTTGAATCTGAGCAGATTAAATGAAACTATCATAATCATTACTCACCAGATTCACTGTTGTTGCTTTTGGAATTGTATTCAATACCCTGCACATTACCAAATTAATGTATAAGCAAATGCATGTTACATATTTTTCAGTAAATTCTGTGATCCACTCAACCGGTAAAGAGCTACTTACATGCTGTAATCCCTGGACGATTTAAGGATTGCTAGTAGCAAGTTAATTTTATGAAAAGGAAAAGAGCAAAAGTGAAATAAGATCAAGGCAAGTCACAGAACAGTACAGCACAGAAACAGGCCCTTTGGCCCATCTATTATCTTGACTAGTCCCATTGACCTGCACCTGGACCATAGGCCTCCTTACTGTAATTTACAGTTTTTATTATTATGCATTGCAACGTACTGCGGCCACTTAACAGCAAATTTCATGACATACACTTGTGATATTAAACCTGATTCTGAATTGAATCCACATCCACGACTTCCACTGGCAGCTCATTCCACTCGGGGGAGGGGGGAAGAGGTTCCCCTGATATTCCCCTTAAACATTTCACCTTTCACCTTTAATCCTTTAACTGGAACATAGTTCCAGTCTCACCCAACCTCTGAGGAAAAAGCTGCTTGCAATTTCCCCTCCCCTCATCATTTTTGTATACCTCCATCAAATCGCCCCTCTTTCTCCTACACTCCAGGGAATAAAATCTAACCTATTCTAACTTTCCCTGTAAAAACACAAAATGCTGGCAGAACTCAGCAGGCCAGACAGCATCTATGAGAGGAGGTAGTGACGACATTTCACTACAGGAAATTTTTCACGAGATGGGTATATTTCTATGTGGGTGCAGATGGAGCCTTGCTTACTTTCAGTGGTACAAGAAAATGAACAAAATATGACTTATGTTCCCTCCAACAGGATTGGGCCAGAGCACGGGCAAAGTTTCTACATGCCTCATATTCCAGCTGGATAACCTCCAACTTGATGGCATGAATATTGATTATTCCTTCCAGTAAACAAATAACACCCCCCCCCCCATCTTCTATTCCCCATTCTGACCTTTTACTTCTCTCCCCTGCCTATTAGTTCCCCCGGGTTTCTTCCTTTTTCCCTTTCTCCAATGATTCACTCTCCTTTTTTAACAGATTGCTCCTTATCCAGCCCTTGACCTTTCCCACCCACCTAGCATCACATAAAGCCTTCCAGCTCGCCATCTTCCCCTCCTCCCACCTTTTCATTCTGGCATCTTGCCCCTTCTTGTTCAGTCCCGAAGAAGGTTTTCAGATAAAACGTCAATGATCTATTCATTTCCATAGATGCTGCCTGAGTCCCTCCAGTATTTTGCTTGCATTACCTAAGGTTTTATATTCTTAGTCCATCAGAAACCCTCAATCCCAATACTAACTGGTTAAATTACCAACAATAAAAAGACCTGGTATCAATAATGGCGAACAAAAACCCATCATATTGCTGTTGAAAATCCTTTGTCACATCAATACCACTTCAGGATGGAAATCAACCACTCTAGTAATCACTCAGCATGAGCTAAAAAAAATAATAATACAAATACAAGCCTGATCCTGTTTTAGAACTGGAATACCACAAATTATATTACGACCAATCCATTATTACAGATAGGACAATCCATAGTAACCATCCAGATTTAATAATACTGGATAAACAAGCAGGAACAACTTACTATATAGACACAGCCATTCCAAACACACTTAACTTACAGAAATCAATGTGAAAAACACTAGAAATGTGCTGAATTCAAAGAGGGAAATTGAAAGAATTGAAAGACTATGGAACATGAACAGGATATACATTGTTTCAATAGCAATATCTACAACTGGTATCATCCCAAAGTCACTACACAATAGCATTGAACAATTAGGGCTACACAGTAATATCTACATAAATCTTCAAAAAGCCACAATATTAAACACCACTTTAGTAATAGTCCAAAAGTCCCTAGCAATTGACAAATGAGCATGCTTGTCCCTACCTCAGGTTTTACCAGCTTGAGTTGAGGAAAAATAAATAATAATATCAATAAATAAATAAGCAGTAAATATGTGTGACTATAAGTTATGGGAACAATTCTATGATTTTGAATGAGGATCTCCCTTCTGGCTCAAGGGCCTGAGGGTTGAGGGATAATAACCATTTAATCATTCCCTCCACTGCCTGTGAGGAGTATGTACATCTCCCTGTGACTGTGTAGGTTTCCACCGAGTGCTCAGGTTTCCTCCCACAGTCCAAAGGAGTATCGGTTGGTGGGTTAATCAATCATTATAAGTTGTCCCATGATTAGACTAGGATCAATTGGGATGTTGCTGGGTGGTGCACTCAAAGTGCCAGAAAGGCTTATTTCATGCTGTTTCTCAATCGATCAATCAATAAATAAATTGGTCCTGAACCCGGTGGTGTGAGTTCTGTGGCTCCTGTACCTTCTTCCTGATGGCAGCAGTGAGAAGAGAGCCTGACCTGGGTGGTGGAGTTCCCTGATGATGGATGCTGCTTTCCTGTGTCAGGGCTCCGTGTCGATGTGCTCAATGGTGGGGAGAGCTCAACCGTGATGGACTGGGCCATATCCAATATCTCTGAAGCACAGACTTCAGAGGAGAATCTCAAGTGTGTCTCATCTACTGGAGGTTCATGAGGATGTGTTCAGTAAAATAAAAGATGAGGGAAGCCAGAGGATGTGGTTAATCAGCTTTCAATAAGTTGCTAGAGAGAGGTTTGTGAAGATCTTCAAACATGAAATCGGGGAAAAATACCAACCTGAACTGAGAGTCAGTTTACAAGTAGCAGATAAAAAAATAGAAATAAATATGTCCTCCTCCAATTGGCAGAATGTTGGTCTTTGGATCACAGCTATTTACTATCTATATTCACAACTTGTCTGAAAGGATCCCAGTGCTAATGTTTCCATGCTTGCAGATGAAGATGAGTTGTGAAGATACATGGGGGGGGGGGGGGGGGTATAGACAAGTTGAGTAAGTCAGACACAATATGGCAGATGGAATATAACATGGGAAAAATGTGATGTTATCCAATTTGATACAAAAAGAAAGCAGAGATGCTAAGTATGCAATGTTGGTAGACATTAATCTAGTTCCTTTGCCTGCATTTAGGCTATATTCGCTAAATCATTCTTCTCTCTAATAAGTTCAAATTCCACTCCAGTAAAGACAAGCACTATGTCCCAAAGAGTGTTAGCTGTGTCGGGCAGGATGCCATTTCCCAAGACAGAACATAGAACAATACAGCACAGTTTGGGCCCTTTGGCTCATGAAGTTGTATTTACTTTTTAACATACTCCAAGATCAATCTAACCCTTCTCTCCCATACATCTTATAAGCCCCCACTTACCTTTCATCCATGTGCCTATCTAAGAGTCTCTAAAATGTTCCAAATGTATCAGCTTTCACTATCATCTCTCATAGTGTATTCCAGGCACTCATCTTCTGCATAAACAACCTATCACTGATATCCTTCCTAAAGTTTCTTTCACTCACCTTAAAAGCATATCCTCTGGTCCTAGCCATTGCTTCCCTGATAAGAAAAAGTACTAGGTGTCTTTTCTATTGATAAATCTTATCATCTTATACACCTCTGTCAAGTCTCCTGTGATCCTTTGCTCCAAAGAGAAAGATGCTAGCTCTGCTGTGGCGTCCATGTGCCCGCACAGATGGGCTACACAACAAGTTCAGCAAATGTGCCCATGAGTATGCAAGTTCTAACTAATTACTGTTTCTTTATGGTGGTATTTAACTCCCTTCTTTTTGTTCTAGTCTTGTCAAGACTTGACCAAAATGTTTCTATGTTTCTAAAAGCACAGCAACGTTTATGCTCCCTGTTTACCCTCGTCCTGGTCCGGGAAAGAGTACTATTACTTTGATTGACGTTGGAAAGAAGCAGTGTTCATTTGGTACTTAGTTATTGTTTCCAGCCACAATGATGGCACAATACTAAGAGTTTTGGTTAATGGTCCAGTTGGCAGAACATTCATTGTTTTTCTTTTCCTTTAAATTCTACAACAATTCTCATTAATGTAATTGAACTGTCATCCCACTTCAATGTTTCTCTCCCTCTCCGCAATTGGCCCCTATCCGAACGGTCTGACGCTGGCTTGCTCAAAATGGGCATCAGATCTGAACCAAATGGCACTGGGACTGCCCTAGGCAGACTCCTATTTCCAGATCATCAGCAAATGGGAATTAGAAGACAGGTCATCATACACCAGCTATTCAGTTGCCTCCAAGGCATCATGGAGCCTGTCTTTAGCACAAAGTATTGGTTAAGATTAGTTGGCCAGGCTACATAAGATTTAAGAAAAAAGGATGGAATTGATACAACTTATTGCAAACAAAGTGTGCTTGCAAGGATAAAGTGAGTATTTAGAATTGAGCCATCAATTAAGTATTTTCCAAGGTTATTACTGGTAAATGTCATTAAAACAGTGTTAAGGTTTCCAATCCATGCAGCGAGGGCTGCAAAATATAAATGAAAATCATATGTCTTTTATAAATGTATTTTAAATAGTGGAGGCTTTCATAAAAATCTGCCGGGAGAACACTTTGGTTTTCATGGAATAATACAGCGATACACCAAACACTTAAGCATGTACTGCAGGGTAAGTGAGCCAGCCAAACTTTGGGTGTTTGGTTTGGCCAAGATCTCCTTGGCCAGTTGTAAATCATTCCAGTTCCCAGAAAGCGTTGCCCTTTGGATTAACCTGCCTTAATCAGAATTTTAATAAAAACTACCAAACTGGAGATGGCAGATCACTGAAGCTGGCACAAGAATGCACACATTGGAAATGCTAGCTGTTCTGTCGGAGCTAACCTAACGGGCTTGGCACAGGCCCTGAGCAAGTCAGCTCCTGCCTACCCTGCTACTTTGAAAGTTGTTGACAGATTAACACCAGACCGAAAGCACATGTTGCATTATCGTGCGAGATTCTTTTTGTCAAAGAAGGTCCAGTGAAGTTTGAGTCTGATCTTTCATGCTACTTTGGAAAGTGCCTTGAGGCCCTGTAGAATCTCCTGTAAGGTACATAAGGTGCATCTGGAAGCTTCAGAGAATGCGCAGAGGACTAGAGGATCGGTTGAATGAGCTGGGGCCTTCCCTGTTGGAGTGAAGGAAGATGAGAAGTGATTTGAGAGAGGCATACAAGATAAGAAGAGGCATAGATCGAGTGGATAGCCAGAGACAATTTCCCTGGGCAGAAATGACTAATAAAATGGTCATAATTTTAAGACCATTGGAGGAAAGTATGGGGGTGTGGGTATCAGAGTTAAGTTCTTTACATGGAGAGTGGGGGATGCATGTGGGGCGCTGAAAGAGGCAGATATATTAGGGGCATTTAAGAAACTGGATAATAGAAAAGTGGAAGGCTATGTAGGAGTGAAGGGTTAGATTGATCTTAGAGTAGGTTAAAGCTTGGCACAATATTGTGGGTCACAGTATTACATACTGTGCTGCAATGTTCTGTGTTCTATCTGGCATCCCTGCGTCTTGGTGAACTGTTCAGATATTTTGACACAAGGGCTACCACTATCCAAGGAGCCTATGGTTGGGACCTAGCCAGAGTAATGCTAGGATATTCGTGGAACGTCGTCAAGCCAAAATCAGACCAATTTACAGACATTTTTGTGCGATACACCAATCAAACCCCAAGTGGTTCTCACTAGCAGATGAACTTTGAGGTGGCACCAGTGACCCAGGTTCAATTTCCACCACAATCTGTGAGGAGTTCTCCTCCCACAGTCCAAAGTCTAATTGATCATTGTAAATTGCCTCATGATAGGTCTAGGATTAAATTTGGGGTTTGCTGGGTGGCATGGCTCGAAGGACCTATTCTGCACTGTATCTCAATAAATTATAAATGAAATCCCATCCATAATTCTTTGTGTGATTTATCGACGTGCAGCTGAGACTTGTTTGGTGTCAATCTTGCACCTCAGGACATAACAGACAGGGCAGAGCACATTGTTCTTCAGTCTCATTTCAATGGGGTCATGTCCAGGAGTCCAGGGTTCTGGAATGAGACAGCAAGTCACGTTGCACAAACCTGCCAGCCACACCTCATAATAGCTGACATCACCGAGGATAACTCACTGGATCTCCTTTCACTGCCCACAGCCTCTTTATTCACAGCACTTCCGAATGCGCATGTTGAGAACCAGCCCCTGAAATGACCAGTAGTTTGGGGCCAGTCGCCGCGTAAGAGTCGAGTGATGCAGTGAAGAGGTATGCCCAAAGGTTCCCCACCCCCATCTCCATCTATACTGTGTTCTTTAAGGGCTGACTGAAGTCACAAAAGCACAGCAGCTGCCACCAGGAATCGCACGACTTCCATTTTAGCGCACGGCCCTGTGTGTAAAATACCACTGAGATTGCTTTTTGCCTGATTTCACAATTGTGTTTTCAAATGGTCTGAATATGATTTACTACTAAATGCAGCACATATGAGTGCACCAAAAGTGGTTGAAGCCCAACTTCCAGGGAATTAATTTAAACTGATGACAGAACCTCTACCTTGGTGTAATAGGTTGTGGATAATGTGACAGAAGAAGGGCAGTCACTCATGAGCATCCATTTGAGTTTGAACAAACTGCTATTCAAGGGGATGCATTACTTATTTCCTTATCTGCATTTAAATCAAATCTTTGCAGTTATATGTGGTCAGCAGTTTACTCTCTTCTGTTCTTGCAGGTGTGGGCAGTTACCTGCCTCAGCCTGTGAGATCTGGGACATTTTGGGTTGCAATGGGATGAGAAGGGGGGGGTGAGGAGGGGTGTAGGGAAGGGTTTGTTTTGCAGTCACCTGCTTTATAATGTACACACCATCAGAGACGAACCCATCAAGTGTTGGTACCTTTTACAAATGAAATGTAGGAACGAATGTAGCTCCAGTGTCACTCCTCATTACTAGAGGGAACAAATTTGTGGTGAACAGCAGTAGGGTGACACTGTTTCTGTTTTTATTTCAGGTTTGTGAGCATTGATCCAGGTTCATTTCCCACTGCTGTCTATGAGGAGATTGTACTCTCTCCCTGTGAATGCGTGGGTTTCCTCCGGATGCTCCAGTTTCCTCTCACAGTCCAAAGACATACCAGGGGGTTAATTGGTCATTGTAAATTGTTCCATGTTTAGGCTAGGGTTAAATCAGGGGTTACCGGGGGTGGCACTACAGAGGACGGGGAGGAGGTCTGGCCCCTGCACACGTAGCACGCAGGCCCACTGGCATGTGGACACACCCTGGTGCTCGTGAACCAGATCACCAGCTATGGGTAAGTAGTCCCACTGCCTTGTGGGCAGCTTCAGGAGAGATGAAGGCTACGGGAGTAAACCCAGACAGTTGACGTCCGTCAGCAAGGACCCTCACCATCCAGGACAAGAACTCTTCTCCTTGTTGTCACTGGGGAGGATGTACAGGAGCCAGCAGATCCACACTCAATGATTTAGAAACAGCTTCTACATCTCCTCTGTCACCAGATTTCTGAACGGCCATGAATCCATGACACTACGATGTTATTCCATCCTTTTACACTATTTATTTATTTTCAGAATTTCTAATAATTTTATGTCTTCTCACTCAGCTGCTGCTGCACAACAACAAATTTCACATAATCTAAGCCAGTGATGATAAATCTGATTCTCAATAAAGGGAAATGTATAGTGATGCTTGTTAAAAGCAAAGACTAACATTAGCGAGCCTGGAACTGGCACGTTAGGCGGATGATCAAGTGCTTAGACAAAAAGGTGATTTTTAATAGAAAGGAGGGAGGGAAAGCTGCCGAGAGAATCTGGGAAAACAGAAGGTGCCATTACCATTGGAGGAACAATGAGAGAGAGTTGATTCTACTGGAGAAGTAGAGATATGGAAGTGATTGTAGAGCTAGACAAAGGAGGGGCAGCAACATCAACATATTTGACCACGGGAACTCTATGTGTGACAGGCTGGGGGATTGGGACGGGAATGGTGATGGGTAAAATTGCTATGGGAGAGCGAACCTGGCAGCATTTCAAATCGCACCATGACAGCTGGGAAAAGGTTCAGTGAGCTTTGCTGGCAAGGTTCCAAATCTGACTCAGCGGCGGGATCAACGGCAAGGGCGGGGAGTGACGTGACGGAACCAAAGATGATGTTTCCAATCTCAGTAATGCACCAGTGTATCAGCTCGTCAGTTCTGGGTGGCAATGAAGCAGTTCAACATCACAGGGACAGTGATACATTTAGGAGAGAGTCCGGACAGACAGAAGTAGGATTCTTCAATATAAAGTTCTAACTTAATATATTTTCAAAGTACATATTTTTGCTTGAGATTTCTTCTCTCGTAGACATTCAGAGTAGAACACAGAAATACAAAAGAATCAATGAGAGGTTACACATAAACAAAGACACACAGACAACCAATGTGCTGAGGAAGACAAATGGTGCAAACAAATAAATAAATAATATTGAGACCATGAGTTGTAAAAGGACGTACAGGTTGTAATATCAATTCCGTGTTGAGGTGAGTGAAGTTATCGATGCCGTTGACAAGTGAAATTGCAACACTCTCTGACAGTGCTCAGCTCTTGTTCTGGCAAGTCCATCTGCCATTGCCTGATCTCTAAACTCTTCCCACATCACTTCCTTCAGTTTCTTGGCAAATAATTTCATTCTTGATAATTTGTGTCTACCTTAAAAGGCCTAACAATTTATTTCAAAAACAACTTTTGTCACAATGCAATAAGGGCAAGTTGTGTTCTGCCAGCTGGCAACATTTTAACTGTAATTTTAACTTTGACGCACCATCAATAACTCACTCTGAGACATAAGGCGAGATATCGGCTTTTGTTGACTGGAAGAAGGAACCAGAAGTGAGTGACCATCATACTACGTCCTGGAGACTGAGGCCGAGCATAGGCCTCAGATCGCCTTTATACAGGGGCCCGTGGGAGGAGCCACAGGAGCATTCAGCAGGGGGGGCATGTCCAGACAGGCACATAGTTCACCACAAACTTCACCAACACCCTGCCAACTTTCATCCTAACCGCTCTCACTGGTACTGTGTGCTGCTTTGTGACCCTTGGACTGAGAAGTGTGGAGGTTATGGTTCTGGGAAGTGAGTTGGTAGGGTGTTTTCAAGTGTAAGTGCTCCTGGTGGAACGAGCTTCTTCGGCATTCAAGAGCAAAGTTTTTAAAAGTTAGGGTCATCTGTCCAGGGGGACTTCATGGTGGCTTTCCTGCTCTGGCTGGGACTAGCATCTTAAGCACTGTTCCACAAGTGCAGTTAATGGGTTAAGGAAGGATGACCTTTTAACTTATTATTTTATCTACTTGCACTAGGAGACCATTTTCTCTTACTGTCGATGAGAGAGGAGTAACCCATTCCATAAAATCCCGGAAATACTCTGTAGATCAGGCAGCGTCTGTGGTGAATTACATATACCTGCCTGGACATGCCCCCCCGCCCCCCCCCCCCCCACTGACTGCTCCTGTGGCCCCTCCCACTGACCGTGGCTCCTCCCACAGACCCCGGTATAAAGGCGATTGGGGCCTGAGCCCTGCCTCTCAGTCTCCAGGATGTAGCATGGTGGTCAATTGCTGCTTGTTCTTTCTTCCAGTCAATAAAAGCCGATATCTCGTCTCACGTCTCAGAGAGTTATTGATGGTGCATCAGCGTCTGTGGAAAGAGAAACAGTTCAAGCTTGAAGACCCTCTGTCAGAACAAGGAAAGAGAGAAAATTGAAGATAAAGTGATGGCTTGAGATGAAGTCCAAAGGAAATACAGTATCAGTGATAGGGTAATATCAGGTCAAAGGGGTTAATGGGGACAGTAAGATGGCGATTACATTTCTTTGTATTATACGTTGCTTATATTCAGGATTTTTTATACACTACATGCAGAGCATACAGTAGAATAAGTAATGTGATGGAGACAACCTTGCCCTTCAGTAGCAGATTCCTGTCCCCAAAATCTAGGAGCTGTCAATCAAGGCTGGTTCATGATTGACAGTGTTTCCCCTCTTAAACTGACAGCATCTTCGTCATCCAGATGACAGCTGCTTCACCCCTCCCTACTGATTCCACCAATCCTCAGCCCTGGAAACAGATGATTGTCCTCAAGTCACTCCTACTTAATTCTTCGCTTTGTGGCTGTCTGTGGGGACAACGAATACCAAAGTTGAGATTTTTTTTGTGGGTATTCGCAGTAAATATTAGAAGCACAAAAGAATCAATGAAATATACCCAACAGAATGGATGAGCAGGCAAAGTGCAAAAGACCACAAACACTACAAGTACAAAAAAGAAAGAAAATAAATAATAATAGTAAGAAATAGAATAAATAAGCAATAAATATTGATAATATAAGATGAAGAGTCCTAGAAAGTGAGTCCATAGGTTGTGGGAACAGTTCAGTGTTGGGATGAGTGAAGTTATCCCCTCTGGTTTAAGGGGTAATAACTGTTCCTGAACCTAGTGGTATGGATTCTGAGATTCCTGTACCTCCTTTTTGATGGTAGCAGAGAAAAGCGAGCATGGCCTGTTTATTGGGGGTCTTTGATGATGGACGCTGTTTTCTTGCAACAGAGGCCCATGTAGGTGTGCTCAGTGGTGGGGTGGGCATTACACATGATGGACTGGACTGTATCCACTACTTTTTGTAGGCTTTTCCATTTTAGGGTATTGGTTTTCCATACCAGACCTTGACGCAACTAGTCAATATATTCTCCACTATGCATATATTGAAGTTTATCAAAGTTTTAGATGACATGCCAAATCTGTGCAAACTTCGAAGAAAGTAGCAGTGCTGCCTTGCTGTCTTCATAATGGCACTTATGTGCTGAACTCTCTGAAATGATTACACCAAGGAATTTAAAGTTGCTGACCCTCTTCACCTCTGGTCCCTCAATAAGGGCTGGATCATAGACATCCAGTTTCCTTCTCTATGATGCCAATGATCAGCTTCTGGTCCTTGCTGGCATTAAGTAAGAGGTTGTTGTGGCACGACTCAGCCAGATTTTCAATCTCCCTCCTATATGCTGATTTATCACTATGTTTGATTCACCTGTTGGCATTGGTGTCATGAGCAAACTTAAGTATGGCGTTGGAGCTGTGCTTAGCCCGGCAGTCATCAGTACTGACTAAAGTGAACAGATCAGGGGGAATAAGCACAGAGCCGTGTGGTGCACATGTGCTGATGTTGATTATGGAGGTGTTGTTGCAAATCCGAACTGACTGGGGTCCGTAAATGAGGAAATCAGGGATTCAGTTACACAAGGAGGTATCGAGGCCAAGGACTTGAAGCTTATTGATTAATTTTGAAAGGGTGATTGCATTGAACGCTGAGCTGCACTTTCACTGTTCAGGTGTTCCAAGGTTGAGTGAAGAGCCAATGAAATGGCGTCTGCTGTTCACCTGTTGTGATGGTAGGCAAAATGAAGCAGATCCAAGTTGATTCTCAGACAGCCATTGATAGGTCTCACCACCAGCCTCTCAAAGCACATCAAATCATTGGACTTAAGTGTTAATGGATGATAGATGTTTAAGATCTCAGTGAACACTCCATCCAGCTGATCAGCACAGGTCCTCAGCCAGGTAACACATCTGGACTGGATGCTTTCTGTGAGCTCACCCACCTGAAGGATTCTCTCAGATTGGCCTCAGAGGCTGAAATCATACGGTCATCGTGGGCTGTGGGAGTTTGTGAAGCTGCCTCCATGTATTTATGGTCAAAGCGAGCATAGAATGCCTTGAGCTCATCTGGGAGTGAAACTTCATTGTCACCTATGTCACTTTGTAAGAGGTGACAGCATTGAAGCCCTTCCACAGCTGTCAAGAATCCTTCAGTGATCCAAGTTTGGTCTGGAACTGCCACTTTGCATTTGAGATAGCCTTCAGTAGATCATATCTCGACTTCTTCTACTTTACATAGTCGCCAGACCTGAATGCCACCGATCTGGCCTTTAGCAGATTGCAGATCTCATAGTTCATCCAGGGCTGGTGAATCCTCTGAATGATTTTGTGGGGATGCACTTGTCTCTGACTGTTTTTATAAAGTCTGTGACAGTGATGGTGTATTTGTTCAGATCCTCTGAGAAGTCCTTGAGCACAGCTCAGTCCGCCAAAGCTTTCCAGCAGCCACTCCTCTGCCTCCCACAACCGACTTTTCATTGTCCTTACTTTGTAGCCTTGGTCTTTGGCCTCTGCCTGTCTGCAGGTTGGAGGAAGACAGCCAAAAGATCAGATTTCCCAAAATACAGTCCAAAGATTGAATAGTAGGTATTCCTTATAGGAGTGTAGCAGTGGTTGAATGTGTTAGGACCCCTGTTGCTGTTGCAGAATCCTTGTGGGTAGAGTTAAGCAGCTGCAAGTGTACAAGAACCCTGATGGGAGTAACATACAAACTCCAAACAGTAGCCAGGATGTGGGCTACAAACTACAACAGGAGACGGAAAAGGCATGTAATAAAGGCAATGTTACTATAGTCATTGGGGATTTCAATATGCAGGTAGATTTGGAAAATCAAGTTGGTGCTGGATCCCAAGAGAGGGAATTTGTAGAATGCCTTCAAGATGGCTTTTTAGAACAGCCACTAGATGGCCGCTAGGGGAATGGCAATTCTGGATTGAGTGTTGTGTAATAACCCAGATTTGATTAGGGATCTTAAGGAAAAGTAACCCTTAGGAGCAGTGATCATCATGTGATAGAATTCAGCCTGCAGTTTTAGAAGCAGAAACTAAAATTGGATGTATCGGTATCACAGTGGAGTAAAAGGATTTAAGGAGCATGAGAGAGGAGCTGGTCAAAGTTGATTGGAAGGGGACACTAGCAAGGATGATGGCAGAACAGCGAAGGCTGAAGTTACTGGCAGCAATTTTGAAGGCGAACATCAAGATACACCCAGAAGATGAAGAAGTATTCCAAAGGCAGGATGAACCATGACTGACGTGAAGTCAAAGATAGATAAAAACAAAAGAGAGGATATGTAATACAGCAAAAAAACACAGAAAAAAATAATGGGAAAGCAGAGGGTTGAGAAGCTTTTAAAAACCAACACAAGACAACATAACAAAGAAAACATGAAATCTGAAGGTACACTAACAAATAATATTATAAAAGATACCAAAAGATTTATTAGATATATCATATAAAAAGTAAATGAGAGGCAAGAGTGGATATCTGATTGCAGAATAGAGGAACGTCCATTTAGAACAGAGACGATGATCAATTTCTTTCATCAGGGAGTAGTATATCTGTGGAATTCATTGCTGCAGACAGCTGTAGAGGTGAAGTTCATATGTTTTTGATTCATCAGGGTGTCAAAGATTATGGGGAGAAGGCAGGAGAATGTGGTTGAGAGGGATAATAAATCAGCCATGATGGAATAGCAGAGCAGATTTGAAGGACCAAATGGCCTAATTCTGTTTCAATGTCTTCTTTTCTTATGAGTCTAAAAGGGGAAATGTAAATTTGAATTTCTTGTCCAAAAAATCTTCTCTAGTCTGATTCTAGAAATTAGAAATGGTTCTGATCTTGTTTGGATAAAGCGTGCCATTTTTTCTTCTTATATACACAAAAGATGTCGGGAATCTTGATCAACACACACAACATGCTGGAGGAATTCAGCAAGTAAGGCTGCATCCACGGAGGGGAATAAGCAGTTGATATTTTGGGTTGAGATCCTCCATCAGACTGCCTCTCATTGTGCATGTATTTGAACCAATTTATGAGCTGAAATCAAAGGATATTCTACTTTAACTCAAAAGCAGTTTCTTTTTGTGATGTATTAATATTGCTCCAATCTAGAATGATATTCTGACATGACTTAACAAATTTTAAGGCACTATCCAAATTTTGAAAATCCACACCATAAAAGCGAAAGGCTTAGAACTAATTAATTATTCCTTCAAAGTTCTGGCATAGTTACAACTGAGATGTGGAAGAGTTGAATATTACGTACACTCCATTTACAAAACATAGGTTACACAATTAGGACTTTCCCAAGAAAAGCAAAGCCTCAGAAATATAAATAGACTCAACTTCAGTTAAATAAAATCTGTACGTGTGTAGAGTAGGTCTTTATTTTTCTCAGATAGAAGGTTTTCACATGGCAGCTGGTGTAACTGACGCTTTTTCACCCTTCACCGAAGTTGTGCTGAAGATAAAGCACTGGATGTGACAGGTTAAAAAAGCCGCTCATTCGACATGAAGGTGCAATTAATCACACTGTGTCAAAACTATTCAGAACCTGGCTAACATCTGTGCAAGCTCATACAAATGAATGCAAGATGTAATTTATTCAACCCACCCTTACCCCTGTGTAAAGAAAGCTGAGCTGAGGAACTAATGCTAATATTTTTTTTCTGTAATGCTTGGTGTATTTAAAACCATTTCTCTTCTGAAAGCTGGTTCACAAGAGGCCATAGGACTTCCAACGAAATGTTAGTTTCACTTAATGTGCCCATGCCCAGAGAGTACATCTGAATATCTGCCGAGTTTTGATCACCTTCATAACTTCAGTGCCAACTATGAATCGTGGAGAAGGAAGAGAGCAAGCTCTGGGTGGAAACCAAGCCGTATACTTCCTGACCTTGTGATATCCCAAAGCATGTTAAAGGCGACGTTTTGAAGTGGAGTCACTGCTATAACTGAGGAAATGAAGCAGACTATTTGTACCCTGAAAGCACCCATCTTCAGAATAACGACCTGAGCATGTTTTTCAGTGATATTATTTGGGAGTTAATTATTGACCAGGAAGAAAGCTTCACGTCTTCTTTAAATTATGGCCTTTTGCGTCCCTCTGAAAATGAAGGCTTTCTGTATAGTGTATTCAATATTTCAGTAATATTTGAGTCATATTGTAAATATTTTGTTCAAATTTTGAAGTTCAAAGTAAACTTACTATCAAAGTACATATGTCACCACAAACAGCCCTGCAATTTAGTTTCTTGAGGGCATACTCAATAAATCAATAATCATAATAGAAACAATGAAAGACTGAACCAACAGACCAGTGTGCCAAACACAACAAACTCTGCAAATACAAAAAGAGAAATAATAATAATAATAATAATAATAATAATAATAATAATAATATAATAAATGAGCAATACATATCAAGAATATGAAATGAAGAGTGCTGGAAAGTAAGTCCATAGGTGTGGGAACATTTCATTAATAGGGCAAGTAAATCTGAGTGAAGTAATCCCCTCTGCTTCAACAGCCTGATACTTGAGGGGAATTAATTGTTCCTGAACCTGGTGGTATGAGTACCACCTTCTTCATGGCAGCACCTGTGCCACCTTCCTGATGGCAGCAGTGAGAAAAGAGCATGTTCTGGGTGGTGGTGTCCCTGATGATGAGTGCCGCTTTCCTGCAACAGTGCTCTTTGTAGATGTTCTCAATGCTGGGGAGAACTTTACCTACGGTGGAATTTTCCACCACTTTCTGTAGGATTTTCCATTGAAGGGCATTGGTGTTACCATACCAGGCTGTGGTACAACCGATGAAAATACTCTCCACCAAACATCTATAAATATATATTGTTATATACACATTTATATTAAAGATTTAGACGAGGGAATTAAAGGCAGCATCTCCAAGTTTGCGGAAGACATGAAGCTGGGCGGCGGTGTTAGCTGTGAGGAGGATGCTAAGAGGATGCAGGGTGACTTGGATAGGTTAGGTGAGTGGGCAAATTCATGGCAGATGCAATTTAATGTGGATAAATGTGAGGTTATCCACTTTGGTTGCAAGAACAGGAAAACAGATTATTATCTGAATGGTGGCCGATTAGGAAAAGGGGAGGTGCAACGAGACCTTGTTGTCATTGTACACCAGTCATTGAAGGTGGGCATGCAGGTACAGCAGACGGTGAAAAAGGCAAATGGTATGTTGGCATTCATAGCAAAAGGATTTGAGTACAGGAGCAGGGAGGTTCTACTGCAGTTGTACAAGGCCTTGGTGAGACCGCACCTAGAGTATTGTGTGCAGTTTTCGTCCCCTAATTTGAGGAAAGACATTCTTGCCATAGAGGGAGGACAAAGAAGGTTCACCAGATTGATTCCTGGGATGGTAGGACTTTCATATGAAGAAAGACTGGATCGACTAGGCTTATACTCACTGGAATTTAGAAGATTGAGGGGGGGATCTTTTTGAAACGTATAAAATTCTAAAGGGATTGGACAGGCTAGATGCAGGAAGATTGTTTCTGATGTTGGGGAAGGCCAGAACTAGGGGTCACAGTTTAAGGATAAAGGGGAAGCCTTTTAGGACTGAGATGAGAAAAACTTCTTCACACAGAGAGTGGTGAATCTGTGGAATTCTCTGCCACAGGAAACAGTTGAGGCTAGTTCATTGGCTATATTTAAGAGGAAGTTAGATGTGGCCCTTGTGGCTAAAGGGATCAGGGGTATGGAGAGAAGGCGGGTACAGGGTTCTGAGTTGGATGATCAGCCATGATCATACTGAATGGCGGTGCAGGCTCAAAGGGCTGAATGGCCTACTCCTGCACCTATTTTCTATGTTTCTATGTTTCTATATACACAGACACATATATATTGTTTGATCAAGCATAATTCATTACAGGTTATATGTAAGAAGTAAGTGAATGGCATACGTCATTATGTCATCATGTCTTATGTGAGCGCCTCACAAAAGTAAAGAAAAAACTAAGTAGGCAAGTATCCTGGCTCCTGTGTTTTTCTTTCAATTAGTTTCTGGAGTTACAAAACATAACAGTCTGGAGTAATGTAGACATGCAGCTTACAGTCTATCCTTTCAGTAAGCTACTGGGAGAGTCCGTAATCTAATCTACCAGTGATCAAGGTGGGATTTTAACGGTAGCTGTTACTATAGAGTATTGCATTTAATGTTACAGTGAGGAAATGAATTCAAAACTACACTGCCTTCATACCCTTTTTAAACTTTAATGCACAATATTTGAAAGACAAATCTCATGCATCTACTTAAACATCCCAATCTTTCCTGATCTTTTGTGAAGCATGGCACTGTATTGTAACCATTAGCATAAGGCTTTACAGTGCCAGTGATCACTGACTGAGGTTCATTTCCCACCATTCCCTGTTAGGACTTTGTTCGATCTCCCCATGTCCATGTATGCTGGCTCGGAGCCAGAGATGCAAGTCAATATGGACAAATTCTCCACGGCTTGTGACAACTTTGGTCTCACCATCAACCTAAAAAAGACCGAAGTCATGCACCAGCCTGCTCCTCGTGCACCGTGCACAGAACCGAAAATCACAATCGAAGGACAAAACTACAGGCTGTTGACCAGTTTACTTACCGTGGCAGCACCCTCTCCCGAGCAGTGACTATTGAGAAAGAAGTTAACTGAAGGTTAGCAAAGACACGTTCTGCTTTCGGTAGACTGCGCTCCACTGTATGGGAACGTCGAGGAACCAGCCCAGCAACGACTGAATGTCTTCAGAGCCGTGATACTCACTCCCCTCCTGCATGCCTGTGAAACGTGACTGTGTATCGAAGGCGTGCAAGATAGCTCAACCATTTCAACGTGACTTATCTGCGCTGAATATTAGGCATCAGATGGTAAGACAAAGTACCAGACACTGAAGTTCTTTCTAGAGCAAATCCACCATCAGCCCACACACTGCTGATGAAAGCACAGAGCCGGTGGGCAGGTCATGTCATCTGCATGCCAGACGAACGCATACCCAAGCAGCTCTTTTTTGCGGAATGCTCTGCTGGAAGGCACTCGCATGGAGGGCAGAAGAAACGTCAGAAAGACGCACTAAAGGCCTCCCTGAAGTCACTTGACATAGACATGACCTCCTGGGAAATGCTGGTACAAAACCGCCCTACCTGGCGCGGCCTCATCCGCAAGGGCCGTCGAGCTTATGGACCAAGACGCACTGCTGAAGCACAACACATGCGTGCGCTGCGCAAGTGCGGAGCCACCAGCGCAACAACTGCAATGCCTACACATGTCTGCCCAACACGTGCCAGGACATTCCGTGCCCGAATTGGCCTGACCAGTCATCTTCGGGCCCACCACATCCAGTCTCAAAGTGACTGATGATGTCGAGGTCTTCATTGACGACGATGGACGAACCACTACGTATGTTTCCTTCGGGTGCTCCAGATCCCTCCCACAGTCCAAAGAAATATAGTTAGGGTTGGTAAATTGTGGGCATGCTATATTGGTGCCAAAAGCATGACAACAATTGTGGGCTGCACCCAACACATCCTTGGACTGTGCTGGTCGTTTTCACCACTGACACATCACACTGTACGATTTGATGCTTTGATGAATGTGTGACAAATAAATCTTTAATTAATTATGCTTTAATTATGCTACTGATGTGCAGGAATTTCTTCACTGAGTGTTATGACCTTTAGACATAAATCTCTCCTAACACATTCTAGATTAGCATGTGAGTAGTGTTCTAGTAGTGAGTTGAAAAGGTTAATGTTACCTCATTGGCCCAATTTCTCTGCATGCCCTTAAGCAGTCATTTCACATTTCCCTGATGAATAGATTCTAAATGTCAGCTGCCCCAATTTGACTACTTGACATTTATAATCCAATCTAATCTTATATATTTGTAGTGGATTATTTTTACAACATGGTACTGTATGGTTTGTGCTTCAAGAGGAGGAACTCAAACAGTTAAGTTAGTCTCTTTTTTTTGTGAGTTTGTATCTCA
This sequence comes from Hypanus sabinus, assembly GCF_030144855.1. Taxonomy (NCBI): domain Eukaryota; kingdom Metazoa; phylum Chordata; class Chondrichthyes; order Myliobatiformes; family Dasyatidae; genus Hypanus; species Hypanus sabinus. The sequence goes on along the minus strand of NC_082717.1, from coordinate 19,240,607 downwards.
CGGGACTTGCAAGAGAGCATTATAAGCAATCAGAGGTTTTGTGTATTATTCCCTGGTAAGTCATCCACACGTTTAGTCTGCAAGTGATTCAGTCTAACAGTTCGGGCTGCTTTGCTGAGTTTATGTTGTCAGTATATCATTTCAATGGAAAATGCAGCAAATCCTCCATGACTCTGTCATTCCTATGGAGTCATTCTTTGTGGTGGTGAAAAGCCAACAGTACAGTCAATTACTGTCCACTTGCCTGGAGTTTGCTCCGGAGCTACATACAACGTGTAAGGGGACGTTGAACTGATCAGAGAGTTCATAAAGGGAAACGAAAGAGAAAAGCAGGTTGAAGACATGACACATCGATTACCTTGGAACAGAGAAATGACAGCTTGCCATCTCAGATGCAGACGAAGGATTAAAGTCTCTCCATTTCTGATCTGGTGAATTTTATATCTGGGATGCAGGGAAATGGACAAGAAAACTCTGGCGTTTCACCAAAAGTCACCAGAAAATTGATGTGCCTTCTTTAATCACCCAGCAGGTTAGAATCACATGGAAATTTCCATGTTATGGAATACTTGGATTCATGGAAAATTTCAACTTCCTCAAAACAGCTGCTAAAAATTTGCTTCTAGGGCAGTTCTGTGCAATAGTTTCCCAATGAATTGGCTTCGGAGTTGAACATGCTTGTGCTTGTACTTATTTTGTCCTTAAAATATTATATATATTATATATATAAATATATATATATTTCTCACTGTAATTGAATGTTTTTCATTACATATAGCACTTTATATATAAAGCTGCAGAACAACTTTCAGGACAACAGTATGCAAGTTATATTAAACCTGATTAACATTCTAAAATGGTCCCTTTTGAGTCCTCTCAAAGTTCTTAAGACTCTGATTCCACGGGACAGTGACAGAAAAAAATATAAGCAACAGGTCCCGGACCAGATTAAGATTCAAAATCAGATCCACCCACCCCACGAGAGTAAAACTCTATTTATCTAATGTCTTTGGGACTTTGGCAGTGCTGAACCAGTGAATTTCCTGGGTCCTTGGGTATTTTTCCTATTGTCACACAAACACGCATTTATAGGCTTAGAGTCATAGAATATATAGAAGAGAAGCAGTCCCATCTACCTACACCTCCAATCCATGCACATATCAAACTTTTCTTAAATATTACAATTGAACTCCCATCTTCCACTTCTTTAAGCAACTCATTCCACACTCACAACACCCTCTGAGTGAGGAGCTTTCCCTTCAGATTCCTCTTGAATATTTCACCTTTCATCCTAAACAAATGAACTTTAACTCTAGTCTCACCCAATCGGTGGTGGGGGGGGGGGGATCTTGCATGCACTCACCCTATCTATACCCCTCATTCTATTCACCCCCTCTATACACCTCATTCTCCTGCGCTCCAGGGAATAAAGCCCTAACCTATTCAACTCAGGTAGTTCCTCAAGTCCCGGCAACATATCTGCACTCTTTCAAGGCTTTTCTGTAACTAGGTGATCAGAAATGCACAGAATACTCCAAATTCCATACCAGCAAAGTTTTATCTAACTTCAACGCAAAGTAATATTAGCATGTTATGAACTGATGAATGGTCTTGGCCTGGAATGTTGACTGTTGACTCTTCCATTGACGCTGCCTGACCTGCTGAGTTCCTCGAGCATTTTGTGTGTGTGTTATTTAACATTTATTTCCCACTTTTACATTTTGCACAGCAGTATGATAAATTTCCTGTTAAACACAGTGCATTTAAAGGGAGAAGGAAATGCATAACAGCTCTGTGTGCTGGTTGCAGTCCCATCCACGTTCCTGATTCCGACCCTACCCACACACCCTTGCTGGAAGTCTGGGCTCCTGCTTCACATTCCAGACGGGAGACACCACAGATTGCTGATGCTGAAGTCTGGAGCAACACATGAACTGCTGCAGGAGCTCGGCAGATCCAGCAGCTGAAGCATCAACTCAGCAGGTCACCTTTGTGGTGACTGTTTCATGGAACCCATCTTGTAATGTAGATCCATGGTTGCTCTACACACCGTTGTTTTGGTCACCATCTTCTTGGGTCACAGAGGAACGAACAAGAAGACTCTGGCATTTCACCAAAAAAGAGTGGAAAATTGAAGCGCCTTCATTAATTACCCAACAGGTTGCAATCACAAACATGATAAAGTCTGTATGTGCTGGAAATCCAAAGCAACAGACACAAAAATCTGGAGAAACTCAGCAGGGCAGGCAGCATCCATAGAAATGAATAAACAGTCAATGTTTGAGCTGAGACCCTTCTTCAGGACTGAAAAGGAAGGGAGAAGGCACCACAACAAAAAGATAGTGGGAGGGGAAGGGGCTAGCTAGAAGGTGATAGGTGAAGCCAGGTGGATGGGAAAGGTCAAAGGGCCAGAGATGAAGGAATCTTCACCTCCAGATGGCTTATATCTTCACACAACCTATATGGAGATTGATTTTTGTTGCTTGTTTTCAACCAGAAGTTCAAAATTATCAGCACTTCTTCAAACTCCTGTTGTTCCATTTTGGCTGTCCACCATGCTTTACTGGTCACAGCAGGAAAGGTTCTTCCATTTGAAACACAGCAGTGCCTCTGCTTCCTTAGGAGTCTGTGGAGATTTAGCATGGCATCTAAAACTTCGACAAACTTCGACAAACGTGTAGTGGAGAGTATACTGACCAGCTGCATCGTGGCCTGGAATGGAAATGCCAATGCCTTTGAGTGGAAATCCTACAAAACAGAGAAACATAGAAAACCTACAGCATGATGCTGTGGCAAACACGCACTTACTTTAGAAATTACCTAGGGTTACCAATAGCCTTCTACTTTTCTAAGCTCCATGTACCTAGCCTGCAGTCACTATCATATCCGCCTCCACCACTATCGCTAGCAGCCTATTGCACACATCCACCACTCTCTGCGTAAAAACTTACCCCTGACATCTCCTCTGTACCTACTTCTAAGCACCTTAGATCTGTACCCTCTCGTGTTAGCCATTTCAGCCCTGGGAAAAAGTCTCTATCCACATCATCAATGCCTATCATCTTGCACAGCTCTGTCAGGTCACCTCTCATCCTCCGCTGCTCCAAGGAGAAAAGGCCGAGTTCACTCAACCTATCCTCATAAGGCGTGCTCCCCAATCCAGGCAATAACCTTGTAAATCTCCTCTACACTCTTTCTATGGTTTCCACATCCTTCCTGTAGTGAGGCAACCAGAACTGAGCACATTACTCCAAGTGGGGTCTGACCAGGGTCCTATATAACTGTAACATTACCTCTCAGCTCTTAACCTCAATCCTACGGTTGATGGCCAATGTACCGTATGCCTTCTTAAACACACAGTCAACCTGCACAGCAGCTTTGTGTGTCCTATGGACTCAGACTCCAAAATCCCTCTGATCCTTCACACTGCCAAGAGTCTTACCATTAATACTATATTCTGCCATCATATTTCACCTACCAAAATGAACCACCTCACACTTATCTGGGTTGAACTCTATCTGTCACTTCTCAGCCCAGTTTTGCATCCTATCAATGTCCTCTAACCTCTGACAGCTCTCCACACTATCCACAACACCCCAACCTTTATGTCATCAGCAAATTTACTAACCATCCCTCCACTTCCTCATCCAGGTTATTTATGAAAATCATGAAGAGAAGGGGTCCCAGATCAGATTCCTGAGGCACACCACTGGTCACTGACCTCCATGCAGAATATGACCCGTCTACAACCACTCTTTGCCTTCCGTGGGTAAGCCAGTTCTGGATCCACAAAGCAATGTCCCCATGGATCCCATGCCTCCTTACTTTCTTAATAAACCTTGCATGGGGTACCATATCAAATGCCTTGCTGAAATCCATATACAGTACAGCTACTGCTTTACCCTCATCAACATATTTAGTCACATTCTCAAAAGGTAGTGGATTCAGTCTAGCACATCAAGGGTAAAGCCCTCCTGGCCACTGAGCACATCTACATGAATGTTGCCATTGGAAAGTGGCATCCATCATCAGAGATCCCCAGCACCCAGGTCATACTCTATTCCTGCTGCTGCCATTAGTTAGAAGGTACAAGATACTCAGAACTCACACCATTAGATTCGAGAACAGTTGGTACCCCACAACCATCAGGCTCTTGAACAAAATAGGATAACTACACTAATTTGGCCTTCCATTGAGAGGCGCCAACAGCCAATGATCTCACTGTAAGGACTCTTTATCTTGTTATTTCATCTTCTTGCTGTTTATTGCTATATATTTATATTTGCATTTGCAGTTTGTTGTCTTCTGTACTCTGGTTGATCTTTTGTTGATCCTGTTATAGTTACAATCTATAGATTTGCTGAGGCTGAATGAATCTCAGGGTTGTATTTGGTGACAGGGGCCAAAGTAAAAGCGTTCATGTCGCGGCCCTGTTTCATCCAATTTTACCACCACCACGCCCAGCAAGCAGTATATTCAATATTTTTGTACCATTGATCTGATCATGCCTGAAGACAGAGGTTGTTGATGTCAGAAACACGGGTCTTTTTCAAGATCAGCATTGACTGTTATATCTGCTAACATTGAAGGATTCTCTGCAGCAGATCTTGTTAAATTCAACAACAAGGCACAAAAATGTGTCCAGTTCTTCCTGGGTCATGTATAGACTGTCCGTGGACACGATAAGAAGTAAGTAGTGACATATATGTTTTGATAATAAAATTTACTTTGAGCTTTGAATTCATTGTAAAGTTCTGCGTTCAAAGTAGTTTTATTATCAAATAATGTTTAGCTATGTATGACCTTTCTTACAGGCTGCCACAAAAACAAAGAAACCCAGCAGAACCCATTTAAAAAGACCGTTAAACACCCAATGCATGAAAAAAGAATAAGTTGTGCAAACAGTGAAAAGTAAACAAATAATACTCAGAACTGAAGTTCACAAAAGTGAGTACACAGCCACAAAGCAGCAGCTAGTCCAGGAGCCCACTAATGGCAGGACACAGCCTCAGTTCAGAGCAGAGATGAGTAAACCTCAAAAGCAGTGAGCTGAACACTGACTTGTCTCTCACCTCGAGCCCCAACACCCGAACCTCCTCAGTCTGGTCTGGCACTTAATTAGCGGGACATCGGCTCACTCTCAGGCTTGGGCCCTGCTGCTTTGATTCAGTCCCACGTCCACTCCAGCAATGACTAAGCAAGGGCTTTTTCTTTGCTCTCGGGCCTAAAAAGTATGGAGTGGGCCTACAGTTGCTTTTCATGGCATTAACAATTGATTCCTTTGCCTTACAACCTTAGAAAACCAACCACTCACTTGTCTTTCCAATTAGTCCTCTCTCTTGCTAAGTGTTTAGTATCCACACAGCCAGGAGTGAAGCTTCCTGTCCTCTCCAGCGGATTTTTGTGGAGATTTCCTCTGCTGTGGTGCTAAACTTCCGCAAAAATAAGAATGAGTAGGAGGTTTATAAAAATACAGGACATTCTGAAATACAGAAGGAGTCATCTGCAGCCCAAACCATATTTTAAAGCTAACACAAATAAGGCTTAATATTAAAGGAGAAGGGGATTCTCACTGCTCTCTGCCGCAGTACATTTTAGCTGCACAGCTACAAAGCACCCCATTCAGTTGGAGCATAACCCATCAGGGTTGCTGCGTGTAAACATTTAGAGAAAGGGCACACAGGAAAGTGAGGTCTATACACCAGACCCCCAGGGCTCTTTGAAAGGCATTAGCTCTCGCTGAAAAATGAAATAGCCAAGTACATTTTGTGGGACTGTCTTGTGTGCTCCACGGAGAAGCAAGCTCTGTAATCGTTGCAATAGCTGTTGAAGGTCTTTCTAGTCAGCTCGTCGTAGGTCGGTCCACTTAATCCAGCTCATTACCCAGCAATAATTGACTCTGCCTCTGAATTTTTTTGTTTCTGGGGTCTATGTATTCAGAAAAATTTACGGAGCTATTAGTTAAACAATGATCACAGCCATTAAATCAAGTAAGTTGGTCAGTCCGTTAATTTTTGTTCTTCTTATCCTAACATCTTTCCTGTGTAAATATTAAATTCTGACACATTCTGTAGAAGCTGCCACAAGGGGGCAAAATGGGACCATCTTCCTCAGGGGCCCTGCGTGAACTGCATCGCCATCTGAAATCCACTTTGATGCACTTCTCAACACATCTCATCCTACAGCGGGAGCAGGTTTTAAGCCTTACTCTTGTAAGTACCTAGTTTTGCTGTTCAGATGTTTAGATTATTGTGAAGCTTATATTACCTTTGGGAGCAGACAATGAAGTTCTGTGAAGTGACTCAGTCTGCAGAAGAGCTTTTGCCTTCCAAGTTTTCCATTGAACACAGGCATGCATGTGGAAGGTGATCAGAAATTGCAGCCCAGATGTTTGTTCATCTCAGTGAGCCCTATTCGCATGAGGATCTCATCAAGACTTCTCAGCACTAAACCCTCTTTCTCGTTCCACTTTTATACTACATCTACTGAAATAAGACCAACTGCAGAATTAGGCCAACTGGTCCATTGAGCCTGTACCGCCATTTCATCGTGGCTGAACCATTTTCCCTGTCAGCCTTCTCCCCATATCCCTTTATGCCCCAACCAATCAAGAATCTATCAACCTCTGTCTTAAATATTCAGCAGTTCTAGGTCATCTGTCAACCCTATAGAATTTTCTCTATTTCTGCATAAATAAGATCTAAAATATGATCAGGTCTTCAAGTTAGTTCTAAAACTAGATAAAGAGAATCCAGTTAAATAAATAACACAAAAAACATTATGCTTATTCATTTATTTATTCAGAAAAATGATCCAATACTTAGACATATTTGTTGGAAAAAGCATGTGAACCTTTACTTTAGTAACTGGTGTGACACCGTTGTACAGCATTAACTTCAACCACAAGTTTCCGGTAACTGTTGATCAGTCCTGCACATCAGCTTGGAGGAATTTTAGGCCATTCCTCCTGACAAAACTGCTTCAAATCTGAGATGTTAGTGGGCTTCCTTGCATGAACTGCTTGCTTCAGGTCCTTCCACAACGTTGCTACAGGATTCAGGTCAGGACTTTGACTCAGCCTTTCCAAAACATGTATTTTCTTCTTTTTAATCTAATCTACTGTTGATTTACTCTAGTCTTTCAGATCATTGTCTTGTTCTATTATCCAACATCTATTAAGCTTCAGGTGATGGACTGCTACCCTGACGTTCTCCTGTAAAATGTCTTGATACAATTCTGAATTCATTTTTCCTTCAACAATCGCAAACTGTCCAGGCCCTGAGGCAGCAAAGCAGTCCCAAACCACAATGCTCCTTCCACCATGCTTCACAGCTAGGATGAGGTTTTGGTGTTGGTGTGCAGTGTCCTTTTTCCTCCAAGCATAGTAACGTGCATTTCTGCCAAAAATTTCTCATCTGTCTTTCTCATCTTTTGTCTCATCTGTCCACAGAACATTGTAGCAGAAGTGTTGTGAAACACCTGGGTGGTCTTTTGTAAACTTGAGGCGTGCAGCAATGTTTCTTTTGGAGACCAGTGGTTTCTTCTGTGGTGTCCTTCCATGAACACCATGATTGTTCACTGTTTTTGAATTGAATTGATTTTATTTCTTACATCCTTCACATACATGAGAAGTAAAAATATTTATGTTATGTCTCCGTCTGAATGTGCAATGGGCAATTATAGTGATTTGTAATAAATAGTATGTACAACAGGACAGTCAATATAACATAGAAATATCATTGTATCAGCGTGAATTAATCAGTCTGATGGCCTGGTGGAAGAAGCTGTCCCGGAGCCTGTTGGTCCTGGCTTTAATTCTGCAGCACTGTTTCCTGAATGGTAGCAGCTGGAACAGTTTGTGGTTGAGGTGACTCAGGTCATTAATGACCCTTCGGGCCCTTTTTACATACCCGTCTTTATAAATGTCCTGAATAGTGGGAAGTTCTGGGCTGTCTGCTCTACTCTCTGCAGAGTCCTGCGATGAGGGAAGAACAGCTCCCATACCAGACAGTGATGCAGCCAGTCAGGATGCTCTCAATTGTGCCCTTGTAGAAAGTCCTTGGGATTTGGGGGCCCATACCAAAATTCTTCAACCGTCTGAGGTGAAAGAGGCACTGTTGCACTTTTTTTCACCACACAGCTGGTATGTACAGTCCATGTGAGATCCTTAGTGATGTGTATGCTGAGGAACTTGAAGCTGTCCACCCTTTCTACCCACCAGCTTCATTGTTTTTGCGACATTGAGGGAGAGGTTGTTTTCTTAACGCCACTGTGTCAGGGTGATGACTTCTTCTCTGTAGGCTGCCTCGTTATTATTTGAGATAAGACTTTTAGTGGACACATGAACAGAGAATTTAGCAAGTTCTTGAGATTTCTCAGGTCTTATACTGTTACCTTTGGGTTCTTTATCAACTCCTTCAGCATTGCACATTGTGCTCTCGGTGTGATCTTTGCAGGATGCCCACTTCTAGGGAGACTAGCACCAGTACTGAATTTCTTCCATTTGTGGACAATTTCTCTTACTATGGACTGATGAGCACTTAGGTCTTTAGAAGCCTTTTCCAGCTTCATACATCTCTACAAATCTTCTAAGGTCCTCTGAAAGTTGTTTTTAACAGGGCATGGTGCACATAAAATATCTTCCTTGAGAAGAGCATGCTCTGTCAATAACCTGATTTTGTGTGTGTTTTTTATAGGCCAGGGCACCTCTACAACCCACACCTCCAATCTCATCTTATTTATCGGAACACCTGATCCAAATAGCTTTTGTAGAAGGCATTTCCCCAGAGATACACATACTTTTTCCAACAAATACATGTAATATTGGATAAGTTTCCTCAATAAATAAGCAAGTATAAATAAACAAGTACATTTTTTGCATTATTTAATTGGGCTCTCTTTATTTAGTTTTCAGACTTAGGTGAAGATCTGATAACATTTTAGGTCATGGTTATGCAGAAATAGAGAAAATTCTACAGGGTTCACAAACTTTCTATCACCACTATACATACATAAAGACTTGGCCTCCACAGCTGCCTGTGGCAATGAATTCCACAGATTTACCACTCTCTAGTGAAGAAATTCCTCCTCATCTCCATTCAAAATGAACACCTCTCTATTCTGAGGCTGTGCCCTTTGGTCCTAGACTAACCCACTATAGGAAACATCTTCTCCACAGCCATTCTACTGAGGCCTTTCAACATTCAATAGGTTTTAATTTGGTTACCCCTCATTCTTCTGAATTCCAGTGAGTACAGGCCCAGAGCCATCAAACACTCTTCACATGACAAACTGTAATTTGCGAGGCACAGTGACTCGGCTAGTAGAGCCTCTCCCTCACAGCACCACAGACCCTTGGAGGGGTGACTGATTAGGTATATTCTCATTGGAATGTAAGTGACTGACGTCTGACTTAAGAGAGATTTATAAGACTGTGAGGGACATAGGATAAATAATAAGAATCTGGAACAAAGTGAAAGGGCAGAAAATGAAAGGGTTTTAAATTTGAAGGAGACCTGAGGGTTAAATTCTGTTCCCATACCAGGCAGTGATACAGCCAGAGAGGATGCTCTCAATTGTACCACTATAGAAAGTTCTTTAGATAGAGGCTGGTGGATATCTGAGATGAGCTGCTGGGATAGGTAGCAGACACATGAACTTCTGTCAATTGTAGGACTCTGCAGAGAGTGGTGCGGACAGCCCAGCGCATCGGTAGATGTGAACTTCCCGCTATTCAGGACATTTACAAAAATGTAATAAAGTTGATTCAGTTCAATTCAATGCCTAATCAGAAACTTTCAGAATTATGGCAATGCCTGTTGGATTTCCTCCTTTTGATTTTGTGTTTACCCGATCTCGGTCATGGGGCTTTCAGCACATGGAGATGATTTGATCCATCGTATTTGTGCTAACTCCTTGAAGGACCACTCCATTTTTAGTCCTAAAGCAGCTCTTTCCAGCAACCTATATGAGTCATCATCCAATTCCTTTCCGAAAATTTCCGTGTGATCACAGAAACTCAGCAGGGAACTCCTAGGTTTCTGCATAAAAATAAAACCCTCCTCTGGATCCCCTGCCAACGATGTTGAACCTTTGTCCACCAACCACTGGCGTTCTGGCCTGTGGGAATGTTTCTCCCTACAGAGCCCCTCATCACAGTGAGGATTGAAGATAATTTCCGGGCCTGATAAGGAAATGTGAAGCTCATATTGGAGTGAAAGCAAATGAAAACAAAAAGCTGAGAGTTATTTTAGAATGCAGCTTCATTCCATTTTCCGAGGTCTAAGGCTTTCAGTGCAAGAATGTCTCCTCTGGAATTCTTCTCAAAGTGTTGCTAAACTCTTTCCCACACTGCCAAAATTATACACTAATAGAGAAATTCCTGCAGACTCAAACTTCCTGAGCACGGCCATAAAAGTCTCATTGCCATTGAGAAAATTGCAGGGTCACCAAATCATGAAGGTTGATTAGGTCAAGATCAGACATGGACTCCCAATGATATCCCAGTGTCAGAAGGACACAATGTCTTGACACAGGTGACCTAGAATTACACATATCAATCCTTTTCAACAGGAAGTCTATTTCAGATTGATTCCCATTACCTGTTTTTTTTTTATTTAACCTTAAATATGCTTGCTCTAATTATCAACCTACCTCCCAATGCAGTTTTAATATTTTTTTTAAATTTTGAAATACAGCACAATAACAGGCCCTTCTGGCCTAACAAGCCCATCCTGCCCAATAACACCCATGTGACCAATTAACCTATTAACCCTTAAGTTTCTGGTGTGTGGGAGGATCCCACACGGTATTGTGGTGAAGTTAGAAACTCCTTACAGACTGTGGTGGAATTGAACCTAGGTTGCTGGCGCTGGGTTAGTGTTACACAAACCGCTACACAATCATGCCACACCTCCTAACTTCCTTTGTCAAAATCCCTCATAGTTCATTAAATCTCAACAAATAAGTAAATAAGACTTCCGTCAAATCTCTCTGCTCTGAAGGGGTCAGTTCCAAGCTTTTTTAATCGCTCCACATAACCTTATTATATCTGCTATTTTCCTCGAAAAATTACAACCTTCCTCCTTAAACAGTACCTGCATCCCTGGTGCACAATGTCATATGCAAGTCTCCATGTGTGGTCTTAAATAATAAACATTTTCACCTACAACTGTAGAAACATTGTGATTGTAAAATCCAAACACGAGGAAATCTACAGATGCTGGAAATTCAAGCAATACACACAAAATGCTAGTGGAACACAGCAAGCCAGGCAGCATCTATAAGGAGAAGCACTGTCAATGTTTTGGTCCCTATGCAACTCCCTTGTCCATTCGTCCCCCCCATCCCTTCCCACCGATCTCAGTCCTGGCACTTATTCTTATAAGCAGAACAAGTGCTACATCTGCCCTTACACTTCCTCCCTCACCAGTATTCAGGGCCCCAGACAGTCCTCCCAGGTGAGGCGACACTTCACCTGTGAGTCGGCTGGTGTGGTATACTGCGTCCGGTGCTCCCGGTGTGGCCTTTTATATATTGGTAAGACCCGACGTGGACTGGGAGACCGTTTCGCTGAACACCTACGCTCGGTCCACCAGAGAAAGCAGGATCTCCCAGTGGCCACATATTTTAATTCCACGTCCCATTCCCATTCTGATATGTCTATCCATGGCCTCCTCTACTGTCAAAATGAATCCAAACTCAGGTTGGAGGAATGACACCTTATATACCGGCTGGGTAACCTCCAACCTGATGGCATGAACATTGACTTCTCTAACTTCTGTTAATGCCCCTCTTCCCCTTCTTACCCCACCCTGATACATTTAGTTTTTTTCTCCCTCCTTTATTTTCTCTCTTTCTGCCCATCACTCTGCCTGTTCTCCCTCCCCCTTTCTTTCTCCCTAGGCCTCCCATCCCATGATCCTTTCCCTTCTCCAGCTCTGTATCACTTTCGCCAATCACCTTTCCAACTCTTAGCTTCACCCCACCCCCTCTGGTCTTCTCCTATGATTTTGTTTTTCCCCCTCCCACCACTACTTTCAAATCTCTTACTATCTTTTCTTTCAGTTAGTCCTGATGAAGGGTCTCTGCCCGAAACGTTGACAGTGCTTCTCCCAATAGATGCTGCCTGGCCTGCTGCGTTCCACCAGCATTTTGTGTGTGTTGCATGATTATAAAATGTAAGGTAGGTGACATAGCAGTTTTCATGTTATAACATTAATGTTAAAAGAAAGATTTAATTGGAAAAATAAAAAGCTAAATTAATGTTCAGAATTCTAGTGCTTATTATGTATTACTGTTTAAATTTTGATTTGTAAACTTTTTTTTACAGCCTAGTGTAATATGAATACCATAGTGTTTGGAAGATAAGCTTTCAATGTGCAGAACCTTCTCATATCTGGACTGGAGCCTGGTGTTCCTCATTATCACCGTGTATAATTACATCAAGCCCTTGAATTATTGTGGCAGAATGTATATCATTAAAGATATGACTGTCTGCAAGTGACACCCAAGAATTGTCTGGAAGTTGTAGAATTTATTGTCCGACATAGTAGTGCACTGGCAGTCTAATGAGATTAGTCGGAATGACAGAACCTCTTCGTTTCATTTGGATGTGCTGCTGACAGCATATTAGAGATTAATCTGTATAAAAGGAACTATTTTGCTATGCTGATGGCCACTTGTAAGGAGATTCAGTTTACTACGTGCATTTAAATAGCTTTCAGTACTTTCGGCATTCCTCCCTTTCTAATAAATCTCCTGATCCTTAACTCCCACCTGTTCTCTCTTTCTAACCTTCATCCTCCTGGGAAATAAATCAAATCTAATAATATTGCAATTTGAGAGAAAGGAAAAAAGAAATTGTCTTTGTTGCATCTCAGAATCCATTTAAATGCCTCACATACAATTCACCACTGAGGCTGATGCTTCTTGTTAAAAAGGCAGCCGTTTCCTGCATAAATGTTTCCTGCCAAATGTTAGTGACCTAATTGCATACTCTGGTGATGTCGGCTGAGAAAGGAATGATGGGCCAAACACCGGGACAATACTGCTGATCTTTCTTGGATGAAGCCATGAAACTAATGATACCAGTTGAAAGGTGACAGCCCAGGAAGGCATGTAGATCTGAGGCAGAAACTGTGAGACTGAGTTTGGCCTGAATTCCCCTGGATGTGGGGCTCATAGAGCAGCACAACACAGTCTATTTAAAAAAATATATTGAATCTCCATAAATAGCTTGAATAAAATAATATAAATACAACGACTGCAAATTAAGTGACATACAATGCTGCATGGCAAGCCTGCTATAAAATTGTACTGCTGTACCAAAAGCCATTAGACTTTTAAATTCACATGTCTGTACATTGCAACAGAGTCATAATGCAAAGATTTTTATTCCCTCATGTTGTGGGATGGATGTAAGATTTAAATAAATTCTAATTCTATTCTAATTCTGCAGTCCAGCATGACTTCTGTATTCAGTACCATACCTGTTTTAACCCCTTACAATAATTCCTGATATCTCTCTCTCTCTCTCTCTCGCTCTCTCTTTCTTTCTCCCTCCCTCCCTCTCCCTCCCTTTCCCTCTCCTTACCCAGGTGGTAATCCTGTTTGCAGTTTTTTTGCAAGTGACTCTTTAATTCTAACCATCATTTATATAGTAACTCTCGATGCTTTTAGGTTATTTCACAAGGGAAAACACTCTCATGTTCTGCCCATGACTTCTTATAGCTTCCTTCCACTTCCTTTGAGCCCTGTTATGATTCACAAATCACAACTGTGAAAATTTGGGTATATCATCTCCCTCTTGTTTGTTCAATATGGAAGTATTTGATGTCCAACTAACGGCTCAACAGTGACAGTTTGATGAAGAGAGGCTAGTTTATTTCCCCTGATGTAATTGCTTGTTCAGGACAGAACCAGACTCATCGGAATCTCTCATTATTTATCCAGTGACTTGTTACTTGGGTGATATTATCACGTAGCAGAGGTCTAGGGGAAAAGCTTATCTTTGCCTACAGTACTGTGCAAAAAGTCTTAGGAGACATATATATAGAGCTGGGTGCCTAAGACTTTTGTACAGTACTGTAGTCATTTTATGTATTGCACTGCGCTGTTGCCGCAAATACACAGAACAAATTTCATGATGGCCATTGTCTTTGCCAGAGCTGGGGAGCAGCCAATACCCGCCAAAAGAACATCTGCAGCTGAAGTTCCCCACCCTGCGACCAGACGTTGTCCTTGTGTCTGAGTCTACGAAGCAGGTGGTGATGCCGGAGCTGACAGCCCCATGGGAAGATCGCTAGGAAAAGAGGCCTTTGAAAGGAAGCTCTCCAAGTACACAGGACTGGTCAGCAACTTTCAGCAGTCTGGATGGAGAGTGAGGAGTCTCCCAGTGGAGGCTGGTTGTAGGGGAAATCGCAGCCCGTTCCTTAGCTAGAGTCTTCAGCAATTTGAACATCGAGGGAGAGGGGAAGAGGAGAACCATCCGCAGTACCACTGATGTGGCAGAGAGGGCTTCAGGATGGCTGTGGCTCAAAAGATGGGAGCCTTTAGCTGGCCATCAACGTAGCTAGCCATCTGGACACAAGCTGGGGTCTGATCAGCCCCGGCTGGGTCACCTGGAGGGGGATGTATGATGTTGAAAGACCCGAAACACCCGATGATTCCAGGACCATCACTGAAGATGTGTTCAGAGGCATCAGTAGATGTAGGCACACAGCATGACATACGTGTGCTACGATCACCCTGATTCTGATATGGGTCTTTATTGTGGACTGAAAGTGGGAAGTGGGCAGGGAGAGGGGAAATCATGGCTGGGGAAAGGGGGAAGGGAGGAGCAGGAGCATCAGAGAGACATTTGGTAATGATCAGAAAACCATTTGTTTGGAACTAAGTGACTTTGCCCGGTGCTTCATGACTGGGTGTATCTGCACCCCCCGCCACCTCCTGCCCCTGGCTCTCCTTCTCTCCTACCTGTCTGACAGAGTGCTCCACCCTTGTCATTCCCAACATGGTTTGCTCCCGCCAGATTTACAAACTCGCTCTTCACTTCACATTGACAAATACAGTTCTGTGCAGAAATCTTAGGCACCCTAGCTATATATATGCACTAAGACTTTTGCACAGTATTGTATTTATAGCTTATTTGAAATGTTGAGCAGTGACAGTGCTCAACACGATACCTAGGGATCAGGAACTGAACTGAAATAGCTACAGAAGCTGACAAAGCAGGTCAGAGGTTGGGAATCCTTTTTCTTTCTTTCTAAATCTTTTTATTAATATTAGTAATATGGACAGAATACAAATGATATATTGATAAAGAAATTACCAACATAGACATTCCATTACATATAAAAAAAAACATACATAATAGTTACAATATAAATGAGTTTACCAAGACATAAGCCATAAGATATATGCATGAACATAGTAAATCTAAATATTTCATAATGTATAATATAAAAAAACAGAAAAAAGAAAGAAAAAAAACAAAAAAAAAATTATATAATGCAGAACTAGCTAATCTAATCTAATAACTATAACTAATAAGTAATATAAAAGAAAAAAAAAACAAAAAAGAAGGAAAAAAAAAACGGGCTGTTTATAATATCTCACAAAAATAAGTATTCATCAATGCCTCACTTCCGGTCCTCTCAAAATACATAAGCTGAAAACTGGGAAATCAAATGAACTTGGCACAGGGTCATATTACATCATATGAAAATGTTGAATAAATGGTCTCCATAACTTTTCAAATTTAATAGAAGTCTCAAAAGTACCACTTCTAATTTTTTCTAAATTTAAACATAACATAGTTTGAGAGAACCAATTAAATACAGTGGGAGGATCAATTTCTTTCCAATTCAACAATATAGATCTTCTAGCCATCAGAGTTAGAAATGCAATCATTCGACGGGCTGAAGAAGATAAATGCAGTGAATCTAACATTAGTAAACCAAAAATTGCGGTAATAGGATGAGGTTGTAAATCAATATTCAAAACCGCAGAAATAATATCAAAAATATCTTTCCAATATTTCTCCAAAAATGAACACGACCAAAACATGTGAGTTAAAGACGCAATTTCAGAATGACATCTATCACACATAGGACTTATATGAGAGTAAAAATGAGCTAATTTATCCTTGGACATTTGGGCCCTATGTACGACCTTAAATTGTATTAGTGAATGTTTGGCACATAACGATGATGTATTAACTAATTGAAGAATTCTATCCCAATTCTCACTAGAAATACTAAAACTAAGCTCTCTTTCCCAATCCTGTTTAGTCTTATAAAGAGGCTCTGAACGTATCTTCATAATTATATTATAAAGTTTTGAAATAAGCCCTTTTTGAAAAGGGTCTAATTCAAATAAACTCTCCAAAGTATCTGAAGGCACAAAATTTGGAAACGTAGAGAGTACAGAACTTAAAAAATGTCTAATCTGTAAATATCTAAAAAAATGAAATCTCGGCAAGTTATATTTGTTGGATAATTGTTCAAAAGACATGAAACAATTATCTAAAAGTAAATCAGAAAATCTTAGTAATCCCTTAGTTTTCCAAGCTGAATAAGCTTGATCTATAATGGAAGGGTGAAAAAAACAATTAGATACAATAGGACTATTTAAAACGAATTGAGTCAACCCAAAAAATCTCCGAAATTGAAACCATATACGCAATGTATGTTTAACTATCGGGTTGTCAATTCGTTTCGGCAATTTAGAAAGAGCAAAAGGGAGAGAAGTCCCTAAAATAGAACCCAAAGCATAAGCTGATACCGATTTAGTTTCTAAACTCACCCAACAAGGGCCAAAAGATCCACCCCCATCTTTCAACCAACATAACAAATATCTAATATTAACTGCCCAATAGTAAAATCTGAAATTAGGTAATGCTAACCCGCCTTCCTTTTTTGTCTTCTGTAAATATGTTTTACCTAACCTGGGATTTTTATACTGCCATATATATGAAGAAATTTTAGAGTCAACATTAGTAAAAAAAGATTTCGGGATGAAAATTGGTATCGCTTGAAAAATATATAAAAACTTAGGTAAAATAACCATCTTAATAGCATTAATCCTACCTATTAGGTATAGAGACAAAGGTGACCACTTAGTAAACAAACCTTTAATCTGATCAATTAAGGGTAAAAAATTAAATCTAAACAAATCTTTATGGTTTTTAGTGATTTTGATCCCTAAATAAGTAAAAGAGTCATTAACTAATTTAAAAGGTAAATTTCCATAAATTGGGACCCGTTTATTCAATGGAAACAATTCACTTTTATTAAGATTTAACTTATACCCAGAAAACTCACTAAATTGAGCCAATAATGATAAAACTGCTGGAATGGATTTCTCCGGGTTAGAAATGAATAATAATAAATCATCTGCATACAAAGATAACTTATGAATATCTGTCCCACGATTAATACCCAAAATATCCTGTGATTGTCTGATGGCGATTGCCAAAGGTTCTAAGGCAATGTTAAATAGTAATGGACTAAGAGGACATCCCTGTCTAGTGCCCCGAAATAGGCGAAAAAAGGGAGATCTTTGATTATTGGTAACCACTGAGGCTACTGGAGTATGATAAATCAATTTAATCCATGATATAAATATCGGACTAAAATTAAACTTCTCCAACACATTAAATAAGTAAGGCCATTCAACTCTGTCAAATGCTTTCTCCGCATCTAATGAAATCACGCATTCTGAAGTATCATGTGAGGGAGTATAAACAATATTCAACAATCTCCTAATGTTAAAAAAAGAATAACGATTTTTAATAAAGCCAGTTTGATCATCTGAAATAATTTTGGGTAATACCTTCTCCAATCTAGATGCCAGTAACTTAGAAAAAATCTTGGAGTCTACATTCAATAAAGATATAGGTCTATAAGAAGCACAATTAGTAGGGTCTTTATCTTTCTTCAATATTAGAGAAATGGAAGCTCTATAAAAAGATTGTGGCAAATTCCCTAATCTAATGGCCTCCTCAAAAACCTTACCTAACCAAGGGGAAAGAGTAGCGGAAAAAAATTTAAAAAATTCAACTGTATAACCATCTGGACCCGGGGAATCCTGAAGCAGGTACTTCACCAGCTAACATCACAAAACCTTTCCACCATCTACAAGTCTCCTGTCTGTGTTGTGAGGGAAAACTCTTCACTTGCATCAATAACTCACTCTGAGACGTAAGGCGAGATATCGGCTTTTATTGACTGGAAGAAGGAACAAGCAGTGAGCGACCACCATACTACATCCTGGAGACTGAGAGGCTGGGCTCAGGCCTTGATCGCCTTTATACCAGGGTCTGTGGGAGAAGCCACAAGAGCAGTTAGCAGGGGGCATGTCCAGACAGGTATATGTAGTTCATCACAGTGAGTACAGCTCCAAAAGCACTCAAGAAGCCCGACACCATACAGGATATAGCAGCCTATTGGACAGGCACCCACCCACAACTGTAATTGATTGATTTACATGCCGGTGATAATAAACCTGTTTCTATTTCTGTTTCCCAGACTGCACTCTATCTCGGTAGCTGTCTCTTAGATACTTTCTGAAAGGGCTGAGCAAGCCGTTCCATTCGGAGAGTAATTGAAGATGGGCAATCAGTGGTGTCCCAGCCTGGCACTTTTGTTCCTGTAGACAAATCACAGAAATAATTATTGTTATTAATAGACTGGGATTTGAACTCAGAAAAAAAATGAGTTTCAAAGTTATCAGGAGGCGCAAACTGAGTTGCAATCACTTTAGTGGTTTAGAACTAAACGACTTAATAGATTCAGCATGCACATGGATGTTTTGGATTCCTTGCAAAGGTATCCATTATAACCTGCAAGCAGGGACTTGCATGGATGGGGTGGTACCAGCTGGGGCATTGAGGACATGCAGATTTGCACAAGCTTGTACAATGTGGGTTTGCTTAACAGCCAGAAAGTTAAAACACAATATTTTTTCGTCCGCAGTGTCATTGCTGTAGAGCTGCCGTCCCATAGCTTCAGGAACCCCGGATGCAATCCCAACCTCTGGCGCTGCCTGTGTACTGTTTCCATGGAAATGGGCCTTTCGGCCCACCATCTCCACAAGGAGAATTCTTGATTGTTTGATCCAGCTCATCAGAGCAATTGAGCTTATTTATCCACCTGAAATGCACTTTTCAGTAACTGCATCACTATTTTGTACTCCGCCATTTTGCTTTCCTTTTTCACTACTTTGACATATCTACAGTACTCTGCAAATGTCTTATACACATATAAAGAAATTCTCAATAGCAAAGATGCTTTCAAAAATAATGAAATGAAAAGTTTCTAAATATCAAAAAAATACCCTGAAGAGCTGTAAACAGTAAAAATATACTAAATCAAATCAATATTTGGTGCGTTCACCCTTTAAAATTACATCAATTCTCTTAAGTATACTGTTGTGTAGTTTTATAAGAAAATCGGCTGGTAGGTTGTTCCAAACATCCTGGAGAACTTGCCACAGTTCTTCTGCAGACTTTGGCCATCTCACTTGCTTCTGTCTTTCCAGGTAATTCCAGACAGTCTCAATGATGTTGGGATAAGGGTTCTGTGGAGGCCATACTATCTGAAACCAGATAAAATAAAACCCAGGGTGCCTAAGACTTTTGCAAAGTACTGTATATATGGAACTATCTGTCTTGTTGGCATGCAAACAGAAGTTTTTTGCTGTACCTTGCCACTGTATATGTGACAATAATAAACCACTAACCAATTACAAGTGGGCACACTTCCAATATTCTTCAAATACTTGGCTACAGTCTACAATGCTTGTTTTTGTAGACACTCCTTGAATTCTGTAAGAGAACATGCACTGTTTGGCTGCACCTTCCGCGTGCCCTCCCTATGACTGTGCGTTGGCTTCCTCCCGCATTCCAATGATGAGCGGGTTGGTAGGTTATTTGGACATCGTAAATTGCCCCCAATGGGTAGGCGAGTAGCTGAGTATGGGAGGAATTAATGGCAACTTCATTTCATGGGGAAGTGGTACAGACTCCTTACAGACAACGTTGGAATTGAATTCTGAACTCTGACGCCTATTGCGGGACAATTTACAATGTCCAATTGACCCTTTATTGGGTCTGTCTTTGGACCGTGGGAGGAATCCCAAGCACCCATAGGAAAGCCATACATTCCACCAGGCCAGGACATATAAGCTCCTTACAACGGATGCTGAGGTTGAACTCTGAACTTCGACGCCCCTAGCTGTAATAGCGTGGAGCTAACCACTGCGCTACCATTGTGCCTGTTATCTCACTGCTTTTCACATTAACGTCCGTATTCCACATTTCTTCATGACACTGAATGAGGCCACTTAGACCCATCATTCCTCACTATGCTTTCCTCTGACCTATTCTTCACGTACTTCCATGAGTTCCTCCAGAGTCCAGGGTGACCAAATTATCTACCAACCTGCCTTTTGGATGTGGGAGGAAAATGGAGCTCTGGCAGGCAAAGTCATGAGTTGAGAGGGAGAAAGTATAAACTCTACACTGTCTGCATTTGGAGGCTGCAATTGAATGCCGGACTTGGGAAGCAGCAGCTCCATTAACTGAGCTATTTTTGAATCCCTCTAAACCTCACTGAAAATATCCCAAAGCTGTGTGATATGTTGGGATGGAATTTCCCAGACGGAGTGCCCAGAGAGTTGGACCGACTCCTGCACCTTTCACCTTTAGGATGTTGTCCTGGGGGCATTTTGCTGGTGGTGGGAACTGATTTCGAATTGATTGCAAGGGAAACAGGGTTTCTGGGATCTTAAACCAGTATGGGATGAGCAATGAATCTTAAACTAAAGGGATCTAAGGACTGAGAAATAAGGGAGGACCGGAGAGAAAGGATATAGAAGAATGGTGAACTCTAAGGTATAATCCTGTTCGGAAAGGAGGGTGAGAAATCTCTATCTCTTCTTTCAGTTGGCCCTGACGAAGGGTCTTGGCCCGAAACATCGACAATGCTTCTTCCTATAGATGCTGCCTGGCCTGCTGCGTTCCACCAGCATTTTGTATGTGTTGCTTGAATTTCCAACATCTGTAGATTTTCTCGTGTTTGAGAAAGAGAGGGTTATGAGAAGTGAAAAAGAGACCAAAAGGAATAGTAACAATGAAAGACAACACTTTAAATACCTCCAACAATTATTCACCTCCATACTAAGAACTGATCATTTTTCTGGGCAGGTTTAGCAGTCCATAACAATTATCACGCACTTAGGGCCACTTTATTAGGTACCTCCTGTACTTAATGTACCACACTTAGAGTGTAAGATTGTGGTCTTGTTCTGCTGTAGCCTGTCCATTTCATGTGTTGTGCATTCAGAGATGCTCTTCTGCACACCACTGTTGTTTTGCATGTTTATTTGAGTTAATGGCTTTCTGTCAGCTTGAACCAGTCTGTCCGTTCTCTTCTGATCTCTCTCATTAACCAAGTGTTTTCTCCCACAGTACTGCCACTCGCTGCATTTTTTTTTTGTTTTGCTTTTTGCACCATTCTCTGTGAACGCTGGAGACCGGTGTGCATGAAAATCCCAGGGGATCCGTGGTTTCTATGATACTGAAGCCACACTGCCTGGCACCAACAATCATTCCACAGTTAAAGTCGCTTAGATCACATTTCTTCCCCATTCTGATGTTTGGTCTGAACAACAACTGAACCTTTTGGCCATGTCTGCGTGCTTTTATGCTTTAAGTTGCTGCCATGTGATTGGCTGATTAGAAACTTGCATTAACGAGCAGGTGTACCTAATAAAGTGGCCAATGAGTGCACCTTGAGGCCATGTACTTGCACTGTTTGGCGTACAAGGCATACTTTCTGCTGTGAATTTACTGGGCAGTTAAAGGGCAAGTGCAGTAATTTCAAGAGAACCACTGAGAGCTGAAGGTGCTGGTTTCCAGAACCGATGGCAGAGCAAGACATCGAGCAACATGTGGCGACGTGGAGGCTCACGAGCTATCTCCTCCTCGCTGCAAATTGCCAGCCAATCTCGTACATTAATAAAGGCGTGCTTTGTTCAGGTGTCATTATTTTTCCTGGTTCAGTGCACTTAAGCTGTGCACTGGTGCTGTAACATGCAGAAAAACAGGCCAGGCTTTTGAACCGAAATGAGTCATTTCTGTCCCTGGTGGCTGATGTTTGGCAGGTCTGCGCAATGGGGCCAGCAGCTATCTCGACGCTGCATAATCATTATAGAGGCCAGCATTTAAATGGTGAGATAAAGAAACAGTTGCCAGTATATAGGTATGTGGTTTGGTCTCTCTTGCTACCCGAGTCAACAACTTTAAATGCCGATAATGCAATCCCTGTTGGCTATCTTGGGCTGTATTCACTTAATGGTTTAAACTGAAATCCCTTTCAATCATTGTGCCTGTCTAATGCATCAAACAGTATGGGAGTGTATTAGCTGGCATTGTTTTACAGTGCCAGTGATCACTGATCAGAATTCAATTCTTTCTGCTGCCTGAAAGGATTTAGGAAGTTTTCCTTGTGACCACATGGGATTCCTCCGGGTGATCCAGCTTTCTCCCACGTTCCAAAAACATGTGGTCAGGGTTGGTGAGTCATGGAGACATTTGTGGGTTGTCCCCAGCACAATCCTCACTGATTCGATTTGACACAAACAATGTATTTCACTGTGTGTTTCAACGAACATTCGACAAATAAAGCTAATATAACCATATAACAATTACAGCATGGAAACTGGCCATCTCGGCCCTTCTAGTCCATGCTGAGTGCTTACTCTCATCTAGTCCCACTGGCCCGCACTCAGCCCATAACCCTCCATTCCTTTCCTATCCATATACCTATCCAATTTTACTTTAAATGACAATACCGAACCTGCCTCTACCACTTCTACTGGAAGCTCATTCCACACGGATACTACTGTCTGAGTAAAGAAATTACCCCTTGTGTTACCCTTAAATTTTTGCCCCCTAACTCTCAACTCATGTCCTCTTGTTTGAATCTTCCCTACCCTCAATGGAAAAAGCCTATCCATGTCAACTCTATCTATCCCCCTCATAGTTTTAAATACCTCTATCAAGTACCCCCTCAACCTTCTACGCTCCAAAGAATAAAGACCTAACTTGTTCAATCTTTCCCTGTAACTTAGGTGCTGAAACCCAGGTAAAATTCTAGAAAATCTTCTCTGTACTCCCTCTATTTTGTTGATATCTTTCCTATAATTCAGTGACCAGAACTGTACACAATACTCCAAATTTGGCCTCACCAATGCCTTGTACAATTTTAACATTACATCTCAACTTCTATACTCAATGCTGTGATTTATGAAGGCCAGCATACCAAAAGCTTTCTTCAACACCCTATTCACATGAGATTCCACCTTCAGGGAACTATGCACCATTATTCCTAGATCACTCTGCTCTACTGCATTCTTCAATGCCCTACCATTTACCATATATGTCCTATTTGGATTTTTCCTGCCAAAGTGTAGCACCTCACATTTATCAGCATTAAACTCCATCTGCCATTTTTCATCCCACTCTTCTAACTTGCCTAAATCTCTCTGCAAACTTTGAAAAACTACTTCATTATCCACAACGCCACCTACCTTAGTATCATCTGCATACTTATTAATTCAATTTACCTACTCCATCATCCAGATCATTAACGTATATGGCAAACAACATTGGACCCAGTACAGATCCCTGAGGCACACAACTAGTCACCGGCCTCCAACCTGACAAACAGTTATCCACCACTACTCTCTGGCATCTCCCATCCAGCCACTGTTGAATCCATTTTACTACTTCAATATTAATATCTAGTGATTGAACCTCCCTAACTAACCTTCCATGTGGAACCTTGTCAAAGGCCTTACTGAAGTCCATATAGACTACATCCACTACCTTACCCTTGTCAACTTTCCTCATAACCTCTTCAAAAAAATTCAATAATTCAAAAATTTGTCAAACATGACCTTCCACGCACAAATCCATGCTGACTGTTCCTAATCGGACCCTGTCTATCCAGATAATTATATATACCATCTCTAAGAATACTTTCCATTAATTTACCCACCACTGGCGTCAAACTGACAGTCCTATAATTGCTAGGTTTACTCTTAGAACCCTTTTTAAACAATGGAACCACATGAGCAATATGCCAATCCTCCGGCACCATCCCCATTTCTAATGACATTTGAAATATTTCTGTCAGAGCCCCTGCTATTTCTACACTAACTTCCCTCAAGGTCCTAGGGAATATCCTGTCAGGACCTGGAGATTTATCGACTGTTATATTCCTTAAAAGCACCAGTACTTCCTCCTCTTTAATCGTCATAGTTTCCATAACTTCCCTACTTGTTTCCCTTACCTTATACAATTCAATATCCTTCTCCTTAGTGAATACCGAAGAAAAGAAATTGTTCAAAATCTCCCTCATCTCTTTCGGCTCCACACATAGCTGTCCACTCTGATTCTCTAAGTGACCAATTTTATCACTCACTATCCTTTTGCTATTAATATAACTGTCGAAACCCTTTGGATTTATTTTCACCTACTTGCCAAAGCAACCGCATATCTTCTTTTAGCTTTTCTAATTTCTTTCTTAAGATTCTTTTTACATTCTTTATATTCCTCGAGCACCTCATTTACTCCATGCTGCCTATATTTATTGTAACTCTTCTTCAAACAAGACAGGCAACTCTGTTGGATCAATCAGATTTCTTTGATTGAACTATATAAATACTTCTATCGGCAAAATAGATTTACAACAGCATGCCAGGATGGAAAAGTTACAGCAATGGGAGACCAGAGAAAGGAAAGGCACCATTCAGCACTCACTACAAAATCTCCAAATGTCACTGCTTTTCAGGCACCGGAGTGAACTCAAGGGAATTTGCTCATCTGCAGTTCTGTTTTCCAACTGAACAGTGTAAGACTGTGGCACAGATGGTGTGGCTAAGGACCCCCTACCCATTGATGTGGTACTGCTGGGGTGTGATAGGGCTGAAGTCTAAAGTGGTGCAACTGCAGTTTAATGGGCATAGGACCTGGCTGGGATTTGGAAATCACTTGTGATTTGATTTGATGTATATATATCAATGAAAGACTGCTCTCAACAGGATGGGCAAACAATCAATGTGCAAATGACAACAAACTGCAAATACAAAAGGCAATAGTAATAATAATAAAATAAGCAACAAATAGAGAACATGACATGAAGAGTTCTTGAAAGTGAGTCCATTGTTTGTGAGAACAGTTCAGTGAAAGGGTGAGTGAAGTTATCCTCTCTGATTCAAAAGCCTGATGGCTGAAGGGCAGTAACTGTTGCTGAACCTGATGGTGTGGGCCCTGAGGCTCCTGTACCTTCTTCTTGATGGCAGCAGTGGGAAGAAAGCAAGGCCTGGGTGGTGGGGGTCCTTGATGATGGACGCTGCTTTCCTGCGACAGTGCACCATGCAGATGTGCTCAGTGGTGGGGAGGGCTCTACCTGTGATGAACTGGACTGTATTCACCACTTTTTGTAGGATTTTCCATTCAAGGTCATTGGTGTTTCCACACCAGGCCGTGATACAACCGGCCAATATATTCTCCACCACACATTTACAGAATTTTTCAAAGCTTTAGATGAAGTGCCAAATCTTCACAAATATCGAAGAAAGTACAGCGGCTGCCAGGCTTTCTTTGCATGCTGGACCCAGGACAGATCACTTCCAAGGCTCTCATAAAATGGAGAAATCTATTGGAACCACAGATGTTCCTGCCCTTCCTCTTCTTTTACTATCAGTTCATTCCTTCAAATGTTCTTGCACCCATCTCATGTTGTGCAATATCACTCTGACATATTAGTTTGTCATCATCTGTAAATCCCATTTCAGGCTTAATCCTGCCCAGATCATCAAACTCTCAATATCAAAGGGGTACCATGGTAGTGTAGCAATTAGCACAATGTTATTACAGCTAGGGGTGTTCTGCAGTTTAGAGTTCCATTCTGGTGCCATTTATAAAGAGTTTGTATGTTCTCCCTGTGAATGTGTCGGTTTCCTCTGAGTGCTCTGGTTTCCTCCCACGGTTCTAAAGAAATACTGGTTAGTAGGGTAATTGGTCATTGTAAATTGCCCTGTGATTCGGCTAGTAATAAATAGTTGAGTGGTGTGGCTCATTGGGCTTGAAGGACCTGTTAAATAGGCCCATAGAACCATAGAACACTACAGCACAGTACAGGCCCTTCAGCCATCCATGTTGTACCAACCCATATAATCCTTAAAAAAAAGTACTAAACCCACGCTACCCCATAACCCTCTATTTTTCTTTCATCCATGTGCCTGTCCAAGAGGCTCTTAAATATCCCTAATGTTTTAGCCTCCATCACCATCCGTGGCAAGTCATTCCAGGCACTCACAACCCTCTGTGTAAAAAACTTACCCCTGATGTCTCCACTAAACTTCCCTCCCTTAATTTTGTACACATGCCCTCCGGTGTTTGATATTCATGCTCTGGGAAACATGCACTGACTATCCACCGTATCTATGCCTCTCATAATCCTGTAGACCTCTATCAAGTCCCCTCTCATTCTTCTACGCTCCAAAGAGAAAAGTCCCAGCTCTGCTAACCTTGCTTCATATGACTTGTTCTCCAAACCAGGCAACATCCTGGTAAATCTCCTTTGCACCCTCTCCATAGCTTCCACATCCTTCCTATAATGAGGTGACCAGAATTGAAGACAATACTCTAAGTGTGGTCTCACCAGAGATTTGTAGAGTTGCAACATGACCTCTCTACTCGAACTCAATCCCTCTGTTAATGAAGCCTAGCAGCCCATAGGCCTTCTTAACTACCCTATCTACCTGTGCAGTGACCTTGAGGGATATATGGATTTGAACCCCAAGGTCCCTTTGTTCATCCACACTATTAAGTAACTGACCATTAATCCTGTACTCAGTCTCCTGGCTTGTCCTTCCAAAATGCATCACCTCACACTTGTCCGGATTAAACTCCATCTGCCATTTTTCTGCCCAACTCTGCAGCCTGTCTATATCCTCTTGTAACCTTCTACAACCTACAGCTCCATCCACAACTCCTCCAATCTTTGTGTCATCCGCAAACTTACTCACCCATCCTTCCACCTCTACATCCAGATCATTTATAAAAATCACAAATAGCAGGGGTCCCAGGACAGATCCCTGCGGCACTCCACTAGTCACTGACCTCCAGGCAGAATACTTTCCTTCCACAACTACCCTCTGCTTTCTTCCTTTAAGCCAATTTTTTTTTATCCAAACAGCCAAAGTTCCATTTATCCCATGCCTCATGACTTTCTGGATGTGTCTCTCATGAGGGACCTTGTCAAATGCCTTGCTAAAGTCCATGTAGACCACATCCACTGCCCTACCCTGATCAATTTCTTTTGTTACCGCTTCAAAAAAACTCTATCAGGCTCGTGAGGCATGATCTTCCCTTCACAAAGCCACGTTGACTATCCATGAGTAGACTGTACTTCTCCAAATGCTCGTAGATCCTATCCTTAAGAATCCTTTCCAGTAGTTTGCAGACCAGTGATGTGAGACTCACTGGTCTATAGTTCACAGGTTTCTCCCTATTACCTTTTATAAACAAAGGAACTATATTTGCCTTTCTCCAGTCCTCTGGCACTTTCCCTGTAGCCAAAGAGGATTCAAAGATCATAGCTAATGCTCCTGCGATCTCTTCTCTCAATTCCCACAACAAACTGGGGTGTATCATATCAGGCCCTGGGGATTTATCAATCTTAATGTTTTTAAGAAGATCCAGCACTTCTTCTTCCTTAATCTCCACACTGTCCAGCACACAGGCCCGCTCTACTTCAACCTCATCCTGATCAAAATCCTTTTCACTTGTGAATACTGAAGCAAAGTATTCATTTAGGACCTCCCCAACCTCCTCCACTTTCAGGCATATGTTGCCCTCTTTATCCCTTAGCGGTCCCACCTTCATTCTCGTCATCCTTCTATTCTTCACATACCAAGGCCTTCTCATGCCCCCTTCAAGCTCTCCTAAGTCCTTTCTTTAGCTCCTTCCTGGCTACCCTATATTTCTCATAAGCCCCTCCTACTTCCTGCTTCTTATATCTAACATATGCTTCCTTTTTCTTCTTGATGAGTTGCCTCACATGTCTCATCAGCCATGGTTCCCTTTTCCTACCATTTTTCCCTTGCCTCAGTGGGACAAACCTATCCTGAACCCAGCTCAAGTGGTCCCTAAACTTCTCCCACATTACTTCTGTGCTTTCCCCTTTGAACATTTGTTTCCAATTTACTCACGCTGGTTCCTGCCTCATCCCTTCAAAGTTAGCCCTTCCCCAGTTAAGCATTTTACCATTTTGTCTGATTTTATCCCTTTCCATAGCTACGCTGAAGCTAAGGGAGTTGTGGTCACTCTCACCAAAATGAACCCCCACCAAGAGGTTTGTCACCTGACCAGGTTCATTACCCAGAACTAGATCCAGTATAGCCTCTCCTCTCATCGGCCGGTCCACAAACTGTGTCAGGAATCCTTCTTGAACACACCTGAAAAATTCAGCCCCATCTATCCCCCTTGCACTCAGGAGGTGCCAGTCAATATGAGGGAAGTTTAAATCACCCGTAACTACTACCCTGTATTTCCTGCACCATTCTAAAATCTGTCTGCTTATCTGCTCCTCGGTGTCCCGAGGGCTATTTGGGGGCCTATAGACTACACCCAGCACAGTGATTGATCCCTTCCTATTTCTGACTTCCACCCAGACTGACTCCGTGGACACTCCTTCTGCAGCGTTCTCCATTTCTCCCTTTCTATAGCCGTGATACTATCCCTGACCAGCAATGCTACTCCCCCGCACTTTTCCACCTCCCATCCTATTCTTTTTAAAACACCTGAACCCCGGGACCTGCATCATCCAATCCTGCCCTTCCTCCAACCAAGTTTCAGTAATGGCCACAACATCGTAGTTCCACGTACTAATCTCTAAGTTCATCCTCCTTGTTCCTAATACTCCTAGCATTGAAATAGACACATTTCAACCCCTTTAACTGGCTACAATTATGTTCTGTCCCCTGCCTGTCCTTCTTCATCAACTCAGAACTCTTAGCATCATGCCCTTGTCCTTCTACCTTAATCCCTGTACTCGCATTCTGATTCCCACCCCCCTGCCAAACTAGTTTAGCAATAGAAATACTCTTCTATTGTGCTTGTATCATTCAGAATTGCACTGACTGTTGCCTCAAATAATTGAGGACACAATTCTTCCTTCTCCAGTTGTGATTTATTTCTCCCAACTTAATACAGGTGCAGAAATTATGGTCCGAATTCCTCCACTCAGTTCTCCAATGTATTTAGCAGCACGGCACTACACAAAACAGAGGCTAGGGTCAGTTAGCCAGGGCACCACTACAACGGAACTCTGTAGCAATGGGCAGCAAGCCAACATGATCTGCTCCTGATGCAGGGTCTCAGTCCAAACTGTTGACATCTCTTTGTCTTCCTTTTACATTAGACACACCAGAATGACATCTTGTCCCAAACCCAAAATGACTGTGAGAATAGCATCTAACGGAAAGATAATAAAGACTGAAGATACTGGAAATCCATAGCAACGGACACAAAATGCTGGAGCATCTCTGCAGGTCAGGCAGCATCTATGGAAAAGAATAGAAGGTCGATGTTTCGGGCCTGAAGAAGGGTCTTGGCCCGAAATGGCGACTATCTATTCATTTCTATGGATGCTGCCTGACCTGCTGAGTTCCTCCAGCATTTTGTGGGTGTTGATCTAATGACTGACAGGTAGTTTATTGGTGGCAGCTTTGGGTTCAGTGGCAGAAGCCACTGTGAGAAAATTCAGCACTTTCCCACACCAATAGGGGATTAATAAAGAGGACGGAAGCATTTCAGGCAGCACATGCATTCTGGACTCATTCACGGAGGCACACAACACACGCAGGCATGTGCATGCAATTACACACACACACAGAAACAAACTTCACCTACACACACAAGCCCGCACTCACTTCCTTGACCCCCTCCTCCCTTACCCTGCCCCATATAACCCTTGCAATTCTGTAGCACTGAGAGCCATAGGTTGTTACTGGTGAGAGCAGTGCAGCTTTACAATTGGTAATGGAACTGGACTTTTGGAAGCCAGTCTGGAGTGATACATTAGAAATGTTGTGGAAGTTAGGAGCAAGCAACATGCACACGGGGAGCTCCCACAGAGAGCAGTGAGGCAGCTCCAAAGCTTCATTTTGCACACTCATTACCTCAGCTGATCTGACAACGGTTTGCCTGCTACTCACTCACAACTAGAGGCGGCAGCTTGTTATATTCTCCACTGAGCACTGAATTTTGGCAGAATGTTATGAAGTTAACTGGATTTTCAATGTGACCGACAGGTGGTTTATTGGTGGCAGCTTTGGGTTCAGTGGCAAAAGCCACCGTGAGAAAATTCAGCACTTTCCCACAACAATAGGGGATTAATAAAGTGAATGCCAAGCATTTTGGGCAAAATCAAGACCATGAGGTCCCACAAAGAGGGCAGAGAGGGCAGGGAACATCATAAAGGACTCCTTCCATCCTGCGCATGGACTGTTTGAACTGCTTCCATCTGGTAGGCGCTTCAGATCCCTCCAGACTAAGACTAATAGGCACTGCAGAAGTTTTTTCCCTACTGCGGTCACTTTGCTGAACAGTTAACTGCCGGTTAATTGTCGGCTAACTATTACTTGGATTGCACTACCTGTATGTATAATCTATATTTTCATTTATATTTATCATTATTATTGTTATGAGCAGAGAGACAACATCTGCCAGAAGTAAATTCCTTGTACGTGCACAGGTACTTGGCGATTAAAGTCTGATTCTGATTCTGATGAGGTCCCGCAAATAACTTTATCGGCATCGAGAATAACATTTAACACAGTTAGGGCTGTCAGTGTGAGTTGGCACATCGAGTAACTACTCACGCTTCTGGCCTACTTCCAAGTTCAACAGGAAATCAAAGATTATGGTTTTGGGTGGGAGAAGAAGTGGATGTAGATTGTGAACCTGGAAGATGGAATCTCCTCGCCTGCTCTCTGTTGTATTCCTGTGGCAGAATTGCCTTTTATAAAACTTTTACTTCATCTGGTTTTTGACTTCAATTTAGAGGCTGGAAAGTAAAAGTGACAGACAAGGGTGGAAATTGGAGTCGGCCACTTACATTAATTCTTTTTTGACTGATAATGGAATTTCCGATGTTTGGAGATTTCAGCATTCGAAGGACAAAGAGTTTTTATTTTTCTCACATGTTTATCATTCTTACTCGAGAATTGACTATTCTTTCATTGACTCTCGTTTTATTCCATCTGTAATTGGTTGTAATTATGACATTATAGCCATCTCTGATCATGCTCCCTTGAAACTTTCTATTAAATTAATGGATACAGCTTCTAGTATTAGGCAATGGCGATTTGATTCTACTTTACTGCAAGATCCGGATTTCATTAAATCTATGAAGGAACAGATCGATTTCTTCTTTTCAACTAATTCCACGGATGACATTTCTTGCGGAACACTTTGGGACACTTTTAAAGCATATATACGTGGACAGATTATCTCCTATTCCGTTGGTTTGAGGAAATGTATTAAGAAGGAAACTCTTTTATTGGTTGATAAAATTAAAGAAATTGACAAGAAATATTCGACTGCTCCTAGTAAGGAGCTTTACAAACAAAGGGTTGAACTTCAAATGGAACACAGTTTATTACTTACATCTTCGATTGAAAATCATTTAATGAAAACCAGATCTGATTTTTATATACATAGTGATAAATTGGGTAAACTGTTAGCTAATCAATTGAAGAATGCTTTGGTTAAACCTCAAATTATTAAGATTCGTCAACAGAATGGTGAATTGACAGTTAACCATGATGAGATAAACAAATCTTTTCAAGATTTTTATACCTCCTTGTATCATTCTGAATTCCCTCATGATCATAATACCATGCATGATTTTCTTGGGAAACAGAATATTCCAAAATTATCATCAGATGATCTTTCAATATTAGAAACTCCTATTACGGATGCAGAAATTAAAGGGGTTATTTCCTCTATGAATTCTGGGAAAGCACCAGGTCCAGATGTGCATACAGTGGCATTTTTTAAGTGTTTTCCTCTACTCTTCCTCCTTGGTTATGCAGGGTTTTTGAAGAAGCAATTAGATTGGGTAATCTGCAACATCTTTTTATAGAGCTTCCATTTCTTTAATATTGAAAAAAGATAAAGACCCTACTGACTGTGCATCCTATAGACCAATATCCTTATTGAATGTAGATTCCAAGATCTTTTCCAAGTTACTGGCGTCCAGGCTGGAGAAGGTATTACCTCAAATTATCTTGGAAGATCAAACTGGTTTTATTAAAAATTGTTATTCTTTTTTCAATATTAGGAGATTATTGAATATTGTTTATACTCCTTCACGTAGCACCTCAGAATGTGTCATTTCATTAGATGCAGAGAAAGCATTTGATAGAGTTAAATGGCCATACTTATTTACTGTGCTTGAGAAGTTTAATTTTAGTCCGACATTTATATCTTGGATTAAACTGATATATCATACTCCAGTAGCCTCGGTCTTTACTAACAATCAAAGATCTCCCTTTTTTCATTTATTTCGGGGTACCAGGCAAGGCTGTCCTCTTAGTCCATTATTATTTGATATTGCTTTAGAACCTTTGGCAATTGCTATTAGAGAATCACCGAACATTTTTGGCATTACTCGTGGGATGGATATACATGTTATCATTATACGCAGATGATTTATTATTATATATTTCTGATCCTGAGAAATCCATTCCAGTAGTTATATCATTGTTGGCTCAATTTAGTAATTTTTCTGGGTATAAATTAAATCTTAATAAGAGTGAATTGTTTCCTCTAAATAGACAGGTTCCAATTTATGGAAATTTACCTTTTAAATTAGTTAATGACTCTTTTATATACTTAGGGATTAAAATTACAAAAAATTATAAGGAAATATTTAAGGTTAATTTTTTACCCTTAATTGATCAGATTAAATGTTTGTTCACAAAATGGTCACCATTATCTTTATCTCTGATAGGTCGGATTAATGCTAATAAAATGATTATTTTACCCAAGTTTTTATATATATATTTCAAGCGGTACCAATTTTTATTCCAAAATCTTTTTTTTGCTAATGTTGATTCAAAAATTTCCTCATATATATGGCAGAATAAAAATCCTAGATTAGGTAAAAAATATTTACAGAAGGCAAGGAGGGAAGGTGGATTGGCATTGCCTAATTTTAGATTTTATTATTGGGCAATTAATATCCGATATTTGATATGTTGGTTAAAGGATTGAGATTATCTTTTAGCCCTCATTGGGTAAACCTGGAAACTAAATCTGTACAAGGATTTTCATTGGGTTCTATTTTAGGGTCTTCTCTTCCCTTCGCTCTTTCTAAATTGCCGAAACGAATTGACAATCCGATAGTTAAACATACTTTACGTACATGGTTTCAATTTCGGAAATTTTTTTGGTTGAATCAATTTGTTTTAACTACTCCTATTGTATCCAATTTCTTTTTTCATCCTTCTATTATAGACCAAGCTTATTCAGCTTGGAAGATTTACGATTACTACGATTACTACGATTACTACGATTTTCCGACTTATTTTTGGATAATTGTCTTATGTCCTTTGAACAATTATCTAATAAATATAATTTGCCTAGATTTCATTTTTTTAGATATTTACAGATTAGGAATTTCTTAAACACTGTACTTCCTACCTTTCCAAATCTTGAGTCTTTGGGTATTTTGGAGAATTTGTTAGAACGAAATCCTTCTCAGAAAGGTGTAATATCAAAACTCTACAATATAATTATGAAAATATGTTCAGAGTCCTTCTATAAGATTAAAAATGATTGGGAAAGAGAACTTAACCTTACTATCCCTATTGAGAATTAGGATAAAATTCTTCAATTAGTCAATTTATCATCTATATGTGCTAAACATTCATTAATACAGTTTAAGGTTGTGCACAGGGCTCATATGTCCAAGGATAAATTGGCTCATTTTTATTCCTATATAAATCCTATATGTGACAGATGTCATTCTGAGATAGTGTCTTTAACTCATATGTTTTGGTCATGTCCACTTTTGAAAAAATATTGGAAAGACATTTTTGATATTATTTCCACAGTATTGAACATTGATTTACAACCTCATCCTATTACTGCAATCTTTGGTTTACCAATGATGGACTCAGTCCATTTATCTTCTTCTGCTTGTCGAATGATAGCATTTCTTACATTAATGGCTAGGAGATCTATTTTGTTGAATTGGAAAGAAATTAATCCCCCTACCGTATTTCATTGGCTTTCTCAAACTGTTATGTCTAAATTTGGAGAAAATTAGAAGTGTTGTATTCGACCCTTCTATTAAATTTGAAAAGACATGGAGACCATTTATTTAATATTTTCATATGATGTAATTTGACCCTGTTCCAAACCTATTTGTTTTTCCGGTTTTGATTTTATATATATATGTTGAGAGGATCGGAGTTGGTGACACTGATGATTTTGTATTTTTTTTTATAGATACTATAAACAGCCCCTTATTCATTATTTTTTCTTCTTTTTCTTCCTTTTTTTTCTCTTTATTAGTTATTAGGTTGTTAGATTAGTTTTTCTTAGGGTTAATTTTTTTTTTCTTTTTCTCTTTTCTATTTTTTACATATAATATGATATACCTAGTTTTGCTTTGTTTATTTGATATTTGTATCATTCATGATTTGGGAAGACTTAACTATATTGTAACTATTGCTTGTGGATCCTTTCATGTTCAGTTTAATTTTGTAAGTTTGTAATCCTACTATCTATGTATTAATCTTATCATGTTGATATTAATAATAATAAAAAAGATTGAAAAAGAAAGGGTGGAAATTGGATACTTAAGTTATTTGATTGCATCTGTTGACTAAACGCAGCTTTTCACAGACTTGGGTGAAAACCAGGGAGGAAGCATGAAACTTAAAAAAAAATCAATTCCAGTCATGACCATCCATCAGGAGAGATAGCACCTCTTTTGTCCAACAGTACCACTGCATTTTCTCAAGTCACCTTGATGGTGGCAAAAATGACAAAGACAGTCAAAGAGACGTCATTATTCACAAATTACTAATACGCAGCTGTATATCAGGAGCTGTCATAACTAATCTGTGGTTATAATTCCCACCCTTACCCAATCCGTTTGCCAGGCAATCTAAAATAGCTGCGAATTAGTTTGATAGACATCACTGATCCATCCTTCTCAGCTCACTAAGCCCCAAAGAGCTAAGTTATTTCATGCTTCAAATCTAATATTGCCAGCCGGTGATTTAGACATGACTAAATGGATTCATCAAATTGCAATAGCATATCTCTTATCAACAAAGATTTCCATTGCTTGCCTGAATTCATGAGTACACTTTTGACCATTATTTTTAACCGTGCCAATCAGAGTAGTCATGTCGGCTTAGTGGCTTAAACTTTTGACCTCCACGCTATCTACACAAATTTTCAGAACTCCCTTGGAAATCGTACAATGGTCTTTCCAAGCAGCCGTGGATAACTGATGTTGCCTGTGACTGACTGACCCAGGTTCAGTGGCTTTATTAGACACTGAATCATCGACCCAGCTGGTCCTGATGGTTATCACTGGACTGCCGTCAACACCCTCTGTGTTTTGTAAGTGCTGCATGCAATGTCTCAGACAACGTGTGGTGAACTACGTATACCTGGCTGGACACACCCCCCTGCTGACTGTTCCTGTGGCTCCTCCCACAGACCCCGGTATAAAGACGATTGGAGGCACTGCTCCTCTCTCAGTCTCCAGGATGTTGTGTGATGGTCCCTTGCTGCTGACAGTGCTTTCTTCCAGCTAATAAAAGCCTATCTCGCCTCACATCTCTGAGAGTTATTGATGGTGCATCACAACCAAGTGAAATTAAAAAATAAAGATCAAGTATGTCCAGCCCTCGTTAGACCCAGTGTTGGTACATGGGATCTGGATTCCACTGTCAGTGCTAGCTCAGTGGATTAAATTCTGAGTTAGAGCTTGTGCTTGAGACTTACACATCATCCAGGTTGATGTGCAGTATCAGCATCTCACTTTTCCGATGTGACGTTAACACGATAAAAAGGAATGCTTGAAGAAAAGTTCCTCAAGTGTTTTGGCAATATGGAAGTGATGGGCATATAGCACGGAAATAGGCCTTTCAGCCCATCTCATCCATGCTGACCACATTGCCCACGGACTAGTTCCATCTGCTTACGTTTGGCCCGTAGCCCACGAATCCTCTCCCATCCATATACTTATCTAGGTGACTTTTACCTCAAACAGCACTGACAGAACAGAGATGGGGAGGAATTTCTTTAGCCAGAGGGCAGTGAATCTGTGGCAATTACTGCCACAGACAGCTGGGGAGGCCAAGTCACTGGACATATTTAAAGTAAGGGTTTATCGGTCTTTGATTAGTAAGGGTGTCTCAGGTAACAGGGAGAAGGCAGGAAAATGAGTTTGATAGGGATAATACATCAGCCATGATGGAATGGTGGAGCAGACTTGATGGATTGAGTAGCCTAATTCTGCTCCAATGTCTTATTGTCTAATTTTGTCATTTCTGCAAAGGTGGAGTCATTTCTGCAAAGGTGGAATCATTTCCATGTCCAAAATTGCAGTGGCATTACTTCAAATGTCACTGCTAGGGAAAGACAAAGCACAAATGTAATTTATTCTTTTATATACAAGCAGGACAACATTAGTTCATTCTGGCTAGTGTTAAGACCCCAACTCCCCTACCTTAGGAACTATCATCTCCACATCCACTCTATCTGGGCCCTTCAAAATTCAATAGGTTTCAATGAGATTCCCCCCCCCCCCACACCCCCCATTCGTCTAAACTCCAGTGAGTAGAGGCCCAGAGCCATTAAATTCCCCTGGTAGGTCATCCATCCCAACAGTATCCAAAGTAGTATACTTATTATTGAAGGGAATGGCTACAAGGGTACTTTGCACAGGCTGCCTACTCCCTTTCCCTCTCCTGACAGTCACCCAGGTAGCTGCTTCCTGTAACTTAGAGGTGACTACCTCTCTGCAGCTCCTATCTATGTCCTGTATGAGCTGAGTCATCATGCTGTAGCTTCAGTTCCTTAACAAGGTCTCGAAGGAGCTGCAGCTTGATGCACTTCATGCAGGTGTAGCTATCGGAGACTGGAGGTCTCCCAGAGTTCCAACATCTCACGCAAAGAACATACCACTAACCCTGAACCCATACTCACTGTAGTAGCTATGTACAAATAGACAAAGAACAAGAAACAAATAACTTAGATCCTCTGCCTGTTCTCACCAAATGCAGACATAGTAGGCTGAAGGGCCAGCTCTAGTGCTGTACTGTTTTAGGCTCTTTCTGGGATTGCGTCACCCTGGTGCGGCATGAGAGATACTGAAGCAGAATTGATAGATCACCAACTTTAATGCGAGCAGTGTTAAAGTGAAAACAAAACAACAAACACTCGGCCAAATAGGGGTGTTAATAAAATCTCTCAAATGGAAAACGGCTGAAAAGAACAGCTAGGAATAAAATTAATCCCGCTAGTCTTCAGTGTCAGTTGACTCAACAGTCCAATTTCTGAGGCAAGGCCGAATGGAGATAACAAAACGTAGTTACATCCAAGTCTCAATAAATATTCTGATGGAATGAATAGAGTTAAATACTATTGCAATGAAATAATAATTAGCTGACACGTGCATATTCACAACACAATTGCTGTATCTGCTGCGCTGCCGAATCCGTGGTTGTGACAGATTCTCTGCAAGGTTGGTGAGATTCACTTGTCAGGTTCCCTCATTGTATGATCTCAGTCTTCTACCCCAAATGTCAGTGGTGATCTCTGCCCCCTACCCACCTCAATCTACCACCATTTCATCCACAGCATTTTCTGGTTATCTTCTCCCAAGGTTGAGTGCAAAAGTAAGGGGAGTAAGGTTAAGGCGGGGGTCGGCAACCTGCGGCTCCCGAGCCATTTGTGGCTCTTTCACCTCTGTGCTGCGGCTCCCTGTGGCTTTGGGAAATAATTGGTCAGTATTTAATTAAAATGTATTTTATGTTAGTTTGTTAGCTTTTGAAATGTAATTCTAAATTTGAAGATTATGGTGATCTTGTACAATCTAAGTGTGGCGACACATTTCCTCACAATTAGCCAGCATTCCGGCTAAGGGAGATAGCCTACGGGGGTTTGTGAGTACGCGTCTTTTGCAGCATCTGCGTCCATGGGGGCTGGGTTGAGGGAGGCTTAAAAGCAAGGCTGTTTAGTTCGAATAAAGTTACCTTTGACTGCAGTCTTTATTTTAGCGCTGCGTGTAGCGCTACACCGCTACAACGTGTTTTTTATCGCTATTAATATACATCACCACTGCCAATGCCTGACACCCGCCAGTGCGCGATTTCTTTTAATTCTTCGATCCAAGGTAGGCTACCTATGTAGTAACCTTCAACCCAACGTCTTTTTTTCGGAGTTCAAAATGTTTTTGTTGCATGCAGAAATGTAATTTCGTTTTCTCTGCAGGAGTTCATCAATTTCAAAAATGCAACACATTATAGTTTGTTTATACATAGCATAAAGGCAAAAAAACCCCGTTGTATGCAGTGTTATTTCATTTTGTGGCTCCCAGTGTTTTCTTTTCTGTGGGAAATGGGTCCATATTGGCTCTTTTAGTGGTAAACGTTGCCGACCCCTGGGTTAAGGCAAAGGACCTCAAATAAAACTCCAATAAGATTGGATGACAGGGGATTAAAGGTACACCACTGGTTATCTCACAATCTTAAACGCTTGCATATGTGCTCCTCCTTAAGTTCCTCTGCAACACTGACAAGACGTTGTAAAGCTCAGCTGGCCAGGCAGCATCTGTGGAAGAAAATAAACAGTAGATGTTCTTGGCTGTGATCCTTCATCAGGACTCATCGATGCTGCTTGACTTGCTGAGCTCACTCAGCATTTTCTGTGTGTCATAGGAAGTCATTCCTGCCTGTGGCCATCAAACTTTACAACTCCTCCCTTGGAGTGCCAGACACCCTGAGTCAATAGGCTGGTCCTGGTCTTATTTCCATTTGGCATAATTTACTTATTATTATTTATGGTTTTATATTGCTATATTTCTACACTATTCTTGGTTGGTGCGACTGTAACGAAACCCAATTCCCTCGGGATCAATATAGTATCTCTGTCTGTCTGTCTGTGTTGCTCAAGAACTTCCAGCAATTGTAGAATCTCTTAAGTTGCTTAAATTCCTGACTGTCCCTGTAAAGCTTTCCTATTCTTCTCTCAGACTTTTAGTTCAGCAACAGCCATTTGGAAGCTGCTGTCATCACTGCCAAGTTCCTCATTTTCCAACTTCTTTGTGCTTGTTTGAGAAGAGCACCGATTTCATGGCAGGCTCTTGTTATGTTTGGTAAGTCCAAAACAGAGCACTAATTGAAAGGAAATGACAGGAGCTTGGAGATAGTGTGATACAGTTTCATTTTTACTTCAGGTGGCGGGTGCACATCTGATGTGGTAACATGGTGACTTATGGACATTCATGTGTTTTTACATATCATCCGTAATGAACTACTTAACTTCATTTAAATGAATTATTTAAATTATTTAAAACAAGAATACCCAATCGAACAAAATATTTACAATATTACTCAAATATCACTGAAATATTAAATACATAACAGGTCTAATTACATTAGAGTGGAGAGCAGAGATAGCCAGTATAAAATGGAGTGGTGAGACAGGGGCCAGAGGTGAATTATCATATAGACTTCCTTCAAATTCTGGCATCTTCAGTCTCATATGTCTAAAGAAATGGTGCTCCTTTCTAGCAGGGTTACATGGGGTTTACAGGAAGAAATAAAAACATTCAGCTCCCTGCTCTTTCGCAAAGTTCAAAGTCAAGCAGTCTTGTTTCCTCTTGTGGACAATAATCAGCTCTTTGGTTTTTTCGACTTTGAGTGGGAGGTTACTACTATGGCACCATTCAGCCAGATTTTTAATCTTCCTACTACTGTATATGCCGATTCAATGCCTCTTTTGATTCAACCGCCAACGGCAGTGTCATCAGCAAACTTGAATATGGTATTGGAGCTGTACCTACCCTCACATATACTCATCTAATTTCTTCCTTTAACACATCTTGTTTCTTCCTCCCTACTTAGCCTATCCAGTTGTGAGCACAGTAAGTAGTTCAACCATCATCAAAATGAAACTACCGCTGGAACTAGTTGAGTGCTGCCGCAGCAACAACCCTGCACTCAATGTCAGAAGAACCAAAGAGCTGATTGTGGACTTCTGAAAGGGTAAGATGAGGGAACACAAACCAACCCTCAATGAGGGATAAGAAGTGGAGAGAGTGAGCAATTTCAATTTTCTGGGTGTCAAGATCTCTGCGGACCTAAACTGGTCCCAACATATCGATGCAGCTATAAAGAAGGCAAGACAGCGGCTGTACTTCATTAGGAGTTTGAGAAGATTTGGTTTGTCACCTAAAACACTTGAAAACTTCTACAGCTCTACTGTGGAAAGCATTCTGACAGGCTGCATCACTGTTTGGTATGGGGGGCGGTGCTACTACATTGGATTGAAAGAAGCTATAGAAAACTGTAGAATTAGTCAACTCAATCGTGGGTACTAGCCTCCATAGTATCCAAGACATCTTCGAGGAGCGATGACTTAGAAAGGTGGTGTCCATAATGAAGGACCCCCATAATCTAGCACATGCCCTCATCTCATTGTTACTGTCAGGAAGGAGGTACAGAAGCCTGAAGGCACACACTCAGTAATTCAGGAATAGCTTCTTCCCCTCTGCCATCCGATTCCTAAATGGAAATAGAACCCGTGAACACAACCTCACTTTTAGAAATTATTTCTGCTTTTGCACTACTTTTAACTTCATCTATTTAATACACATATGTATACTTACTGTACTTGATTTACTTTTTTAAAATATTCTCATGTATTGCTGCTGTTCAGTTAAAAAATTCACAGCTGATGCCGATGATATTAAACCTAATTCTGATTCTGAAATGCATTTTGCTACTGAACTCCAAAGGGAAGAGAGGCCTCACATCTACCATCTACCTCAAATTCTGGACGGCTGCAAACACCATGCTTTCAACTAAATGGAGAATTGACATGAAAGTTAACCGTGAATTTCATCCAGAAATGTGGAATCTCGAGTCTCATCGTTTCCGGTGATCTTCATCTCCCATTACTAAGCTTTAGAGGCAGTTCTGTCACTTCCTTAATCATAATTGATATTGGTCTTTGGTGTGTTGCCCTTTGTCTGCATCTTACATAGGTAGTAGAGAAAGACCTGAAAGCTTACCCCTATTTCCCTCTCCACTGATTCCTTCCAACAGTTTTTGTTTTGTTTTATATTGGAATAGATATTGCACGCTGTTCTATCCTGAACCAGTATTGACCTTTACTAGCCTATTATGATAGAGAAGAGCAATGCCATCAATCTCACTCCCCCCTTCTTACTTCCCTGTAGCTCTGCAATGTATTCTTTCTCCAATACCCATCAATTTCCCTCTTACACTAAAGGGCAACTTACAATATATGATTAACCCACGTAGGGTTAACTCGCTCAAAGTTCAAAGTAAATTTATTATTGAAGTATGTATATGTCACTATATACAACCCTGAGATTCATTTTCTCCCACAGGTATTCACAGAGGAACAAAGAAATACAATAGAATAAATGAAAGCTACACACTAAAGACTGACAAACAACCAATGTACAAATAATCTGTACAAATACAAAAATAACAACTAATAAAAATAATAGCAATAATGAACCATCACCACTCACTTAGATAACCACAAAATCCTTACTGAAGATCAGAAAGGATACTGTAAGGGTAAGAAAGGATGTGAAGAGCAACTGATAATAGATTTCATAATTCAAAATCAAGCATTTGATTCTGTCCCAGACTCAATGGTTAGTAGAAGATCTTATTATGTATAAAGTACACCCAATACTTGTGAAATTTCTTCAACATCTGAGAAGCATTGGCATCACTCTATCAATTAACAACCTAAAAAGAACAACCACCATTATCAAAATAAACCAAGGCATTTTCCAGGGCAACTCTCTGAGCCCACTATTATTCTGTCTAGCTTTAAACCCACTGTCTAATTTACTGAATCGGACAAAAAAATGGGTATTAAATCAGAAACAATGGAAGGGATTATACCTTGACACATCTTCTATACATGGATGATTTCAAATTATACGCTCCATCATCAGTAAAGCTAAAGCAATTAATTCAAATAGTTGAACTATTTTCAAACGCTATAAACATGAATCTTGGACTAGATAAATGTAAAACATTAAACATAAAGAAATGTGCAATACAGCTAGTATATACGGACATAAGAACATAAGAAGCAGGAGCAGGAGTAGGCCATCTGGCCCATTAAGCCTGCTCTTCCATTCAAAAAGATCATGGATGATCTGAACATGAACTCATCTCCACCTACCTGTCTTTTCCTATAACCCTTAATTCCCTTACTATGCAAAAATCTATCCAACTTTGTCTTAAATATATTTACTGAGGCATTCTCCACTGCTTCATTGGGCAGAGAATTCAACATCCCCTGGG
The DNA here is from genome assembly GCF_030144855.1 of Hypanus sabinus. Taxonomy (NCBI): domain Eukaryota; kingdom Metazoa; phylum Chordata; class Chondrichthyes; order Myliobatiformes; family Dasyatidae; genus Hypanus; species Hypanus sabinus. The sequence goes on along the minus strand of NC_082717.1, from coordinate 19,197,917 downwards.
AAAAGCAGTTCCTCCACACCTCAGTCCCGAATCTTGAGGCTATGCCCCCTAGTTCTAGTCTCACCTACCAGTGGAAATAACTTTCCTGCCTCTATCTTATCTATCCATTCATAATTTTATATGTTTCTATAAGATCTCCTCTCATTCATCTAAATTTCACTGAGTACAGTCCCAGGCAACTCAATCTTTCCTCATAGTCCAACCCCCTCAACTCTGGAATCAACCTGGTGAACCTCCTCTGCACCGCCTCCAAAGCAAGTATATCCTTCCTCAAATAAGGAGACCAGAACTTTGCAGATGGAGTTCAACGTAGATAAGTTTGACATGGTTCATTTTGGTAGGTCAAATATGATGGCAGAATATAGTCTTAATGGTAAGACTCTTGGCAGAGTGGAGGATCAGAGGGATCTTGGGGTCTGAGTCCATAGGACACTCAAAGTTGCTGCGCAGGTTGACTCTGTGGTTAAGAAGGCATACAGTGTATTGGTCTTCATCAATTGTGGAATTGAATTTAGGAGCCGAGAAGTAAATTGGCAGCTATATACAGCAGGACCCTGGTCAGACCCCACTTGGAGCACTGTGCTCAGTTCTGGTCACCTCATTACAGGAAGGATGTGGAAACCATAGAAAGGGTGCAGAGGAGATTTACAAGGATGTTGCCTGGATTGGGGAACATGCCTTATGAAAACAGGTTGAGTGAACTCGGCCTTTTCTCCTTGGAGTGATGGAGGATGAGAGGTGACCTGATAGAGGTGTATAAGATGATGAGAGGCATTGATCAGGTGGATAGTCAGAGGCTTTTCCCCAGGGGTGAAATGGTTGCCAAAAGATCACACAGGTTTAAGGTGCTTGGGAGTAGGTACAGAGGAGACATCAGGGGTAAGTTTTTTTACTCAGAGAGTGGTGAGTGCGTGGAATAGGTTGCCAGCAACAGTGGTGGAGGTGGATATGATAGAGTCTTTTAAGAAACTTTTGGATAGGTACATGGTGCTTAGAAAAATAGAGGGTTATGGGTAAACAACACACACAAAATGCTGGTGGAACACACTAGGCCAGGCAGCATCTATAAGGAGAAGCACTGTTGACATTTCGGGCCGAGACCCTTCATCAGGACTAACTGAAAGGAGAGATTTGAAAGTATGGGGGGAGGGGGAAATGCGAAATGATAGGAGAAGACCAGAGGGGGAGGAATGAAGCTAAGAGCTGGAAAGGTGATTGACGAAAGTGATACAGAGCTGGAGAAGGGAAAGGATCATGGGACTAGAGGCCTAGGGAGAAAGAAGGGGGAGGGGGGAAGCACCACAGGGAGATGGAGAACAGGCAGAGTTGTGGGCAAGAGAGAGAGGGAGAGAGAGGGAAAAAAAACAATTAAGTATGTCAGGGATGGAGTAAGAAGGGGAGGAGGGGCATTAATGGAATTTAGAGAAGTCAGTGTTCATACCATCAGGTTGGAGGCTACCCAGCTGGTATATAAGGTGTTGTTCCTCCAACCTGAGTTTGGATTCATTTTGACAGTAGAGGAGGCCATGGATAGACATATCAGAATGGGAATGGGACGTGGAATTAAAATGTGTGGCCACTGGGAGATCCTGCTTTCTCTGGCAGACCGATCGTAGGTGTTCAGCGAAACAGTCTCCCAGTCTGCGTCGGATCTCACCAATATATAAAAGGCCACACCGGGAGCACCGGACACAGTATACCACACCAGCTGACTCACAGGTGAAGTGTCGCAGAATGAAAAGCCTCATCCTGAGAGCAGATTTAAAAAAGGAAGACATCTCCTTCGTCCTGGAATGAAAAGCCTCATATTTAAAAAAGGAAGACATCAATTCCTGCACATCTGCCCTCACCCCATCCACCCGCCACCCCACTCGGGATAGGGTTCCCCTTGTCCTCACCTACCACCGCACCAGCTTCAAGGTTCAATGTATAATTCTCTGTAACTTCCGCCACCTCCAATGGGATCCCACTGCCCAGCACATCTTTCCCTCCTGCCTTTCTGCTTTCTGCAGGGATCGCTCCCTACGTGACTCCCTCGTCCACTCGTCCCCCCCATCCCTTCCCACCGATCTCCCTCCTGGCACTTATCCTTGTAAAAGGAACAAGTGCTACATCTGCCCTTACACTTCCTCCCTCACCACCATTCAGGGCCCCAGACAGTCCTTCCAGGTGAGGCGACACTTCACCTGTGAGTTGGCTTGTGTGGTATACTGCGTCCGGTGTTCCCGGTGTGGTCTTTTATATATTGGTGAGACCCGACGCAGACTGGGAGACCATTTCGCTGAACACCTACGCTCGGTCCGCCAGGGAAAGCAGGATTTCCCAGTGGCCACACATTTCAATTCCACATCCCATTCCCATTCTGATATGTCTATCCATAGCCTCCTCAACTGTCAAAATGAATCCAAACTCAGGTTGGAGGAACAACACCTTATATACCGGCTGGGTAGCCTCCAACCTGGTGGCATGAACATTGACTTCTCTAACTTCCATTAATGTCGCTCTTCCCCTTCTTACCCCATCGCTGACATATTTAGTTTTTTTTCCTCTCTCTCTGCCCATCACTCTGTCTGTTCTCCATCTCCCTCTGGTGCTTCCCCCCCCCCTTTCTCCCTAGGCCTCCCATCCCATGATCCTTTCCCTTCTCCATCTCTGTATCACTTTCCAGCTCTTAGCTTCATCCCACCACCTCTGGTCTTCTCCTGTCAGTTTGCATTTCCCTCTCCCCCCACTACTTTCAAATCTCTTACTATCTTTCCCTTCAATTAGTTTTCATTTCCCTCTCCCCCCACTACTTTCAAATCTCTTACTATCTTTCCCTTCAGTTAGAGAAGGGTCTCGGCCGCAAACGTCGACAGAGCTTCTCCTTATCGATGCTGCCAGGCCTGCTGTGTTCCACCAGCATTTTGTGTGTGTTGTTTGAATTTCCAGCATCTGCAGATTTCCTTGTGTTTGGGCTATGGGTAAGCCTAGTAGACATATTCGGCACAACTTTGTGGGCTGAAGAGCCTGTTTTGTGCTGCAGGTTTTCTATGTTTCTAACTACACACAGGTGCAGCCTCACCATTACCCTTTATAGTTGCAGCATAACCCTCCCTGCTCTTAAATTCAATCCCTCTAGCAATGAAGGCCAGCATTCCATTTGCCTTTTTGATAGATTGCTGCACCTGCAAACCAACTTTTTGTGATTCATGCACAAGCACTCCCAAGTCCCTCTGCACAGCAGCATGCTGCAATTTTTTACCATTTGAATAATGATCTGCTTTTTCATTTTTCATTCTTCCAACTTGGATGAGTTCACGTTTGCCAACATTATATTCCATTTGTCAGACCCTTGCCCACTCACTTAACCTATTGAAATCTCTCTGCAGACTCGCCGTATCTTCTGCACAAATGCTTTTTCACTCAATTTAGTATCATCAGCAGAGTTATAGATACACAACACTCAGTTCCCTCTTCTAGATCGTTAATGTATATCATGAACAGTTGCGGGCCCAGCACCAGCCCCTGTGGCACACCACTCACCACTGATTCCCTACTAGAGTAACACCCATGTATTCCAAATCTCTGCTTTCTATTAGTTAACCAATCCTCTATCCATGCTAATACATAACTCCCAACTCCATGCATCCTTATCTTATGAATAAGACTTTTATATGGCACCTTATTTAACACCTTCTGGAAATCCAAGTAAATAACAGCTATTTCTTCTTTAATGATAGCTTCAAGTATTTTCCGAATTACAGATGTTAAACTAACTGGTCTATAGTTCCCTGCCTTTTACTTACATCCTTGTTTGAACAGTGGCATGACATTCGCTATCTTGCCATTTGCTGGACCTGCCCAGAGTCCAGAAATTTTTGGCAAATCATCACCAAAGCCTCTACTATAGCTTCTGCCATTTCTTTCAGTACCCTGGGATACATTCCATCAGGACCAGTGGGCTTACCTATCTTCAGGTCCACAAGTTTGCTCAACGCTACCTCTTTAGTGATTGCTATTGTATTGAGATCCTCACCTTCCATTGCATCCATAACATCTCTCTTTGGCATGTTAGATGTTTCCTCCACCATGAAGACTGACACAAAATAGCCATTCAAAGCCTCAGCCATTTCCTCATTACCCAATATCAATCCCCCCTTCTCATCCTCTTCAGACACCTTTTATTGCTTTATATAATTATAAAAACTTTTACTATTGGTTTTTATATTTTGTGCTAGTTTATTTTCATTATCTATCTTCCCTTTCTTTATTGCTCGCTTTGTGGTTCTTTGTTGCTTTTTAAAGTTTTCCCAGTCTTCCAGTTTCCACTACTCTTGGCGACTTTGAATGCATGAGCTTTTAGCTTGATGCCTTCTTTTATTTCCTTACTTATCCAAGGATGGCTTTCCCAACCCTTACTGTCCTTGCTTTTAACTGGAATATACTTTTGTTGAGCACTTTGAAAAATCTCTTTCAATGTCTTCCACTGTTCATCCACTGTCCCGCCATTTAGCCTTTGTTTCCAGTTTATCCTAGCCAAATCCTCCCTCGTCCCATTGTAGTTCCATTGCTTAGGCATAACACATTGGTTTTAGATCAAAATATTGCACCCTCCATCTGTATGAGAAACTCAATCATACTGTGATCACTCTTTCCAAGAGGATCCCTAGCTACAAGATCATTAATTTTACCTGTCTCATTGCACAGGATCAGATCTAAGATCAAGAAAGCCATTATGGATGCATTCTATGAAGCCCTCCTCAAGACTACCTCAGTTATTTTGGTTCACCCAGTCTATGTGCAAGTTAACGTCCCCAATGATAACTGCTGTTTCATTCTAACACGCCTCAGATATTTCTCTGTTTATTGCCTGTGCCACTGTAATGTTATTACACGGTGTACGATAGACAACTCCCACCAGTGATTTTGTCCCTTTTACTATTCCTAATCTCTACCCAGATGGATTCAACATTCTGCTCCTTAGATCTTACATCATCTCTCACTATCAACTTGATCTCATCTGTAATTAAGAGCTCTACCCCACCTCCCTGCCTACTCTTCGGTATTATCTGATATCCTTGGATATTTAATTCCTGATACTTTCCACCCTGCAACCACATCTCTGTAATGGCCACTAAATCACACCTCTTTGTACTGATTTGAGCCTCAAGTTTCGAATACTACAACATTCAGATAAAGTGCCCTTGCACTCACTGTGCTTTTAAAATCTTGTGATCTTTTACTCTTTTGTACTTGACATTTCTTCACTCCACTCTTACTTTTTCTGTTTTTATCTTTTGCTTTTCCTTTATCTTTATCCACACTTTTCTCTTTTACTTTATCCATACTTCTCCAGTCTGTTGAACCCACCCCTTACTATTTAGTTTAAAGCCCTATCCACTGCCCTAGTTATGCGATTCACTAGGATCCAGGTCCTGTCACAGTTCCGTCCCATTGGAACAGCTCCCTCCTTCCCCAATACCAGTGTCAATTTCCCATGAATTCAAACCCACTTCTCCCACACCAATCCTTGAGCCACACATTTAACTCTCTAATATACGTAACCCGGTGCAAATTTGCATGTGGCTCAGTTAGTAATCCAGAGATTACTACCTTTTTGGTTCTGATTTTTAATTTAGTCCCTAGCTGCTCAGATTCCCTCAGCAGAACCTCTTTCCTCATTCTACCTATGTCGTTGGCACCCACCTGGACCACAACAACTGGACCAGTTGTCCCTCCCACTGCAAGTTCCTCTGCAGGTCTGGTAAGACATCCCGAACCCAGGAACCAGGCAGGCAATGCAGCCGTCAGATCTAACCTGGCCCCAACATATCAATGTAATTACAAAGAAGGCAAGACAGCAGCTATGTTTGATTAGAAGTTTGAAGAGATTTGGCATGTCAACAAATACACTCAAAAACTTCTATAGTTGCACCATGGAGAGCATTCTGACAGGCTGCATCACTGTCTGGTATGGGCAGACTACTGCACAGGACCGAAAGAAGCTGCAAAAGGTTGTAAATCTAGTCAGCTCCATCTTAGGTACTAGCCTACAAAGTACCCAGGACATCTTCAGGGAGCAGTGTCTCAGAAAGGCAGCTTCCATTATTAAGGACCTCCAACACCCAGGACATGCCCTTTTCTGACTGTTACCATCAGACAGGAGGCACAGAAGCCTGAAGGCACACACTCAGTGATTCAGGAACAGCTTCTTCGTCTCTGTCATCCAATTCCTAAACGGACATTGAATTTTTGGACACTACCTCACTTTTATTTTAATATACAGTATTTCTGTTTTTGCACATTTTAATCTATTCAATATATGTATTCTGTAATTGATTTACTTATTTAATTTTATTTATTATTATATTTTTCTCTCTGCTAGACTATTCTGCAGATTGAAATGCTGCTGCCAAGTTAACAAATTTCACGTCACATGCCGGTGATAATAAACCTGATTCTGATTCTATCCCTGTGACAGAGAACTCTGTCTATTCCTCTCTCTGTACTGTCCCCAATTACCACTCTATTTCTCTTCTTCCCCCCTCTTGAATGGCTCCATAAACTACAGTGCCACAGTTAGGTTGCTCATCCTTCCCACAGCCCCCACGGTCATGCATACAGGGAGCAAAAATCTCAAACCTGTTGGACAAGCTCAAGGGCTAAGGCTTCTCCAGAACTGTCTCTTGAATCCCACTACCCATCTCACTCACAGTCACACCTTTTTGTTCCTGACCACAGTCTAAATTTGAAGCAGCTAATCTAAAGGGTGTGACTACCTCCAGAAACAGAGAATCCAGGGAACTCTCCCCCTCCCTGATGAGCCACTGTGCTTGAAGCTCAGATTCCAGGTCATCAACTTTGAGCCAAAGTTCTTTGAGCAGCCAACACTTGCTGCAGATGTGGTCACCAGGAACCACAATGGAGTCCTTCAGCTCCCACATCATGCAGCTACAGCACATCATCTGATCCCTACTTTATTTAATTAGCTGTAATTTAGTGAGTTTTCATTCAACCACTGCAGAAGCCTTGCCAGCTACTTACCCATGCCTCCTCGCTGAAGCCTGTTGATCCAAAGCCTCAAATTCCCACTCCTACACTGGTCCCCTCATACAATGACCACCCTGCTTTGACCTGGCTTTATTTTCATTTACTCCTGCTAATGAATCGCGAGTCAAGAGTAGAATACACAACAGAACAGCGCGATACAATACAACCGACAGATGAATATGAAACTTTTAAATATCTGAGATATCAACCAGCAAAGAAAATAGATCATAGTGCAAAAAAGGGAAACTTTTGACAGAAGTTACTTCAAGGATTAAAAACATCTACCAAACGGAGCTCAGCAGTAAAAATATAACAAACGCAATAAACATTTTCACATATACCCATATTCAAGTATGCTTTTGGCATAATATCTTGGTCTGAAACCGATCTTGAAAATTTACAAAGAAAAATAAGAACTGAAATGACACATTTTAGAAAAGACTATGTACACTCGAATGCACTCAGATTAACACTGCCAAGGACAGAAGAGGGAAGAGGAAAAACATACATTAAAAATTTACTCAAAAGTCAGATAAATCTTCTAAGGATATGTCTTAAGCAATGAAAACAGGGTTCAGCACTTCATGTGAGCATATGCAATTCTGAAAAGAAATACATATCACCAAACGTAAACGAAAGCACAACCTAGAAGAAAACTACCAAAGAAAAAGTTAACCAATGGAAGATCATGATCCTCCACGGAAGACAGCTATATGGAAAGTATTCTTAGAGATGGTATATATAATTATCTGGATAGACAGGGTCTGATTAGGAATAGTCAGCATGGATTTGTGCGTGGAAGGTCATGCATGACAAATTTTATTGAATTTTTGGAAGAGGTTACTAGGAAAGTTGATGAGGATAAAGCAGTGGATGTTGTCTATATGGACTTCAGTAAGGCCTTTGACAAAGTTCCACACGGAAGATTAGTTAGGAAGGTTCAATCGTTAGGTATTAATATTGAAGTAGTAAAATGGATTCAACAGTGGCTAGATGGGAGATGCCAGAGAGTAGTGGTGGATAACTGTTTGTCAGGTCGGAGGCCGATGACTAGTGGTGTGCCTCAGGGATGTGTATTGGGTCCTACGTTGTTTGTCATATACATCAATGATCTGGATGACTAGGTGGTAAATTGGATTAGTAAGTATGCAGATGATACTAAGGTAGATGGTGTTGTGGATAATGAAGTAGGTTTTCAAAGCTTGCAGAGAGATTTAGGCCAGTTAGAAGAGTGGGCTGAATGATGGCAGATGGAGTTTAATGTTGATAAGTGTAAGGTGCTACATTTTGGTAGTAATAATCCAAATAGGACCTACATGGTAAACGGTAGGGCATTGAGGAATGCAGTAGAACAGAGTGATCTAGGAATAATGGTGCATAGTTCCCTGAAGGTGGAATCTCATGTGGATAGGGTGGTGAAGAAAGCTTTTGGTATGCTGGCCTTTATAAATCAGAGCATTGAATATAGGAGTTGGGATGTAATGTTAAAATTGTACAAGGCATTGGTAAGGCCGAATTTGGATTATTATGTACAGTTCTGGTCACCAAATTATAGGAAAGATATTAACAAAATAGAGAGAGTACAGAGAAGATTTACTAGAATGTTACCTGGGTTTCAGCACCTAAGTTACAGGGAAAAGCTGAACAAGTTAGGTCTTTGTTCTTTGGAGCATAGAAGGTTAAGGGAGTCTTGATAGAGGTATTTAAAATAATGAGGGGGATAGATTGAGTTGATGTGGATAGGCTTTTTCCATTGAGAGTAGGGGAGATTCAAACAAGAGGACATGATTTGAGAGTTAGGGGGGAAAAGTTTAAGGGTAACACAAGGGGGAATTTCTTTACTCAGAGAGTGGGAGCTGTGTGGAATGAGCTTCCAGTAGAAGTGGTAGAGGCAGGTTTGGTATTGTCATTTAAAGTAAAATTGGATAGGTATATTGACAGGAAAGGAATGGAGGGTTATGGGCTGAGTGCGGGCCAGTGGGACTAGGTCAGTGTAAGCGTCGGCATGAACTAGAAAGGCCGAGATGGCCTGTTTACGAGCTGTAATTGTTATATGGCTATATGGTTATATGACCTGAGCAGACTATATGTCAACAAGGTGACTCAGATTTGGAGATATCTTCCTAGAAGCAGAGAGGTTTCTAGTGAAAATAAAGGACAAGGTGGCTAACACAAAAAAAAAATCAAAAACTAATTATAAAAGTACCGGCAAATTCAAGACGATAAATGCAGAAAATGCCAAGAGAAGCCAGAAACAATCCAACACATTACAGGATCCCGCAGCAGTTTAACTCAATCTGATTACTTACACAGGCAAAATCAAATAGCAAACATCATTCACCAAAATCTTGCTTTAAAATACAAAAACTCGTAAATGAAACCATTCTATTAATACAAGCCTGATCAGGCTGATCAGGTATTAGTCAGAATCCTATGAATTACATTACTACCGATCCATTACTACAGACTGAGCAACCAATAATAACCATCTGGATAGAATATTACAGGATAAATAAGCAAGAACAACTTACTTAATAATATAAACTATTCCAAACACACACAACATACAGAAATCAATGTGAAAAACATCCAAAATATGCTGAAATAAAAGAGGAAAAGGTGAAAGACTATGGAGCATGAACATGCTATTCATTGCCCCAGAAGTAATTCCTACAACTAGTATCATCCCAAATCCACTACATATTAGCACGAACCAGTTAGGGTTACACAGAAAATCTCCAGAAAGCCACAGCACTAAACACCATTAACATAGTCCTAGCAATTGAGAAATGAGTGTACTTGGTCATCCCCTTATCTCAGGTTTTACCAGCTTGAGTTGAGAAAAATATTTAAAAAAACAACAATGATAATAATAAATAAACAAATAAATAATACTGAGAACATGAATTGTAGATTCCTTGAAGTGAGTTCACTGGTTGTGGAGTCAATTCACTGTTGAGGTGAGTAAAGTTATCCACACTGGTTCAGAAGCCTGACGGTTAAAGGGTAATAACTGTTCCTGAACCTGGCAGTGTGGGACCTAAGACTCCTGTACCTCTTTTGCAGATAGCAGCAGCAAAAAGTAAGCATGGCCTGTCTCCACACCAGAGACCCTGGATTGGTCTTGACCTTTTGTCTTGGCTCCGTGAAGTTTGCATGCTCTCCCCATGATCATGTGGGTTTTCCTTGAGTGCTCTGGTTCACCATCAAGTTCTAAAGACATGTTGGTTAGTGGCTTGGTAGGTTAATGTGTGGCTTCTATCGGTCGTGGTCGGCCATGGGTACTGCGCCTCTGGTAGTCACCAGTTTGTCGAGCTGCGTCGACTGTGGCTATTGAGGCTGGTCCTGGAACGGTAGGCTCTGCCACAGTTGCTGTGCGTGTAGGGCGTCGTGGAATTGTTGTCCACTGTCCTCTCTGTTTAGCTCTCAGCTCCTTAAACTGACTCAGTATCACTCATTCGCCTTGCTCTGGGTGTTGCTGAAGAGTACCTCGCCATTTGTTGCCGTCATCTGCCGTATCCTCCCAGCACTCTGTGTTCATTTTTAAGCTTTCATGTCACGCTTGCAGAGGTCCTTGAAGTGAAGTTGGGGTTGACCAATGTTCCTCTTGCCTGTTGCTAGTTCTCCGTAGAGGATATCCTTTGGCAGTCTACCATTCTTTATACAATGGATGTGGCCCAGCCAGCACAGTCTGCATTGTCGTAAAGGCGTGAACATTGTGGGAAGTCCAGCACGGGAGAGGACCTCAGAGTTTGGGACTTTGTCTCTCTAAGTGATGCCAAGGATGTGGTGAAGGCTGTGCAGGTGAGTTTCCTCTCCTGCTTGGAGTAGATGGTCCAAGTCTCACTACCGTACAGGAGGGTGCTGATAACACATGCATTGTGCACAGCAGTCTTGGTCTTTGTAGCGAGTTTCGGATTCTCCCAGACCCCACGAGGAGAGTCGAGCAAGGATCGATGTTGCTTTGCCGGTACGCCTATTGATTTCAGCATCGAGGGAGAGAGTGTCACTAATGGTCAACCCCAAATATGAGAACTCGTGGACCACTTCTAGATCATAATTGTCGATGGAAATGACTGGTGTCTCCACTATGTTCTGAGCAAGGACATACGTTTTCTTTAGGCTGATGGTAAGCCCAAAGTCCTTGCATGCCTTAGAGAAGTGGTCCATGAGCATTTGTAGTTGCTGTTTGGTGTGTGAGGTTATAGCAGCATCATAGGCAAAAAGCATGTTATGTATTAAGATCTTTTGCACCTTTGTTCTTGCTCTCAGGCACGCAGGGTTGAACAGTCGCCATCAGACCTGGTGTGCATGTAGATACCTTCTGTTGATGTTCCAAACGCGTGCTTCAATAGCATAGAGAAAAAATGCCGAATATTGTTTGACTCCACTACAATGCATCCTTGTTTGACTCCACTACAAATAGCGAAGGGTTCTGATGAGCTGCCATCATACTGAACAGTAGCCCTCATGTCGTCATGGAATGACTTGATGATACTTTGGAGTTTCGGGGGACAGACGATCTTGAGGAGAATCTGAAAGAGCCCATCCCTGCTGACAAGGTCGAATGCCTTGGTCAAATCAATGAAAGCGACATAGAGGGGTTTCTGTTGTTCCCTGCACTTCTCGCGGAGTTGACAGATTGAGAAAATCATGTCGACAGTTGACCTCCTTGTGCGAAAACAACATTGGGACTCAGGGTAGACTCGTTCTACCAGAGTTTGTAGACGTGCCAGAGCTACACGAGCAAAGACTTCACCAACAATACTCAGGAGGGAGATACCCCTGTAGTTGCAGTCGCTCCTATCACCCTTGTTCTTGTACAAAGTGATGATTTTGGAGTCGCACAAATCCTGTGGTACAGCTCCTTCCTTCCAGCACTGACTGAGGGCCTCGTGTAAAGGTTGGAGGAGTGAGTTTTTGCAGTGTTTGATCAGGTCTGGAGGAATCCCATCATTTCCAGGAGCTTTCCCTGGGGTCAGACTGTCAATTGCCTTCTGAGGTCCTCAGTGGTTGGTACGGAGTCAAGTTCATCCATGACTGGTAGACAATCGAACACATCAACGGCTGAGCTAACAACAACATTTTCCCTCGAGTAGAGCTCAGAGTAGTGTTCCACCCAACGTTCCATCAGTGATTATTTCACCGCTGGATGACTTCAGGGGTGCTGTCTTGCTCTGCGATGGGCCAACGGCCTTCTTGGTATCATTATACATTGATCTGATGTTGCCTGTCACAGCTGCTGTCTGAATGTCCTCACTGAGCTGGAGCCTGTACTCATTTGTGCACTGCCTTGCAGTCTGTTGCACTTTGCTTCTAGCAGCTCAAAGTGCCTGGAGTGTTTGGTCGGATGGTGAGCGCTTGTACTCTGTGAGAGCTGCACGCTTGGTTCAATGATGGGAGTCATGATGTTGGACTTTGCCTCAAACCAGTCACTGCTTTTTGTAATCTTTCTTCCACAGATAGAGAGTACTGATTTGCGGACGGTGTCACGAAGATATGACCATTGTTCTGTTGCAGTATCTCCTTGTGAGGAGGTAGTCATAGCACCCTGTACTGACTTGGCAAACTGGTCAGCCTTTTGTCTGTTTCATCTCTATTGTGTTGATACGAGGTTTTCCAGTTTGTTTGGAGTGGTGGATTTTCTTCGGACATAGTTTGATCTTGCAGCATACTAAAGCATGATCTGTATCACAGTCTGCAGTGGTATGAGCGGGTGATTAGTACAGCGTTGATGAAAGAGCGCCTGGTGATGATCATATCCAGTTGGTGCCAGGGTTTACACCATGGATGTCACCGTGAGACCTTGTACTGCGACTTCATCTGAAAGTAGGAGTTAGTTACACACAGGCCGTGATAGGAGCAGAACTCCAGGAGACGTTGTCCATTGTCATTTATTTTGTCAGTTCCAAAGTGCCCAAGACAAGATGGCCAGGAATTGCTATCTGCTCCCACTCTGGCATTGAAATCACCAAGAAGAACAAGATGTTCGTCACTGGGAATATTCCTGACAAACAGCCTCTAACTTTTTATAGAACATGTCTTTTGTCTCAGAGGTGGAGTTCAAGGTAGGGGCATACACACTGACGAGAGATACTGGGCCATGACTGGTGTGTAGGCGCAGAGTGAAAAGTTGTTCTGATCCATTTTCTGGTGGCTCCACCATTTGCAACAGGGAGTTCCTAATGGCAAAACCCACTCCATGCTCATGGGGCTCGTCTTGTTTCTTTCCCTGCCAAAAAAATATGTAGTCCCTTTCCTTCAGTGTACCTGAATCCGCCAAATGTGTTTCTTGTAGGGCAGCTATATCTACCTTGAGCCTCAGTAGCTCATTGTTAATGACAGCTGCTTTTCGTGCATCTTCGATATCCTTGAGGATTTGGTCAAGTCCAGTCATCATTGTGCGGACATTCCAACTTGAGGGGAGTTGTCTTATTCAATTTGTTTTCTTTCTTGTCTGGTGCAGTAGTTACAGTCAGCTCTTCATGGAATAATCCATTATCCCCATGCACCCAATGAGGAAGACTGACTGTGGTGGGACAGCATCTTATTGGCTGGGGGCTGCCCAGTGAAACGCCATTGTCTTCTCCCATCAAAAGCAACCCCTGGCGCCATGCTCTACGCCAATCAAGCATTATGACTTATAACCGGTAACTGCTGCTTCCCGTGTTTGTCCGGCACCATAAAGCGAAGCTGGAGTGGCCTCTCCAGGGCGCAAGCCAGGACAGGATTGATATGGAGATCCATCTGTTGCCTATGCAGTGGGACCCCCCTCTCCATGCTGATGACAGGTCCAAAGGAACGACGCAAGTCGATACAGTTTGATGCCAGCAGCATCGCAGGAGTTGCCGTGCCAGTGCTGGGTACAGCAGTCAGCCGCCTTCGGGACTCCGACTCCGGATTATTCCTCGGGGTTTACTCTCGAAGCCTTTCCCATGAACGGGCATAGACACAAGGCAGCGGAGGTTTGAAATCGGAGTTTCCCTTCCCGAGATGAGCTACCATCCATGGTAAACGAGCCCCAGCTGCCTGGAACAACAGGTTTTAAGGCACCAGTGGCCCAACTTTGCCCCTTCTCCTGTCAGTGAGAACAGCTCCACCAGGCATAAGAACTATGCCACACGTGAAGGCCAGGAGTTGGACTTGGTTGTCAGAGGCTGTTTGAGACGCATGCCATGAGAGTATTTGTTTAGCAGTGGGAGCTCGTCCCCACTACCACCCTTTGGCTATGACTACCTTAGGAACCATGTGGAGCATTCTAACTGGCTGTATCACCATCTGGTTTGGTGGGGGGGGGGGACTGCACAGGTTCAAAATAAGCTGCAGAGTGTTGTAAGCTCAGTCAGCTCCATCGTGGGCACTAGCCTCCCCCGCATCAAGGACATCTTTAACGAGCAATGTCTCAGAAAGGCATCATTAAGGGCCCCTCTCACCCAAAACATGCCCTCTTCTCATTCCATCATAGGAAGGAGGGACAGGAGCCCAAAGGCTCACTCTCAACAATTCAGGAATATGTTTGTTCTCTCTGCCATCAGATATCCAACCCATGGACACCACCTCACTACTTTTTTTTGCACTACTTATTTAATTTAACTTTTTAACCTATATATGTTATATACTTACTGTAATGAAGTTTTTATTATTACGTATTGCTGCCACGTAACAATGAATTTCCTGACTTGTACTGGTGACATTAAACCTGATTCTGTGCTGTATCTCTCCATGTCCCGCTGACCGTGTCAGTGCCCCTTTGAGATGTGGAAGTAAGCTGCTGCAAACCTGATGGACAGTGGTGCATTCACAAGGGGAGCGTGGAGCGTGCAGTCTGCACATAGGCCGGAACAAACACCGATCTCTGGAGCTACGAAATGCGTTACATTCCCATCCACAGGTGTGGTCAGTTTAAGCCGACAGAGGAAGCAATCCAGGAGCCTCAGACTAAAGCAGAGGGAGAAGTATAGCTATGGTGGAGTTTAGGCATCTGCTAATACAATTGCTAAGCATATTGTAACATCAGACTATGTGAGGCCAGTGTGGAAAGGAATAACACATGACAGGGCTTTTCTTCTTTATCTCCCCCGCAAAAATTTATCCAAAAAAGGAGAAGGATTTTTTCAGAGTGCTGGCAGGAATGTGAGACTGGTAACAAAAACCTGACATAGCCTAGATACTATGCCTGGCATCCTTAACACTGTGCCAATAACGCAAAAACTTCCAACTCGACTCTGACACTGAAAAACAACTTCTCTTTCCATAAATGTTCAACCCGCCCCAAAATGGTCTTAACTCCAGGGCAGCTTGTGTGAAATAGCTCGCCTGGCAGTGATGGGTGATCAGCTCTGATTTGGTCAATTTAAGGTCATGATTGAGTGGGACAAGGCAACACAATGTTGCTGCCAACTTCCTTCTCCGTGATACACATGGATCAGGTACCTGGTGGAACAAAGACCAAGCCCTTGATAGTAGTAGCAAGGGGCTTGATTACAGACTGAGCCTCGTCAATAAATTACTGCTTTCTGTCTGAGTGTACTGTTTAGTCCATAAGGCATGGGAGCAGGATTAGTCCATTTGGTCCATTGAGTCTGCTCCATCATGTCTTGACTAATTTATTATCCCTCCCAAGCTCATTCTCCTGACATCTCCCCAAAACCTTTGATGCCCTGACTAATCAAGAACATCCACTTTAAATGTACCCGATGACTTGCCTGCATAGCCACCTGTGACAATAAATTCCACAAAATCACCGCCCTCTAGCAAAAGGAATTCCTCCCCATCACTATTCTAAAGGGACACACTTCATTTCTGAGGCTGTGCCCTCTATTCCTGGACTCCCCCACAAAAGGAAATATCTTCTCCACGTCCACACTATCTAGGCCTTTCAATGTTTGATAGATCTCAATGAGATCCTCCTCTCATTATTCTAAACTCCAGCGAGTACAGGCCCAGAGCCATCAAATGCAGGAGTATATAAATCCTTTCATTCCTGGGATCACTCTCGTGAACCTCTTCTGGACCCTATTCAGCACATCTTTTCTTAGATAAGGGGCCCAAAACTGCTCACAATACTCTAAGAACTCAGCAGGGTAGGTAGTACCTATGGAAAAAAGTACAATCGACATTTCAGGCTGAGACTCCTTGAGGTGCCCTGCTCAAGTGTCTTGGCTGAAACGTTGACTGTACTTTGTACCATAGGTGTTGCCTGGCCTGCTGAACTCCTCCGGCATTTTGTGTGTGTGGCTTGGATTTCCAGCATCTGCAGAGTTTCTCTTGTTCACAATAATCCAAGTGCCAATCTGAACAATGCCTCTTGAAGCCTCAGCTCACCCACTAGTCCTAATGAGAGTTATTAAGCAAAGCAGGCTTTTAGGAACATTTTGCAGGTTTCTTAGTATTTAGAAAAATGAATTTTTATGAGAATTTCAGAATCTATGAAATTTGCTGCTTGAGAATCTGAATCACCTGCATGGGGTCCATATGAGCTGAGCTAAGCTGTCAACAGAAACATTCAGGTTTTGATTTCCAAATCCCTTGCACCAATTTGATTGGCAATTTCTGCTTCTAAGTATTTAAGCAGAGCTGAGATGATGTGTTTGATTATCATTGAGTTGGAGTTGAGGCACATTTGCCACGGTTTTTGAAGACGGTTTATCTCAAACATGTCTCCAGCTGACTTCTATGGAGGAGCTGGTGTGATGGTTCATTTAATTTGCGCAAAATTTGTTCCCAGGCGGGATCTGAGGGCTGGAAGATGATAACTCTCTCTCACACCCCATCCTGTTAAGTGGAACATCATTGAAGTAGAGATTAGAATAACTAATCTCATCAGACGCAAGAGTTACTGCAGATGCTGGAAATCGAGAGCAATACACATAACGTGCCGGGGAAGCTCAGCAGGTCAGATGGCATCTATAGAAGAGAATAAAGTCAATGTTTCAGGCCAAGACCATTCATTAGGCATCCTGACTAATCTCTTCATATTGGTAACCAAGCATCATGAAAAGACTTCCTAGTCAACAATGAATGACCTGATTCAGTACTTGAAGGGGAGAACAGATCACAGTGTCTTTGAGTCATGCGGTACAGGCCATTCATCCATTGAGTCCATACTGACCGTCAAGCTCCAATTGCACTAACCCCATGTTATTCTTTGCACACTCCCAGTGTAATGCCCTGGGAACTGACGGTGAAGACTTGCAGCAGACAATGTACCACAAGTACGTGTCTGGCATGAGGAAAGAACTGCCAAAAGCTTATGAGCTAGCAGCAGTTCCTGCTACCAAGCAAAACTAAGGAAACAATAGTTCAATAGATCCATTTAATATCGGAAAAAAATGTATGCAATATACATCTGGAAATTGGATACAATAGGGTCTTTTAAGAGACTCTTAGATGGGTACATGGAGCTTAGAAAAGTAGAGGGCTATGTGTAAGGAAATTCTAGGCAGCTTCTAGAGTAGTTTAATGGTCAGCACAACATTATGGGCTGAAGGGCCTGTAATGTGCTGTAGATTTTCTATGTTCTATGAAATTCTTGCTCTTTGCAGGCTTCTATGAAAACAGAAGTGTCCCAAAGAATCAGTGACAGTTAAAATGTGAAAACCCCGAAGTCCCCCTTCTTCCCCCTCCCATGAACAAGCAGCAGGAAAACAATGACCCCCCCACCCCCACACTCTTCTGCAAAAAAGCAGCAGCACCCTGCACCCACGAAGCAAGCAATAGCAAAGCCCCCAATAAAGACCATGATCTGCAGTACAACACAAACCAATCGTTCACCCGACAAATCTGACATACCACAGGCTCTCTCTCTCTCTCCCCCTAATAAACGGAAAAAGAGGTGTCCCCTTTCACAGTGAGAAGGGAGACTTAACAAAACAACTCACTGATTTATGGTGTTAAAAGCCTGTGGTGCTGCTTTTCTTTCTCCAAGTTCTCCACCCGGAGAATCGGCAGCAATCTCTCACCTACCAACAGAAGAGAGAGCATGACTCACTGAGTATAGAGCCTCTGACAGCTGATCTGCCGCTCCCGATATTCTGTTCTCATCTGGAATACTTCAGTCGGTGGTACCGACATAGAATCTGCCTGATCATAAGGCCGCAAAGCTCAGGACTCTGAAGGTAAACTTGTCTTCCAGGCCACATCCTTGGGATATGGAAAGCAGCCCGCCGTGAGCCGTGTGAGTGCGTCCCACCACCGCAAAGAGCTGAAGTTTGAGTGTATCTCCAGGCCAGAGTCTTCAACAGAACCTCATGCACCCTGAAAACGAAAAGGGGAGACATCAGCGGTAGAAATTGAGCTGTTTTCATAGATGAACACGAAGGAGTCGCCAATTAGTGCACTTGCAATTCCACCTCACCTAGAAAGAGGAGGTATGATCAAAAGATTAGGTTCTCAGGACTGATGCCTGGGGACAGTTTTAATAAGAAATCTGGAGTTACAAAGGAAGCATAAGTCTGCCGACCGCTGTGGTTCTATGCCATACGTAGTGGAGAGCCCAATGCCAAATTTTCCACCTTTTTGGTTGAAGTCAGGGGATGGAAATGGTCCTGTCAAAATTCTCCATCGGAAACACCTCCTACCCCTAGGGCAGGAAGCGCGTGTTGACCCAGAGCCCGACACGGAACCTACACCTCGCAGGAAAACCCTGCACGGAAGGAGGAGAACAGAAATGCAACAAGCTGACAATAGCATGATCTCAATGGAAAGACCTGAAGAGGAACCAACCACTGAATTCTGTACAGATACCGAGGGTGAGGAAATGGGAGTGTGGCTTTACCTAATCTCCCCAAGATTTGACGAAGAGATGTCTGAATCTCCCAGCCCTGACTCAGATTTAGGAGGGAGGACTACAGGGGGGCTCCAATATAGTTGGGGATGAAGCTGAGTTCAGTCGGGTGGCAGGGGGCCTGAGTTACTGGAAGGTACAAGAGACAGACAGGAATTGTCACAAGCGGTGGCTGAAGCTGAAGAATTTGAATATGGGGTGAGGAGGTCTCAGAGAATCAGGATACCCTCAGATAAGTTGGCATGTGATACACCAGGGGAGTAGATCTTGCATCCATCCCATAGTGGGATTTGTTACTGCCACTTACAAATGGATTTGGGCCTTGAAAATTCATTTGGATACTGTGTTATTGATAATGGTTTAATAACTTCCAAAGTCATGAGGACATGACAATTTTTGGTGGGGGACGGGGTGGGAGCAGATAATGTAATGCCCTCGGTAAAATTTCTACTGTTATGTTGTGAGGTATTTTTATTTTAGCAGATTTCTGTAAAAGCAGTGTGCCCTGCTAGTAAGAGTGCTTCGACTTCAGCTAAAGATAAGGAACCACACTGTGCAACTTAGCAATGTGGTGTCAGCCGCTCAGGGTTACCTTGGTATATGTCGTAACTTTCGGCCCACTGAGAGTGCTGGGCAGGACCAGATTTCTGAAGGACAGCAGACTGATTTGAAGTTTGTCCGGTGGGAGCTCTGGAGCGACCCACAAGAGAAGATTCTCACAGAATGCTGCCACAAGGAGAGACCCCGTTGTAAGAAACGCTTTGTGCAGCTGAATGGTTCCAGGAAGGAAGGGGCAGTACTCCTGAGTTATCCAGTTCATTCACAATGGTCTTCGACGGAAGTTCAAACTGTGGCTGTTATCTTTCACACAGAATGTGGGCTCTATGTGTGAGTACAGTGATACACACAACTACTTCAGAAGTAAGCACGTTGGACTGGTTTAACTGTGATGGGTTCTTTTCTTTTTCTGTTAGCTGTTTGATAAACTTGAAATTAACCTTCTGACCTTAGCTCTGTGATCCTATTTGGCAACCTCTCTTCTCCTTTACTGAACATCCTTTTCTTTATAATTTTATGTTGGTGTATGATCTGTCATTTCTTAATGATCAATAATTATGTATGGCGCAGTACTTACACAGCATTCGCTACAATCAATGTTCCTCCCCGGAACATCCCAACTTTCCTGTTTGGTTGAACCCCAAATCATACTGACCCTTGACAGATATTGCTTATGGAAAGGGGCCTTCTCACCGCTGAGTGAAGTGGTTGTTAGCAGAGTTAGCTGACGAGCCAAGTTTGTATAATAGCCCCAGTGAGAGGGCAAGTCCCACCAGATTCCATCAGTCACCCAATTTACAGTGGCTAATTAACCCACCTACAACCCTTACATTTTTGGTAGTGGAGCAAACTGGAACGCCTAGGGGAAATCCGCACATTTACAGGGAATATTGTGCAAACACCACATGGACAGCACCGGAGATCAGCGTTAAACCTAGCGCTATCTGTGCAGAGTTCATATATGCTCCCTGTGACCTTGTGAATTCCCAGATTCCTGCCCATCCCAACAAAGTGTGGATTAGGAGGTTAACTCACTCGAGTGTAAGTGGTAGAATATAGGGGAGAGCAGGCAGCCAGGTGGAGAGGAGGAGGAGTGGGGTATGTAGGGTAATGCAAATGTGTGTAAATAGAAGGTTGGCAAATAGCCTGAATAGCCTGCTTTTGTACTGTTAGCTCTGTGATCCTATACAGCAACCACTCTTCTTCTTTACTGAGCACCCGTTTCTAATTTTAAACTGTGACCATTGCAGGCATTCCCAACATCCTTGTCCATCCCTGATTGTCCTAAACCAAAGATGAGGTTAAAAGTGAATCGACTGGAAAAACTGCCAAACCTGGTTGAGTAAGGTGGGAATTCCTTCTGAAAGATGTTAATGAATCAGGTAAGTTTCTCTTTGAGGATTGTCATTATTGAGATTGGCTTTTATTTTATTCCAGACGTATTTAATTAGATTTAATGTAAATTACCCAGCTGCCATGTTGGAAATTAATCAGAATGCCTCGAACTTTGCCTGCTTGTTGAGTAATTAGAACTATACCACTGTCCCCTCAAATTATAGAAAACTGCTGCAAGTGTTTAGGAAATCTGTTGACAAGCGAAAAGGCAGAAAAAAAGCAGCTTTCAATTTGATGCATTTTGGATTTCCACCATGTGTTTACTTCGTCTGTTTGATTCTCCAATGCCATTCTCTATTCATCAACATGACACTGTTTTCATGAATGGTTATTTTTGGTTCCAGCTGTTCAGTAATTTGAACCAATGAATCCTTGAAAGCCCAGCTAAGTCTCAATCATTTCTGTTTCTATTTCACATTTAACAAAGGAAAAGTTTTCCTTTCTCAAGCACCTTCCACATTCTTCAGACATTCATAAACATTTGCCAATGAGGCTTGGTATAAGCCTTCAGCTCCCAAGCGAAGCACAGGCCATTGATGACCTTCCGTCTCTGTTGTCTTCAGAAGTCAATGGTCTGGTTGAAGTTCATCAATGTTTCTGTGATCTGTTGTATCCAGTGTACAGGGAATGGCCTATTCAGCTTCACCAGAGCCCTATTAGCTGGCCCTACGCATTTCCACCACTCACGATGGGGATATAGGGTTGAACTCTGAAAGGCGATTACCAATGAATAACTCTTTAAATCTAAGTCAGTTAACAGCCAATTTGTGCATGGTAGATTCCTTCCAAGAGCAAACTACTAATGAGCAGAAGTACTGTATGTTTTGGAACTATACTTACAACCAATTAAAAGTTCTCTAGAACATTTGGGATAACTTTCTTGCTCTTTGATATAGTATTGTGAAATCTGGAATATGGCAGCTCCAAAGGTATGCTGGACTATTAGGCTGGATTGTTGTGCTGTCATGAAGCTTATCTTGGGTGCATTTTTTCATACATTAGCCTAACTCTTGAACGGGCTATAATTATCAGTTATGTAAATAATAGAAACATAATCTTCAAGTTCACAAAATGCTTCGGGTACAACTGGCCCACAGGGAATGGAGACAGGAACAGTAGTATACTAGACTTCCATGTCAGCAGGACAAAATTTCACTTTAGTAAAATAATTGTGTCCCCCAGGTTCAATGTCCAGCTTTGAAAGCGAGCAAATTGATTCATACTTTTGTTCTGAGCATCGTGCAAAGTTATAGAATCCTCCTGAGAAAATCTGGTCCTAGTCTTTCCCTTGTAAATCTGCATTCTTTTGCACACATAAATATTAACTGTACTGACAAGCTCATAAGAGCTTGCTCTTCTGTCCAAAGGTCCAATGGCCTACTAAATTGATCTGGATATATTCTTCAGGATTGGATGTAAAATCAATGTTACACACATAATTACTAGAAGAGCCTGATGCAGCCAAGAACTATCCTTTCAAAGAAAGCACATTGGGAGATTACTACTTTGAGTAAAGGGGGAGAGTATAATGGTGGTAGGAGTGAGTAATCCTTATAGGCCGTGCCTACTGTGACAAATGTTCGTTGTAACATGTCAAGTGTGATAGTGCAGTGGGTAGTGTTTGTCGCTCTCATGTTCAGCGTCCAATGCAGTCTTGCGAAAAGGAGAGCTGAATGTCTAAGCCACTCCCTGTCAGTACGTAGCCTCTCCAGTAGCAAGCCTCATGTAGTGGCTCCTCGCTGGCGACACACAGAAACTGAACTCCTTTCGGACTCAGGCTGAACGACAGAGGACGGGGAGGAAGTCTGGCCCCTGCGCAAGTAGCATGCAGGCCACCAGTGTATGGACAACCCCTGGTTTGTGAACCAGATCCCCAGCGATGGGTAAATAACCCCACTGCCTGGTGGGCAGCCTCGGGATGGACAAAGGCTACGGGAGTAAACCCAGTCAGAAAATCCAGAGTGGAGCCCCTAAGGCGGCTGGACATCATTGAACATCCTCCCGGCAGCTCCTGCAGCCAAGCTGGTGTCAAACGTATTGCTTCACTTTCCTTTGGACGACACCAGTGAGGCCAAGAGGGGTCCTTGATGAATGAGCATCCCAGGATCTCCATAGATTCTGCCCAGCCTTGTGCCCTGGAGAGGTCATTCCAGTGCTGCTGTTCACAACAACAGAACTGACACGGGAGGCGGCAGTTATGGGTGATAAGCCCTCACTGATTGACGTAGATCATCGGCGCTATGGGCTGGCTTTGACGGCGGGAAGGATCTTTGTGTCCCGTTGGTCAGCAGCCACCCACCTTGGCAAATAGTTTGCTGACCCGGTACATCGACAACAACAGCAAGAACACCATCGCTGACCGCGAGCTCAGAAAGCTGAACAGTGACATTGCTGCCGCGTTGGAGACCAGGCCTTTCGCAGAGAATAGGACAACACTTTCTTTAGCAGGGGAAGAAACCAGAGGAACTGCTGCAGCGTGGCATTGGATTTATAGTGAGAATCTCCCTGCTTTCCTCTCTGGAACCGCCATCCAGAGGCACAGAGCATATTTCATCTCTCTGCCTTGCCATTTCCTCAGACACAGTGAACATTCTGAGCACCTACACACCAACCCTTTGTGCCTCTGCAGGAACAAAGGACCAGTTCTATGAGGTCCTTGATTTCACCAGCAAAAGGCTAACTGCCTCTGAACACCTGCACCTACTCAGAGACTTCAATGCCCAAGTGAGATCTGACCACGACTCCTGGCTTAGCTGCATCAGATGGTTTGGTAATGGCAAGCTCAATGATAATGGCCAGAAGCTACTAGAACTTTGATCCGACTAATGACCTGTGCATAACCGGGGCATTCTTCTCAACCAAACCACATCATAGTGTGTCCTGGATCTCATCACTAGCATCAGCATGAACAGAAAGGATGTCCACGCACCAACGCCACCAAATCCTCACTCCCCGACCTCTGAGCACGCTTTGCCGACAACATCGGGCGTGCTCTCCAGGACCATACTGCAGGGAGTGTCAAAGAGAGATGGATATTGCCATGACTACCTTTGGCATGAGAGAGGGGCAAAACCCAGACTAGCTCGAAGCTGGAATCACAGTGTTGGAGCCTGCCATAGAAGCGAACAAGCAGCCCTCATACAACACAAGAAGGACTCCCTCCAAGAAGTCCCTCGCTGCTCTCAGGATAGCCAGGGGTGATGCCCAGTGTATTAGTTGACACTGTGTCAACAATGACTGGCTGAACCTCTGTCTAAGCATCCAGTGCTCTTCTGACTCCAGCAACATCCATGGCATGTATAATGGCATAAGAAGGCCCTCGGACCAACCTTCTCAAAGACCACTTCACTCAAGTCTTCCACTGGCGATGTCATCACTGATGGGACAAATGCTACCAGGAGGTGTACTCAGGAGAGAACATCATCACTGTTGCCACACTCGAAAGCATCATGAGTCTGCCTGTCCTGGAAGAACTTGACCTCCGTTGATGAACTCAGCAAGGCAATTGATTGTCTAGCAAGCGGCAGTGTTCCTGGTAAAGATGGCAGCCCACCTGAGGTCATAAAGGCTGGTAAGAAGTCAGCTCTGTTACACCAGCATCAGGAACTTCTTTGCCAGTGTTGGGAGGAAGGGTGTTCAACCTTGCAGGTCTAAGAGCGAAAACCAAGGTGCAACTGGTACTAATCTGCAGACGATGCTGTCCTGACATCATACTCAGAGGAAGCTCTCCAGAGACTGATCTACTGCTTCACACTCACCTGCAGAGGCTTTGATTTGACTATCAGTCCCAAGAAGACAAACATCATGGGCCAAGATGTCAACAACAATCCAAACATCTGCATAAGCAGCTACACCCTCGTCATGTAGGATGTGTTGACCGACCTTGGCTCCCTCAAGCAACCTCACCCTCGACATTGAACTTAACAAGCTGATTGGCAGAACAGCAACAATGAGGCCTGGTAACAAGAGTCTGGGAGAACTCCATGATGACCAAGAGCATCAAGATGAAGGTCTGTGTACTCAGTACACTCCTGCCCCGCAGCGAATCATGGACAACCTACTCTCGCCAAGAACGCAGCCTTAACATGCTCCACCTTCACTGTCTCAGAAGTATCCTGGGACGATCCCAAACAAGGACGTTCTCAAACAAGAAGGCATTGGAAGCATGTCTACCCCCTTCACTCAGCATTGCCTTCAATGGCTTGGTTACATCAGCCGCATGGAAGACGGCCAGATGCCCAAAGACATACCTGCATCGGACCTACTGGAAGACCAGCTCTGCGTTATAGAGATGTCTGTAAGCAGGCGGCATTGACCAAACAACCTGGGAAGTGGTGGTAGCCGATCACAGCGGCTAGAAACAGACCATCAAGGCAGGAGTAAAGAGGAACGAGCAGAAGAGAGAAGTGATGTAGGAAGCGAGAGAAGAGAGTGCAGGTGGCTAAGGGAAGCATTAACATCAGCACCTCCACAGCCTGGTACACTTGCATTCCCCCCACTGATTCTTCCAGCAAGTACAGGCCCAGAGCCATCAAACACTTCTCATATGTGAATCCTTTCATTCCCAGGATCATTCTTAATGGAGCAGATGACAAACATGATTCCTTACTGTGAACAGTTGTTAGAGCAGGGATGATGGGTATGGTGTGACAGGCAGCCAGTTAGCCAAAGACATCACACCGTAGGGTAGTCAGTCGATAGAGTAGAGCTTATTTTATCATGCAGCATATAGAGATTGAGCTTTCCAGGAACAAATCAACCTGGTGAACATTTCTGGGTATTATTGTGATTTGCATAATTTTGTGATCCATACAGATGCACCTGACCTTCTTATGACCTGAGACCCAGTTGTGGTGATGGCACAAGTCCAGGAATGCACCTTTCGCCAAAGTTCAACTCCTGCACTAAGTGAACAACTGCTCCCTGAATCCTGCAAAAAAACAAGCAGCAAGATCTGCTGAAGATATCCAGTGGGGTATGATGTAAAGTGTCTCCCTTCTGATGCTCAGGTGTTTGTAAATTTATGACTGCTTTGTTTGATTACAGCCCTTTTAATAATGCCTTTCATTGTTACCAGGGTGCCACTTCTGCCTTACTGGTTATTCCACAGCTCTTGCAGCACCTAGCCTTCTTTTAAGCAGGAGATTGGATGGGGAGCAACAATATTCAGGGGTCACTATGTCCCATCATCATGCATTCCTGGGGTGTTTTGGGGCCAGTTGAGTGAGTTGCCGTTTTTCTGTCTCCAAGAAGATTCCAGGAGGCAAGTGACCTGGAGGCCAAGAAGTTTAGAGATTGTGTGCGAGTCCTTTTCTTGGTGTCAGGGAAGATTTAAACGTGGAGGCGAGTGTGAAAGCTGAGTGAGTGTTCAGCACCATCTACCAGCCTCTCACTCGTTGCTGCTGGAGGAGGGTATCTGCGTGTGATGTGTCTCTCTCCCTCGCACTCTCTACTCCTGAGGGAAGGTCCCTGCATTCAAACGGTCTTTCTCTTCCTCGATGCTATCAGAGAATGGCACCAAAGTTCTGGGTTTGCGGTTTCTGGACTAATAAACTCCGAGCTGAACTGAATATGGGCTCTTTTCTCTTTTGATTTTGTGTTTAATTTTCTGTGATTTTGTTCATTCTTTCTTGTTCTGTTTGTACGACTTGTTTTTTTTTTGCAAGGTGGGGGCTGATGTTATGCAATTTGTTGTTTTTGCATTGAGGGATCGATGTTTTTCTTTTAATGGGTACCATGGTTTTCTTTGTTTCATCACTATCTGTGGAGAAGCTAAATCTCAGGGTTGTATACTGCACACGTATTTCAATAATAAATGTACCTTCAATCTTTTGAATCCTCCACATTGCCATGGCAACCATTCGTGAAGCTTGTTCACAGTTGCAATGGACAGAGGCCATTTAAGTTCTGTCAGTCGTCATGCAACCTTCTTGGTAGCTTAACTCAACAGCAAGTGTCTTGTGCAGTTCCTGTCAGGAATCAGCAACTTGAGATGTACAGCATGTCTTCCTTCAAGGATGGAAATACAAAGAACTTCTGAACCATTCAGTCTAAACTCTTTAAGTTAATTCTGAAATTCACGCTTGTGGAACAATGCTTTAGCACACCAAAATGGCATCAGCCCAGTTTTGAGGAAACATCCACCACTCTCATTCTCAATAACCCTATAGCTTGAGGACAGTAACTTAATAACTCACATCCCTTCTTCCCAGACTGCCCACTCTGATGCCCTGTGCCATCTGGAAAAATGGCCAGTGAAAAGTACTCATTTTACTGCTTTTACAGACTCGAGCTGAAAGAGACAGCTATGGAAAGTACCGAGCAATCTGCTGGAAGAACGCAGAAGGTCGAGCAGCATCTGCAGGACGAGAGGAAATGTCAACATTTCTGGTTGACACCCGGCAACAGGAACAGGACTGATACAGAGCAACACACACAAACTGCTGGAGGAACTTAACCCATTAGGCAGCAACCATGAACAGGAATAAAGAGTTGACGTTTCATGCAGAGACCCTTAACAGGAGTAATGCTGGTACCAGTATCGGGTCCCTTTCATCTAATGCAAGGTCTGGCATCGCAGTCTCTGTTTCTCAACAATGTTTAAAAGTTTGAGGCAATAGATAAGTTGGACATACAGACTTTTCCATAGAGTAGGGGAGACAAAAACTAGAAGAACATAGAGTTAGTGTATGAGGGGAAAGAACTAAAAAGGACCTAAAGGGCAAGTTTCCACATAACAGGTGATGAATATATGGAACAAACTGCCAGAAAAAGTATTTGTGGCAGTTACATTTAAGAAACACATGAAGGGTAGGGGCCTGGAGGCGTATGGGCTGAACACAGGAAATTGGGACTGTGATTGCCAGGACTCGTTCAGCTGAAAGGTCTGTATTTGTGCTGTCTTGCTCTATAACTACAAAAAGCATGCTGGCCGAAGCTGATGCAAATGCACAGGCTACTGGTTTGCATACTAAGCAGTGGAAAGTATTTTCTTTACACTTCTCAGAACACAAGGCAGTGCTGTCTGATGGCAGGCTGAGTTTGCCTGGGTTATTGACAGCAGTTCGGTGCCCTAGACACAGTTTCTCACTCCTCAGCTGACAAGGCAAGCTATAGGCAATCATTCAGTTTCCAAGTCGTGTTTAGGAGAGATGTGTGGGAGGGCAGCAAGTGAAGGAGCCTGAAATTTACTGCTGCAACGGCATTGATGTGTGGAGATTAGTGTGTTTCAGAATCATGAGACTATTCATCCCATCATATCTGTACTACCCCATTCAATTATTTTCCCTGACTTGCTCTTAGCTCCATCTTCCTCTCTTCTTTATTTACCTTGTATGATCTGCACAGCTGTGAAAAGGACCACAGTGACTGTCCAACCATATCTGCCCTGTGGGGTTAGTGATGAGCCCCCCCCCCCCTTCTGAACCACCCTAGACACTCCTGTGAAGATAATCCTACTATGTTGCAAGGGGTGGGTGACCAAGATGTGACATTATATCTCCAGGCTGGGATGATGTGTGGCTTGGGGAGGAAGCTGAAGCTGAAGTGGCTCCATTCCTGGAGCTTTCAGCGCTTGCCCTTCCAGGTGGCAGGAGTCAGCGTGGTCAAGCTTATTGTCACTCTGCTATAGACGTGGATATCACGAAATGGAACAAGGTGAAAAACGCACACACCAGCACCTAAAGTAATATTACCACAAATAAATCTTAAAATAATAACATGTATTCCAGAAGATTAACAATTAACATAAGGTGTATTTATGACACCAAGTTAAAAAGCACTACTGGTACTTTGTAAGTGATGAAATCTGACTGGCAGTAGGGAGTTCAGTGGTCTTGCGATCTGGGAGATCAGGCTGCTTCCCATTCTCATAGTCCTTGGCCTGATGCTAAGGGGGTCAAAGAGATTATGGAATGGATGGGAGAGGGCTTTAGCAATGATAAGGGCCCTGTGTACACAGTGCTCATAATAAAATCTGGGGTGGGTGGAAGAAGAGATCAATATTCCTTTCAGCAGTCCTTGCTTCCTTTGTCAGGCCTTGTGTTCAGATGGCTTACAATTCCTGTACCAGATGGTAACGTAGCTGGTCAGGACACTCTGAATGATGCTCCAGTAAAATTTGGTTGGAATTGAGAGGGAGTAAGGGAGCCTTCTTGCCTCAATTTCCTCAGTAAGTGCAGACGCTGCTGTACTTTCTTGACTATAGAGCTGGAATTGAGGATCCAGGTGAGATTGTCCATTACGCACACTCCCAGAAACCTGGTGTCCTTAATTCATTCCACGGACGAGCTGTACATGTGCAGTGAGGAGTGGCAGCTGTTGTCAGTTAGGTGAGACAAATAAGTACAGAACATTTTGTTCAATTCCCCCTTGAAAGGGACAATTCAGCCATGATTTTAGTCTCCACAGAAAGATTACTTGCCTAATCTATCCTCGGTGTTTTAATTTACCAGATGAATGCATTTATACACAATAAATGAGTTCTAACAATTTTCAAATGTTAAAACAAATCTCCATCAACACATGCAAAATGCTGGAAGAACACAGCGGGTCAGGCAGCATCTATGGAAATGAATAAAGAGTGGCTGTTTCAGGCCAAGAGCCTACTTCAGGACTGTAAAGGAAGGGGGATGCATACAGAATAAGAAATATGGAAGGAGGATAGCTAGAAGTTGATAGGTGAAGCCAAGAAGATGAGAAAGGCTTGAGAAGAAGGAATCTGATAGGAGAGGAGAGTGGAGCATAGGAGAAAGGGAAGGAGGAAGGGCACCAGAGGGAGGTGATAAACAGGTGAGATGAGATAAGGACCCAGAGTGGGTAATAGAAGAAGAGGGGAAGAGGAGAGATTTATTTTACTGGAAGGGGAAATCGATATTCATGCCATCAGGTAGCCTGGATTAGAGGCTACCCAGACAGAATATAAGCCGCTCCTCCAACCTAAGGAGTCCATGGACCGACATGTCGCTGACTCAATCTTCAATGTTGACATTGTGGTTCAGGCAATCATTTTACGCTCATAGCCAGCGACTAGCTTCTGGAGGCAGTGGATGCGGGACTAGGGTCACATAGAGGCCCGACAGGAAAGTGAGGCAGGTTTAATTGCACATAATAACACGAGTGGATGCCCTGGATTCAAAACGTTATGCCCATTTCAGTTTCTCTGATACCGGCTTTCAACAGCCTGAGTAGGGTTGGAACTGACGTACAGTACTCTGGAAGTTATATTCAGTGAAAGAGCTGAAGTCCTTTGAAGTGAAGACAAAAACAGGAGTGTGTCATTTGTTCATTGGACGGTACGATAAGGTAAAGGCTAGTGTAA
This sequence comes from Hypanus sabinus, assembly GCF_030144855.1. NCBI lineage: Eukaryota > Metazoa > Chordata > Chondrichthyes > Myliobatiformes > Dasyatidae > Hypanus > Hypanus sabinus. Next base: position 19,167,828 of record NC_082717.1, on the reverse strand, counting down.
TGCTTTAGAGAGTGCCTGCTGAAATATCGGGGTTCAATTCCCGCTGTTGTCTGTAGGAAGTTTGTATGTGACCGCATGCGTTTCCTCTGGGTGCTCCCACACTCCAAGATGATTTATGAGTAAAGTTTAGTAAGTTGTGGGTAAGGACCATTGGTGCCGGACGCATAGCAACACTTGCGGGCTGCAACCAAGTTTATCCCTGATGCAAGCGATGCATTCCACTGCGTTTCAATGTTTCGAGGTACATCTGCTAAATAGAACTCACCTTTCTTTAACTGCTCACACAGTTAACTGCAGCCCGTAGATTCATGAGATCAAATGCAGGTTCAGTAGCAATAGGTGTATGTGGAAAAGAGGGTCTGATATTTCATTAGGGTGGAGCCCCTAGTTGAGAACGGTCAGTTGCAGGATTTTCCTAACCTGGGATCATCGATGTGCTGCTTTGGTGGAGCGCAATAGTCTTGATGTAGTGTTGATACATGATGAAATCTCACATTTCCAAAAATGAGTTTAACAGGCTGAATATGTTTCCATGCAAACCAAATTGCCATTTCCATGCAAACTCTTAAAATGCCATTCCTGCCTTGTGTCCATATTTTCCTTTTTTTTGGCCTACAGAAGATTTCTTTTCTCGGGGCACGTTCCAACTATGATTTATGCTGGAACAGGGAAAAGGCAGATTGATTAAAAGACCCTGTTTCACTGTTTGCTTTAATCAGCTTTCCACCTCTCTAGCAGCAGAAAAAATATGCTAAAATGTTCAATTCAACCACAATATTGCTCCTCTTTAAAAAAAAATGACAAAGGACCAGCTCGTCAAAAATAAAGGAAAGCTGTGATTGAGAATTGTCCCATTGATGTATGGTGACAGCAGTTTGATTCTGTAGGCCTGAAGAGCTGGTCTGGCTGTGCTTACATCCAACCTGGCCCTTCACCAAACAAGCAAAACATGGACGCAGTCAACCAGAGGCAAAATGCCACAGAAGCTGCAACTCCAAAATCAAACTGATCACACCCTTTCATCGTAATGTCATCAAGCTGAAACAGTAACTTTCTCTCACTGCACGTTCCGCCTGAACTGCTTCTAGAGTTTCTGTCTTTTTACTAAAGCTTTAAAGTAGGCAACCCTTCACTATTTAACTTATTTTTTAGAATGCTGCAGGCATTATTTACATTCTGTGCATTTTTATTTATCCTTAATCACCTTCTAAGAGGATGTTTGTGTACCAGCTTCACTGATTAACCCTTACTGACTGCATTTTTCAATTGCTTGAATTTAAACTTTCAACTTTCTGAACAGAGCTTTGAACTTATAACTCTAGATCAGGGGTTCCCAACCTTATTTTAATGCCATGGACCTCATTAGCTGAGGGGGTCTATGGAACCCAGACTAGGATAAATAGTCAAGGCTTCTGGAGACTAGTCCAATAGCTTAACCACCATGCCATCTTCCCTGGCTAGAGTGAGCTATTCCTCTTCTCCAGAGCATCCAAACCTTTGCCATTCTGCTCTTGTGGGCCACCCAGCCAGACAGTACCCTTGTGGCATGAAAACACTAGTGCCCATGGACATAAAACCCTACAAAAAGTGATGGATACACTCCAATCTATTACAGGAAAATCTCTGCCTTCCATTCAGCACATCTACAAGGAATTCTGCCATGGGAAAGCAGCATCCAATATCAAGGACCCCAATCATCCAGGCTATGCTCTGTTCTTGTTGCTGCAATTTCGTGAGATGTATAGGAGCCTTAGGTCCCCAGCACTGACTTCTGGAAGGGTTATTGCTGTACAACAGTTAGGCTTTTGAACCAGTGTGGATAACTTCACTTACCTCAACACCCAACTGATCCCACAACCAGCAGAATCATCGTAAGGAATCTACAACTCACGTCTCCATAAAAGTGCAACACGCAGAAAATGTTGGAAAAACTCAGTAGATCAGGCAGCACCTATGGAAATGAATAAACATCAACATTTCAGACCGAGACGCTTCATCAGGACTGGAAAGGAAAGGGGAAGATGCCGGAATCAAAAGGTGGGGGAGGGGAGGGAGGACAGGCTAGAAGGTGATAGGTGAAGCCACGTAAGACCATAAGATTAGACCATTCAGTCCATTGAGTCTGCTTTGCCACTCCATCATGGCCAATCCCAGATCCAATCAAACCCATACACCTGCCTTCTCACCATTTCCATTGATGCCCTGCCCAATCAGGAAACTACCAACTTCCACCTTAACTATATCCAAGGACTTGGCCTCCGCCGCAGTCTGTGGCAAAACATTCCACAGATACACTTCTCTTTGGTTAAAAGAAATCCCTCCTTTTGTCTGTTCGAAGAGGCCACCTCTCAATTTTGAGGCTGTGCCCTCCAGTTCTGGATTCCCCCCACCATAGGAAACATCCTCTCCACATCCACCGTATCTAGTCCTTTCAACATCCGGTAGGTTTCAATGAGATCCCCCCACATTCTTCTAAATTCCAGTGAATACAGGCCCTAAGCTGCCAAGTGCTCCTCATATGTTAACCCTTTCATTCCCAGAATCAGCATCGTGAACATGTGTCGGAAAGGTGGAGGGTTGCAGAAGAAAGAATCTAATTGGAGAGGAGAATGGACCATGGGAGAAAGGTGGGGCACTGGGGGTTTGGGGGAGGGCATGACAGGCAGATGAAGAGAAGACATAAGAGGCCAAAATGGGAAATAGAAGAATAGGATATGGGAGGGGCAAAGAAAAATTTCCAGAAAGAATATCGATGTTCATGGCATCAGATTGGATGCAATATGAGGTGTTACTTCTCCAACCTGAGAGTGGTCTCATCATGGCAGAAGGGGAGGCCATGGGCTGACATGTTGGAACGCTAATGGGGACAGGAAATACAAAAGTTGGACACTGGGAATTTCCACTTTCTGTGGTTGGAGCAGAGGTGTTCATCAAAGTATTCCCCCAATTTACATTGGGTCTCACCTGTGCAGAGGAGGCTGCATTGGGAGCACTTCATACTGTAGACAACCCCAACATAAGAAATAGGAGCAAGAGTAGGCCATCTGGCCCATCGAGCCTGCTCCACCATTCAATAAGATCATGGCTGATCTGTCCATAAACTCAGCTCCATCTACCTGCCTTTCCCCATAACTCTTAATTCCCTTACTATGTAAAAACCTATTTAACTGTTTCTTAAATATATTTAGTGAAGAAGCCTCAACTGCTTCCCTGCACAGAGAATTCCACAGATTCACCACTCACTGGGAAAAACTGTTTCTCCTCATCTCCGTCCTAAATCTCCCCTAAATCTTCTAGTCTCACCTACCAGTGGAAACAACTTTCCTACTTCTATCTTATCTATCCCTTTCAAATTTTTGTATGCTTCTATAAGATCCCCTCTCTTTCTTCTGAATTCCAGAGAGTATAGTCCCTGGCGACTCAATCTCTCAGCATAGGTTAACCCCTTCATCTCTGGAATCAACCTGGTGAACTTCCTCTGCACTGCCTCCAAAGCCAGTATATCCTTCCTCAAGAATGGAGACCAGAACTGCACACAGTACTCCAGGTGCGGCCTCACCAGTACCCTGTATAGTTGCAGCATGACCTCCCTGTTCCTGAATTCAATCCCTCTAACAATGAAGACCAGCATTCCGTTTGCCTTCTTAATAACCTGTTGTACCTGCAAGCCAACTTTTTGCCACTCATGCACAACAGCATGCTGCAATCTTTCACCATTTAAATAATAATCTGCTCTTCTATTATTCCTTCCAAAGTGGATGACCCCACATTTACCAACATTGCATTCTATCTGCCAGACCTTGGCCCACTCACTAAACCTGTCTATATCCCTCTGTAGGCTCTCCACATCCTCTGTACAATTTGCTTTTCTACTCAGTTTAGTGCCATCAGCAAATTTTGTTACACTACACTCAGTCCCCTCTTCCAAATCATCAATGTAAATAGCTGCAGGCCCACCACTGACAGTCAACCGAAGAGACACCCACTTATACCAACTCTCTGCCTTCTATTGGTTAACCAATCTACTATCTACGCCAATACAATTCCTCCAACTTCATGCAGCCATATCTTATTTGTAAGTCTCTTGTGCAGCACCTTATCGAACGCCTTCTGGAAATCCAAGTATATGACATCCACTCGTTCCCCTCTATCCACTGCACTCATTATGTCCTCAAAGAACTCCAGTAAGTTTGTCAAACTGGACCTGCCCTTTCTGAATCCATGCTGCATCTGTCTAATGGAACCACTCCTTTCTAAATGTTTCACTATTTCTTCCTTAATGACAGCTTCAAGCATTTTCCTGACTACAGATGTTAAGCTAACTGGCCTATAGATGCCCAAGATGTTGGTGGACAGCTTATCTCCTATGATGGAGACAGATCAAGAAAAGGGTGGGAAGTGTATGAATTTAAGGACAGGGTGGAAATTGGAGGGAAAAGTTGATGAAATTGATGAGCTCAGCATTGGTGCATGAGGCAGCACCAACACAGCCATCAATGTAACACTGAAAGAGTTGGGAAGGCTTAGAACATGGACTGTTCAAGTAGTCAACAAAAAGGCAGCCATAGCTGGTGCCCATGCGGGTGCCAATGGCTACCCCTTTGGAGAAAGTGGGAGGAGCCAAGGGAGAAATTATTGCAAGTGAGGACTTGATCTGCGAGATGGGGGAGGGTGGTGGTAGTACAGGGGAACTGGTTGGGTCTTTTGTCGAGAAAGAAGCGGAGAGCTTTATGGTCTTTTTGATGGGGGATTAAAGGGTATAAGGAGTGGATATCCATGGTGAAAATGAGACAGTCAAGTCCAGGGATTTGAAAGTTGTTGAGGAGACTGGGAGCACATGAAGTGTCGTGGATGTAGCTGAGAAGGGAGTGAGCCAAAGGGGGAACAGTAAAGTGTTCAGGTCTACAGACATGAGTTCAGTGGGACAGGCATAGGCAGACGCAATGGGCTGATCCAGTCAGGTTTGCGGATCTCAGGTAGGAGGTAAAATATGCCTCAAAATTACTTATGACTTATCTCTTTATTATTTTTATTTATTTTTATATTTGCACAGTTGGACTTCTTTTGCACATTGGCTGTTCATCTTTGTGTTAGTTTTCATCGATTCTATTGTATTTTTTCTATCTACTGATGAATGCCCACAAGAAAATAAATTTCAGGATTGTATATGGTTACATATACATACTTTGAAAAAAATTTACTTTGCACGTTGAACTTGGAGTGCTATATGCGATTGAGGACTGTTTCTTAATGTCATGACAACAATGAGGCTACTTAGGATGAATACAGGTGAGATTGTAAGTATTCAATGCAGTGGTTTAAAAATAACCAATTAAGCTTTTAAGTGAAAAAAAAATACAACATAAATTATGTTACACTTTCCAAGGGTATTGTAACGTTAAAGGGAAAAAAAAACAGGATTTGATCCAATTGGAATGAACAGTAATGGCACTTACAGTGTGAAACAAGCCTAAAGCCATTACACAAAGGGGGTCTGTTGGTGTATCAGTTACTTTACTAGATTAGCAGCCAGAATTTTAGATTAGTGACCCAGTCATGTGGGCTCAAATCTCACCAGTGCAGCTGGAATTTAAATTCAAGTGCAGTAAATAGAATTGTTAGTCTTTAACCAACAACTCACAATGATCATTCAGGCCTGTGCAAGACCAGGGAATGTGAGGCCAGCATCAAACTAATCCAATCTGAAGCCTGCCAGAGAACAAGCTTTCGAATCTCACTGAATAAATCCATAATATAAAGTTAGAGCTAGTCTCAGTTATAATGACCACTAAACTACTGGACTACTACAAAACCCAATGGGGTTTGTGCATTTCCTTTGAGGAAGGAGATTTGCTGTTCTTCTCCAGTCTGGTCTATATCTAATTCTAGACCCACCATCGTAGTTGACAGCTAAAGGCCAACACTATTATTCAAGAGAAATTGAGAATAGACGAAACATGCGGGACGTCCAAACACTGGAGAAAAGTACAAGTCCACGTGTACAGAAAGCAGAGTGCAAGACGGCTGACTATTCTCCATCTCTGGAGCAACTAGGGCTAGATCCAATTCCAGCAAAAGGTTAATGGAATTTAGAAGATTAAAGAGCATGAAGCAATTATACTAAAGGTATGCACTCAGTGGCCGCTTTATTAGGTATACTTGTATACCTGCTTGTTAATGGAAATGTCTAATCGGCCAATCATGTGGCAGCAACTCAATGCATAAGCGCATACAGACATAGTCAAGAGGTTCAGATGTTGTTCAGATCAGACATCATAATGGGAAAGAAATGTAATCTTAGTGATGTTGACTGTGGAATGATTGTTGGTGCCAGACAGGGTGGCTTGTACTTCTCAGAAACTGCTGATCTCCTAGGGTTTTCATGCACTACAGTCTCCAGAGATGACAAAGAATGGTGCAAAAAATCCAATGAGCTCCAGTTCCATGTGAGAAAATACCTTGTTAATGAGAGAGATCAGAGAAGAATGGCCAGACTGGTTCTGGTGGAATGCATCCCAGGTCACTGAAAGAAATGGCAGAGGTTATAGTTGAGGTGACAATTCACCAAAATTCTCTGGCCTTGAGCAGGTCCCGATATAGTGGAAGGCGGTGAATGTCATGCCACTGTTCAAGAAAGGATGTAGGTAAAAGGCAGGTAGGTATAGGCCAGTTAGTTTAAGATCTGTAGTTGGGAAAATACTTGAAGATACCATTAAAGAAGAAATAGCGAGGCATCTGGAAAGAAATTGATCCATCAGGCAGATGTAGCATGGATTCAGCAAAGGCAGGTCCTGTTGGATTTCTTTGAGGATATAACACGCGCAGTGGATAGAAGGAAACAGATGGACGTTATATACTTAGTTTCCAGAAGGCCACATAAAAGTTTGAGAAAGTGCCAAATAAAAGATTTATCCATAGGAAAAGGATGCATAGAGCTGGGGGTGATGTATTAGTATGGATAGAGGATTGCTTAGCCAATAGAAAGCAACGAGTTCCGATACATGGGTGTTTCTCTGGTTGGCAATCACTGGTGAGCAGTGTGCTGCAGGGGTTGGTGCTGGGCCCACAACTGCCCAAGATATACATTGATGATCTGGAAGAGGGAACCAAGTTTGCTGATGATACTAAATTGAGTGGAAAAGAAAATTGTGCAGAAGATATGGAGAGTCAGTAGAGAGATATAGATAGGTTAAGTGAATGGGTAAGGGTCTGGCAGATGGAGTACAACGTTGGTAAATGCGAGGTCATCCACTTTGGAAGGGAAAAATGGAAGATCAGATTATTATTTAAATGGTAAAAGATTGCAGCATGCTGCTATGTAGAAGGACTTGGGAGTGCTCGTGCATGAATCACAAAAGGTTGATTTGAAGGTACAGTAGTTTATCAAGAAGGCAAACGGAATGTTGGCCTTCATTGTTAGAGGGACTGAATTCAAGAGCAGGGAGGTTATGCTGCAACTGTACAGGGTACTGGTGAAGCTGCATCTGGAGTACTGTGAGCAGTTCTGATCTCCTTATTTGAGGAAGGATATACTGGTTTTGGAAGCAGTGCAGAGGGTTTCACCAGGTTGATTCCAGAGATGAGGGGTTTAGACAAAGGAGAGATTGAGTCACCTGGGTCTGTACTCGCTGGATTTCAGAAGAATGAGAGGAAATCTTATAGGAACATATAAAATTATGAAAGGGATAGATAAGATAGAGTCAGGAAAGTTGTTTTCACTGATAGATGAGTTTAGAACTAGGAGACATAGTCTCAAGATTTGGGTGAGAAAATTTAGAATGGAGATGAGAAGGAACTCCTTTTGTCAGAGTGTGGTGATTCTGTGGAACTCTCTGCCAAGTGAAGCAGTGGAGGCTACCTCAGTAAATATATTTAAGACAAGGTTAGACACAGTTTTGTTTAGTAGGGTTATGGTTTCGCATTAAGGATTATGGGGAAAAGGCAGGTAGGTGGAGATGAGCCCATGGTCAGATCAGCCATGATCTCATTGAATGACAGAACAGGCTTGACGGGCCAAATGGCCTGCTCCTGCTCCTATTCCTTATGTTCTTATCTCCTGACAGGAAGGCGACAGTAACTCAAATAACCACACTTTACAGTAGTGTACAGAACAAAATCTCCGAATACGCAACGCATTGGCCCTATGGCAGAAGAAGATCACTTGTATGCGCTCAGCGGCTTCTTCACTAGGTACAGGAGGTAGCTAATGAGGAGGCACTGAGCGTAGATCAGTTGGAAATTTGAGTGGTGAAGTTTCAGATGAAGTTTAATTCAGACAAGGATAAAGTGTTGCAGCTTGGGAGATCACTGAGTGTAGTTGTTCAATGGTTACCTTACTGGATTGGTAGCCTGAACTCTCAATGAGTGGCCGAGGCACGAGTTCAAATCTCCCTATGATTGCTGTGCCATGCAGTTGCTGAAAGTTCACTGCATTCTCCCTGTGGGAATCCAGGCAGAGCAAGTTGAAAAGCTGTGTCAGTGGGAGGGATTTGTGGCACTGCATTCAAAGAGCAGCCAGTCGCTACCAGAACAACTGCAATAATTTAACATCTTGAACAAAGTGTAGCAAAAAGCATCACAGAAATGTCAGCAGCACAAGAAATTCTGGAGATACTGGAAATTTAAAGCAACACACACACCATGCTGGAGGAATTCAGCACATCAGGTAGCGTCTGGTGCGGTGTGGGTCTCTGTCAGTCCCTGTCAACCATGAATGTTGCATCCTAGTTGGCTAGGTATTCATAGAAACATAGAAAACCTACAGCACAATACAGGCCCTTTGGCCCACAAATCTGTGTTGAAAATGTCCTTACCTTAGAACTACCCAGATTTACCCATAGCCCTCTACTTTTCTAAGCTTCATGTACCTATCCAGGAGTTTATTAAAATACTCTATTGTATCCGCCTCCACCACTGTTGCTGGCAGCCTATTCCACGCACTCACCACTCTGAGTAAAAAACTTACCCCTGACATCTCCTCTGTACCTACTACCCAGCACCTTAAACCTGTGTTCTCTTGTGGCAACCATTTCAGCCCTCTGAAAAAGCCTGTGACTATCCACACAATCAATGCCTCTCATCATCTTGTATACCTCTATCAGGTCACCTCTCGTCCTCCGTTGCTCCAAGGAGAAAAGGCTGAGTTCACTCAACATATTCTCATAAGGCATGCTCCCCAAATCAGGCAACATCCTTGTAAATCTCCTCTGCCCCGTTTCTATGGTTTCCACATCCATCCTGTAGTGAGGTGACCAGAACTGAGCACAGTACTCCAAGTGGGGTCTGACCAGGGTCTTATATGGCTGCAACATTACCTCACGGCTCTTAAAACTCAATCCCACGATTGATGAAGGCCAATGCACTGTATGCCTTCTTCACCAGAGAGTCAATCTGTGTGGCACCTTTGAGTGTCCTATGGACTTGGACCTCAAGATCCCTCTGATCCTCCACACTGCCAAGACTCTTACCATTAATGCTATCCAAGCCAGGGCAGTACAATACGGAGAGCAAATTGTTGACCATGTAGCAAACTTCCCCTCTCCATACATTCAATGGACCCAAAGGAACAGCAGAGATCAATTCAATTTGGCACCAGCAGCCTTGTAGGGGTTGCCAGTCAAAGTTGAACTCAACGTAGGACTGCCTTCGGGACCCCAGCTCTTGGGGTTTAGTCTGGAAGCCTTCGCCATGAGTGGGTAAAGCCGCAAAGCAGTGGAGGTTTGAGATCAGAGTTTGAGGCGGTATCTACGGAGAGGAATAAAGAGTCGACATTTTGGGCTGAGAGCCTTCATCAGGACTGACCTGTATTATGCACAGAGGTGTCCTACAGAATCTGACCAGAAGCCACATAAGGAGATACATAGGCAGCCGAACTGGAACTTGGCCAAAGGGGAAATCTTAACAGGGAAAAAGAGATTAAATTAGAGATTCATGGAGAGATTTCCAAGTGTTTTGCACCAATGCAGCTGAAATTACTGCTAGTGGCAAAAATGATTAAAGGGTTAGGATTTGCAGTTCCAGTAGAGGTCACTGGATATTAATAATGAGCTATGGACAAGTTTCCTTCTCAAACAAGAAATAGTGAGAATAATATTTATCCTTGAGTAAATTTCAAAGTGTGTGTATTTCAACTAGCATTCAAACATAAGCCCTGTACTGAATTCCAGCTTAAATCAATTGAATAAATCAAGCAACTTCAGGAAATGAATGACAATTTGAATAGGACAATACAGCCCACATTTTCCCCCTTCTCTATAGTGACTCCATAACTTAATCTCTGAACAATGCCTGTTGGCTCATTTCATATTGATGCCTTTTCCTTTTAAGTAGTCTTTAGGGTGGCTTTCCATAGTGATTGTCTCAAGAGTTGTTCTGGGCAGCTGTCAAGGAGTGCTTTGTTTTAAAAGCAGAGCACGTTGGCAATACCCAGAATTCAGGATTTCCTCCAGGTGCTCCAGTTTCTTCACACATGCCTGAGGTGTATGGGTTAAAGTTAGTAACTTGTGAGCATGCTGTGATGGTGCCAGAACTGTGGTAACACTTGCAAGCTGCCCCCAGCACCTCCTTGGACTGTGCTAGTCATCGGCACTGTATGGTTCAACGTACAGATGACAAATAAAGCAAATCTTAACACTTTCCAGAGATGGTACCTGACCTGCCTAGTATGCCCATCATTTACACAGGAGGTTCTACAGAGGCTGAAATTGTCGATGAATGCACACAGAATTCTGGAGGAACTCAGCAGGTCAGACAGCATCAATGGGGAGGAATAAGTAGTTGACATTTGGGCCATGAAACTTTTATCAGAACTGGAAAGGAAGGGGAAGAAGCACAAGCCAGGTGGGTGGTGGAGGGGTGGATATCCTAGCAGGTAGGCTTAATACCCTTCCTGATGAAGGGTCTCAGCCCGAAACGTTGGTTACTCTTTTCTCACGGATGCTGCCTGACCTGCTGAGTTCTTCCAGCGTTATGTTCATAGGCTTAATAGAGTTGTTAGGGAGGGTTTAAACTAATTTGGCAGGGAGATGGGAACCGGAGTGATAGGGCTGAGGAAGGGGAAAACAGCAATAAATCAAAGACAGCGTGCAACAGAGATGATAGAAAGGACACGCCGGCGATGAGGCATAATCACAGCCAGTGGGATGAGTTACAGGGCAATAGAGGCATGGTGCAGTTAGAAAGCAACAAATACTGGACTGAAAGTGTTGTATTTGAATGCATGCAACATAAGAAACAAAATGGACGATCTTGAAATTCAGCTACAGGTTGGCAAGTATGACACTAATGCCATCTCAGAAACTTGGCTAAAGGATGGATACCATTGGGAGTTGAATGTCCAAGGGTATACGGTGTATGGCTTAGTAGGCAGAGGGGGTCGTGTGGCCCTGTGTATAAAAAATGATATTAAATCATTAGAAAGGGATGACATAGGATCGGAAGGTATAGAGTCTCTATGGGTTGATTTAAGAAATGGCAAGGGTAACAGGACCCTAATAACAGTTGTATACAGGCCTCCAAACAGCAGCCAGGATGTGGATTACAAATTACAGAAGGAGATAGAAAAGGTGTGTCAGAATGGCAATGTCATGATAATCGTTGAGGATTTTCACATGAAAGTGGATTGGGAAAACCAGGCCAGTACTGGACCTCAAGAGAGGGAATTTGTAAAATGTCTAAGGGATGGCTTTTTAGAACAGCTTGTTGTTGAGCCCACTAGGGGATCGGTTGTGCTGGACTGGGTGTTATGCAATAATCTGGAGATGATAAGAGAATTTAAGGTTAAAGAAACCTTAGGGAACAATGATCACAATATGATCAAGTTCACTTTGGAATCTGAGAAGGAGAAAATAAATTCTAATGTGTCAGTATTTCAGTGGAATAAAGGAAATTACAATGGCATGAGAGGGGAACTGGCCAAGGTTGATTGGAAAGGGAGACTAGCAGGAAGGACAGCAGAGCAGCAATTGCTGCAGTTTCTGCCAAAAATGAGGTAAGTGCAAGACAGATATAATCCAAATAAGAAGAAATTTTCGAATGGAAGAAGGACACTACCGTGGCTGACAAGTGAAGTCAGAACCAAAGTAAAAGCAAAAGAGAGGGCATACAAGGAAGCCAAAGCTAGTGGGAAGATAGAGGATTGGGAAGCTTTTGACATTTGCAGAAGGAAACTAAGAAGGCCATTAAGAAGGAAAAGAAGAATTATGAAAGGAAGCTGGTGACTAATATCAAAGATATTAAAAGCTTTTTTTAGGCATAAAAAGGGTAAAAGAGGGTTAAGGGTAGATATAGGACCCTTTAATGATGCTGGAGATATTGTGATGAGACACACCAAACTGGCAGAGGAACTGAATGCATATTTTGCATCATCAGTCTTCACAGTGGAAGACATCTGCAGTATACTGACATTCAAGAGTCTCAGGGAAGTGAAGTATGGCCTGAGGGTGGATAAATCTCCTGAACCTGATGGAATGCACCCTCAGGTTCTGAAGGAAGTAGCTGGAGAGATTGCAGAGGCATTAACAATGATCTTGTCAAGAATCAATAGATTCCGGCATTGTACTGGATGACTTAAAAATTGCAAATGTTACTCTGCTATTTAAGAAGGGTGGGAGGCAGCAGAAAGGAAACTATAGACCTGTTAGCCTGACATCAATGGTTGGAAAGTTGTTGGAATCGATTGTTAGGGATAAGATTATGGAATATCTAGAGACACATGACAAGATAGGCCAAAGCCAGCATGGTTTCCTGAAAGGAAAATCCTGCCTGACTAACCTACTACAATTTTTTGAGGAAATTACAAGTAGAGTAGACAAAGGAGATGCATTAGATGTTGTACACTTGGATTTTCAGAAGGCCTTTGACAGGGTGCCACACATGAGGCTGCTTAACAAGATTGCAGCCCGTGGAATTACAGGGAAGTTACGAACATGGATGGAGCATTGGCTGATCAGCAGACAACAGAGTGGGAATAAAGGAATCCTATTCTGGCTGGCTGCTGGTTACCAGCGGAGTTCCACAGGGGTCGGTGTTGGGACCGCTGCTTTTTACAATGTACGTCAGTAATTTGGACTGTGGGTTTGACGGATTTGTGGCTAAATTTGCTGATGATACAAAGATAGATAGAGGAGCGGGTAGTGTTGAGGAAACAGAGAGCCTGCAGAGAGACTTAGATAGTTTAGATGAACGGGCAAAGAAGTGGCAAATGAAATACAATGTTGGAAAGTGCATTTTGGTGGAAGAAATAAATGGGCAATCTATTACTTAGATGGGGAGAGAATTCAAAATGCAGAGAAGGCAAATACAATGTTGGCATTCGTTTCTAGAGGTATAGAATATAAGAACAGGGATGTGATATTTGAGGCTCTATAAGGCACTCATGAGACCACACTTGGAGTATTGTGTGCAGTTTTGGGCTCCTTATTTTAGAAAGGATATACTGACATTGGAGAGGGTTTAGAGGAGATTCATGAGAATGATTCCTTGAATGAAAGGGTTACCATATGAGGAATGCCTGGTAGCTCTTGGGCTGTATTCTCCAGAGTTCAGGAGAATGAGGGGGGGGAATCTCATCAAAACATTCTGTATGTTAAAAGGCCTGAACAGATTAGATATAGCAAAGTTAATTCTCATGGTAGGGAACTCTAGGACAAGAGGACATGACTTCAGGATTGAAAGACCTCCATTTAAAACAGAGATGCAGAGAAATTACTTTAGTCAGAGGGTGGTAGATCTGTGGAATTTGCTGCCAAGAGTGACTGAGGCCAATTCATTGGATGCATTTAAGGCAGAGATAGATAGGTTCTTGATTAGCCAGGGCATCAAAGGCTATGCGGAGAAGGCAGGGGAGTGGGGATGAATGGAAGAATTGGATCAGCCCTGATTGAATGGCGGGGCAGACTCGATGGGCCAAATGGCCTACTTCTGTTCCTATAATTTATGGTCATAAAGAGAGTAGCTGGAAGTTGAAAAGTGGATAAGTTAAAGGGCTGAAGAAGGCAGAATCTGATAGACAGTGGACAACAGGAGAAAGTGAAGAACGATGACCAGGGGAGGAGAAGAGAAGAGGTATGAGGGGAGCCAGAATGGAAGAAGAGGAAGGGGAGGGGGAAAATACTGGAAATTAAAGAAATTGATGTTTCAGCTTGACCTCTATCCATTATGTATCAGTCCGGTCTCATCGTCTTGACTGCGGCATTCTGAAGCCAATACTGCCTCATTACTAGCTAGCACTTCGTGATGTCTTGTGTCGGTTGAGTTTATGATACTGCTCCTTTATACCTGAGTATTACTTCTTTACCAGAGCTGAAATGAGTTATGCATTCAGTGCTTCACACCAATCAGTGCATTGGAAGCCCCCAGTGTGTCATCATCCTCTATTTCCTGTCGCTAAACCAGTTCAGTATCCATGATGTAATGTTTACTTAAATCCATTGCCTCTGACCTTCCATCTTCTCAACAAGCCTATTACGTGTTGCTTTGTTGAACATCTTCCAAAATCTTATGTGATATTAAATGGTCCAATTTAATATCAGAGAATGTATACAGTACACAACCTGAAACTCTTACTCTTTGCAGACATCCTCGAGACAGAAAAAGAAACCCAAATAATGAATGACAGAAAAACATTAGAACCCCAAAGCCACCTCCCCCTCTGACTCACAGGCTGCAGAAAAGGATCAACCATTCTTCTCCCTCTTCCCCCACTTGAAGCAATAGTGCCCACCATCAGCCAAACAAGCAACAGCAAAGCCCCAAATAAAGACCATGATCTGCAGTCCAACAAAAACTTTTGTTCACCTGACAATTTGGCACTCCGTGGGCTTTCTCTCTCTCACTAGCGAGGCAGAGAGGTGTTGCCCCGTTCCACAGCGAGAGAGGAGACCAGCAAACAGCTCACTGTTATAAAGTTACTGTATGCAGCATTGCCTTTATTCTGAGTTTCTCCAGCCTGAAGATCGGCAACAAGCCCTCTACCACCGTTGAGAGAGACAGAGAAAGAGCATGATCAGCTGAATACGGGGCCCTCTGACAGTCATTCCCACTGTCACGATGTCCTGTTCTCTCGCGAAGCCTCAGTCAGCAACACTGGCATGGAATCGAATCATCCACAGGCCTGCAGAGCTGCATCCTGAAGGCACATATCATTCAGGCTGTTCCTGGAGATGTTGAAAATGGCCAGTCAGTGAGCTCTGGGAGCAGCTCTCACCACTGTAAAGAACTACATTTTGAGTGCAGCTGTAGATCACAGATTGACAGAACCCAAACGACCTTGAAAAGGGCAAAAGAGACATTGAAGAGAGGAAGTTAAGCTTTCTTCCGGATGAGCTTAAAGACGTCGCCTTCTGGCACCATCTTAGCTTCACCACAACATCCTTGACTGACTATTCATAATTGTAGGTTAATAGATTCAGATTAGATTAGATTCATTTTATTTATCACATGTATATTGAAACATCTTCTGGTCAAGATAGCGCAGGCAAACAACAATTCCTCAGATGACATCTTCCAGATAGTCAATCATTTTAGTTGTTCTAAGTCCTCTACTTATTCTTTTTATCTTAATTTTGTTTTTGAAACTGTTGGAGCCCATGACTTATAGTCTGCAGTTCGATCGAGTGAGCTAGCACTCTGCTGTCCTTGAGAAAACTCCAGGACAGAAATGCGAGCACAAGGAGAAGCTCAGAGTTGAGACGAGGGGCCATGATCTACTACATTTCTTGTTGATTAAAGCGTCAAAGGAGATTGAAATTTTGAGGGAAATGTGGAGGACAACAGATGGTTCTTGGAGAGGCAGCTAGTTTCGAGTCATTTCCCTTGCCAGGGCTACTGGCTCGAATTGCTGCACTCGGAGGGGCTGCTGGGAGCTGATGCTCTCAGAGGTGCTATCGGAATTCTGAGATTAACAGACTGGACTATAATTTCAAACTAACTGTAGTTCATATTGGCCTCTTTCAGTTCCAGGTTTTATTTTATGTTTTCACCCATTCTTTCTTGCTGGGGGTTTGGGGTTTGATGTTCTTGCTGTTGCTCCATGTGAGCGATCTGTTAGCTTTTGTGTGAGGGAGGGGTTGGATGGTTTGCCATTTGCAAGTTTTTGTTTCTTTTCTTCTTTTGCGGAGAGAGGGATTGATACTTTTCTTTCAACTGCTTCTATGGTTGTCTGTATCTTATGGCTACCTGGAGAAGACAGATAGAGTTGTTTTCTGCATACATTGATAATAAAATGAACCTTCGACCCTTTGAAACATTAAGTAAATATGTTATTTACACCATTGTTGACAAGGTTCTGGGGATAGCCCGTAAGTGTCACCATCCTTCCAGCACCCACATAGCATGCCCAAACTCACCTGTAGATTTTCGGAATGGGGAAGGAATCTGGAGGATACACAAGCAGTCACAGGGAAAAGGTACAGACTTCTTACAGAGAGCGGCAGGAATCGAACCCCGATTAGCGATAGTTAGCACTGTAAAGTGTTTGTGCTGGCCTTGCCATTCAAATATCATAGAGTCATAGAATCATGGAATCATACAGCATGGAAGCAGTCCCATTGTCTCAACTGGTATAAAGCAAACAAAGTTCAAAGTAAATTTAATATGGAAGTACATAAATGTTACCATATACAACATTCAGATTCATTTTCTTGCAGGTGTACTCAATAACTCCATCATCGAATAATAACTGTAACAGAATCAATGAAAGACTGCCTAACTAGGGCATTCAACCAGAGTGCAGGAGACAACAAACTGGGCAAGTACAAAAGGGAGAGAGAGGACGAGGAGGAGGAGGAGGAGGAGGAGAAGAAGTAAATAAACAATAAATATTGAGAACATTAAATGAAGAATCCTTGCAAGTGAGTCCATAGGTTGCAGGAACATTTCAGTAATGGTGCAAGTGAATCTGAGTGAAGACATTCAAGAGCCTGATGGTCGAAGGGTAATATCTGCTCCTGAACCCAGTGATGTGAGTCCTGAAGCTCTTGGATCATCTTCTTGATGGCAGCAGCAAGAAGAGAGCATGATCTGGGTGATCAGAGTCTCTGATGATTGATGTTGCTTTCCTGTGACAATGCTTTGTTTAGATGTGCCCAGTGTTTGGAAGGGCTTTACCTGTAATGGACCAGAATCCCATCTAAGAAAGTCCCACTTAGCCTGAGTCAGGTTAGTCTTCTTTTTTGATTTTTCTCATAACTAACTTTCTCATAACTTCTGAACAAGGTAATAATTTTGCATTAAAAATACCAACCGGTTCTTAAAGTATTTCTTTTAAAACGCTGAATCTTTCCTTTCTTGTGCTGGAATCTCATCCATTTTCCACTAAGTTGATGTTTGGAGGTTTTTTTTTTCTGCTTATTCAAACAATTTTCAGGAACATTTATTCCTTTCTTAAACTGCAGATCTACTAGGTCTGACAATTCCCATTGCCAGTTAGTGAAATATTCCCCTGGCCCCTCTTCATCATGAAAGCCCAAGTCCATTGCTGTCAGAAGTGTCTCCCTGAGTTGCTTTATGCTGGTGTAGCATATTTATCTTGCAGTATAGTCTGCCTGAAATAACTGCCAGGCCAAAAACTAGGACATTGGTCGTTTGTGAGTGTTCAGGTTTTAAGTATGTTTGAAAATCCTCACATCAGAAGTCAGACGATAATTGATAACCTGTGGAAAGGTATTCCCATAATTGTGGGATGTTATAAAAGCACTTAAAGCTCTTTACCTGCAGATTATTCTTCTTAATTCTCCAATCCTTCACCAGGGAGATAGTCTTATCATCCACCTGCAGTGCTGAATGGATGGTTGGTGATAGGTTTGCGAAGTCAGTACCCACAGAAATAGGTTATGGCCGCAGGATGCTAACACATTGAGGAGTGTTTCAAAGTGCCAATGGTGCTAGTGATAGCACTTTCTCCTCTGCTTCTACCCACCTCATAATTTCCATTGGCAGGGTCATAGAAGAGCAGCAATTTGTCAATTGGAGCCACTGAATGGCCATTAGAGCAGGGGTAAAACACATTGCTATGCTGGATGATAAGGTATAGAAGGCATAAAGTAAAGGACTTTGACAATGAGATAACGAGCACTGATGATCATCACACTGATGATCAGAGTCAGAGAGCACTGTAGTGCAGAAACAGGTTCTTCGGCCCATTTAGTCCATGCCAAACCATTGCTCTGCTCAGTCCCAATGACCTGCACCTCAGCCATAGCCCTCCATACCCCTCCCATCCACGTACCTACCAAATTTCTCTTAAATGTTGAGATCGATCACTTGCACTGGCAGCTCATTCCATACTCTCACGACTCTCTGAGTGAAGAAGATCCCCATCATGTTCCCCTTAAATATTTCACCTTTGTTCATTAACCTATGACCTCTAGTCTTAGTCTCACACAAACACAGTGAAGAAACCCAGCTTGAATTTATCGTATCTGTACACCTCATAATTCTTCATACAGTACCTCTATCAAATCTCCCCTCATTCTCCTAAGCCTTCACAGTTTGTTGTCTTTGCACACTTGTTGAATGCCCAAGTTGGTGTGTTTTCCATTGATTCTGTTATTCTATAATCATTCTATGGATTTATTGAGTATGTCTGTAAGAAGATCAATTTCACGGTTGTATTTGGTGACATATGCACAAGTATGTTGATAACAAATTTACTTTGAGCTTTGATATCAGATGGAAGGTTTTGGTGGAGCGATCAAAAATGAAACTTAATCCTGACATAGGAGATGATGATAGCTTTTGGGAAAGCAAGTAGGGGTAGTGCATACAGAATAACTGGTAGTATCCTAGGAAGTATTGATGAACAGGAGGTCATTGGGCAACACGTCCACAGATCCTTAAAAGGGGCAGCATAGGTGGAAGATGTGAAGAAGACAAATGGGCTACTTGCATAAAATTATGTTTTGGGAAATCATTGTATAGAATTGTGCTGGAAAATCATTGTATAGGATTGCGTGTTGGGAAATCATGGTATAGGATTGCGTGTTGGGAAATCGTGGTATAGGATTGTGTGTTGGGAAATCGTGGTATAGGATTGCGTGTTGGGAAATCGTGGTATAGGATTGCGTGTTGGGAAATCGTGGTATAGGATTGCGTGTTGGGAAATCGTGGTATAGGATTGCGTGTTGGGAAATCGTGGTATAGGATTGCGTGTTGGGAAATCGTGGTATAGGATTGCGTGTTGGGAAATCATGGTACAGGACAGGCTATTAATGTCCACTCTGGAGAACTTGAAGGTCTCAACCCTCTCAAACTCAACAGCACTGAAGGAGATGAGAGCATGTGCAACACACCCAACCCCTACACATACAGGAGTAAATGTCCAGCTATCTTGTTTTGCTGACATTTAATGGAAGTATGTCTTCATCATATCATGTTCCTAAGCTCTCTATCTCCTTCCAGATGGACTGACTTTGGTCTCGCCAGAGTGGCTGAGCTTAATAACGTGACATGGGAATAAAACATCAGGGTGGGGATACGTAGTTAAAAATATCCCCTTGTAGGGTATCAAAGAGGACACAGGTTCAAGGTGAGAGCTAGGAAGTTTAGAAGGGACCTGTGGGAGAACATTTACACACAGAAGGTAGTTGGAGTCTGGGATGAGATGTGGTGGGGATTGATCCTCTCATAACAATTAAGAAGCATCTTGGCAAGTACCTGTAATGCCAAGGCTTAGGTGGCTATGGATATAATGGGTGGGGGGGGAATGGATTACTGTAGGCAGGTACAATTTACACCATAGAATGGTGGGCCAATAGGCTTGTTTTTGTGCATTACAACTCTATGTTGAGAAAGTTGTAGAGGCAGGTGCAAATGCAATGTTTAGAACATAAGACATAGAAGCGGGATTAGGCATTTGCTCTGCAATTCCATCATGGGTGATTTATTATCCCTCTCAACCCCATTCTTGCCTTTTCTCCATAACTTTTAATGCTCTGACCCATCAACATCGGCCTTAAGTGTACCCAGTGACTTGGCCTGCACAGCTGTCTGTGGCAATGAATTCCACAGATTCTCCACTTTCTGGCTAAAGAAATTCCTCCTCATCTCTGTTTTAAATGGATGTCCTTCTATTCTGAAGCTGTGCCTTCTGGTCCCAACTTTCTCCACTATAGGAAACATCCTCTTCATATCCTCTCTACCTAGGCCTTACAATTTTAAAACATTTGGATAGTTTCGTGGATAGGAAAGGTTTGGAAGTACATAGCCAAATGCAGGCAAATGGGATTTGCTGAAGAAGGCACCTTGGTCAGCATGTACAAGTCAGCTCGAAGAGCCAAGTTGGATAACATTATGACTATGACTACTTTGTATAATCTGACAGTTTTTCCACAATATCTGTTAAGAAGGATTTTTGTTTAGGTTTTGTTTATCCTTAAGCCTATTATTCTTCAAGTAGCTGTTGCTGTTCCCTCCAGCACCCAGGGCATGCCCTTTTCTCACCGTTACCATCAGGAAGGAGGTACAGAAGCCTGAAGGCACACACTCAGCGATTCAGGAACAGCTTCTTCCCCTCTGCCATCCGATTCCTAAATGGACTTTGAAGCTTTGGACACTACCACACTTTTTTAATATACAGTATTTCTGTTTTTGCACATTTTTAATAACTTATTCAATATATGTAGTTGATTTACTTGTTTATTTATTATGTTTTATTTTATTTATTTTTCTCCTTCTCTGCTAGATTATGTATTGCATTGAACTGCTGCTGCTAAGTTATCAAATTTCACGTTACATGCCGGTGATAATAAACCTGGTTCTGATTCTTAGACTTTAGAACAAAGAATCCATGAGAAACAACAAAAGTTTTCTAAACACTGCAGTAGACAAAAGTAACAGGTTAAACCTTGAGTATTTCTGTTGACACCTAATCCATTGTTGTCAATTCCTCATACTTGTTTGCAACATATTTGAAGCTTTTCCTGCACTTTTATAACCCAGAGAGATCAATTCAAATTGCTCCACAGTACTGGACTTGTTACTGGAGGCAATGATTTTTGGAAAATATATTTCAAATGGTTTTCTCTCAGAACCTCCCATTTTCATCATCCTTCCCAGTCACACAAAAGAAAAAAAAGAACATAGAACATCCAAAATCAGAATCAGGATCATATTTATTATCAGACATCCTACTTGAGATATGTTGTTTTGCAGCAGAAATGCAGTTCAAAGACATAAAAATCTATAAATTATAAAAATAAATGAATTGTGCAAAAAATTAATAATGAAGTATTGTTCATGGGTTTGTGCCCATTCAGAAATCTGATAGGGAACCAAAACCCACTACCACCCCTAGCAGTATGTTCCCAGGAAACCACCAGTCTATGGAAAGAAAATTGCCCCACAAATCTTTGAATTCTGAATGCATGCTCTGAGAGAAAGATACCAGCCTATCTTTGCCTCTCATGATCAGCCGCTGCCAATTCAATGAAAACCATCCAAGTTTGTCCAATCTCTCCTGTTAGCAAATGCCCACTTATCCAGTGCCTCTCTAGCGCCCTCTCTGAAGCAGCCATATCTCTCCTATAATGGGCAACTAGAACTGGTTACAATACTCCAAGCCTGGTCTAACTAGAGTTATATAAACATTTTTACTTTCCAAAATCTCCAATAATTATGCAATAGTTAAATGAAGATATTTATATTCTTGTGGACTTATCTAAATAGGGAGAAAGTTCAAACATCAGAGGTGCAGAGGGACTTAGGAGTCCTCATGCAAGATGCCCAGAAGGTTAATTTACAGGTTGAGTCTGTGGTAAAGAAGGCAAATGCAATGCTGGCATTTATTTTAAGAGCAATAGAAGATAACGCTCAGCTTTTATAAGCCACTAGTCAGGCCACACTTAAGAGTGTTGGCAACAGTTTTAGGCCCCATATCTCAGAAAGGATGTGTTGTTATTGGAAGAGCATCCAGAGGAGGTTCACGAAGATGATTCTGGGAATTAAGGGGTTAACATGTGGTGAGCTTTGGGCCTGTACTCACTGGAATTTAGAAGAATGCAGAGGGATCTCATTGAAACCTACCAAAAGTTGAAAGGACTGAATAGGGTGGATGTGGAGAGAATGTTTCCTATCATGGGGGTATCCAGAACTAGATGGCACATCTGGGATAAGACATAATAGAATGGTGGAAAACACTTGATACACCATAAGACATAGAGCAGAAATAGGCCATTCAGCCATTGAATCTGCTCTGCCATTCCATCATGGCTAATTTATTATCCCTCTCAATCCTAATGCCTTCGCTCTGTAATCTATGACACCCTGACTAATCAAGAACTTATCAACCACTGCTTTAAGTATACTCAATGATTTAGCCACCATAGCCATCTGTGGCAATGAATTTCACAGACTGAATACCCTCTGGCTAAAGGAATTCCTTCTAATCGCTGTTCCAAATGGACATCCCTCTATTCTGAGGTTGAACCCTCTGGTCCTTACTCACCTCTCATCATCCACTCTATCGAGGCCTTTCACAATTTAATGTTCAAAGTTCAAATTTATTATCAAGGTATGTATATCATATCCAACCTTCAAATTCACCTTCTCTCAAGCAATCACAAAATAAAGAAACACAATACAATTCACTAAAAATCACTCCCACAAGACCGCCACATATCCAAGTTGCAAAAGATGATAAATTGCACAAATAGTGACAAAAAGTAAACAAAACACATGGAACGTGAACTGCAGATTCCCCGAAAGTGTGGAAAGCTGTGGAGCCCGATCGGTGCTGGGGCAAATGAAGCCTGTCCAGGAGCCCAGTGGCTGGGGGGGGGGGGGGTAACAACTACAGCGGTGTGGGACCCAATTCTTCTGAACTTCCCGGCTGATGGTGGTAGCAAGGGAAGGAGACCAGAGAAATATAAGCAGAGGATGCAGAACATCTGTTTGTTGTCCACTCTGGTCCTTGATGATTGTAATTCTGCTCAACAGATTAATCGGCATGGAGTAATGGAGCTGACTAAGGGTTTGTCTTCTGCTATCAGGCATCGATGCAACATCCAGCCCCAGCAACGGCGGCCCTGACTGTAGCTGCACTCTCAAGAGCCTAGTTCATCAAATCCCCGAGGAAATCGCAAAAGTGACAGATTGCTTACTCAGCTCAAAAGTACATCCATAAAAGGGAAATTACAGGCTGCAGGCAGTGGTGTTCACAGTTCAAAAAAAGTATGTAAGACAAGAAGATCATAAGATATAGGAACACAATTAGGCCATTTGGCCCGTCGAGTCTGCTCTACCATTTTATCATGGCTGATCCATTTTCCCCTTCAGCCCCAATCTCCTGCCTTCTCCCCTTAATAAGTAGATACTCTACTAGAGTAACTTGTTGTTTTAAGAGCTGTCTGCAAAACAGCACTGGAGCCTTCTTGCATATACAATATTCGACAGGTTTTTAATGAGATCACATTCATACTTCTAACCTCCAGCAAGTACAGGCCCAGAACCATTAAAGGCTC
This sequence comes from Hypanus sabinus, assembly GCF_030144855.1. Classification (NCBI taxonomy): domain Eukaryota; kingdom Metazoa; phylum Chordata; class Chondrichthyes; order Myliobatiformes; family Dasyatidae; genus Hypanus; species Hypanus sabinus. Next base: position 19,144,372 of record NC_082717.1, on the reverse strand, counting down.
ATCATAACTTAATCCCTTCATTCCTGTAATCATTCTCCCGAAGCTCCTCTGGATCCTCTCTCATGCCAGTGCATCTTTTCTGAGATAAGGGACCCAATACTGCTCAGAATACTACATGTGCAGTCTGACAAATAACTTACAAATCTTCAGCATTACATCCTTGCTCTTATATTCTAATCCCTACAATTTGAATGCTAACATTGCATTTACCTTCCTTACCACTGACTCAACCCCCAAGTTAACCAGTAAGGAATCCTGCACAAGGACTCCTTTGCATCTCTGATTTTTGAATTTTCTTCCCATTTCAGAAATAGTCTATGCCTTTACTCCTTCTGCCAAAGTGCATGACCCGATACTCTCTACTACCTATTTGCTCATTCACCCAATATGTCTAAATCCTTCTGCAGACTCCCTGCTTCCTCAACACTACCTACCCCTCCAGCTATCTTTGTATCATCTGCAATCTTAGCCATAAAGCCATCAATTCCATTACACCCACTGCACCAGGGATAGGGTTCCTCTTGTCCTCACCTACCACCCCACCAGCCTCCAGGTCCAGCACATGATTCTTCATAACCTCCACCATCTCCAACAGGATCCCCGGATCCCACCACCAAGCTCATCTTTCCCTCCCCCCTTCTGCTTCCCACAGGGATCACTCCCTAAACAACTCCCTTGTACATTCATCGCTCCCCACTGATCTCACTCCTGGTACTCATCCTTGCAAGCGAAAGAAGTGATACACTTGCCCCTACACCTCCTCCGTCACCACCACTCAGGGCTCCAAACAGTCCTTCCAGGTGATGCAACACTTCACCCGAGAGTCAGTTGGGGTCATCTATATAACCACACAACAATTACAGCATGGAAACAGGCCATCTCGGCCCTTCTAGTCCGTGCTGAATGCTTACTCTCACAATACAATCTAATGTATCTGGTGCTACTGGTGTGACCTCCTGTACATTGGTGAGAACCTACATAGATTGGGAGACCGCTTCACCAAGCACCTAAGCTCTGCACACCAGAAAAAGCAGGATTTCCCAGTGGCCACACATTTTAATTCCACTTCCCATTCCTATTCCAACATGTCAGCCCTTGGCCTTCTCTACTGTCGCAATGAGGCCACACTCAGGTTGGTCGAGCACACCTCATATTTTGGCTTGGTAACCTCCAAACAATTGGCATGAACATTAGTTTCTCGAACTCTTCCGGTAACCCCCCACCCCCACCCCACTCACCATTCCCAGTCCCCTTTTCCCTCTCTCACCTTACTTCCTTGCCAACCCATCACCTCCCTCTGGTGCTCCTCTCCCCTTTTCTTTCTTCCATGACCTTCTGTCTTCTCCTATCAGATTTCCCCTTCTCCAGCCCTGTATCTCTTTCACCAATCAGCTTCCCAGCTCTTTGCTTACCCACCAACCCCGCAGTTTCACCTGTCACCTTGTCTTTCTTCCTCCCCTCCCCTATTACTCTTACTCTGACACCTCATCTTTTTTTCCTCCAGTCCCGACAAATGGTCTTGGCTCAAATTATCAACTGTACTCTTTTCCATAGATGCTGCCTGACCTGCTGGGTTCCTCCAGCATGTTGTGTGTGTTGCTTGTAATTGCAAATCATTGACATATAATGTGAAAAAAGCAGTCCCAATACTGCTCCCTGCAGAACACCACTAGTCACTGGCAGCCAACCAGAAAAGGCTGCCTTTCTTCCCATTCTTTGCCTCCTGCCAGTCAATCAATCTTCCGTCCGTGTATCTTTCCTATATTATCATGGGCTCTTATCTTGCTCAGCAGCCTCATGTGCGGCATCTTGTCAGAAGCCTTCTAAAAATCCAAGTACACACATCCAATAACTCTCCTTTGTCTCCCCTGCCTGTTATTTCTTCCCTCTCGAGGAGGGGAACCTGCTACACGGGCAACATCTCCATATTGACCCACCCTGGCTTGTGTACTGGCTTAGGCAGTTGGCACCCAACATCCATGGTTACCTGTGACCTGCGGAGGGCCTCTGACATAGTTCTTGTGCTTTGCTGAGGGCACAGTAAAGATTCATTGCTGAGGTGTTCTGGTATGATCCTTGGAACCCTGGTGTGTTGAAACAGGAGGGAGCAATTGACCCTCTTGAAACTACTCTGCTATTCACCAAATCACACCTGAGTGTGATCATGTCCACACTTAATCCCCACCGCTCATTTTATCAACAAAACCTTTCAGTCTCATGAGGAAAATTCACTATTTGCAGGAGGCATTTTATGCAGAAATTATTCCTGAAGGGTCTTGTCCCGAAACATTGACTGCTTGTTCATTTCCATAGACACTTCCTAACCTGCTGAGTTTCTCCAGTATGCTGCAGAAATAATTGTTAGACTTTGTTTTTTGGACTCAACTTTGCAAACAGAAACAGGTTTTAACCAACTAACCAAATGATTCTGCTTACAATCCACAAAAATTCAATGAAATCACTCTTTCACCTTGAAAGTCCCAATGAGAAGAAGTTGAGTCCTGAGATTACTTCTCTCTGACATCCGATATCTGTGGAGATATGAACTCACCGTCACCTCCCACACGCTCAAAGTTCATACATTGATTACCCTACCCACACACATCCCACCAACTCCCATGTTCCAGCCATTCACCTCATCAATACTCATACCCAACACCTCAACCACATTCCTCCCACCCACACACACCCTACCTACATACAACGCATACCTTCCCATACCAAGCCCACATACCTCATATTCTCACCCCCCACATACTCCCACACACTCCCACAAACCTTGTCCACTCTCACACCCCTCCTACTCACTCCACTCACTTTCACAGGGTATGCACTCTCACACATTCCCCACAGACACACTACCTACACACACCCTACCCACATTCACACCTTACCCCCACACACACCCTACTTACATTCACACCTTACCCCCACACACACCCTACCCACATTCACACCTTACCCCCACGCACACCCTACCTGTATTTGTCATGGTCCCTTCTGGCAATCCCCCACCTTGCTACTTAACTCAGAAATTGGGCCTCAATCCCCTTGTTTAGTTTCCAATCATTCCCAGGTTGCACTAACTACACACACCTGCTTTCCATCAGAAAATGCAGGACAAAGACCCTGTGACCACTACAAGGAGCTGCCAGTTCGTTTGTCGACCCTGGTGTGTGTAACCTTGTTTCATGGTTTTTAGGACTGTCTGTACTAAGTCTAGCATCACTCCTGGATTTTCTCCCAACCCAGGTCTCTGGGTAAAAGCTCTCCTGGATACTGATTCCATGCTTGCTATATCAATAAACACCTCCTGACTCTGCCTCTGTGCCCATGTTCTGCACTTGGGATTGTCCACTGCCATGCTTGTGTAACCACGTTCATTCCCTGCCACATTCACATCTCACCCACACTGATCCCATCCACAATGCCCCACCCATTCTTATCCTCCACTTGTACTCTCTTCTACCCACGCTCACTTCCCAGCCTTTTTTACTCCACGCTCCCCCCACCCACTTCCTTCAAACCTTCACATGCTGCATTCATAGCCTCCACCCTCACCTCTTGCTTCCCCATTCGCACTTACACCTCAGCAACAGTCACATCCCACCCATTCTCCCACCCCGTCTACTGCTCACACACCCCCACACTGCGTTCTCACCCTACTTGAACAAGAAATCTAGAGTATAACAGCAAGGATGTAATGTGGAGGTTTTATGTGGCATTGGTTAGACCATATTTTGAGTATTGTAAGCAGTTTTGGGCCCAAATCTAAGGAAGGATGTTCTGACATTGGAGAGGGTCCAGAGGAAATTCATGAGAATGATTCTGTGAATGAAAGGATTAATGATTGAGGAGTGCTTGATGGCTCTGGGTCTATGCTTGCTTGAGGAGAGAAGAATGAGGAGGGATTTCCATTGAAACCTATCAAGTAGATACAATGGACATGGAGAGGATGTTTTACTGTGGTGGAGGAGTCCAGAACCAGAGGACATAGCTTCAGAATAATATGTCCTGTTAGAACAGAGATGAGGAGGAATTCCTTTAACTAGAATGTGGTGAATTTGTGTAGTTCATTGCCATGGAGGGCAAGTCATTGAATATATTTAAAGCAGAGTTAGTAGGTTTTTGGTTAGCAATGATGTCAAAGTTTATGGGGAGAAGGCAGCAGAATCGGGTTGAGAGGGAATAATAAATCAGCAATGCTGGGATGTTGAAGTAATCTTGATAGGCTGAATGTCCTTGTTCTGCTCCTGTGTCTTACAGTCTTAAGTACCATGAGCGTCCTCCAGCTATTCTTCTCACATGCACCTTCCATCCAAGCCCTTAATACACTGAACCCGCTTTCCTCATGCCCTCCCTGCAACAAATAAGCTCACATCCCCCTCCTGGTCCGCTTGGAATTGCCCCTACCTTCCTTCCCTACCCACAGCCCAAGCCCAACTTTAGGAGTACATTCACAAGATGAAGGGATGTATGATTATCACCGACTCCCCACCTCCACCCTGAGAGAGTGACTGTAATTTCTGGCATAGGCTCATTACAGAGGGTCCAGACGTGAAGTCATAACAGACATTGCCAAGAAGGAAAAGGAAACACTGTTGTTATCATAGCTGGGCCTCTCTCCCTCAGATTACAGGGAACGTTTAGATAAAAGGCTCCAGGAGAATTTCAATAATTTGCATGAGGGCTTTGAAATCTAAGTCCGATCTCTCGTCGAACTGTAATTAATGTACTTAGCTTTTGCAACTGCCAATGAGCATCTGGTAAAACTAAAGCCAGAACAGTGTGACGGCTGGTGATAAATTTAGTAGGGAGTGAATTGGTCAAAGCAATAGGAGCCCACTCACTTTGGTCAATTACTTGTGAAAGCAAAGACAAAATTAATTAAGATTGAATTAAAATAACGTTGTCACATTTTTTGATACAGAGGATTGATTAATGTTACCACTTCATTCCTGACGCTTCCATTTCCATTATGTTGTTTTTGTTTTTTTTTTGCAGGCTGGTTAATCATTTGAGGGCCTCGGAAACTGCACTGCAGTAATGAAGGCCTCATAAAAATGAAAGATGATGCTCACTTCAGTGAATTCAAAGGCTGAACCAGTGGGCTGACACTGGGCCACCCTGGGGAGAATTTATCTTGAAAGGAGCCTTGGTCCTCTGAACATACAGACTGGGACAGCAAAAGCCAGGGTTTGTGATCAGATCTGCTCAAGGGAGGTGAGTCCTTTTATTCCTTTATGAATCAGGGGAGTCACCTGCAAGGCTAAGCTTTATTGGCCATCTCTAAACAGAGCACCATTCAGATCTCAACCACATCAGTTCAGCTGGAGTCACCCGCAAGTCAGAGAGTCAGTAGATCTTATTTCCTCAATGAATTAATTAGCTTTTTATGCTATCTCATTAAGAGCCATAGATAGAGTGGATAGCCAGTTTCTTTTCTCCAAGGATGGAAATGGCTAATACTAGTGGGCATAATTTTAAGGTCATTGGAAGAAGATATTGAAGGGATATCAGAGGTGGGTGCATGGAATGACCTGTTGGGAGAGGGGTTCGAGTCAGATACATTAAGAATTACTTAAGAGACTTTTAGGCACATGGTTAATAGAAAAATTGAAGGTTAAGTAAGAGGGAAGGGTTAGTTTGATCTTAGAGTAGGTTAAAAGGTTGGCACAATGTCATTGGCCAAATGCCCTATACCGCGCTGTTGTCACGATGTGCACTGCCAGTATCAGAACGCAAGAGCAAATGAAAGGCAGACTCTAATGTAGAGGCAGTGACCTAAGTTTATTCATAAGATTTCCAGCAGAACATTGGTGCTCAGCCGAGCGACACTGCGAGGTGTATCAGTCTCAAAACCAGGACCCCGCGCTCAGCAGTAATTGGGCATCTGCTTAAAGAATATAAGTAACACGGAATCCTGAACCAATCAAAGCTTAAAAAGAACGCACAAGGAGACCGCAATATGAAGATAGAGTCACTCAAGAAAAACATAAGGATTATCTAAATGGTCAATGACTCTCTTTAAACAACAACTAACCAATCCAGGTGCTGTAAAATATTGTAGTCCAACACCCTCTGGCTCCCTGCATAGGCCTGAAGAACTTGTTTAAAGTTATATTTTCTATTTAGGTTCAGTATCATGATCATTATTAAAGCAGACATTTTATTCTGTGTTTATGTAGCCTCTACAGTCTTGGGATTTGAAGTCTTGTCTCTCCCAACCCCTCATCAGAAATCCAGAACAATTGACAGAAACCACACTGACCAAACGATACTGCCACTATACCTGCAGAGAGACTGAGTGGAATTTGGGGATGCCAAAGAATATACCAATTTAACTTAAAAATGAAAAATTATGCAGTTGCTGGAAATCCCAGGTAACACACACACAGAATGCAGGAGGAACTCAGCAGGTCAGACAGCATCTGTGGAACTGAACAAACAGTCGATGTTTTGGACTGAGACCCTTTCTCAGGGCCAGTCTGACTTGCACATAAAATTAAATTTTTATCAGGAGAGTCAGTGACAAGGCTAATGTATCACCTTTCATGTGATTGTATAGAGAAGAACAGAAGAGCATAAAGTCAGGAGCTGGAATAGGTCATATGGCCCCTCAGGGTTGCTCTTCTAATCAATAAGATAATGGCTGATTTAGTCTTGGTCTCAACTCCACTTTCCTGTTCTCTCCATATCTCTTTATTCCCTTGAAATGTAAATGTCAGTTTTTAGGCATTTGATGACTTCACCTTCACAACTATCTGCAGCAGAGAGTTCCAAAGATATTCCTTCTCATATTAATCTGAAATTGAGCAACCTCTTTATTCTGAATCAATGCCCCTTTCTTCTTGATGCCCCAAGTAAGGGAAACATCTCATCATCTTCACTGCCAATCCCCCACGCACCTTACATGCTACAACACGATCACCTCAATTTCTTTTATTTCCATCCATGTAGGTCCAAACTGCTCAATCTCGCTAAGTATCAATCAACCCCTTCATCTCAGAATTCAGTTGGTGAAACTCTTCTGCACTGCATCCAATTCAAGCACACCCTTCATTAAACATGGACACCCAATCAATCTCTGTGCACTACTCCAGCTGTGCTCTGAAGAGTGCCCTGATGTTGCATCAAAACTTTTCTCATTTTACACTTGATGCACCATCAATAACTTTTTTCTGAGACGTGAAGGCGAGATATCGGCTTTAATTGACTAGAAGAAAGAACAAGCAGTAGTTGACCACCATACTACATCCTGGAGACTGAGAGGCCGGGCTCAGGCCTCAATTGCCATTATACCGGGGTCTGTGGGAGGAGCCACAGGAGCAGTCAGCAGGGGGCGTGTCCAGACAGGTATATGCAGTTCACCACAACACTGCATATCCGAGTCTGAATATGAGTCTAAATCCGAGTCCACTGGAGGGTGAAGAAGATGGATTGTCTCAGGGTTAGATGATTGTGTACGTGCGTGGGTGGGAGAGAGAAGCAGGGCTTGCTTTTCTGTTGTAGTTTCATTGCTTTTTGTGTTCTGTGTTGTTCTGCTGAGCATTGTGACTCTGGAATGTGTGGTGATACTTGATCCCAGCACATCCTCTCGTGCATTGGTTGTTAGCAGCAAACTCAGCATCAGCCACCCTCACTATCCAGGCCATGCTCACTTCTCACTACTGCTGTCAGGTAGAAGGACCTTGAGATTCGCACCACCACGTTCAGGAACAGTTACTACCCCTCAGCCATCAGGCTCTTGAATAAAAGGGGATAACTACACTCACTTGCCCATAATTTGACATGTTCCCACTAATGATCTCACATTAAGGTCTCCTTATCTTGTTAACTCATGTTCTCCGTACTTATTGCTATTTATTTATATTTACATTTTCACAGTTTGTCATCTTCTGCAGTCTGATTGATCTTTCATTGATCCTGTTATAGTTATTATTCTGTAGATTTACTGAGTATGCTTGTAGGAAATGAATCTCGGGGTTGTATGTGGTGACGTAAATGTACTCTGATAATAAAAATTACTTTGAACTTTGAACATTTCTCTATATGTTTCAATGTACACATAATAAATAAACTTGAATCTTAAATCTAATCTGTGAAATAGCTTTTCGACTTCCCTGCGCTTTATCGCATTAGTAAGATACTAATATTCCTTTGGAGTACAACGTTATGTAGTCTCTTCTACTTAACAGAATTTGCTTTATCATTCTTCCTTCCAAGGGTGACAATTTCACATGTTCTCACTTTACATTCCACTGTTATAATTGGCTGGGATCCAGTGATTGTTGTAGAGACACAGGGATACAAGGACATACACTGTAGTTCTAGAGTCATGTAGCAATAAAAAAGAACACAGGCCCTTTATCCCATCCAGCCAGTCCCAATTTCCTGAGTTTGCCCAATAGCCTATATCCCTTTAAGCCTGTGCTGATCCATCTGCCTATCCAAATGCTTCTTAAATGATGCTGTTATACCAGATTCAGCGACTTCCTCTGGAACCTCATTCCATTTGCTCACCACTCTGCATGAAGAGATTGCTGCACAGGTCCCTTTTAAATCTGTCTTCTCTCACCCAAAATCTATGCCCCTGGTTTTGTACTCAAAGTTCAAAGTAAATCTATTATCAATCCTAAGATTCATTTTCTTGCGGGGCATACTCAATAAATCCATAATAGAATAATAACTGTTATAAAATCAATGAATGACCACACTGACAGGTGTTCAACCAATGTGCAAAAGACAACAAACGGTGCAAATACAAAAAAGAGACAATAATAATAAATAAATGAATAATAAATATTGAGAACATGAGATGAAGAGTCTTTGAAAGTATCTACAGGTTATGGGAATATTTCAATGTTGGGGCAAGTGAAATTGATTGAAGTTATCTCCTCTGGTTTAAGAGCTCGTTGGTAGAAGAGTAATGACTGTTCCTGAACTTGGTAATGTGCATCCTAAGGATCCTCTACCTTCCTCCTGCTGGCAGCAGTGAGAAGAAGGTATGCCCTGGGTGGTGGGGTCCCTGATGAGGGATGTTGCTTTCCTGTAACAATGTTTTGTGGAGATGTGCTCAATGGTGAGGAGGGCTTTACCCATGATGGAATGAGTGATATCCATGAATTTATTTATTTATTTGCAGGATTTTTCAGTCAGGGGCATTGGTGTTTCCATTCCAGGCTTTGGATGCAACTAGCCAATATACTGTCCGTCACATATCTATAGAAGTTGTCACTCTCTCCCTATAACATAGGACTTCTAGCCCTGGCACCATCCTCATTAATCTTTTCTGCATTCTTTCCAGTTTCCATAACAGGGTGACCAGAACTGTAGGGAGGCCCCTCAGCAATGACATACAATAACAGCATCATGTCCTAGGTCCTGTCCTCAATGCCCTGACTGATGAGTGCTAAACACCATTCTCACCACCCTGTTTACCATAAGAACATATGACATGGGAGCAGAATTAGGCCATTCAGCCCATCCAGTCTGCACTGCCATTCAATCATGACGGATGCCAAATCCCACTCAACTCCATAAACCTGCCTTCTCGCCATATCCTTTGATCCCCTGACCAATCAGGAAACTATCAATTTCAGCCTTAAATATACCCATGCACTTGGCCTACACCACAGTTTGTGGCAGAACATTCCATACATTTACTGCTCTCTGGCTAAAAAAAATCCTCTTTACCTCTGTTCTAAAGGGTCGCCCCTCAACTTTGAGGCTGTGCCCTCTAGTTCTGGGTACCCCCACCATAGGAAACATTTTCTCCACCTCCAACCTATCTTGTCATTTCAGCAGTCAGTAGGTTTCAATGAGACTTGCACATTCTTCTAAATTTAGTACAGGCCTAAAGCTGCCAGACACGCTCACATGTTAACCCCTTCACTCCCAGAGACATCCTTGTGAACCTCTTCTGGACTCTCTCCAATAACAACAATAGCTTTCTGGAGGTATGGAGCCCAAAACTGTTGATGATATTCCAACTAGTGTCTTATAAAGCTTCAGCATTATCTCCTTGTTTTTATATTCTATTCCCTTTAAAATAAATGCCAAAATTGTATTTGGCTTCTTTACAACAGACTCAACCTGTAAATTAATCATCTGAGAGTCTTGTACTAGGATTCCTAAGTTCCTCTGCACCTCTGATGTTTGAACCTTCTCCCTATTTAGATAATAATCCGCATGACTGTTCCTTTTACCAAAATGCATCATCATATATTTCCCAGCACTGTATTCCATCTGCCGATATTTTTTTTGCTCATTCTCCAGTTTGTCCAAGTCCTGTTGCATTCACATCGCTTCCTCAGCACTACCCACCACTCCATCTATCTTTGTATTATCCACAAAGCCATCAATTCCATTATCTAAATCATTGGCAAACAATGTGAAAAGTAGTGGTCCCAGTACTGACCCCTGAGGAACACCGCTAGTCACTGACAGCCAACCAGAAAAGGCCCCTTTTATTCCCACTCACTGCCTCCTGCCTGTCAGCCATTCTGCTATCCATGCCAGTATATTTCCTGTAACACCATAGGATTTTATCTTTTTAGGCAATCTCATGTGTGGCACCTTATCAAACGCCTTCTGAAACTCCAAGTGAATGACATCCACTACCTTTCCTTTGTCCACCCTGCTTGCTACTTCCTCGATGAACTCTAATAGATTTGTTAGGCAAGATTTCCCTTCACAGAAACCATGATAAGACCATACGAGATATCTTTGACTTATTTTATCATTAGTCTCCAAGTAACTTGGAACCTCATCCTTAGTAGTAGACTCCATCACTTTCCCAACCACTGAGGTTAGGTGCCCATGCCAGATTCAAGTGGTTCTTGAAAGATCATGACCAATGCTCCCGTTATCTCTTCAGCAACCTCTCTCAGGACTCGGGATGTAGTCCATCTAGTCCAGATGACTTTACTACCATAAGACCTTTCAGTTTCCCTAGCACTTACTCCTTTGTAATAGCAATGGCACTCGTTCCCATTCCCTGACACTCACAGACCTCTGACACACTGCTAGTGTTTTCCACAGTGAAGACAGACGCAAAGTACCCATTAAGTTCATCTTCCATTTCTTTGTCAGCCTCAGTTGCTTAAGGAAGTTAAGGACTGCATAAAAGGCAAGGAAAGGGCATAGAAGGTAGCAAAAATGAATGGGAAGTTGGATGATTGGCAAGTTTTTAAAGTCCAACAAAAGGCAACTAAAAAGCTATAAAAAGGGAAAAGGTGTACCTGTGATACTGCTTTTAAGGAACTATGCACTTATCCTTCTAGATCGTTCTGTTCTTAAAAAAAAACTCTCTGGTGACCTACCAATCACTTAAAAGTCCTACACTCTTTTGGCTTTCTAAAATGCATCACTTCACTCTTATTTGTGTGAAATCCATTTGCCATTCCTCTGTTCACTTCCCTATCTGTTCAAGTTTCCCTGGTGATATACAATAACCTACTTCACTGTCAACAATAGATTCTGACTTTATGCCATTTGTAACCTTTCTGATTAAGCCTCGTGCAGTTGCATCCAAATCACTTATAAAAAATAATGAGAAAACAAGATCCCAAAACTGACCCCTAGAGTCGCCGAAAGATACGAGATTCTAAAAGCACGTACCATCAGGCTCAAGGACGATTTCAATCCTGTGGTTATATGGCTATTAAATGGTTCCTTAGTACCATTGGATAAGAAGCTGTGCCACGGAGTGGCCGTGAACCTCAGGATGGGAAACTCTGTATCTGATGGACTATTGACCTCCCAATCCACCTTGTTATGATCTTGCACCTTTTTATTTGCTTGCACAGCACTTTCTCTGTAGCTGTTCCATTTTGTTCCATGTTCTATGATTGTTTTACCTTGTACTACCTCAGTGCACTGTGTTATTGATCTGTGTGACCTGTCTCCAAGTCAGGGTCTTCGGTCACATTTTTTTGGTGTAACTGATCGACACGGCTTCATTGGGCCAGTATGATCTGTTACCTTGCTTTACCTCTAAATAAAAACAAATATCGCTAAATCTAAATAAAAATAAATAAAATGGAATTACTTTTAAGCTATGTTAGTTTTCATCTGAGTGTTTAGCCTCCAGGGGATCTCACTTTACACCTTTAGTTAGAATGGGATGAAAGAGGGAGCGAAGTCTCCTTATGGCATCTTATACCAACTGGTGGCAAGCCCCAAGCGCAGTTTAAATGCCAGGCTTCCATGTAATTGCAGGCTAGTTTATTTGGATGCAAGTCCTCTGCACAGTGCTAGAGTTACTGTCACTGCAATTAGGCAGCAGACTTGGTGGAACAGGCAGGAGCTAAGAGAAGCCATAAATGCCCTATTGAGCATGAAATCCATTGACAGCTGTGTGAGCCTTGTTTGCAGTTGTTTGTCTGGCTTCATTAGTTTAACGACAAATACGACCGTAGAGTCAGAGAACTTCAAAATTCAAACAAACGACTAACAAAGAGTGTGTGGCATCCTATTTATCGGTGAGACCCGACCAATATTGGGAGACCGCTTTGCCAAGCACCTACGTTCCATCTGCCAGAAAAAGTGGGATCTCCCAGTGGATACCTATTTGAGTTCCACTTCCCATCCCATTCCAGCATGTCAGTCCACAGCCTCCTCTACTGTTGCAATGAGGCCACTCTCGGAGGAGTAACACCCTATATTTTGACTGGGTAGCCTCCGACTTGATGGCACGAAAATCAATTTTTTGAACTTCCTGTAGTTCACTTCTCTCCTTTCAGCATTCCCTATTCTCTTTTCCCTCTCTCACCTTATCTCCTTACCTGCCCATCACCTCCCACTGGTGACCTTCCCTCTTTTCGTCTTCCATGGCCTTCTGTCCTCTCCTTTCAGATTCTCCTTTCTCCAGCCCTGTATCTCTTTCACCCATCAAATTCCTAGCTCTTTATTTCACCCCTCCCCCTCCCAGTTTCACCAAATACCTTGCGCTTCTCCTTCCCTCCCTGTCCGCACCCCCCCCCCACCCCCTCCTAACTCTGACCTCATTTTTCTTCCTCCGGTCTGGATGAAGGGCCTCAGCCTGAAATGTCCACTGCACTCTTTTCCATTGATGCTGCCTGGCCTGCTGAGTTCCTCCAGAATTTTGTGTGTATTCCTCCCACATACCCCTCCATTTTCCTTTCATCGTTGCGTCTACCTTTATTCTAGATTCCTTCATGAGGAGAGACATTATCTCAGCATCTGCCTGTGAAGCACCCCCGGAATTTTACATGTTGCAGTAAGATGCCTTCCCTAGCCCCCTCTGCGGAGGGCTTCCCTTGCATTTGCCTGCTGCCACTATTTCCATCTGCGCCGTGTAATTAATTTTTATTTGAGTTTACTCTTCTCACAAAGCAGGGAGACCAGCCTAGTCTGAGAACAAAGATTTAGGGAAGAGGTGCGACATTTATCGCGTCGGGGGTCACGCTGTAATGGGGTCAGCTTAAAATCTATCTGTCTCGAACCATTCCTCCACAAGATAAATGGGAGTGCAATTTCAATGCTGCCCTTGAGCCAACAGCATCCGCTGGCACGAAATGTAATTAATCTTGTAGACATATTGTCAGCTAAACATTACAGTGTCCTAAAAGACATTAAGAAAGGTCTGAAATACACAGCTGTGTGCTTCTGGTACAAAGAGAGGTTTAACAATCAGCTCCCAGCCTTGCACTGCCGATCTAACACAGTGGAAAATTATTAGAATGGAATGCACACACATACTGAGTCAGATCACCTTCTCAAAGGCCAGTGCATTTCCTTCTCTGCACCGGCACTGTCTCTTACTAACTTGCCTATTAGCTTCACTCTTTTCCTTCTGTCCGTAAATTTGACAGAGCAGGTGGTACAGGCAGATTCCTGACTCGGGCCATTGCTCAATGAGTGAGCGAAGATGATTCGGGTCACACTGAGCCGCTCAGTGAAGTCAACAGACCGTCATGGTGTACGGGTTGAACCGGAGACGTGCGGTCTCTGTAGCCTCCTGTATTTGAACCTTCAATGGGGACTCAATCTTAAATGATATGAGCAGCAGAGTGACTTTGCTGTTGGGAAAGGAAGCGTTGGCTCAAGTGAAAGGCTACAGGTTGGTTGAATGGAAGCTCCAAGTGCTTCAGTTAGACAGTGCAACAGAGGCAAACTTTAATTGAGAGACAAACACAAAGACAACCAGAAGCTGTTAAAGAAGAGAGTAACATGTAATTCTATTCTACTTACTTCCTCCTTCCTATTTTTCATGATTATTCTTTTCTCTCTCACTCCTTCACTGCCATAGAATACAGGTGTTCCATTGAGCGGTATATATTGGTTTGGCACGATGCTGTGACATTATTACTGAGCCAGTTGTGTCTCTGTCTACAAGGAGTCTTTGCATTCTCCCTGTGACCCTGTGGGATTGCTCTGGGTGCTCCCACCTTGCAAAGACATGCGGTTTAATAGGCTAATTGATCACATGTTGGGTGGCTTGGGTTCACTGGGCCAGCAGGACCTGTAAATGCACTGCATCTTTAAATAAAAATAACATACAGCACAGGAATAGGCTTTGTGTCTGTGTTGAGCTGATGCCCAAGTAAGCTAAACTTATCTATCTGCACTTGATCCATATCCCTCCATTCCTAACCTGTTCACGTGTCCGTCTAACTGCACTATCATATCTGCTACCACCACCACCCCTGGCAGCACATTCCAGACGTCCACCACTCTCTGCAAAAAAAACTTGTCTATACATCTCCTTTAAACATTCTCTGCCTCACTTTAAAACAGTCCCCTCCGTTGGACATGTCTTCCTTTGCAGAAGGATTGAGCGTCTACTCTATCTAAGCCTCTCATGCTTATATAAACCTCTAACGGGTCTCCCTCGTCTGCTGATATTTGGCAGGACACAATCCATGTTTGTCCAACTTTTCCTGATAGCAAATGCTCTCTAATTCAGGCACTATCTTGAAACTTCTCCAAATCATAGTTATTCTGTAATAGTGTGATCAGGGAGACAAATTCTCTTCCTCAGTATTTCTTAGCCTTTTTCTATTTCCTCTCTTTTTTTTCCTTTTTCATTCTGTCTCTCGTGTTTTTACTACCCTTTCTTGTGTTGAGAGTGAGCTATGGCGAGCAGGCAGCAACAAAGTCAGTGAATGACATTAGGGAACTTGAAGCGAGAAGGCAATAACATTTATCTGCCTTACAAAAACAGCTGTTCAAACCAATAGCGCCTATATACAGTACAGTCATCCCTGTTCATTATTCGCACCACGCTTTAACACATTTATTTTAAATAGGTTTTCATCTTTGCTGAGATACCGAAGAGTGTAATGTTCCTTAGATTCATTAAGCTTTCAACTGCAAATATTGCCAAGAGTCACTCTCTGCAATGGTGTGGGCCGGAGAGGTGGGTGAGGTTAAACTCTGGGTGTGCATTGAGTTGAGATTTTATTTCTGCGTGGCCCATATTTTAAACATTATATGGAGGCTCTTTTCCACCTTGTCAGCAAGCCCACCTCCTCTTTCAGGCCCTGATACACACAAAATCTTAATGCACTGAACACCTGCTTTCATAAGAAACCCTACAGCAAGAACACAAACTGTCTGAAGGCTATTAAATGCAATATTTATATTTGTAAAGAGACAGAATTTTGCTATGTTCAACTACAAAGTGCTCATACCTACCAAGAACAAGGATGAATAACGCACGGTGCTGCTCCTTACCTCGGGGAGAAATGGTTGGGTGCTAGACTGTGTTAGGTTTTCTCTGGAGAAAGGCTGGGTGTCTCGAAGTCATAGACAACACAGTGAGAACCACCAAGCAACAGGGATTAGTTTGACAATGATTGCCACCGACACTTAGAAAGCTCCTCCCTCAAGAGGGCAAGAGTGCCAACAGTTTTTACCTGGAGAGGAAATAGGTACCAATAGGAATTTGGAGTTATGAGGAGGGAGGATGCTTTACCCAAAGACGGGAGAATGGATGCCACCAAGTATAAAACTATACCTGTGAAGGGCTTAGTAGTCACCGAGCAATAGATTTTACCTGACAGCCATTAGGTAGAAGGTTTTATGTGGATAGTGCATGTGTGCTCCACAGCACCTGGAGAGGTCTTAGGTAAAAATATATTCAGGTACTTAATAATTAAGTATTGATTTAGCCTTTTTTCAAGTTGAGTAACACAACCAAGATAGCATTGTGCCTGAAAACAGCATTTTATGGGGAAAAAATGACTCATTTCTGAAATTTGTGGCATTGTAAGACTGTCAGTTTTTATTGTATAAACATTCAAAAGCAGGCTCTGATTTCAGCACTGTAATTCAACTCAGAGCTTCAGCTCATGTCTGCAAACTTCCCTGAGAATTGCAGGCTGTTGATTACACTGCGGCTTCCTAATTATTATTTCTGGAATCATTCTTCCCGCCATATCTGTCATGTTAAAGCAGGAAGGACAACGACAAAGGAACAAACATATTTAGTCTGCTAATGCCGAACTTGACAGTGCAAAGCAATTCACAGCCAATACATTACCTTGTATAGGCAAACAATTAACAAAAATGCTGGAAGAGTAACATCTCCTTAGTAACTCTTATGAGAGATGCCAAATCCAGCTGTATAGCTTTTCCTTAGTGGGATTCCATTTCCTGAGAATTTTATTTACTGTTTCCGTGACTTGATGCTCCCCAATAAGGAACTGCGTCATACCACAAACGGATCAGCTTGATAGAGATAGAGAAGACTATAACAAGGTGACACAGCACTTAATGATGGATAGGGTAAGTGGAAGCTGGCTTTTTCCACTGAGGTTGGGTGAGACTACAACTAGAGGTCATGGGTTAAGGGTGAAAGGTGAAATGTCTGAGGGAAAAATGAGTGGGAACTTATTCACTCTGAAAGTGGTGAGAGTACGGAGAGTGCTGCCAGTGGAAGTGGAGGGTGCAGGTCCAATTTCACGAGAAGTTTGGATAGGTACATGGATGGGGGGGCCATGGAGGGCTATGGTCCAGGGGCAGGTCGATGGGAGTAGGCAGATTAATGGTTTGCCATTGGCTATATGGACTGAAGAGCCTGTTTCTGTTGTGAAGTGTTCTAGGCTTCTATAACCCCTAAGAGTCCCTAGATGGCAATTGCAGGTTTCAGTAATATTAACATTAATGCCGCTTGTGTGAGATTCTAGATGTACACAGCGAATCCAGAATGTGTATGGAGGTCAATATACAGAACAAAGAGACAAACTAGGAAATTATAGGGCAGTTATCCTTACATCAACAGAAGGGAAATTACTAGATTAGGTTCTTAGGGATAGGATCTACTCACATCTGGAAAAACATAGACTTATTAATGAGAGTTGTGAGGAGGAGGTATTGTCTTACAAACTTGACTGTTGTTTTGAGAAGATAGCAAAAATGATTGATGAAGGTGGTGCAGTGGATGTTGACTAAATGGACTTTAGCAAAGCATTCGACAAGGACACTCATGGTAGGCTGATTCAGAAGATTTTAAGGCATGAGGGATCCGTGGTAACTTGGTAGTTTAGAGTCAAAATTGGGAAGGTTTTATTCTGATTGGACACATGTGACCAGTGGTGTTCTGTAAAAATCAGTGCTGAGATCTCTGTTTTTATATACAGTATATCACAAACAGCAATTTGGATGAAAATGTAGTGGGCTGATCCATAAATATTCAGGAACTTAATGCCCATTACACCGCTAGTGTTTAGAACAGCAGAAGTCCACTATCTCTGCCTGTCCTTGGTCGCATACAGATGCAGAAGGGTTCTTCATTCCGGTTTCCATGACACATTTTTTTGACCAGCCAGGGCTGCTAGCCCTGAGCTGAAGCTCCAAACCTGGAGGACTGGTGAACCACTCTTAGCCTGGCCTCAACCCTTTGACCTGTTTGGCATAGGTGACCCTACCAGGAGTCAAAGCACAAGGCCCTGACTCCAGCCAACATACCTCTCCGGTTCATTGAGGCATGCAAGCCTCGAAAACCCTCAAAAAGACTGTGGTCCTCTTGTAGGAAATTTGCATGCAAGGCAGAGAAATGGCAGATGGAGTTTAATCCAAGCAAATGTGGGGTAATGCAATTTGGGAAGTCAAATGTAAAAGGAAGTATATAATGAATGACAGTATCCTGAGTAATATTGATGTAGAGGACTCTTGGGATGCAGGTCCATTGGGTGGTAAAGGAAGCAAATGGCATGCTGGCCTTCATTGAGTTTAAGAGCCAGGAAGAAATGTTGTAGCTGTATATATCTTTGGTTAGGCCAAATCTGGAGCACTGTGTGCAGTTCTGGTCACCCTATTACAGGAAAGATGTGGAGTCTTTGGACAAAGGACAGAAAAGGTTCACCCAGTTGTTGACTGGATGAGGAAGTATTAACTATAAAGAGAAATTCGACAAACTGGCGTTGTTTTTGCTGAAGCATCTGAGGCTTAGAGGTGACCAAGTAGACGATATAAAATAGACATAGGTAGGGTAGATAGCATGATTTTTCCAGGATGTAAATGTCAGATATTAGAGGACACAACTTTAAAGTAACGTGAAGAATGGTTAAAGTACAAAGTAAATTTATTATTGAAGTACATATCTGAGATTCATTTTCTTGTGGACCTACTCAATAAATCTATTAGAATAATAACCATAACAGAATCGATGTAAGACCGCACAAATGGGGTGTTCAGCTGAAGTGCAGAGACAGCAAACACTGTAATACCAAAATAAATAAATAAATAAATAAATAATCCATAAATATTGAGAACATAAGATGAAATGTTCTTGGAAGCGATTCGATAGGTTGTGGGTAAATTTCAATGATGGGGTGAGTGAAGTTCAATGAAGTTATCCTCTTTGGTTCAGGAGCCTGATGGTTGACGGGTAATAAGTGTTTTTGAACCTAGTGGCATAAGTCCTGAGTCTCCTGTACCTTCTTCCTGACGGCAGAAGTGAGAAGAGAGCATGTCCTACGTGGTGGGGTCCCTGATGATGGATGCTGCTTTTCTGCTTTCCAGTGTTTAAAGGAGATACACAAAACAAGTTTTTTTTTTTAACAAAGACTAGTAGTACCTTGATCATATTGCCAGGGGAACTGACAGAAGCAGATACGACAGCAAATTTTAAGAGGCACTTAGACATGCAATGAATAGGTAGAGAATGGAGGAACATAGAGTGTGTGGAAGCAGATGGGATTCATTAAAATTGACAAGGTCAGCATGGAGATGCGGGACCTAAGGCCTGTTATGCTGATGCACGTTGTGTGTTCTAGATTCCTAGTGGTTGGAGGCCAGAGTCTGACAGCATGAGGAGGGTCTGTGACAGTGTGACAGTGACAACCTGTACCACAAAAGCCAGTTATTGTTTGGGATTCAGAGTCAATAGTAGTGGGTACTATATAATCACAAACAAGAGAAAATCTGCAGATGCTGGAAATCAAATACACACAAAAAACTGACGGAACTCACCAGGCCAGGCAGCATCAAATGAAAAGAGTAAACAGTCGACATCTCGAACTGTGTTCCTTCAGTCCTGATGAAGTGGCTTGGTTTGGCACTTTGATTGCGTACTGTTTCTCATAGATGCCCCTGACCTGCTGAGTTCCTCCAGCATTTTGTGGCTACTATGTATAGTTGGGTGATGAGGTGGAGATATATCTCCACCAAAGCAGGTGTAAGGAGTCACTTTCCTCTGCCAGCCTGCCGGTCACCCTTGGGCAAGGTGTAGCACCTGCTTAGCTCCTCCCCCCCACCAATCAGGTTCAAGTGAAGCAATGGGAGTGGGTGGTGGATGGTTGTACGAGCAGCTGGTGCATATCACAAGTCTTGGTTATGCAACTATTAATGCCAGGTAGATAACCTCTGTAGAGTATTGATAATGGCTGGGGTCACCCGTCTTGTAAAGACGCTGCCCAGAAGAAGGCAAATGCAAACCACTTCTCTGGAAGAATTTGCCAAGAACAATCATGGTGGTGTGACCATGATCATCCACGTCATACAACGTGGCACATAATGATGATAATGACTAGAGAATGATCTTGCTCCAACTCTCATCTGGAGAAGGCATGTACGCTGATGGTACAATTGTTTGTGGTGACCTGTTATAAAAGAATAGGTTTTAAAAATTCTAGTTTCCCTTAACTTGTGTGATTGACAGCCTTTATTTATCATCTTGAAGCAAGCTTCACAAATCACACTGCTGTAGTTTCCTGGGAGACATCCTTCCAATAGTCATAAGATTCAAAAGCAGGGAAAGAAAGCCTCTAAGAAATGTGAGCAATCTGTAAGGCTTGACAGATATATCAGCTTTTGTTAGTGAGTTCAAAGTGGATGCCTTTGTTAGACGCCAGTCCTCTATTTAAAATGGCAGGTGTATTCCAGTGATATCACCTGGCTGTAACCTACCATTGAAATTACATCCTGTATCTTCAGGGTGGGTGACCTTTTTGTGCCTGAACTGAGGCAGGTTGAAATGGTAGATGGATGTGAAATGAGTGCTAATTCCTCTCTCACAGCCTGCACCTTATCCCAATTCACTAGATCTCGTCGGTTCCCTTATTCCGCCATCCCACCAGGCATGGCCCTATCCAAATCGATGAACATCACTGAACCTACGGCTCTTAAAATTTTAATTCCAAATATAGGATTCAAGCCCCCAGGAAATTTCAAGAGCTCTGTTTCCATGGGACCTATCTAGCTAATTTGATTGAATCTTTGGAGGGATTCTGCAGGTCAGGCGGTATCTATGGAATTGATGTTCCGGAGTGAGGACAAGACCTTTCATTAGGGCCATTCATTGTCGGTCACCATATAGATTTTTATACAATTTTGATGGGGCGGCTGACTCTGTGGCCTGCTGTCAATGAACAACACAGTGCCAGATTAAACTGAACTGACCTGAGCTGAACATTCTTGGCCTGCTTCGACCGGATGCTTTACATTATATGCTTTTTGCTTGTTTTTTTTTGCTGGTTACATGATTTGCTCCTTTTATTAGCGCACTGGGTGTTGGATTTTTTTTTCTTTGACCGGGTTCAATGGTTTTTTTGTTTCATGGCAGTCTGGAGGAAGACAGATCTCAGGGTTGCATTCTGTATATATGCTTTGATAATAAGTATCAGTGTCAGTATCAGAAATCAGGTTTATTATCACTGGCACGTGATGTGAAATTTGTTAACTTAGCAGCAGCAGTTCAATGCAATACATAATATAGAAAAGAAGAAATAAATAAAATAAAAATAATAATAATAACCAATTAATCAATTACAGTAGATGTATACTGAATAGATTTTTAAAACGTGCAAAAACCAGAAATACTATATATTTAGAAAAACGTGAGGTAGTGTCCATGGGTTCAATGTCCATTTAGGAATCGGATGGCAGAGGGGAAGAAGCTGTTCCTGAATCACTGAGTGTGTGCCTTCAGGCTTCTGTACCTCCTACCTGATGGTAACAGTGAGAAAAGGGCATGCCTTGGGTGCTGGAGGTCCTTAATAATGGTCTCTGCCTTTCTGAGAGACTGCTCCCTGAAGATGAAATACTCTTTGAATCTTTGATTCATTCTATCATTAAAAGGAGAAGTCAGTGACCCTAAATGTATTAGTCATTTTTTTGTGCCGTGGCATGAATTAATGGCATAGCTTTGTGAAGGCCAGTCAATGGTGCCAGCAGCATCTGCTATTGGCAGGCTCCCCAGCTCATATTTAAGTAGAAGGTCCAAATGGCTATAATGTTGACTCACAACTGCAGTAAGGCAGTTTCGAAAATCCGACAGAGGTACGGTATGAGGTCATGACAAGTCTAGCCACACAGGCAGTGTTGTTGAACCATGGATACTGTTGTAACCACGATGATTTCAAAGTTGATGATGACTCTGCTGTCTGAGAATATCTGAATTAATTGACAGGAGAAGAATCTCAGAAGGGTAAAGATGGGCATACATACCAAACACTGGAGGAGCTCACCAAGTCAGTCAGCATCAAAGGAAGGGAATAAACAGTCGACATCCCAGGTCGAGCCCCTTCATCAGTCTATTTATTCCTCTCCATAGATGCAGCCTGACTTGCTGAGTTCCTCCAGCATTTTGAGTATGTTGCTCAAGATTTCCAGCCTCTGCAGAATCTCTTGCGTTAAAAGTGGGTACATCTGCTTGAAACACTATTTCACAACTACCCTCTCCTGTTTGTTTCGCTGAATCTCTGTGGCGGGTTGAAGTGCCCAATTGGCCACGCTGTGAGAAGTGGCTGCAGTTTCAGATGAAATCACAAGGCCACTGGTGTATTTCTTGATTAAGAGAAGCAATGACCATCTGCAGCGGATGCCTGAGTATTGCATTGATTCAAAAGGAGATTACTGAGTACTCTTCTGATATCACTGAAAAGCTCTGTAAATGATACTAAATATCTCTTGGTGTGCTTAACTGTTAATGTTCTTAAGGTTTATGAACGGGGAGAGCTGCTTGCAATGGTGAGATCCAGCCTCTGAGATTAACTTGAGCTTCAGCAGATATCAAGCTTGTCATGTGAAGGATTGTGTAGACATTGAAAAACAACGTTCACATTTTTCCCACCACCTCCTTATTCTGCCTTCTTCCCCCTTCCTTTCTATTCCTGATGAAGGGTCTCGGCCTGAAAAGTCACTCTTTATTCCTCTCCATAGATGCTGCCCGGCCTGCAGAGTTCCTCCAGCATTTCGTGTGTGTGTGTGTGTGTGTGTGTGCGTGTGTTGCTCAAGTTTTCCAGCATCTGCAGAATCTCCTACCTTTGTGTGCATTGCCCACACTTTTCCAAGGATTCACCCTGAAGAGAACAGGGCATTTAGTTGGATTTGCTTCTGAGCACCATTACATTGCAATGTTTAGCTGAGAATGATAACTGTCTTGGTATTAGTTTATTAATTTATTGAGATACAGTGCTGAATAGGCCTTTTCAGCCCTTTAAGCCATCCCGCCCAGCCATCCCCTGATTTAATCTGAGTTTAGTCATGGGACAATTTACAATGGCCAGTTAACCTACCAACCAGTACGTCTTTGGACTGCAGGAAGAAACCGGAGTACTGGGAGAAGACACAAGCAGTCCCACGAGAATGTATGAACTCCTTACAGACAGAGTCGGGAATCAAACCCAGCTCTACTATAAAGCTACCATGTCACATAGCTTTATTGGTTTATTATTGTTGCATGTACTGAGTACAGTGAGAAGCTCTCCTTGTCTACTGTCCATTACCAGTATATTGAGGTAGAATACGGTAAAAAAACAATATAGGATAAAGTGTAAAGCTGACAAAATAGTGCAGTGCAGGTAAATAATAAGCAACATTATAATGAAGTAGATTGTGAGATCAAGAGTCCATCTTATCGTACAAGAGGCTTCTTCAAGAGTCTGATAACAGTGGGGTAGAAGCTCTCCTTGAGTCTGGTAGTACATGCTTCCAGTTTTTTTAAAAATCTTCTGCCTAAGGGAATATGTGCGGGGTTGGTTATGCTGGTTGCTTCACTGAGGTAGTGAGGCAGAGTCCATGGAGGGGAAGGGTGTTTCCTGTGGTGTGCTGAGCTCTGTCCAGAACTCTCTGCTGTTTCTTGCACTCACAACCCAGAGCAGGAGCCATATGACCTGCAATGCGTCCAAACAAAATCCTCTCCACGGTGCATCAGTTAAAAATTGCTAAGAGTTGACGGGGACATGACAGATTTCTTTAGCTTCTTGACAAAGTAGAGGTATTTTTGCCTGCTGTTTATGAATGGAAAAAATAGCATCCAATTTAAGCCACGTATCATCCTGAAAAAGTATTGTGCAGTATTGCTGTACGTAAAAGTGGAAATAACCACTTGTATTATATTAATGAGAATAGTATTAAGATACAGTAGTATCAGAGCTATAATCCAGCAAGTGATTTCAGATTGTATGTGCAGGGAAGAGTTGGCTGAAGGGGATTATGAAAACCCTTGCAGGATCGAATGTTGCCTCAAGACATGTAGCAGGGTGGTATTATTGGAAGCTCTGACAAGTAGTTTCTTTGCTCAGGGTATGGACTGACTGATTTTGGAAAAGTACAGCAAAGGGACAGGTCTTTTGGCCCATCTAGTTCATGCCAAGCTACTTAAACTGCACCAACACCATGGACCTCCATTCTGCTACCATCCACATACCTGTCCAAACTTCTCTTAAACATTGAAATTGAACTCGCATGCGCCAATTGTGCTGGCAGTTCTTTCCACACACTCACCACCCTCTGAGCAAAGAAGTTTTGCCTTGTGCTCCCCTTAAACTTTTAACCTTTCACCCTTAACCCATGACTTCTGGTTGCAGCTCCTCCCAACCCTCCCTCAGCTCCCTTATCTTCCTGTTCCTCCACAGTTCACGGTTGGCCTGATGTGCTTCTTCAGCCTGCTAGTCCTGCTCTCTTACCCACTGATCCTCCTTCCATGTCTCATACGTAATCATGGAGACCACTCAGCCCATCAAGTTTATACCAGCTCACAGATAAATCCTATCAGCCCCATTCCCCACTTATTTTAGGTGTAACCTGGTCTCAGGCACAGATTGTGTCCTGATTCTGCCACCACCCACTGCACTACAGTGGCCAGTGAACTTACTGACCGTCTCAGCTTTGGGGATGTGGGTTACGTGTAATCACGAAGACAGGGTGCAAACTCCACACAGGATCAGGATCCATCCTGAGTTGTGGGGCAGCAACAGAGACAAAGTGCCTCCTTGCACTTGATCTCAGCAGGCAATATCTGAGCCCATTTGATGGTCAAATCATGCAATGGCTGGCAGACCGGGACAGAATAAGGGGCCCTGGTTGCTGCAAAGGCTGATTTTAGCTAGGACCTTCCCACCAATCAGTTCCACCAAGCTGCTGGCAGTACATGGTTGTGAGTGCAGAACTGATCACCTGCCATGCTAGGAGCTCTATGTGGAGTGACCAGGGAATAGCCCACGTTCCCACAAAGCCTATCTCTCGGGGCAGTGACCGGCCCTGAAAACAATCGGTGGCTAGGAACGAATCAGCCATAGTTGTCACTGGGAAGGTCGTCAGGTGGCCTACCACTGAGAGCATGCTGCCAATAGAAAATCCGATGAAAATAAAGAACAATAGTAGTAGGTGGTTGTAGAGGTCACGTGGGTCTGTTTCTCATGTGGGAAAGGCTGGGATGTGTGTATAGTGACTATGGCCTATCAGCCCGGAAGCTGCAGGCTGATGTTAGAGGAGGAGAGAGCTCCTCTTATTGATTAGAGTATCACAGCTATTAACTCTGATGCGGGGTCTACGTGCCCCCACAGACAGGCCGCGCAACAGATTCAGCTGCTGCGCCGATGATTGTGCACGTTCCAGCTAATTACTGTTTCATTATGGTGGCATTTAACTTCCATCTTTTTGCTCTCGTCTTGCTGAGACATGACCAAAAGCACAATAATGTTTACGGTCCCTGCTTAGCCTTATCCTTGTCTGAGAAAGACGGCTACCATTTTGACTGATGCTGGAAAGTAGCGCTATTCGTTTAGTACTCGGGTATTGCTTTCAGCAGCAATGTTGGCATTTAGCTTTCAGGTTGAGAGTCTTAGTTAATGGCCCTGTTGACCTAGCATTTATTGTATTCCTTTTCCTTTAAATTCTGCAACAGTTCTCATTAAAGTCAGTGAACTGTTGGCCCACTTCAGCGTCTTGCTCTCTCTCTCTCTCGGCACTTGGGCCATAACCGGACATTCTGACATGATATATGAATGACCTCCCTAATGTAGCAGCAGTTGGCAAACCTTGAAGCCAATGTGATTGTCCCTCCTTGGGCATTCTCTCTCCTCTCCCTTTCCTTCAGGCAGAAGAAAACAAAAGCCTGAACACATTCACCAGCAGGCTCAAGGACAGCTTCTACCTCATTGTTATGACACTCTTGAATGGAACTCTTACACAGTAAGATCCTCCTTCCATGTCTCATTCCTCTTTGTCCTTGCACCGTTCATCGAGCTGTTCTGCACTTTCTGTGTAACTGAAGGAAGAATCTGAAAATGCCTATTGTGATAAATTCTACTTTACAAAAGGACCACTCGACAATTTTATGGCCAAAAGATCATCTTTATTGGGGTCGGCAAATGATATTTACAATACAGAGGCTTTCAGGTACCTTGTGCAACATGGGTGGTGGAACTACATACAATGTGTACTGGAAGTAAAAAAGCCTTGCTGACCCCAGAACCAGCCTCGTGTTACCAACAGCTTCTGGATTAGTATTAACTTACGTTTAATAATATTCACATTGCAACACTTCTCCCCCTTTAAAATCCAACATTCCCCAAATATAGAAGAACTGGGAAATAAAAACAGTGGTATCATTAGCAACAGGTTACCAACAAAAAACACCTTTTTTTTAAAAAAAGTGGCAGATTCAACATTCAATCTAGCAACAAAAAAACTATCCAATCAAAGATTCAGTCTGTCAGGGGGTTTGCGAGGGCGCTGCGATCTACCCAGCAGGCCCCGCTGGTGAGGATGTTTTGGGTGGATCTGGTGTTGGGGACATGAGAGGGGTCTGTGTGTCCACGTGAGAACGTTCATCCTCCTCAGGGGACCCTGACCCCTCTGCCAGTATGTCTCCCTCTAGCAGAGTCACTGTTGGACATGCTTCCTTAGTAGTCTGTCTCACCATTGGAACATCCATGGGACTGTCTACCTCTGAGCCAGAATCATGATGCAGGCCCACATGGTCCTGATGTCTACATAAAGCACGCCCATCAGTCAGCTTAACAACACAGGAGACTGGACCACTCTGCTTAAGAATAACCCCAGGTAGCCATTGCTGAAGTTTCTCACATAGACATTGTCATCCCGTTTTTTTTGGTAATTTATTTTTTTATTGAAATTCATCCAACAAACATTTCCATAAGATGTATTTCAGACATTGTACATATACATCATATAATCATATATATCACAAAATCTCCACAAAGTATTTATCTGGGGTGTACACTTATAGAAAAGTGTGGAAAGAAAAAACAAGCAAAAGGAAAGATTGTCATCCCGTTTTAACTGTGTCACGAGCATGTTGATCATGTCCCTCCTTCTGCTTTTCCTGCTTTCTCTCCACTTTTGCGTTCATGTCCAGGCGCAGCAGGTCCAATCTTGACTTGGGCCTACGCCCCATCAGCATCTCTGCTGGAGTGCATGCAGTCGTAGTCTGTGGAGTGAGGTGGTATTTAAATTGGAAACGCAAAAGCCAGGTACTAAGAGAGTCCCCTGTCATCTGCTTCAGGCCTTCCTTCACTGTCTGAACAACCTGCTCAGGCAAGCCATTTGAGGCTGGGTGGAAAAGGGCCGGCCGAATGTGACGAATGCCATTCTGCTACATGAACTCACCGAACAGCGCACTGGTGAACGTCGGGCCATTATCAGTGACCAGAGTGTCAGGCAACCCGTGGACTGCAAACACTTGCCTGAGTTTGTCTATGGTTGAGATGTTGCTTGTGATATGAGCTTCTATCTGTTCGGAGTGTGCATTTACCATTACAAGAAACATCTGCCCCATAAAGGGGCCAGCAAAGCCCAAATGTAGCTGAGACCAGCCTAGACTAGCCACTCCCATGGGTGCAAAGGAGCTGGTGGCGGCACGTTCTGATTGGTCTGACATTGCGTGCATGATTTTACCTTGTTCTCCAGATCCTGATCCATTCCTGGCCACCAGACATAGGATCTTGCAAGGCTTTTCATTCGAGACACCCCTGGGTGTGTCTCATGAATTTCCTCCACAATCTGTGAAAGGCCAGGAGGAGGCACGATGACCCTCAACCACGCCCCCCCCCCCCCCCCAGAAAATGCAGCCATCCTGCAGACACAGTTCTGTCTTGCGTTTGGCTTAAGGTCTCAGTTCCTCTCCTTCCACAACTCTGGGCCGACCTTGTAAAGGAAAAGTCTTGCCTTGAGACAGGACTGGCTCCCTCTCTGTCAACAGCTTGATCTGGGTCGCCTTACAGGTGTCTCGGACAGCCTCTCTAATGAAAACAGTCTCTGGAGGCACATATTTAGTAACATGCATCTCAGGTAAAGGGAGTCGACTCAGCTCATTGGTATTTGCATTGTCCCCACCCGCTCTGTACATGATTGTATACTGGTAGGTTGACAATGTGAGAGCCCAACGCTGTATCCTGGCTGAGGCTAGCCGTGGGATGCATGTGGTCTCACTGAAAAGGCTCATCAGTGGTTTATGGTCTGTATAAATTGTGAATACATGCCCATGGAGGTACTGATGTTTGACCGCAAAAGACATAGAGCGTTTGCCCGCAAAAGCAATGGCCAGACCTTCTTTTTCTAGCTGTGAATATCCCGTCTCAGCAGCTGTCAAGGTAAATGAAACAAAACCAATAGGCTTCTCTGAACGGTCCTCCATTACGTGTGAGAGAACTGCCCCGAAAGTGTCACTATACCGCTGCAGAATGTCCTCCATCTTGTGTGCATACTTAATTTCTTGCCAATTGAGCCAGATTTTGCAAAGCCAATCGTGGCCCAAAAGACTGGGCCCACTGCCCTTAGCTGAAATATCCATATATAACACCCCAAAATGAGGTATGGGCTGCCCCGTATAGGCCATGAGTTTGAGCTTACATGGTCTGAGGGAAGGTTGGATTCCCATGTCCTCCTGTAGGTCTCCTCACCCTGAATCAATCTCAAACTTAATGTCCTTTCCCCTGGCAGTGACCGTGGCATAATATGGTTCAGGTGGTTCCTCATCCGTTCCCACCCCAAACATGTGGTAGGCACACGCTGCCTCCTCGTCTGTTTCTCCTAGGTGGTGTGTGTCTGCCTGGGCCTGCTGAGCTTTCCGCTGCCCAGGCTTAACCTTACCTTTTGAACTCCTGCACTTTCTAGCCAAATGTCCTTTTTTTGCTACAAGCACGGCAGACAGTATCTTTGAATTTGTGAACATTTGCATAGTGCGTCCCTCCACACTGAAAACATGCGACCTGCTTTGCCTGTTTACCAGTCTCCCTCCTGACTTGGTGCCCTGCCGCTGACTGCGACCCTCCCGTGTCCTTTCTGGATATCCTTGGCATTATTAGCAGCCATCTTCATGCGTTGGGCAGTCTCTAGGGCCTTCTTGAAAGTCAATGGTGGAGTTTCCCCCAACAAGTGGCATTGTAGGGCGTCATTATTAATGCCACATACCAATCTATCACGGATCATGTCATCCAACACGGCTCCGAAATCGCAATGCTCCGACAGCTGCTGAAGCTCAGCCACAAAATTAGACACTAACCTGGCTTCCGGACATGGCTGTGAAACTTGAACCGTTGGACTATCACGGAAGGTGTCAGATTGTGGTGGTTCCCCACGAGCTTGACCAGTTCGTCATATGGAATTTTTCCCAGTTTCCGCAGTGTGGCTATCAGCTTGTAAGTCTTTGTCCCACACACACTCAGGAGAATAGAGCGCTTCTCACCCTCCTCTGTAATTCCACTAGCACAGAAAAAGTGTCCCAATCTTTCCTCATACTCCAGCCAGTCCTCAATTCCCTCCATAAATGCACCGATAGTCCTGAATGTGGCGAGGCTCCTCGTCCGCTCACAGCTCCTGTTCGAAATGAGCCAACACGTCCACAAGACCAGTTCACCTTGTCACCAAAAAATATGTGGTAACTTCTACTTTACAAAAAGACCACTCACAATTTTATGGCCAAAAGAGCATCTTTATCAGGGACGGCAAATGATATTTACAATACAGAAGCTTTCAGATACCTCATGCAACATGGGTGGTGGAACTACATACACATTGCACACCAGAAAAAAACCCTGCTGACCCTGGAACCGGCCTCTTGTTACCAACAGCTTCCCGATTAGTATTAACTTACTTTTAATAATATTCACAATACAACACCTATAGTCGTGAATATTTGTATGACCATGACGCAGTTTTGATTTCTCTGATATTGCTTTTGAACTTTCTGTGAAAACTGGGTCTTCTGCAATTGATGCCACCTGTTGGTTTTTACACCACTGGTTTTTACACAACCATTGTTGAGGTCAAATGGGCAAAATGGTGATGGGGGAAGCTGCATTCAGGCACTGAAAAATATTACTAGGCTTGAGCAGATGACTTTAGTGACTGCAAATAAAACAGTATGTACATCCCTTTGCAAAGTTTGCACAGATTTATCTAAAACTTCTACAGGTGCACAGTGGAGAGTATCCTGAATGGTTACATCACAGCCACATGTGAAACAGCAATGCCAATGGTTGGAAAAGACTACAAAAAGTAATTGGTATTGCCCAGTCCATCACAGGAGAAACCTTTCCCACCACACAGCCATCTACAAGGGAGTGCTGCCGCAAGAAACAGCATCGATAATCAGGAACCCCCTCCATCTAGGCCATGCCTTTTTCTCTCTATTGCCATTGGGCAGGAGGTATGGGAACCTTAGGTCCCACACCGCCAGGTTCAGGAACAATTGTTACCCTTCAACCATCAGGCTCCTGAACCAGAGTGGATAACTTCACTCACCTCAACCCTGAACTGACTCACTTTCAAGAACTCTACAACTCATGTTCTCAATATTATTTATTTATTTATTTATTTTGGGGGGGGGGGGGGGCGGGATTCGCACCACTTGTCTTCTTTTGCACACCGGTTGTTTGTGTGTCTCTTTGTGTAGTTTTTGACTGGTTTTGTTGTATTTCTTTGTATCTGCTGTGATTGTCCGGAAGAAAATAAATTTCAGTGTAGTACGCTATATGGTAACCTACAAATACATTGAAAATAAATTGACTTTGAAATTTAAACTTTGCAATGTGCCTGATTTGTTTCAATCCACAGTGATATAGTTCCAACTGCACAAAGTACACATTCCTACCTTTAATTTAGAAGCTTGCCCCTCTGCAAAGAAGATCAGGTACTTGTCTATATATGGTAGATGAAATTCAAAAGGTGATCTTCAGTTAAATGAAAAACCAAAAAGTGTGAAAACCTGATGATCAGGACTGGCATGCAGTGATATGTTTCACTTTATTTAAGATATCTTTGCCTTTGTCAGCCAATGGAAAAGGTTGGGTTTAAACCCACCAGACTCAATGAAATAACTGAGAGCAGCATCTGAAAGAACCTGTACATAAATTCGATGACAAGATACCTACAACTTTCCATGTCGCTGACAAGAGGCCCCTGGTTGGGATGTTACATTTAAGGCTTAACCACCTGCAGATTTCCTCCTCCCCCCAGTCATTTTCCAGTTGAAATGATAAAAACTTCACTTAAATATTTTAATTTATTGCTGGCAGTGTTCAGTCATCTACTGATGTCTGAAGCGAAATATATTCTGCTGGAATAATGTCCATGGAGACACATCTGGCTTCCCGGTGAAGAGAAAAGCCCAGAAGCAATTTAAAAAACAAGATGAAAATTGGTAAGAATTTGGTCGCCAGTTGACATTATTTAAATGCTGACAAAATTTCAAACTGCTTTCAGGGATGGAGGAGGGAGGAGCTGGGTCATTTGCTCCTGCAGCTCTGTGATATTTATTTTAATTTAAAGAATCAGCACAATTACAGCAAATGACTGTATCATTTGGATTTCCTGCATCTGCAGACTTCCTCGAGCTCGATTACAGGCCCTTCTGGCCCAATGAGCCCATATTCCCCAAATACATCCACGTGACCAATCAACCTACTAACCTGTACATCTTTAAAATATGGGAGGACACCAGAGCA
Organism: Hypanus sabinus; assembly: GCF_030144855.1. Lineage (NCBI taxonomy): Eukaryota > Metazoa > Chordata > Chondrichthyes > Myliobatiformes > Dasyatidae > Hypanus > Hypanus sabinus. The sequence continues at coordinate 19,112,708 of NC_082717.1, read as the reverse complement.
TCCGAGGGAAACCCATGTAGTCACAGGGAGAACGTACAAATGTCTAGCAGACAGTAGTGGAATTGAACCCAGGTTGTTGGTGTCAATAATTGTTCTTGTAATTCCATCGAAGTTCAAAGTAAATTCTATAGAATAGTCGCTGTAAACTGGATCAATGAAAGATCAGCCAGAGTGAAGAAGACAACAAAATGTGTAAATGAAAATATAACTAATCAGTAATAAATAATAAGAACATGAGATAATGAGATAAAGAGTCCTTAAAGAGAGATCATTGGTTGTGGGAACATCGCACTAGATGGGCAAGTGAGTGTAATTATCTCCATTTTGTTTAAGAGCCTAATGGTTGAGGGGTAAAAACAGTTCTTAACCTGGTGGTGCGAGTCCTGAGGCTCCTGTACCTTCTACATGATGGCAGCAGTGAGAAGAGAAAATGATTTGGGTGGTGGGGACCTCTGATGATGGATGCTGCTTTCCCAGGACAGCGTTACATATAGAGGTGCTCGGTGATTGGGAGGACATACTGAGACAAATGCACTACCTTTTGTAGGGGTAAAGAGCTACCTAATCAGCCTTATTCTTTGGTCCTGTTTCACAGCTGCTTTGCAACCTTCACTCTAAAGACTATAATGACACTCTGTTGAAAGAATCATCGGCCCTTCAGTCCATGAGTTCATCGAGCACCTAGGTACTCTAATGCTACATTCCCATCAACTCCCCCCAAGATTCCTCCACACAGCTGACAGTTAAGCTACCAACCCTCATGCCTCCAGGATGGGGGAGGCAAATGGAGAACCTGGAAGAAGTCTGCTCCATCACAGAGAGAATGGAAAATCTAAACAGAAGCAGCACCTGGAACCCAATTATTGGGGTTGTGAGGCTGCAGCTCTCTACCAGTTGTATTAATGTGTTCCAGCAAGTTCCCTCCTATTTCCCACATGTTTCTTTTGCTGATTATCTTAAACCAGTTTTTGGTTATCATTGTCCATGGAAACAGTCCAACCAGTCCACTCTATCAAAGCCCTTCCCCTTTTGGAACTTCATTTATTCTCTAGAGCGCAGGAGAATAAGTCAAATCACTTTTTATTGTCACCTCAACCATAACTGCCTGGTACAGTACACAGTAAAAATGAGACAACGTGTTTAGGACCATTGTGCTAGATGAACAATACAAAAACGACACTGAACTACATAAACCAACACAAAAACTACACTAGACTACAGACCTACTCAGGACTGCATAAAATACACAAAACAGAGGGCAGTAGGTTGGTAGTCCATTGGCTTGGGGGAAAATCTGTTACATGAATAAACAGCAGAATGGCGGCATCTGGGATTCTGTCCATTTCTGTACTCCCACCAAGTATTTTGTTGCCACAGGTGAAGTCTAATTTAATGTCCATTGGAGAGCAGAATGGACGAGAGAGCTGGCCGGCTAGGGCTAGCTTTTTTCCTGGCACAGACTCCTGCCCGCTCGCCTCACTTCCGCTTCCTCGCACACCGCTTACGACGTCCCCATCTCCGGCCACCGGCATCAGGCGACTCCGAGGACTGCAGGCCCGATTCCCCCAGCAAGTCGAGGTCGTGCAATCTAACCAGCAGATTTTCATGAAGCAACCTCTGTATTGTAGCAGTATCTGGTGATGGTAGATAGTCACTCTGTTATCCATTGCCCTAAACCCTAATTGTGCCTTAAAATTAAATTTAAAAAAACTAAATTAAAGTATGAGGAGATATTTGATAGAGGTATACAAAATTATAAATGCAAGCAGGCTTTTTTTCCACTGAGGTTGGATGAGACTAGAATTAGAGGTCATGGATTAAGGTGAAAGATGAGGGGTAAAAGGGGAACATGAGGAGGAACGTCTTCACTCGGAGGATGGTGAGTATGTGGAAGGAGTTTCCAGCAGAAGTTATGGATGTGGGTTTGATTGCAAGAGTTAAGAGAAGTTTGAATAAGTCCATGGATGGGAAGGGTATGGAGGGCTATGGTCCAGGTGCGTGTTGATAGGACTAGACAGAATAATAGTTTGGCACAGATTAGGTGGACTGAAGGGCCTGTGCCTGTGGTGGAATGTTCTACTAGTTTCTGACTCTAACAGCCATTGAAATGCTCTAATTCATTTCAGCTCTTTGCAAGTTTTGCCATTGAGGCAGAGGCAATGTGATCACTGCTTGGACTGAGAAATAACCATCAAAGGTGGAATGTGAAGATATGCTGGAGAGCTGGACAGCTAAATGCACAACTGTTGGAGATGAAGAGAAGGAAGACAGGCAAGATGCTTGGTATGGAGGAACACTGATTTCTCGGAGGGCTGCAGGGAGGGTGGGGAAGACTGTGCAAGCATTTAAACCATAGATTTTTAACTGAGGCACCTGTAACACAAGGAATGATGTGCTTGAAGACGCAACAGCAGAGCTTCAGGTGTTGCGAGGGTAGCAAGGAGTTAATTCACCAGTGCATATTCCCTTCCCACAATTAGGAGGTACAGAAGCCTGAAGTCCCACAACTCCAACTTCATGAACAACTCTGTCCCTCCAACCATTCTGATCTTGAACTAACCCAAACCTAATCAGAAACTCAGTATAGCAATATACATTCACTTTATACTATAATGGACTTTAATGTGTTCAAATTGTCTGCTCTCTTATATCATTTGTATTTAACTTCAATTTTTCTTGTGAATATGTGCCTCTAATGCTATTATTATGCTATGATAATGTTACTTGGAAGTTTTTCTTGCACTTTAGTATATATGTACTTGTGCATGTGATAATGAACTTCACCTTGACTTTAATAGTTGAATATGGCAGTTGAATATGACAGCTTAAGGCAGAGGGCCGACTGTGGACCTCGACAAGGACAGGCAATGTTTGGGAGGTGCAAGTAAGTGAACCCGATTTAAGTCAAAGCCAAAGTCAAAGTACATTTATTATCAAAGTATGCATACAATATACAACCCTGAGATTCATCTTCCCACAGACAGCCACGAAACATAGAAACACCATTCAAAGAAAACATCAAAGACTCAACACACGAACAAGTTGATCAGATGGCAAAACAAACAAGCCAGTAACACACAATGGTGATGTGGAAATGCCAGTCATTATAAAAAGAAATGGCACTGTATCTCCATTAACTCTGTTTCAGCCTGAGACAGTACACTGCATGCACCTTCCCCGAACCAAGGGAAGGGATCAGAGCAGTGGCTGAACTGTCTGTAGGGATTGTTTGGCCTTTTGCTCTCGAGACAGACATTTAGACAGTTGCCTTTCTTTCAGTGGGTCACTACATTTCACACCCAGTTCCCAGTAAATGCCCCTAAAAACTTAGTGTAAAAAAAACATTGTTTCGTTATGTGGAACACATTGATTTGCAATTTCTCATTTGTATCTAATTTGGTACATGGGAAGAAGATAACTGAATAACTCCTTAATATCCTTGAAAAATCCTAGGAGTATCAGGGTATATAGTGTGGAAGAACGACTATTGGGCTTACAATTTATTCGGCATATCAGGATCAGCAGGGAAGTGAACTAGACCTAGAGCTTTCCGGCCTGTGATCTCACTCTAAATATACAGTGACAAATAATTTCTGTGCTTAGTGATCTGCACCAGCTCCAGGGATGAACTTGAAAAACATCTTCATTTTCACATCAAAGCTGATAGAGTTAAGAAGGCATATGGCGGTGTACACCTTCATTAGTTGGGGAACTGAGTTCAAGAGCAATGAGGTAATGTTGCAGCTTTAAAAAATTCCGGCAAGACGACACTTGCACTATCATCTTCTGCTCTGGTCGCCTCGTTGTAGGAAGGGTGCGGAAGCTCAGGGTGTCAGAGTTCCGAGTTCATTCGTGGGAAGGAGTCTTTGTACATCCTCCCCGTGGAATGAGTGGGTTTCTCTGGGTCCTTCGGTTTCCTCCCGCAGTCCAAAGATGATCATTGGTCATTGTAAACTGTCCTGTGATTAGACTAAGGATTAAATCAGGATTGTCCAGAGTTGTTGGGAGGTGCTGCTGGAAGGGTCAGACAGCCTATTCTCTGCTCAATTGCTAAATTAAATGAAATTTTATAAGAGCATAATTAGAACAGAGAACTAGCAGCTAATGACAGGCAAATTATTAGCCTTGTCAATAATGCCATCAGCGCACAAATGAAAAGCAAAAGAAGTTCATCTACATAAAAAATTAATTCATTATAATGTCAGTGCAGTCATAGAACCATCGGGGTTATGTCAAAACGAGACATTTCAGTCTCTTTCCTGAGGAAAGGACATGTGGTGTGATTGTGATGATTCCATCCACTGGGACTACATTTACAATCAGATTCTGAGACCTTTGCCTCATGTGATGCGGATGCAACATCTGCTAAATCCCTGGCAAGGAAGAAGATTAGAAGGTGTTTCTTTTCAAACAATAGAAAACAATGAGAGTGCGGTATCCTGCTCCCTCTCCCAAAACAAGGAATGCTATTTCTGATTCGGAAAGCTTTTGTAAATGCCAATAAATGAATAGATGTGATCCAAAATGGATCACCAGAAGATTAAGATGAAAGATAAGGATTAATCCAGAAGATTAAACTGCATGGGGTCCATGGTGAATGGGCCACATGCCCATAGAGGACAGAGGTAGTGGTTGGAAGGACTTATTCTAGCCGGAGATCCATGGGGATGTGTACAGGGAACTCAGCTGTTTGTGATGTTTATAACTGACCTGGATGAAAATGTAGATTGCTGGGTTTGTTAAATTATAGATGATTCAAAGATTGGTGGTGTTGTGGATAGCATAGAAGACAGGCAAAAAATACAATGGGACATAGATCAGTGGCAGATATAGGCGGAGAAACGTCAATGGAGTTTAGCCATATGTAAAGCATTGCTTCTTGGTGGGTTGAATGTGAAGAGACAGTACAAATGGCTCCCTGAAAGTGGCTACTATTGCAAGGACGAGGCTGAGGATGAACCCAAGTGCAGGACCCGGGCGCAGAGGCAGAGTCGGGAGGCGTTCTTGACGTGGCGAGCGTGGAATCAGTATCCAGGAGCAATGCTAGACTTAGAACTGGTAGTCCTAAGAACCATGAAACAAGGTTACTCACACCAGAGTCAACCAATGAACTAGCAGCTCCTTGTTGTGATGGCAGGGTTTTTATACTGCATTTGCCGATGGAAAGCAGGTGTGTGTAGTTAGTGGAACCTGGGAATGATTGGAAGTAAATGAGGTGATTGAGGCCCAATTCCTGAGGTAAATAGCCAGATGGGGGATTGCCAGAAGGGACCATGACAGCTACACACATTGATAGGGTGGTTAAGAAGATGGAGCAGAGTGATGATGGTGCTAAACGGTGACTCCTTTGCTTGCATCTTAGGAAACAGCTCTATTTCCATCTTTAATATCTCTATTTTTCCCCTTCAGGGTTCTTTTGAAGACCCTGACCTGGAGTTACACGCTGACTATGGTTCTTTGCGGGAATGGGACTTGCTCTCGGAGTTTCATAACCGGCCATTGCTGCTTGGCACGTCAAGGGCTCGGCCTAAGAGACCAGCTCAGATTTGGAAGCTTAGGATTTCGGGGCTCTGGAGCCGGGCAGATTGAGGGTTGGTGTCATGACAAGAGACCCGTGTGTCATCAGGGGAGTCAGAATATCTGCAGTTGTGTGCCCAGATTTTTGTGATAAAAGGGACATGGTGGACTTTTAACATCATAAACCTATGAGTTGTTTGTTATGTCTCCCCCCTCGCTAGGGAGCTAGGAAAACACTTTTTTCTCCCTTATTAGGGAGCGAGAGAGATCTTGTGGTATGTCGAATACCAGGTGAAACGTGAAGTCTTTGGGGTAACTGCAAATCTGTGTCTTTGCTGTTGCTTTTCTCACACTTGAGTGCTCGGTGGTGGGTGCCGATGCTTTTTAATTTTGCCGTTGGGTGGGGGGGGAATTGATGCTCGCTGCCACTTACGTACAGGAGGGGGACTTTGGGGTTCTAACTTTTAACTGTCATTCATTCTTTGGGGCGCTCCTCTGTTTTTGTGGATGGTTGCGAAGGAAAAGCATTTCAGGATGTATATTGTTATACATTCCTTTGACATTAAGTTGTACCTTTGAAGAAGGCATATGGCATACTTGCCTTTATTGTATGGTTGTAACTGGAGCATTGCATGCAGTTCTCGTTGCCTCATTATAGGAAGGATGTCGAGGCTTTGGAGAGGGTGCAGAAGAGGTTTACCAGGACTAGATGCTATAACGAGAGGTTAGACAAACTTGGGTTGTTTTTTCTGGAGCGGTAAGAGGGAGATCTGTCAGAGATTCATAAGATTATGAGGGGCGTATATGGAGTAGACAGTCAGTATCTTTTTCCTGGGGTTGAAATGTCTAATAACAGAACATTCATTTAAGCTGAGAGAGGGTTAGTTCAAAGTAGGTGTGAGGAGCAAGTTCTTTTCAACACAGAGAGTGGTGGGTTGTCTGGGATGGTGGGGGAGGCAGATGCCTTAGGGACTTTTAAGAGATGTTTAGATAGGTGCATGAAGGTGAAGTGAAATGGAAGGATTGCTTAAGCAGGAGTGTTTAGTTGGCCATTTGATTACCAATTTAAATGGTTCAGCACAGCAGTATGGACTAAAGAGCCTGCCGCTATACTGTACTGTTCTGTGTGGTTAAAAACATTTTGCAAAACAATGGTTCTTTTGTGATGATGAGAATGTTATTGAATTTCTGCCAATCAGAATCAGGTTTAATATCACCAGCATACGTTGTGAAATGGGTTGTCTTGCGGCAGCAAGACATTGAAATATATAATAATAATAATAATAAATATAAATCACAACGCATCAGGTTCCTTATCCAGGCTGTTTATGATCTCCTTCCTAGCTCATCCAACCTGCACTGCTGGGGCCTTGCCCCCTCTGTGAGAAGACCGGTATGCTAGAGCATATTCTGAGCTGCTGCCCCAGAGCTCTTGCCGATGGCCGTTATCGGTGGCGGCATGACCAGGTCCTCTGGACAATCACTGAGACAATCTGCAGCACCCTTAACATCTGCCGGAAAATAGGTCCGGTCAAGAATACAATCTGCTTTGTCAAAGAGGGGAAAAGACCAGCACAACACCGGAAAGCAACTGGGTTACTCTTCACTGCGCAGGACTGGAAGCTAAAAGCAGACCTGGGGAAACAGCAGCAGTTCCCTCCCCACATCACGGAAACTACATTGCGGCCCGACATTGTGTTGTGGTCCAACTCATCGAAGCATGTTCTTATGCTTGAGCTTACCGTGCCGCGGGAAGAACGCCTGGAGGAGGCCTACGAGCGGAAAAGAGCAAAGTATGCAGATCTGAAGAACAACTGCCAAAGAAGAGGCTGGAGAGCAAAGTGTTGGCCCGTGGAGGTTGGGTATCGTGTCTTTGCAGGTCAATCGCTCTGCAAAGTATACACTGCACTTGGAATCACGGGAGAGAGAGGAAGGAGGACCATTTCTACCACCACAGATGCAGCAGAGAAAGCGTCAAGATGGCTCTGGATAAAGAGGGCAGATCCGTGGGTGGCTGTCAGGACACAGGCTGGGGTCTGATCAACTCCGGTCAGATCACCTGGGCAAGGGTGTATGATGTTGAAAGACCCGAAACACCTGACGACCCCAGGTAACATCATTGATGATGTGTCCTACTGGGGGGGTGGTTGTGGGGTGGGGGGCTAATGCCCATGACAGATATGGCAGAGTTTACAACTTTCTGCAGCTTTTTCTGATCCCCTGCAATCAGAACAATAAACAATATTACTAGAATGTTACCTGGGTTTCAGCACCTAAGTTACAGGGAAACTTTGAACAAGTTAGGTCTTTATTCTTTGTATCGTAGGTTGAGGGGGGACTTGATAGAGATATTAAAAATTATGAGGGGGATAGGTAGAGTTGACGTGGATAGGTTTTTTCCATTGAGAGTAGGGGAGATTCAAACAAGAGGACATGAGTTGAGAGTTAGGGGGCAAAAGTTTAAGGGTAACACGAGGGGGAACTTCTTTACTCAGAGAGTGGTAGCTGGGTGGAATGAGCTTCCAGTAGAAGTGGTAGAGGCAGGTTTGGTATTGTCATTTAAAGCAAAATTGGATAGGTATATGGACAGGAAAGGAGTGGAGGGTATGGGCTGAGTGTGGGTCAGTGGGACTAGGTGAGAGTAAGCGTTTGGCAAGGACCAGAAAGGCCGAGGTGGCCTGTTTCCATGCTGTAATTGTTATATGGTTATATTACAGCATAGTACAGGCCCTTCTGCCTGCAATGTTGTGCTGACCTTTTAATCTCTAAGATCGATCTAAACCTTCTCTCCCATATGGTCCTCTATTTTTCTATCAGGACTAAAATATTTATCATAAGGGTGTTAGGCTGATATCCTGTGGCTTTTACTTGGCCACGTGTAAGGGCAACTCAATAAATATTTCTCTTACAGGTCTTTCACGCTTGGCGATTTGCTTTGTGAAATCACAAACACAAGAGATCCTGCAGAGGCTGGAAATTCGAGCAACACACACAAAATCCTGGAGGAACTCAACAGGCCAGGCAGCACCGATGGGAAAGAGTCCAGTCGGCCCTTCAGCAGGACTCAGCCTGAAACATCGACCGTACACTTTTCTGTCGATGCTGCCTGGCCTGCTGAGTTCCTCCTTTGAACTTGCTTAGTACAACGGGTTAATTAACGTTGTGAGGATTTCATTGGCCTGTTTGACATCTGATAGATTAACGTTTCACTGAGCTGAACTGCACGTTGTCACAACGTGCTTTCCAGTTCCCTTCCAGCATTCAGCAATCACCCTGCAGACAAGAGGCTGTTCAGATGATCGCACTTTCAGTTGTGCTGTATGTGAGGTGAACCACTGTGTGATGAGCTACTTGCGCTGCTGGACTCGTTCCCCAATGACAGGCTGCCACATTCGGCTCATTCGGTGATGACACCATGTATTAATGTTTGCTGATCAACAATGAACTCAATCAACCAGGTCGTTTAGATTCAGTAAATATACAATCACAAATCCCCAGGATGGAGTCAGGGCTTCAGATGAGACTGCAGACTACTGGAAGGATTTCATGCTCTCTAGGCAAGCATTAGTCTTAGATCTGGGCCATTTGGCCCATCCAGTCTGTGCTGAATTAGCATTCTGCTTAGGTCCTGAGATTTTCTTGTAGATCTTATCAACCCACTTTTTGCAAATTTTGAGGACAAAATTTCCTACAGAGATGGAACAGTTTTCTTTGGCACTACTTAGAAATGCTGACTTCACATTTCCAACCGTGGCAGCAGCCAGCTGGTGGGCAGGAAGTGAACAATGACGTTAGCTGCTAAGGAAGCCTTTGCCGCGTTAAATCAAAGAGATATATTCCTCTTCACTTATTCCTCCTTAAATCACCAGACTAATGCAGCGGAGTAGATTATTCCACTCTGCTAATCACTCCTCATGCATCTGCAAACAATTCCCCGCGGTGGACATGAATTGATAGGCTTTGAATATATGCTATGCCCATTCACCACTTCCAAAGGACAGTCAATGATTACGTGTGTGGCGTACATTCAGTGATAAATGATGGATGACACATGCCTGGTGTAGGCTACAATCACCTATGGATATAGTTGATATATAATAAATGCACATGTCATTGGTATACAACCAAAGGGGTACATACACAACCTTTGGTTATCTAATGGTTTACATGTCAATGATGGATTCTGTATACTGGTTATTGTTAGTGCATGGCCAGGTTTTTTAGGCGTTCATCTAGTTATCTGAAAGTCGCTAGTTCGAGCCTTGGCTGAGGCTACGTGTGTGTCCTTGAGCAAGGCACTTAACCACACATTGCTCTGCAATGACACCGGTGCCAAGCTGTATGGGTCCTAATGCCCTTCCCTTGAACAATATTGGTGGCATGGAGAGGGGTGACTTAGACAATAGACAGTAGGTGCAGGAGTAAGTCATTTGGCCCTTCTAGCCAGCACCGCTATTCACTGTGATCATGGCTGATCATACACAATCAGTACCACGTTCCTGCCCTCTCCCCATATCCTTTGACCCCGCTATCTATAAGAGCTCTATCTAACTCTCTCTTGAATGCATCCAGAGACTTGGCCTCCACTGCCTTCTGGGGCAGAGCATTCCACATATCCACCGCTCTCTGGGTGAAAAAGTTTTTCCGCATCTCTGTTCTAAATGGCCTACCCCTTATTCTTAAACTGTGGCCTCTAGTTCTCTGGACTCACCCAACAGCGGGAACATGCTTCCTGCCTCCAGCATGTCCAATCCCTTAATAATCTTATATGTTTCATTCAGATCCCATCTCATCCTTCTAAATTCCGGTGTATACAAACCCAGTCACTCCAATCTTTCAACATATGATAGTCCTGCCATTCCGGGAATTAACTTTGTGAACCTATGCTGCACTCCCTCAATAGCAAGAATGTCAATCCTCAAATTTTGAGACCAAAACTGCACACAATACTCCAGGTGGGGTCTCACCAGGGCCCTGTACAGCTGCAGAAGGACCTCTTTACTCCTATACTCAATTCCTCTTGTTATAAAAGCCAGCATGTCATTAGCTTTCTTCACTGCCTGCTGTACCTGCATGCTTGCTTTCAGTGACTGATGTACAAGAACACCTAGATCTTGTTGTACTTCCCCTTTTCCTAACTTGACTCCATTTAGATAGTAATCTGCCTTCCTGTTCTTGCCACCAAAGTGGATAACCTCACATTTATCCACATTAAACTGCATCTGCCATACATTTGCCCACTCACCCAACCTGTCTAAATCACCCTGCATTCTCATAACATCCTCCTGACATTTCACACTGCCACCCAGCTTTGTGTCATCAGCAAATTTGTTAATGTTACTTTTAATCCCGTCATCTAAATTATTAATGTATATTGTAAACAGCTGCGGTCCCAGCACCGAAGCTTGTGGTACCCCACTGGTCACAGCCTGCCATTCCGAAAGGGACCTGTTAATCACTACTCTTTGTTTCCTGTCAGCCAGCCAATTTTCTATCCATGTCAGTACCCTGCCCCCAATACCGTGTGCCCGAATTTTGCCCACTAATCTCCTATGTGGGACTTTATCAAAAGCTTCCTGTAAGTCCAGGTACACTACATCCACTGGCTCTCCCTTGTCCATTTTCATAGTTACATCCTCAAAAAACTCCAGAAGATTAGTCAAGCATGATTTTCCCTTCATAAATCCATGCTGACTCGGAGTGATCCTTCTACTGCTATCCAAGTGTGTCATAATTTCCTCTTTTATAATTGACTCCAGCATCTTTCCCACCACTGAGATCAGGCTAACCTGTCTATAATTCCCTGTTTTCTCTCTCCCTCTTTTCTTGAAAATTGGGACAACATTAGCCACCCTCCAATCAGCAGGAACTGTTCCTGAATCTATAGAACATTGGAAAATGATTACCAATGCATCCACGATTTCTAGAGCCACCTCTTTAAGTACCCTGGGATGCAGACCATCAGGTCCCGGGGACTTATCAGCCTTCAGACTCAACAGTCTATCCAACACCGTTTCTTGCCTAATATAAATTTCCTTCAGTTCATCCTTTACCCTAGTTCCTTTGGCCATTATTACATCTGGGAGATTGTTTGTGTCTTCCCTAGTGAAGACAGATCCAAAGTACCTGTTCAACTCGTCTGCCATTTCCTTGTTCCCCATAATAAATTCACCCATTTCTGTCTTCAATGGCCCAATTTTGGTCTTAACTATTTTTTTGCTATTCACATACCTAAAGAAGCTTTAACTATCCTCCTTTATATTCTTGGCTAGTTTACCTTCGTATCTCATTTTTTCTTGGCGTATTGCCTTTTTTGTTATCTTCTGTTGCTCTTTAAAGCTTCCCAGTCCTCCGGTTTCCCGCTCATCTTTGCTATGTTATACTTCTTCTCTTTTATTTTTATACTGCCCTTTACTTCCCTCGTCAGCCACGGCCACCCCTTACTCCCCTTAGGATCTTTCTTCCTCTTTGGAATGAACTGATCCTGCACCTTCTGCATTATTCCCAGAAATACCTGCCATTTTTGTTCCACTGTCTTCCCTGCTAGGGTATTGTTCCATTGAACTTTGGCCAGCTCCTCCCTCATAGCTCCATAGTTCCCTTTGTTCAACTGTATTACTGACACATCTGATTTTCCCTTCTCCTTCTCAAATTGTAGGTTAAAACATATCATATTATGGTCACTATCTCCTAATGGTTCCTTTACCTCGAGGTCTCTGATCAAATCCGGTTCATTGCACAACTTGCCAGTCTTCCACAAAAAAAATCCTTGCCCAGGCTTGTGCCCTGGAAACTTTCAAAGGTGCAAATCCATGGTCTATCGAGACCAACAGAGGCCTACACACATACTAGTTAGTATAACTTCAATGTTATAGAATGTACTGCTTGCGTAGAAAGCAGACTTAGACAGAACCAATTATGTTCAGTCAGTGACCTCACCTTATTGGGTACAGCTGCTCATTAATGCAAACAGCAATAGTCAATCTTGTGTTAGCAATTCGACCTCAGGAGAATTTGCACCACTCCCAACCCCTTTACATTGGCAGTACAAACCCCTGGGAGTACACGTCTCACACGCCCTCTCATGGTTGGTCCCACAACACATCCTGTACAAACAAAGAAGCTAGCAAGTACCTGCATTTTTTGAGGAGTCTAAAGAGAACTGGACTTTGCACGTCCATACTCAAGTCATTCTAGAGCGTGTCCTGACCAGCTGCATCGCTGCTCGGTACGGAAACTGCACTGCGGCAGACAAGTAGGCTCGACGATGGGTACTGCGTCACTGCGTCACTGGCACCAGCCTTCCTGCCATCATAGACATGTAATCGGAAAGGTGGCAAAAAGGAGCCAGCAACGTCATGAACGGTGGTGAAGTTGTGCACGGTTCTGTGCCTGCTCAGCCACAGGACCAGAGAGCTGAAGCTGAAGTCAGCATCACTGCAGCTTCTGCGCCACCCCATCACAGGGGCTGTGGGGTCATCGGGAGTCCTTCACCATTATGCTGGTCGAGGCTCGCTGCCACATCGCAAAGCGATTTGACGGCAGCTTATGATAAATTCCCTGTTTCCTGAATCCGCATCTCCTATCCATCATGTTTTGTACTGTTTGATTACACTCTGTGGAGCTGTAAATTCATACTGACTTGTCATGGATTCACAGTTACGAGGATAGTAAATGTGTATGTGACATGGTGAAATATGTTGCATTGACAGTGTCACTGATAAAAGGTTGCCTGTCTCATCCATTCATTTTCTGTATGAAAGAGGTGGCTACACTTCAGCCTAATGTATTCAATACAAGGTCATTGTCAGCTGGAGATGTTGGGGAGCTACAAATTCCCTGCACATCCACTAGCATAAGACATAGGAGCAGAATTAACTATTCAGCCCATCGAGTCTGCTCTACCATTCCACCGTGGATGATCCCCGATCCCACTCAACCCATATCCCTGCCTTCTCTCCATCACTGATCTCTGGCTATTCACATGATCTTTGCCTCTTACAATTTTGAAGTGCATGACAAGATACAAACTCAATACGTGCTTAATTTCATTCCACTTGGCTTTCCCGTGAGCTCTTTCTGTTTACATATTGCTGACTATTTGTTATCTTGCTTCTTCTCTTATTAATGAGGGAAGAACAGATAAATGTCATCTGGTTTGCATTTCAGATTTTAATAAAATTGTTGAAATTCTGAGATCAAAACAGAGAGACACATGGCATGTCCCTTGGCAGCGGCAAGAGAAAAGAAAGTTATGTTTGGGTGGAGACGCTCACAATGCTTAAGAAAACAGAGCCTGCAATTTTCTTTAGTTTTGAGATCCCCATGTGTATTTCTGAATGTCTCAGCTGCATTTTAGTTTTCAGGAGCAGCAGTTAAGGCAACATTTGCTGCATATTTTGAACTATCAGTGATCCATCAATCTTCGATGCTATTTTCAAAAGAAGATTAGTTTGCTTCCAAATATTTTGCTTTAAGGACATTGCAATGACATCGAAACACTAGAATATAATTCATCCATTTACACTATTAAAATTGTCACCCAGATCCTGAAAATGATCTAGTCATTTTTTTTATTTCTATACCTTTTTTAAAACCTGTTTTCCTTCAAACTGTTCCAATTCCTTTGCAAAGCTTGCAGCTGAGTTAGGACTTATCGTGCATTTTTAACGGTAACTGATCTTTATTGCCGATATGTACAATGTATCAAAGCAGCAGGTTTTGAGGTAAAATTGATGGTAAACCTACTGAATAAGTGGAGAGTATAGGAGATGCCATCAGTTATCCAGGTTGCCCTTCACAGGCAGTGGTGCAAGCAGTGTTTGCCAGCAGAATTTTGCTGAGATCACCCAAGTTAATAATGAATTTCAGGCTTTTTTTTTGGTCAGACTGCACCCACTGAAAATACCCTGTAAAATCTTAGTTATGTGTTTTCCATGGTGTACTAAGCCATAACTGCTGCTTGGTAAATTATTGATGAATTGCAATTTCTCAAAATAGGTAACCTAGGTCAAACTGTAGACAATATCTTCACATCCAATTTTTCAACGTTAATTTCATTGAATATACATCGAGTCGAATTCTTTGTCAAAACACACCACCTCATCCGTTACGAACCTCAAACTCCACATGTAACTGCTGCTCTAGCACTATGCAAATATATTGTAATTTTCTTAGATCAATACTTCAAAACAAACTATATCTTATTTATGAGATTTTACTTTAATCTCATATATGTTTACATCTTGTATGACACTGTTTAAATTTTAAATACTTATTACTGAAATGTTTCCCGTTCCACTGTCTAAGAGAATTCTTTAATATCAATGGCTACTTAACCAACTTGATGACGTGTCATTGCCCAGCACTAGGGATAAATTCGAACTGTTACCCAATAGTAGCAGATGTCACAGAGGGGAATTGCAAACCACAGAGATCTCCAGATCTTAGTGGGTATTTTTTTCAATGCCCATTTTCTTCTGGGCCCCCATCTTCTGGGTTTTCCTAAACTCTTGGTTCCATCACGTTAGTATTTAAATACAATGCTTCACTGAATTACAGGAAGGAAGGTAAATATTCAGTGGAAATTCATCAGATGTAGACGATATAGAATAGTCAACATTGATTACATATTCCTGTCCAAATATACAGGATTGGACTAAGATTCAAGTTAGTGTTAGTTTTGTGGTTTAATGCCCCATGCTCTCTGCAATTCTGCCATCATCTCCTGTTACAGCTGAGAAACACAGTGCATAGGTTGGTGGGTGTGAGATTCCAGCTCTCAAGTGATGTTTTCCCCCCAGCCCATGACCTAATTGCACAGCAGTCATGATGGTGCAGTTTTAGGGTTTTTGGGCCAGTGAGCTGCAAATATAGTTATTCTAGTATTTAGTTACTATGGCACAGTCAGCCAATCAGGTCAATGCTGCTCCTAACACCTCAATCCCATTCATCCTTTTCTGACCTCCTTACTTTTTCTTTAGCCTCAGAGTCAGTGGTGGACTGACCATTGATTGTCGAATTCAGGAAGGAGAAGTCTAGGGAACACACATTAGTCCTCATTGAGGGGTCAGCAATGGACAGGGTGAGCAGTTTCAAATTCCTGGGTGGTAACATCTCTGAAGGCCTATCCTGGGATGAACATATTGTTGCAATTATGAAGGCGGCACAGTGGCTAGATTTCATTAGGAGTTTCAGAAGATTTGTTATGTCACCAAAGTCTTTAGCAAGTTTCTACAGGAGTACCTTGGAGAACATTTTAACTTGTATCTCCATCTGGTATAGAGACTCCCATGGACTGGATTAGAAAAAGCTGCAAAGGATTGTAAACTCAACCAGCTCCATCATAAAATTAACTTAAGCAACACGCACAAAATGCTGGTGGAACACAGCAGGCCAGGCAGCATCTATAGGAAGAAGTATAGTCAACGTTTTGGGCCGAGACCCTGAATTTCCAGCATCTGCAGATTTCCTTGTGTTTGAGATAAAATTAATTTACTTACTGTCCATTATGCCCTTGGCATTTAGGGCAGTAATGAAGGTCCTCCATATTTATGGTACATTCTCTATAGTTTTGCACATTGATTTACAACCTCACCCTATCACTGCAATTTTTGGCTTACCAATGATTGATCTGCCCTCTGCAGCTCGGCGGATGATTGCATTTGCTACTTTAATGGCTAGAAGATCTATTTTATTGAATTGGAAAGAGATAAATCCTCCAACTACATCTCAATGGTTTTCTCAAACCATATCCTGTTTATATTTAGAAAAAATTAGAAGTGGTAAATTTGAAGAAACTTGGAGGCCTTTTATTCAATACTTCCACAGAATGTAATTTGAAGTTTTCCGATTCCTTTATATCATTCATTAATTTGAGTGGAGGAGCGGAGTTGACGACACTAATAATTTTTTTTGATGTAGTAGAATAGCCCAGCTTGCTTGCTTTTTTTTAAAGTTTAGGCTTAGTTGTGTTGAGTTTAGTTTATTTTGTTTTTGATTTTCAATTTGGGTTTTTCCCATTTTTTTTGTATCTTGTTTATATCAAGGGTTTGCAAGGTCTATTATATTGGTGTTACCTATAGTTTTTACTCATGTGTTAATTGCCAACAATGTAATCTCACTCCCTTTGTACTATTATGACTGTTATGTACCTGTTCTTGAAAAATTCAATAAAAAGATTGAAAAAGAAAGAAAGAAGGCCCTCCATCTTGTGTGGTGTTCAGGGCTTGCTTCATAATGTCAATAGTTTCCTCTTGGTATTCACTACTGTCAGTCTTGAAAGTCCTGGGTGGAGGCTCAGGAATACCATAACACACAGATGTAGGAGGATTTTTCATTGCTGTTTCCGTAGCAAATTTGTTTCGCTAGTCAGAGTTGTTAGTCCTGAGCTGAACCGCTGGACCTGGAGGAATGGTGGACCACCTCTTTGACCTGTTTGGTATGGGTGACCCTACCAAGAGCCAAAAAGTGGCTGCCCAAAACTTCATCTACACTCTTTTCCATACATGCTGCCTGACCTGCTGAATTCCTCAGACAATTTGCATGTGATACATTGATGTCCAACATTTGCAGATTTTCTCCTGTTAATGTTGGAGCTATTCAGGAGGCCAGGTAGCATCCACAGAAAGAAAAACATAGTTTATGTTTCAGTCCAAAAGTCAAGTACAGTCCATTGGGACTTCCAAAGACTATGACAGGTGCCATATCACAAACCTTTCTGAGAGTCAAATTTCAATTCAGTAGACTGGAATGGCACTCACCAAGGCTGTACAAATACACTGTCAGCTCCTCATTACTGAGTTCCAGTACCCTCGATATAAAAGCCAGTGTGCCTTTAGGCATTTTTGATTCCTGTTAGCAATTCTATGCTACACTTGCTGATTCTGCACACCAAGTTCCAAATCTCTTTGCTCTGTGTAGTTTCCCACCAGTAGAAAAGTACTTTCTCAGATCCAAAGGGATGCTCTCTACTCTTCAGAAAGGATGAATGGCTATCACCTTAAAATATTAGCTCTCTTTCTCTTCCCTCTCCTTTAATCCTCTCTGTCTTGTAATGTTCTGAGTTTTCTACCTGTCTTTTATATTTCCGATATCCATTGTGTTCCAATTTTTGAACACAAGTGTTCTCTGCAAACAAATTCTATATCATGTTTATGTTTAAAAACATTTTTATGAGTAAAAACATAGATGTTTAGATATTCTAAACATATTTATGGAATGCTCTGCCTCTGAAGGCAGTGGAGGCCAATTCTCTGGATGCTTTCAAGAAAGAATTAGATAGAGCTCCTAAAGATAGCAGAGTCAAGGGATATGGGGAGAAGGGAGGAACGGGATACTGATTGTGGATGATCAGCCATGATCACAGTGAATGGCGGTGCTGGCTCGAAGGGCCTACTGATGCACCTATTGTCTATTGTAAATTCAACAGATTTGTGAATTATATGTAAATGGCGGCTTATGCTTCTGCATACAACTTGTTATTCCTGTGTGCTTGTGTATTGGAGGAAGTGCACATCTCTCTGACAGTTTCATAAACACAAGAAAGTTTGCAGGTGCTGGAAATCCAAACCAACACACGCAGTGCTGGAGGAACTCAGCAGGTCAGGCAGCATCTGTGGAAATGATCTCTCATGCTGAGGCCCTTTTTCAGGACTGAGAAGGAAGGGAGAAAATGCCAGAATAAAAAGGTTGTGGGGTGGGGCAGGGGAACAAAACTGGTTAGAAGGTGATAGGTGAAGCCAAGTGGGTGGGAAAGGTCGAGGGATGGAGAAGAATCTGATAGGAGAGGAGAGTGGACCATCGGAGAAAGGGAAGGAGGAGGGGACCCGAGGGGAATTGATATGCAAGTAAGAGTGAGGAATAAAGGAAAAGGACGGGGGAGGGAGGGGCCAACACAAGGAAATCTGCAGATGCTGGAAATTCAAGCACCACACACACAAAATGCTGGTGGAACGCAGCAGGCCGGACAGCATCTACAGGAAGAAGCACAGTCAACGTTTTGGGCCGGGACCCTTCGTGAGGAGGGGAACTTGTTTCCTAGAAGGAGAAATTGATATTCATACTATCAGGTTGGAAGCTATCCAGCCAGAATATAAGGTATTGCTCCTCCATGCTGTGGGTGGTCTCACCTTGGCACATGAGGAAGCCGTGGAAAAATGGAAATGGGAATGGGAATTAAAATGTTTCGCCTCCATGAAGTTTTGCTTATGGTGGTTGGAGCGGAAGTGCTTGACGAAGCGGTACACCAATTTCTTATGAGCCAGTGTACAGAACACTGTACAGGAGCACTGGACAGAACAGTGTGCTCTCTGACCAGCCTTTCAAACCCCCTTCCCTGTTCATGAAGCCAAACCAAGAGGTTTTCAAACATTGTGTTATTTTACCCCCCCCCCCTCCCCTCTATCCTCATCAGGTTCTACAGGGGTTGTATTGAGAGCAGTCTGAGCAGCTGCATCACTGCCTGGTTCGGAAATTGCACCACCTCGGATCAGGAGACCCTGCAGCGGATAGTGAGGTCGGCTGCGAAGATCATCGGGTTCTCTCTTCCTGCCATCATGGACATTTACACTACACGCTGCATCTGCAAGGGAAACAGCATTATGAAGGACACAATGCATCCCTCATCCAATCTCTTCTCCCTCCTACCATCTGGGAAAAGGCTCTGAAGCATTTGGGCTCTCATGACCAGACTATGTAACGTTTCTTCCCCCAAGCTTTCAGACCCCTCAATATCCGAAGCCTGGACTGATATCTTGCCCTACTGTCCTGTTTCTTATTTATTGTAATGCCTGCACTGTTTTTGTGCACTTTATGCAGTCCAGTGTAGGTCTGTAGTCCAGTGTAGCTTTCTCTGTGTTTTTTGTTACATAGTTCAGGCTAGTTTTTTGTACTGTGTCATGTAACACCATGGTCTTGAAAAACGTTGTCTCATTTTTACTATGCACTGTACCAGCACTTACGGTCGAAATGACAATAAAAGTTGACCTGACTTATCCACACAGCAGAGTAAACTTGTAGGGAAAGTAAAGTCACACATTAACTATTAGCTAATTAACTAACATTAGCTATCTAGTACCTCACCAATGTCTAAGGAAGTCTCAGTTATCTCCTCGCTTGCTGCCTGTAACATTCTAGGATTCTGTGTTAAGCAGAGATGAAATAATTTACGCTACATTGTGAAAGGTCAAATATATTTTGAACTCATCTCAACAGAAACAAAATACAAAGGAAATAAAACAGAACTCAGGAAAGGTATTTAATCGATTAAGGGTGCAAAGGATTACCAGATAAGTCAAAACTAAGATATTCATGTATGAATACTAATGACCCTATTCATTGCCTTAATGGGATGTAATTAGGGGAGCACTTACTTTGCTTTTCATATGCTAATGTAATCACAAGGATGCTTCATCACCTATTTATAATGGGGGTGGCATCAAGGCGAGGTTGAAAAACATTGAATTGTGTTTGAAGTTTGGTGTTTGATAATCAGGAAGAGCTGGGCAAAGCTATTATGTAGTCCAGTAATAACTGAGCAGTAATTTTAACATTCTTGCACAGATCATCACCTTCCTACCAGCTTTGCTCTCAGAATCAGAATTATTATCACTGACATATGTCATGAAATTCAGAGCAAGACTTTTAAAAATTACTATAAATAGATAGATAGATAGATAAACAGATAGACTGAAAGAAAATAGTGAGCTGGTGTTCAGAGATCTGATGGTGGAGGAGAAGAAGCTATACCCAAATACATATTAGGTATTAGGCATTATCTGGTACATCTGGAGTAAAGTAGAATTTGGGAGTAAAGTATAAACAGTAGACAATAGACAGTAGGTGCAGAAGTAGACCATTCGGCCCTTCGAGCCTGCACTGCCATTTTGAGATCATGGCTGATCATCTACTATCAATACCCGGTTCCTGCCGTGTCCTCATATCCCTTGATTCCCCTATCCATGAGATACCTATCTAGCTCCAGTTTACTTTAAAAATTTTAAATAAATACAATCACTTAATCTTCAGTCATTCAGTAGAACTTCCCCCTAAAAGCATAATAATGCAACCTCTACAGTGTCAGTCTTGTCTTACATTTAGATTCACAGTAATTTACTTCCCTGGAGAATTCATACGTATGAAGCATTCGCTAATCCAACACTTCGGGAACAAGGTGGCTGAACTTGAGGATGAGGTAACTGACCTGTGATGTTGCTGAGAATTGGCAGATGCGCTCCAGGTGTGCTTTATGGAGATAGTGTGCACACCAAGAGAGCCAGGGGTTGAGACTCCAGACCAGAAAGAAAGAGGCAGGTGGATGATCATGGGAAGGAAGCGCCAGGTGCAAGGTGAACACTACCCCAGAGTTGGAAGTGTCTAACCATTTTGAACATCTTGCAATCCTCGACGATGACCATGAAACCTCTGAGGAGGCAGGCAGGACAGAGGAGCCCCACTGGACCTTCTCTAATCCTAAACTTAAACTCCTTTAAAAAAGGAAGTAGTGAAAGTAGAGGACTCAGTCTTGGGGGGGGGGGGGGTTGTTGAGAATCAGATGTTACTGACAATTGCTACCAGGAGCACAAGCTGGAGATCTCCCTGGATGAGTAGATAAGCTCCTGGCCAGAGCTGAGGTGGATCCAGTTGTTATTGTCCATATTGCAGAGGCCATATCAGCGGTGGGAGCAGAGTACTGTGAAGAGGTTTCTTGCAGGTCAGTGGCGCTTACTTATAAAGAGCTTCGTGGGCGTTTGACCACTGCAAACTAAACAAAAGTACAGCAGGGACAAGCAGAGTGGCCATTGTCAGGAGTTGGCCAGTGGCGAGAGTAGAAGTGTCAGGCTTCAGCTCGGAGGAGGCGTTGGCTCTGGGTCAGCTTCTGTTCAGGTTTTCTTTTTGTTTTTCTTTTACTGGGCCTGGTATAGTAAATGATTGTTGAGTGTTCTTCATGCCGGATGTTGGAGAACTGGGAGACCCAGAGTCTCCCAGGGAACTACATCTGCATGAAGCGCATCTGGCTGCAGCTCCGTGAAGACCGTATTAGAGATCTGAAACCGCAGCTGGATGATCTTCGGCTTCCACGGGAGAACGAGGAGATAATTGTTCAGAGTTACATGGAGGTAGTCACCATAAAGTTGCAGAAGGTGAGTGTCAGGAGAATGGAAATGTGAATAGGCAGTTAGAGCAGAGCACACCTGTGGCCATTCCCCTCAAAATATATACTGCTTTGGATACTGTTGTGGGGATGACCTCCCGGGGGAATGCCACAGCGACTGGGTTACAGACACTGAGCATGGGTCAGTGGTGCAGAAGGGAATGGTAGTGATAGGGGACTCAATAGTGAGGAACAGATTGGAGATTCTGTGGATGTGAACGAGACACCCAGATGGTATGCTGCCTCTCAGGTGCCAGGGTAGAAAGCTGAGAAGCCGGACCTCCAGTGTAGTAATTTCTGGATTGCTGCCCATTCCACTCACCAGTGAGGGTAGAAACAGGATGATTTGGCAGATAAATGTGTGGCTGAGAAGCTGGGTGCAGGGGGCAGGGCTTTAGGTTCTTGGATCATTGGGATCTCTTCTGGGGGAAGTATGACTTGTTCAAAACTGCTCACCTCAACCCGAGGGGGACCAATAATCTCACAGACAGGTTTGTTAGAGCTGTTGGGGAGGGTTTGAAGTAATTTGGCAGGGGGGTGGGAAACGGAGTGATGGAACTCAGGGTAGGACAGATGGTAAAAATGTAAAGATAGTGTGCAGTCAGAATTGTTATAATCAATTGTTAAGGACGAGGTGATGGAGTACTTGGTGACACAGGACAAGATAGGACAACGTCAGCATGGTTTCCTTCAGGGAAAATCCTGCCTGCCAAACCTGTTGGAAATCTTTGAGGAGATTACAAGCAGGTAGATAAAGGGGATGCAGTGGATGTTGTATACTTGGACTTTCAGTAGGCCTTTGACAAGGTGCCACACATGAGGCTGTTTACCAAGTTAAGGGCCCATGGTATTACAGGAAAATTACTAAAATGGTTAGAGCATTGGCTGATAGGAAGAATGCAGCGAGTGGGAATAAAAGGATCCTTGTCTGGTTGGCTGCCAGTGACTAGTGGTGTTCCACAGGGGTTGGTATTGGGACCGCTTCTTTTTATACTGTATTTAAATAATTTAGATGATGATATAGATGGCTCTGTTGCCAAGTTTACTGATGATACAAAGATTGGTAGAGGGGCAGGTAGTGTTGAGGAAACAGGTAGGATGCAGAAGGACTTAGACCAATTAGGAAATGGGCAAGAAAGTGGCAGGTTAAATACAATGTTGGAAAATGCATGGTCATGCACTTTGGTAATAGAAATAAATGTGTGGATTATTTTCTAAATGGGGAGAAGATCCAAAAACCTGAGATGCAAAGGGACTTGGGAGTCCTTGTGCAGAATACCCTAAAGGTTAACTTGCAATTTGAGTTGGTGATGAGGAAGGCAATTATCATGTTCACATTCATTTCAAGAGATATAGAATACAAGAGCAAGAATGGGATGGCGGGACTGGTGAGGCCTCACCTTGAGTATTGTGAACAGTTTTGGGCCCCTCATCTTTGAAGCGGTGTGCTGGCATTGGAGAGGGTCCAGAGGAGGTTCACAAGGATGATTCTAGGAGTGGAAGGGTTATCGTATGAGGGAAGTTTGATGGCTCTGGCCCTGTACTCGCTGGAATTCAGAAGGATGTGGCAGGATCTGATTGTAACCTTTTGAATGTTGAAAGGCCTAGACAGAGTAGATGTGGAAAGGATGTTTCCCATGGTGGGACAAGAAGGCACAGCCTCAGAATAGAGGGGTTCTATGTTCTAAAAGAGAGATGCAGAAAAATTTCTTTAACCAAAGGGTGTTAAATTTGTAGAATTTGTTGCCACGTGCAGCTGTGGAGGCCAGGTTGTTGGGTGTATTTAAGACAGAGATTGATAGATTCTTGATTGGACATGGTGTCAAAGGTTACGGGGAGAAGACCGGGAAATGAGGTTGAGGAGGAGAAGTAAAAAAGGATCAGCCATGATTGAATGGCGGAGCAGACTCAACAGGCCAAATGGTCTAATTCTTCTCCTATGTCCTATGGTCTTATGGTCTATATCGGAACATTTGACATAGGTAAGGGCAGGCTATCGGTTCTGCAAGACAATTTTAAAAAGTGGGTGGGAAGCTTAGGGATGGAACTGACAAGGTGGTTTTCTGGAAGTTATGCCTTTGCCATAAGCCAGTCCAGGTAAAATGGAGGAGATTAGATTTAAAGTCTGGCTCAATTCATGGCATAGCTTTATGGGACATTGGGGTGCTCTTTGGAGCAGATGGAACCTGTGTCGCTGGGAAGGGTTGCATTTGAACTAGAGATGCATTAATGTACTGGGCAGGCATATGCTTCAGTTAGTTGGAGACTGTTTCAACTAGGGGATGGGGGGGATAGGTGAAGCAGGGAACATAGAACAGGCCACGCTCAACTGTATAAATGCCATAGTGGAGAATAACACATAACACATACAAACCAAAAGCCATGGATGAACCAGGAGGTACATTGTTTGCTGAAGGCAAGCCAGGCCTATATCAGAAAACCAGGTATGATTTGTGGGGGGCTATTTCAAGGGCGAACAGACAATTTCAAACGAGGTTGGAGGCAACATTGGATGCACAGCAACTCTAGCAGGGTCTGCATGACATCACTTCTTACAAAGTGAAACTCAGTAGTATGAATGGCAGCGATGCTTCACTACCAGATGAACTCAACGCCTTCTATGCCAGCTTTGAAAGGGAGAATATAACTACAGCTATGAAGATCCCTGCTGCACCTGATGACTCTGTGATCTCTGTCTCAGAGGCTCATGTTAGACTGTCTTTAAAGAGAGCGAACCCTCACTAGGAGGAAGGTTCAGATGGAGTACCTGGTAAGGCTCTGAAAACCTGTGCCAACCAATTAGCGGGCGTATTCAAGGACAATTTCAATCTCTCACTACTATAGGTGGAAGTTTCCACTTGCTTCAAAAAGGCAACAATTATACTATGAAGAATAATGTGAGCTGTCTTAATGACTACCGGCCGGTAACACTCACATCGACAGTGATGAAATGCTTTGAGAGATTGGTTATGACTAGACTGAACTCCTGCATCAGCAAGGACCTGGACCCATTGCAATTTGCCTATTGCCACAATAAGTCAATGGCAGATACAATCTCAATGGTTCTCCAAACGGCTATAGACCATGTGGACAACACAAACACCTACATCAGGATGCTGTTCATTAACTATAGCTCAGCATTTAATACCATAATTCCCACAATCCTGATTGAGATGTTGCAGAACCTGAGCCTTTGTACCTCCCTCTGCAATTGGATCCTCGACCTCCTAACTGGAAGACACCAATGTGTGCAGATTGGTGATAACATAACCTCCTCACTGACAATCAACATTGGCGCACCTCACAGGTGTGTGCTTAGCCCACTGCTCTGCTCTCTGTATACACACGACTGTGTGGCTAAGCATAGCTCAAATACCATCTATAAATTTGCTGACAATATAACCGTTGTTGGTAGAATCTCAGATGGTGAAAAGAGGGCATACAGGAGTGAGATAAGCCAACTATGGAGTGGTGCCACAGCAACAACCTGGCACTCAACATCAGTAAGATGAAAGAGCTGATTGTGGATTTCAGGAAGGGTAAAATGAAGGAAAACATACCAATCATCATAGAGGGATCAGAAGTGGAAAGAGTGAGCAGTTTCAAGTTCCTGGGTGTCAAGATCTCTGAGGACTCAACATATCAAAGTAGTTATAAAGAAGGTAAGACAGCAGCTATACTTTATTAGGAGTTTGAAGAGATCCAGCATGTTAACAAATAGACTCAAAAACTTCTATAGTTGTACTGTAGCGATGTGCTACACACAGTGCTGAAATAACGACACACAGTCGGTAAGTCGTTTCGAGACTAGTTTATTCAAACTACGCGGTGCTGGTATTTAAATCCCTAGCGCCCGCCCTCTCTGGGCAGAAATGACATTGGAGGTGTATTACCAAAGTCTCCTCCCGCGCGCTGGCTACTTGTGAGCCGGTTCGCCTGCGCAGAAAGTGGGTCGCCACAGTACCATGGAGAGCATTCTGACAGGCTGCATCACACTCTGGTATGGAGGGGCTACTGCATAGGACCAAAAGAAGCTGCAGAGGGTTGTAAATCTAGTCGGCTCCATTTTGGGTACTAGCCTACAAAGTATCCAGGACGTCTTCAGGGAGCGGTGTCTTGGAAAGGCAGTGTCCATTATTAAGGACCCCCAACACCCAGGGCATGTCCTTTTCTCACTGTAACTATCAGGTAGGAGGTACAGAAGCCTGAAGGCACTCACTCAGCGATTCAGGAACAGCTTCTTCCCCTCTGCCATCCGATTCCTAAATGGACATTAAATGTTTGGACACTACCGCACTTATTTTTTATTATACAGTATTTCTGCTTTTGCATTTAAAAAAAAATCTATTCAATATACGTAATAGATCCCATCCCATGATCCTTTCCCTTCTCTAGCTCTGTATCCCTTTTGCCAATCACCCGTCTGGCTCTCAGCTTCACCCCACCCCCTCTGGTCTTCTCCTATCATTTCGCATTTCCCCCTCCCCCTCCTACTTTCAAATCTCTTACTATCTTTCCTTTCAGTTAGTCCTGATGAAGGGTCTTGGCCCAAAACGTCAACAATGCTTCTCCCTATAGATGCTGTCTGGCCTGCTGTGTTCCACCAGCATTTTGTGTGTGTTGTGTAATAGATTTATTTATTATTATTTTTCTCTCTGCTAGATTATGTATTGCATTGAACTGCTGTTGCTAATTCAACAAATTTCATGTCACATGCCAGTGATAATAAACCTGATTCTGATTCTGATATAAAAATGAGTCAGAATTGGATGAAAAACATTGGTAACAGACTAAGAATGGCCTGTATAAATGCAAGAAGTATTAAGAATAAAATAAATGAGCTGGAATTACATGCATGTGCGTGTAAGTATGATATAACAGCAATAACCAAAACTTGGCTGGCCTCAAAAGATGGTGATGAATATAGTATTAAAGATATACTTAGGAAAGATAGGCAGGATTGTAAATGTGGAAGAGTAGCCACATACATAAGAGAATATTTAAATGTGAGGCTGCTTAAGATAAGAGATGAATCAACACTTTGTGAAGATAGCTGGGTGAGAATTCAAAGCAGGAGATTGGGCCTGTGAGGAAAAATGGATTAGCCATGATGAAATAGTGGAGCAGACACAATGGGCCTAATTCTCCTTCTATATCTTACAGTATCATGGTCTTATAAGGATAAGGTGGATGTTAGAGACCCCGTAGTGCTGATAGTGATGTTAATAAACAACTATCAGAATATTAAAGAAGCAAGTTCTGAGGGTGATGTTATTGTTATGGGTGACTTTAATTTCCTAAATATTAAGTAAAAGAATCCAGTGACTAATGGATTACTGGAAAATGAGTTCATTAAGTTATTGAATGATTGTTTTTTTTGACCCAGTATGTTAATGCACCAACAAGCAGGGAGGACTACCTAAATTTGATATTCTGCAACAATCAGGATAGAATTCTGAGTACGGAAGTTGTTCAGCCTTTAGGATCAAGTGATCACAACATAGTTAGTCTTGAAAATTTTCTGGGAAGTGTATAGTAAAAACTAAAGCTAATAAAGTGAATTTCATAAAGGCAAAGTTTGTGCAGATTCAGCGAAGACTTCGGAAGGTAAACTGAAAGGATTTGCTTGATGTTGTCAGTAATGGGGTCAATTTAAAGAGGTAATACTTGCAGTGCAAAAATGTTTATACCCAAGGTCGGAAGAAGTAATAAAAACTACAGATCAGCTACATGGATGAATAAAGGTATACTGTACATAAAAAACTGAAAAGACATTTATATAAGGAATACAGAAAAGTAGTAATGATCTTAACTGTTGAGCATATAAAAATATTAGAGCTATAGTCAAGAGGGAAATTTGGATTGCCAAAAGGCAAATTGAGAAGGATATTGCCCATAATGCCGAGATTAAACCAAAGAGACTTTTTCAACACTTTAGTCCTGAAAGAAAAGTCAAGGAGGAAGTTAAGTGTATTAGGAATAATAGTAGGGTGTTAAATTATGCACAGGACATAAAGGATACTCTTAACATATTTTGCTGAAGTATTCACCTGCGAAGATGGTAGCAATATGTTAGTAAGCGTAGAGAAAAATAAGGTTGTTTTAAGTGACTAGAGATCTTAGAAAGTGAGATCCCGCTTCAGCTGAAAACGCTGAATGAAAGTTAATAAGTCTCCAGGGCCAGACAATATATATCCAAGTCTACTTAAAGAGGTCAGTGATTATATACAAACCCCTAGCATGTATTTTTCAAAAGTCATGGAAGACTGGTGAAACCCTGAAGGACTGGAAATGGGCTAACATTGTTCCAAGATATAAGAGTGACCACAATGACCCTGGTAACTATAGACTAGAAAGGGTAACATTTATCACTGACAAGATAATGGAAACAATAATAAAAAATGAGTTGGAATAGCAGCTGATTAGAACAGGCATGTTAGCAGAAACCCAGCATGGGTTCAGAAAGGGGAAATCTTGTTTTACTAATGTACTGGAGTTTTATGAAGAGGCAACTAAAATTTATAACAATAAAGTCACTGATATCCTTTACTTGGACTTTCAGAAGACTTTTGACAATGTATTCCATGAGAGGTTAATAATCAAGTTACAGGAGATAGGGATTCAGGTTAAATAGTGGCAGAATTGGCTCAAAAACAGAAAGCAATGATTTATGGTGAGAGGATCATTTTTACACCTTGAAGTTGTTAGAAGTGGGTTTTGCAAGGATTGGTTTTGGGACCGCTACTGTTTTCAATTTACATTAATGATTTGGCTAAGTACATAACAAATAAACTAGTAAAGTTTGCTGATGAGACAAAATTAGGGTGACAGGCTGATAACATTCACGCAGCAGAATCAATACAGTTACATCTAAACAAAATCCAGATGTGGGCAGACAAATGCAAGATTAAATTTAATGTATGTAAATGTATTATATATGGGAAGTAGAAATATTAGATATAAATATACAAGGGGGTGTCTTGAGTTAGAAAGTGCACTGTATGAGAAGCATTTGGGCGTCCTGGTAGACCCATCACTGCTAACATCTCGACAATACACAGAAGCTAGTTGGAAGGCTAGTAGAATGTTGGGCTATATCATGCGCTCAGTGGAGTTCAAGTCAAGTGATGACCTCCTTAAGCTGCTTAATGCACTTGTGAGGCCATACCTTGAATACTGTGTACAATTTTGGTCTCCATATTGTGTGAGGGATGTGAGGCCTCTGGAGAGAGTCCAGAGAAGGGCAAATAAACACATTCCAGGTCTGCAGGATATGAGCTATGGAGAAAGGTTGAAAGAGTTATATCTTTTTAGCCTTAGTTGACATAGAATGAGAGGAGACATGATAGAAGTGTTTGAAATCATTAACGGTATATATAAAGTGGATACCAGCTACTACTTCAAAGTTAATCCATTATCAAAGACACAGAGCCATAGGTGGAGAAAGGTTAAAGGGAGATTTCAGACTAACATCAGGAAACATTTCTTTACACAGCGAGTTGTGGACACATGGAACAAACTACTTAGTTGTGTAGTTGAGAGTAGTACCTTACAGACTTTCAAATCTGAACTTGATAGTTATTTCAACACACGATGTAAATGGGAATTTGACAAACTTTGTTGGACTGAATTCTTGTCAAAAACTTTCTAATGTTCTAAAATGCTGGTGTGGGCCTCATGTTAATGGTACTAATGAAGAGAGGGCATGTCCCAGAAGGTGAGTATTGGGGGTTCCCAACCTTTCATAGGCCATGAAGCCCTACCATTAACATGGGCTGAGAACTGATGGCAAGCATAATTCTTAATGGATGCTGCTTTCTTACATGCTGTAGCTGTTTAATATAAACTTAGATGTAGAATGCCTCAGGATATATTGTGGAAGTAGGATTAGGCCTGAAACCATGAAGGTAAAAGGAAGAACCATAATGTCATGGAGGAAACAGGACTGAATGGGTAGGTACATTGAGAGTGACAGACAGGCTAAATGTCCTCGTTCTTGAGATGCTTATTTCTGTTTTTGATATGGATCGAAAACAATTAAAGTACCTTTAAAACCTAAAGGCCCTTTATCTGTTTCTTTTGGCAGGCACTGAGGCATTTTTACATCATCTCATACCCAGAACAAAATTGATGTTCTGTTAAAGCAGCAGTGCTGGAAAGAGGCACAATAGAAGAGTGTAAGAGGCTCTTTTGCAGAACATGGAAAGGTATCGATGATTAGCTGTTTAGTTAGTTCAGCACTACATGGTGGGCTGAAGGGCCTGTTTCTAGTCTATGATCTAGCTGGCAGGAGCTTTGAGGTTCTGCTCCAGTTTATTAGCAGATCAATGTGTTCATCAGCCTGCACCCAGCTGCTGCTCAGACTTGCCACCCTCTGGTTTCTGCCCAGTCAGAATTCAGAGGGCTGAAGGACTTGACCCTTAGTAAGTATTTGGCAGCTCTGAGGCAGAGTGGATTCCAAGTCGTGACTGGGCCTCAGGCTTTGTCTTCTGCACCCCAGCCCAGGCCTTGGGACACTGATGTCATCACTGCCTCCCACTAGGAGTTTTAAACACTAGTCAAGTAGATTTAAATACAATACGTTTAATAATATACAGGGTAACTGAATGCATTTAAAAAAAAATTAAAGCTCATTAATGTGGCAACTGGTAGTGAAGACTAATAAAATGAAGTAAAATATATGAAACATTTTCTTACTCAGGGTGGAGTGAGGGGTCTGGATAGATCTCACCTGGATTTCTCCTCTTGGAACCACTTATGCAGAGCCCCCCAGTGCTCATGTTGAGCCACACCGTCCAACACTTGCAGAGCCACAGATGGCTCTTGTCCAGTATCACCACTTGACCATTGATGGCACGTGCTGGAATCTGGAGCAGCACACTAGATGCTGGAGGAACTCAGCGGCTCACACATGGGCAGTCGCTTCAGGTCGAGAGCCTTCATCCGCACTGGGTGAAAATCTATTCCTGCTTTTTTTTAAACAAAGCACACTAAAAGCAATTCCACTTAATCTTCTTCCTACTTCATTAGTGCATTAAATCACAACTTAAAAAAATAAAACTACTCCCAAGTGGGTAAGGTCCTTTCCTTGTATAATAAAAAGATTTTCCTAATGATTCAGTCCCTGATGTTTGGTAGACGTCCCTCCTCCCCAGTGGATTCGGTGGGCCGATTTGTGAAGGGATTAGATACGCGCACGAGGAAGAAGGCTTGGATCTGAGGAAAAGATTAAACATGTGACAGAGGAAAGAGAAAATCCAAGCATTGCATTTTTTATGTTAGGTGTCAGGCATGAAGCACAAGCTGGAAAGTCAATCACACTGCGATTTGAATGGGTGTGTAGCAGGAACAAAGCAGAGCTGCTGCACTGCCCAGCTGATGGATCATCCCTGAGAAAAAATGTCCTTCGTGCTTTGGTTGACTAATCGAACTGTCAACAATTGAGGCTGCTTCACTGCAGGTTAGGCTTTATTGAGTGTAGTGCTTCAGGCTTCTCTGGGAGAATGCATGTCAGTGTCAGTCTGTCAACATCAGGACCGCAATCTGCATATATCTTAATCTGTCACCTCTCGGTTAGTTCAGGACCAGTGATAATCATAAACCAGTGATAATCATTCAATATTAATGCTTTCTAGGAGGTTGATCAAAACATCATGGATTAGCAATAAGAATGGAAAAAATACCAATAAAGACAGCAAGTCAATCAGATAGGTCAGTTGGGTGACTCATTTACAGAGAAAATACTGCAGTTTCTTGGTAGGTGTATGCCTTTCCTTTCTTTCTTCCTCCCTTTCCTTCTTTTATACAGCATGGAATATGCAGTTCGAGCCCTTTGAACTGCACTGCCCCGCAACCCCTGATTTAACCCCAGCCTAATCATGGGACAATTTACAATTACCCATTAACCTACCAACTGGTAGGTCTTTGGATTGTGGATGGAAACTGGAGCACCCGGAGGAATCTCACGCTGTCACGGGGATAACGTGCAAACTCCTTACAGACAGCAGTGGGAATTGAACCCTGGTTGCCTGTTCTGCAAAGTGTTGTGCTAACCACTACACTGCAGTGCCACCCCTTGGGATGTCATCTACAGAAGTCACAAGCAATGACCTTGTGGGTACAATCCTTTATCAAAAACAATTCACCCAGGAGCATTGGCTATTCTGATTTCCCTTTACCACACTGTTTTGCATAGTTAATCCATTTTTGCATTAAGGCCAATCATTCAAGGTTCCTACTGTTGCAGATGACCAGCTTTGGGCAGAGTCCAAAGTTCAAGGTAAATTTATGATTAAAGTATCATTTCACTATATGTTATTTTCTTGCATGCATTCACAGGAGATGTAAAAAACACAATAGAGCTAACAAAAAGCCCCACACATGACAAACAACCAAATGTGAAAATGATAACAAACTGTGCAAATGCAGAAAAAAACCACCAAAATAATAATAAGTGAATAAACATTGAGAATATGAGATCAAGAGTCCTTGAAAGTGAGTCCACGGGCTGTGTCCCTACTCCTTTGAAATATTCTCCTCTCGGAGCTACCTCAGTGAACTGCTGCTGCCCCTCTATTATTCCTATGGCCTGCCTAGGCCCCACAAGCTTCTCAATGAGACATACTGAGACATCTCTGTCTAGTCCGCAACCCTCCCCCTCAATCTTAAGTATGGTCTTGTGGTAGTAGACTCTGCCACTTGGGGAAGCATCCACCCAAAATTTACCCTGGATAGTAAACCATTCATATTTCTAAAAAAAATCACCACTCACTCTTCTAAACTCTAAGGTTATCCCTGTTGGTTCAAACTTTCCTCATGAGACAGTCAGTCCTTAACCAGCATCCTCTGAGTGAGACACAAGTGACTGCAGATGCTGAGACATGGAACAATAAACCATCTGCTAGAGGAATTCAACAGGCTGAGCAGTGCCTCTGGGAGGGAAGAAATTGTCAATTCTTTGGGTCAACATCCTGAATCATGTCCTCCATGTCTTAGCTGACTGATTGAGCTGTCAACACTCTCAGCTGCTGACGGTCCTGAAGCAGGGTTTTGGCCTGAAACATCGGCCATTCCTTTCCTCCCACGCATGCTGCCTGACTCATTGAATTCCTCCAGCGGATTGTTGCTGTCCTCTTAGTGAAGCTTTCCTGTGATATCTCCGAGGACTCCATAAATTTCATTGAACTAGAAGTCCAAAAATGCATGCAGTTATCGAGAAATGGTCTCACTTGTGCTTTGTATAGTTGCAGTATGACTTTCCTCCTTTTAAACTATAGACCATAACACCATAGGGTATAGGAGCAGAATTAGGAAATCTGGCCCATCATGGCTGATCCAATTTTCCTCTCAGCTCCAGTCTCCTGCCTTCTCCCCGTATCGCTTCATGCTCTGAACAATCAAGAATCTGTAAACCTCTGCATAAATATACATAAAGAATTGGCCTCCATAGCTGCCTGTGGCAAAGAATTCCGTAAATTCATCACTCTCTGGATAAAGCAATTTCTCCTCATCTCCATTCTAAAAGGACACCCCGATATTCTGAGGCTGGGTCCTCTGGTCTTTGACGCTCCCACCATAGGAAACATCCTCTCTACATCCACTCTGTCAAGATCTTCCACCATTTAATAGGTTACAATGAGGTCACCCCTCATTTTTATGAGTTCCAGCAAATCCAGGCCCCAAGCCATCGAATGCTCTTCATATGACAAGCCATTCAATCTTGGATTCATTTTCGTGAACCTCCTTTGAACCCTCTCCAGTTTCAGCACATCCTTTCTAATGGGACCAACACTGCTCAAACTACTCCAAGTGAGGCCTCACCAGTGCTTTATAAAGTCTCAACAGTACATCCTTGCTAAATGGGATATTTTAACATCCCATTTGCCTTTCTCACCACAGACTCAATCTGCAAATTAATCTTTAGGGAATCCTGCACAGGGATTCCCAAGTCTGGTTGCACCTCAGTTTTTTCAATATTTTTTCTCCATTTAGAAAATAGTCAACCTTTTAATTTCTTCTACAAACTGCATGACCATACACTTCCCGACACTGTATTCCATCTGCCACTTCTTTGTCCATTCTCCAAATCTGTCTAAGTCCTTCTGTGGCCTCTCTACTTTCTCTAATCTAGCTTCCCCTCCACCTATCATTGTATCATCTGCAAATGTTGCAATAAAGCCATCAACTCCATCATCCAAATCATTGACGTATAATGTAAAAAGAATTGG
Organism: Hypanus sabinus; assembly: GCF_030144855.1. Lineage (NCBI taxonomy): Eukaryota > Metazoa > Chordata > Chondrichthyes > Myliobatiformes > Dasyatidae > Hypanus > Hypanus sabinus. The sequence goes on along the minus strand of NC_082717.1, from coordinate 19,078,811 downwards.
TATCGGTTCCAATGCAGACCCCGAAGGAATCAAATGACCTTGCCTGGCGTCTAAGAGCTGGATATGTCTGCACCCGCACCTCCCTCCACCATTGCTGGCATGCCTTCTCTGTACTGTACTATTACCAGTTTCTAGGCATCTGCAGTCTATTGAGTTCCAGTCTACATACTCAATCCACGTTAGGCAGTTCTCTCTATCTATTACTTTTATATTCCCCTGATTTAAGTTTCGCACAGTTGTTTCAGATTCAGCTTTCCCCTTCTCCAGTTGACTGCAAAATTTATCATGCTGGGATGTATTATTCTGAGATCATTTATTAAATCTATCTCCTTCCACATGATCAAATCTAAAATAGCCTGTTCCTTGATTTGCTCCATAATGTATTACTTTAGGAAGTTATCTTAAATGCACTCTATATGTAGTTTGATTAATTCAATCTACATGGAAGGTTAGAGTCCCCATGATTGATGCACTATTTGTTTTATTCATCCCTACTATCTCTTTATTGATATTCTTTGTTACAGTGGCTGATATTTGGGGATATACACTACTCCGACTACTATCTTCTTTCCCTTACAACTTTTTAAAAACAAACTATCCCCCCCCACCCCACCCCACATAATGAACCCAACATCTTTTAAAATGAGACTTATTCTCACAACAGTACATACTGCCCCTTATATCACTGGCACTGAGGGCAGCAATGAAGGTCCTTCTTCTCCATCTGTCCATACAGCCACACACAGGTATAGAAGGAATCTTCATTGCTGTTTCCGTAACCACGTAACCAGTTTTTTTTTTGACTAGTTGTAAACCCTGAGGTCAACCCCTGAACCTGGAGGGCTGCTGGATCACTCTTAGTCTGGCCTCTACACTTTGACCTTCTTGGCATGGGTGACTCTCCCAAGAGTCAAAGCACAAGGCCCTGACTTCAGCCAACATAGCTCTCTGGGTCACTGAGGCACGCAAGCCTCCAAACCATGACAAGGTTGTGGTCCTTTTGGAGTTCACAACAGTACTCATACTAGAATAGCAGAGCTAACTTCAATCTAAAACTCAAATATTCCTAAAAATTGAATTCCAGCTGTGATCTCCTTATAACTATGTTACTGTAATGGCTATCAAATCTTCCTCATCTATTTCCATTTGTGCAGTTAGTTCATTAACTATCTCCAGGCACAATGTGCACATAGTTCTTACTGTTTACCACCTGAATTTAATCCCATCTGGTGGCCCTTCTTGCCCCGTTGTTCTCTTTTGTTGTTTTCTTTGCTTTGATTGTCTCTACTTCCTGGGTGTCCTGATACTGGTTTACATTCTTCTCAACACTGGAAACCACTCCAATGAGCACATGGGTCCAGATGCAACATGCCCAGCTTCTATCCATCCCAGTCCCAATGCCTCAGCAACCTAAGTCCCACTCTTTGACACCATCCCTCAAGTACCTTTGGCACTGATCCCAATTGTATCCCATGATCCACAGCTGCCATCCTGAGAATCACCTGTTTATTCCTACTTGGCATTTTCTATCCATTAAACAGCTTACAATTTGTGCTGATATAGGACTAGATACATCTGAAAAGAACTCGAACAGATTAGACAAACACAAAATTCCTCTTGTAAGCCATGCTGACTCTACTCTATCATATTGTTACCGGTTTAAGAGTCTCATACTCCAGTACTTCCTCAGCTTCTGACATCTGTTTCTAGAGCAACAAACAAGACAAAGGATGTAAATGGCTCAGATAGCATCTGAAGAGGGAAATTGACAGGTGATCTCTCATGTCAAGACTCTTCACCTGAACTCAAAGGGGAAACAGCCAGTGTAAAGAGCTGGCAAGTGATAGGTAGAACCAGGTGAGGAGGAGTGACAGGCAGATGGAAATAGTGAGAGAAGCTGGGAAGTGGGGGGAGTGAAGATGATGGAATCTGATAGGGAAAGGAAGGTGGAACATGGAATCAAATAATGAAGGTGGGGTGAAAAGACGAGAACAGTAAGGGGAGGGGACCTAGTAGGAGATGCAGTGGGTGATGGGGGGGGGGGGGAATGAAACATGGTGAAGGAGCTGGAGTGTGTGTAGGTGATACTAGGTAGATCAGGAAAAGGGAGAAAAGAGATAGAGGGGGAGCTGTCTACCTGAAGTTGGAGAACTCAATGTTGATGCCATTGGATTACCGAATTCCCAGGCTATTGCTCCAGTTTGCATTTAGCTTTGACCTGGTTGTTGAAGAGACTGAGGACAGGCAGGAAATCCCAGGTGGTGTTCAATCACTTTCCATGTGAATCCAGCAGAATGCAATCAGGCCTTAACAAGCATCAGTGCTACTGAAAGCACGCACCAAATCAACAGAGCCAATAGATTGCATATCTCTCTGCAATTGCATCAACTTCAACGCAGACAACTGCTCTGAAAGCTAAGCTTCTCACCACCAGTATTTTTTTATTAGTTCAAATATTAGGAGGCAGAAAAGGTGAACCCAGTGATAATTGTCCATCCCTATTTGTCTCTGAATCAGGTAAAGTTGAGTAAGCTAGGGCTTTTCATTTTGTAGCGAAGGATGGTGAGAGATTAATTGATAGTGGTGTACAAGATTAGAGGGACAAAGATAGGGTGGACAGGCTGTGCCTTTTTTCCAGGCTGCAGTGGTCAATACCACAGGATACACGTTTAAGGTGAATGGAGCAAAGTTGATGAGAAACGTCTGACATAAACGGAGAGTGGCAGGTGCTGGGAACGCACTGCCAGAAATGGTCGTAGAAGTTGATACAAGAGGGATACTTCAAAGACTCTTAGATAGGCACATTGATGTAGAAATATGGAGGGTTGTAGGCTGTGGAGGAAGAAAGGTTGAATTGACTGTGGAATAGGTTTATATATAGTGCATAGTGTTATGTTTTGTAACTTACAAACATTAAATTAATTCAAAGGAAAATATGGGAGTCTGAAATGCAGGTATAAATTTGTGCTTACTTTTAGCGAGGTGCGCACATATCATTGGGTAGCCTAATCATGGTAACTACATAGACTTCATGTACCTTCACACCTGGAACTTCCACTACACTGCTAGTGCCTTAATAGTGAAGACTGGTGCAAAATACTTACTCTGTTCGTCCACCATTTCATTGCTAGTCATGTACAAGTAACACAGTTAAGGTCAATAGCTACCTACCTGGCTTATTTGATAATTCAATCAACTGGATCTATGCTTGTTCAACACTTGCCTGTAGGCATTGCAATTAATGGAAGCAAAAATAAGCTGCTGCTTGATTTTATAGGTTTTTTAAACATTACTCTGATCACTGTCTGAATTCTGCCACTGAGAGCAATCAAGTTTTATTTAAACTTTGTACTGCATTGCCCTTCCTTCATTCATCTTTGACTGCATAGGGCCTTTGCTTTGGAGTCCTCGCTCCTCTTCCTTGAAAATTTGAAAAATCTTAGAGGAACATATTAGAGATCTGAGAGAAATACAGGACACAGGAAATACAGGACTGATGGGGTAGATGCCGACAGACTGTTCTCTTGGGCTGTAGAATTTTGAACTGAGGCAATTAGTTCCAGAATGGGACTCAGTCATTGAGGATTGAGAAAACGAGACCTTTGTTTATGCAAAGGATTGTAAATCTTTGGAAATATCCTCCCCAGTTGGCCATGGATTCTCAGTTGTTATTTCCAAAGCTGAGGTAATGATTCTTGGACCATAAGTGAATGAGGAATATGAAGTGTATTTGAGGCACATAACCTGCCACGTCCTTCCTTACTGCTCCAGTGAGGCTATTCATGCTTCCATGTTTTATACTCTTATTCTCCATGAAACAAGCTTCTCCACGAAGCTGAAATTTTAGTCACTTCTTCTCTTTACTTTCTTAATCTAACACCCTTTAAGCTGTCTGTGTTAGCTAAACAGTATACAAAATATGCGAGATATAGATAAGGTGAAGAGGCTTTTTCAGCTCAGCTTGGGTGAGACTAGAACCAGAGGTCGTAGGTTTAGGGTGAAAGATTAAATATTCAAGGGGAATCTGAGGGGAAAGTTCTTCACTCAGTGGCTGGTGCCAATGGAAGTAGTGAATGGGGGTTCAATGTGCAGAACTGTGTAAAAGCCTTAGGTAGATATATCTGGTGTGCTTAAGAATTTTGCACAGTATTGTATATCTGAAGATAGATGGGAAATAGAAATAGCTTTGTATTAACTCAGTAGTGTTAAGTAATGAGTTGAAAGACATAATAATCAGTATCGTTCAAAAGTCCTAGGCACCCTCGTAATAGATGTGTGCCTAAGACTTTGTCACAGTGCTGTAGTTGTTAGGAGAATCTTCGATAAGTACATGGATGGGAGGTTTGGAGGAATTTAGACCGGGTGCACTTAGAAGGGGCTAGACAGATAAATTCAGCATGGATGAGATGTTCTGGAGGGCCTGTTCCTGTGCTGTAGAGTTCAAATAATGCTATAAAAATAATAACCAGATAATAATAACCAAATAATAATAATAATAATAACTATAAAAAAATAACCAGAGTGCGATCACTCTGGTCGAGTATGATGCTATCTCAGAGGTTGTCTATTGCTGGATCTTCAGATGACTGTAGTGGCTGATCTGAGATCCTCATATTCTGGAGCAAGCAAGAGTCAGCGGTAGCTGTGGTTAATGGTTGGGTCTTTTGCTGGTTCAGTGTCTCCTTTCACAGCAGCGTCTCAGTGAAGGTTGTTCTCGTGTAGCACAACTCCCTCTTGAACACATTTCCTCTCAGTGTATCAGTGCTCTGTGACTCTGTGATGGGCTTCACAAATTCAGCAGGGGGAGCAATGTTCATATGTTATCTCATTCCTGAACTGGCTCTGATATGACTGCTCGTAATGTTCTGAAAATCAGCTCGTGGCATTCAACTGCATGTGATGCCAGGGTTAGTATTCCAAGTGGGCCAAAGGGCCTTGGTCATTAGTCCAACAATACGAATCTGACTCCTTTTGACATTTGGTCCTGCAGACAAGTACCATGGCCCGCCCACCTTGCTGTTATACAGATTCTGTTTATGCTGTATTTTCTGAAGATATATTAACAACGGAGGAATTTATCTGTACTGCATCAGGACACAAATCAAATACACCCAAGTTAATCTTTCTGCTCAAGAACTTTTGTGTTTGTGGCTGAGCAGTTTCTGAAATTCATTCTGTTGTGTCATTTTGGCTTTGATATTAAAATGGAAGCACAAAACATATTTAGTGACAAGACTCAAGATTCATGTCTGGTAACAGGAGAATCCATTTGAAAGTGCCTTGTATTAGTAATGCTTATAATTTCACTGGTATTGATGTTCAGAGAATTGATTTTCATTTATATGCCAGATCCCTGGGGATGAAAGGTGTTTCTTCTTGGCTAATTACCTCAAATGACACTGTTAATGTAAATGTTGATTTATTTCTCTAGATAAAATTAAACATATCTTCATAATTATTCATTTCACTCTTTGCCTTTGAAGCTTTGATCAAACTCTCTGCAGTGCAGTCAGACAAGTTCAAATAGTAGGGAGGCATTCTGTCTAAATGTCAAGAAATCCTATTTTGTCACTTCATCGGAGTGTCCTAAGCATTACAAGCGTCGGGACAATCTTCCAGCTCTTCTCATTCATGTTCTGTCAAATTAATGGATGGACTAGCTTCCTGGGTTTGAATCTTTATCACTGGCATATTCACCAACCTCAACTGTCAGAGGCCCAGGAACAGCAGAAATCATATTAAAATTTTCAGTCCAGAAAAGTGCATGTAAAGTTTCCACAGGAGTGAGATTAAACCATGCAAAGCTGGCATTAAGCCGCAGAAAGTGGAATTAGGAGCCGTGACCAAAGACTTAGTCAAAGCAAAAGAGAGAGATTCATCAAAATACATTTTCCCCTATTAGTCAACTTGGAGCTAGTACCTTATTACTATGATGATTTTATATGTCATGTGTAATGGACAGGATTATTGGAGGAAAATCTATCTCTTTCACAAGGAACTCCAGGGCATTTTCCCATGTAACTGCATTCAACATTAGAATTTCAATATATAAATTCTATGTCTCAAACTTGCGGTGGGGGGGGGGGGTGGGGGGGAACCTTGCATTGACTGATTTATTCAAGGCACCAATAAGCTGCTGTTTCTTTCTCAAGACTGTTGTAGATGTAGAATAACTATTTCTGTTTAGATGTTTGAGCGAGACTGCCCTTGGAGTAGTGAGCTCCTTTTGGTTTCTGGCTGTATGTCCTGGGTGATGACGGCCAAATACTGGACTTTCTTTTATTTTCAACTGTGGATCTAGAATCCATATTTCCCATGGTTTGTTTTGATATGCTTTGGAGGTCAACATTAGGAAGCTCCTGCGTTGCATCTATCAGGAAGCAATAGGCTGGCCTCACTGGATAAAGCATGACCTACCCACTTGGTGAAATTACAAATCCTTCAGATATGTCTTGCTGAAGCAAATGGCTTCCAGGACTGCAGTGAGAGGCATCAGACCTCCATCAATATACTGGTCCAACAGTCTTCAGTCCCTGTGATCCTTTGCACAGTCACCTTTCCCCAATGCTATTGTATTAATGGCTGGCTCTCTAAAGGTAACTGATGAAACGATCTTGCAATGTTGAAATCAATGCTCACTTAGTTATGCCTGGCTTATCTTGGCATTTGTAGGAAAATCACCAAAGTGTCTGTCAATTTCTCTGATATTGCTGGAAGTACCATACATCAGATTTAACAACAGATCAATTGAAGGCATCCATTCCCAAGATGAACATACACATTACACTTCTCTCCTTTTTATAGAATTATAGAGTCGTAGAGCACTTCAGCACAGAAACAGGCCCCTCAGCCCATCTAATCAAACTGTTATTCTGCCTAGTCCCTTCGACCCACACCTGGTCCACAGCCATCCATACCCTTCCCATTTATGTACTTATGCAAACTCACTAAAACCTGCATCCACCACTTCTGCTGGCATCTCGTTCCACACTTGCACCTCCCTCTGAGTGAAGAAGGTCACCTTCTAATTCCCCTTAAATATTTAATCTTTCACACATGGCCTGTGACTTCCAGTTCTAATCTCAGTGGAAAAATCCTGCTTGCATTTACTCTATCTATACCCCTCATAATTTTGTATACCACTATCAAATCTCCCCTCATTCTCCTATGCTCCAGGGAATAAAGTCCAAACTTATTCAACCTTTCCTTACAACTCAGGTCTCCAAGACCCCTGTAAGTTTTCTGAGTACTGTACTCTTCCAATCTTTTTGAATTCTTTCTTGTAGGTAGGTGCACAAAACTGGATACAATATTCCAAATTAGGCCTCAGAATCAGAATCAGGTTTATTATCACCGGCATGCGAAGTGATATTTGTTAACTTAGCAGCAGCAGTTCAATGCAATACATAATATAGAAGAAAAAAAAAACAAAATAAAATAATAATAAACAAGTAAATAAAATCAATTACAGTATACATTTATTGAATAGACTAAAAATTGTGCAAAAACAGAAATACTATTTATTAAAAAAGTGAGATAGTGTCCAAGGATTCAATGTCCATTTAGGAATTGGATGGCAGAGGGGAAGGAGCTGTTCCTGAATTGGTAGTATGCCTTCAGGTTTCTGTACCTCCTACCCAATGGTAACAGTGAGAAAAGGGCATGCCCTAGGTGTTGGAGGTACTTAATCATGGAAGCTGCCTTTCTGAGACACCGCTCCTTGAAGATGTCCAGGGTACTTTGTAGGCTAGTACCCAAGATGGAGCCGATTAAATTTACAACCCTCTGCAGCTTCTTTCAGTCCTGCTGCAGTCACAAATACCAGACAGTGATGCAGCCTGTCAGAATGCTCTCCACGATACATCTATAGAAGTTTTTGAGTGTATTTGTTGACATACCAAATCTCTTCAAACTCCTAATGAAGTATAGCCGCTGTCTTGCCTTTTTTATAATTGCATCAGTATGTTGGGACCAGGTTAGATCGTCAGAGATCTTGACACCCAGGAACTCTCCAATGCCTTATACAGATTCAACATAACATCCTATCTCCTGTACTCAATACTTTGATTTATGAAGGAATATAAAAAAGAAAAAAGATAATAAAGATAAAAAAGAAATAAACCCATACAACATGGTTTTAAATATATATTTGGCTAATTATAAATTCATTCAGTCCCTCTTTCTCCTCGTTTACAAAACTCCTCACAACAAGCTGGGTTTAACATCTCTGAAGTACCTACTTCAGGCATTAGTGATTCCAATAAATCTCTTCATCTAAAACTCACACTCATTTGGTTTGGCATCCTCTTCTCTAATTGTTGCATTAACATAATTATCTCCATAACTTTAAACATTATATGCCCTGCATCACATCTTCTTGATGTCACCCATGTGCAGAATGCAATTTACATAAACCATCATGCAAATGTCCAATAATTAATAACTACAACCAATTTAATTGTGCAATCTATTTGGCAAATACTGAATATGAGGAATTCAAAGAGTCGCTATTGTAGTGCCTTTTATAAATAGATAAATCTATGTGTCAGGAGCAGAAGTGGGTTCCTCAGCATCTCAAACCAATTCCTCACCACCCCCCCCCCCCCATGCTCATGGTAACTATTCAATGCCATGAATAAGTGAATCTATGTACCTATACCTTAAAAATATTTAAAGTAAGATTTTTCTTCTGGTAGCCTTAGAGGAAGAGTCCCAAATACCCACAAATTTCTAAAAAAATGCCGTGTAACTGTTATAAATCAGTGAGCCTTATTTTTAAATGGTGACCCCTCTTTCTAGAGCTTCCCACTGAAAGAAAAATCCTTTCCGTATTTTGCGGTCTCAGGTGTTTCAGTCAAGTCCCCACTCTCTCTCCCAAGCTTCAACAAAAAAGGTTTAGCTTGTCAATAGATAGGAAAGCAAGTTGTAAAGTGGATGTAAGAAAGGCTGCAAAGGTATATTTACAGTGGTGTAGTGCACCAGCCTTCGAGGCGAATGGTCTGGAGTTCAAATCCAGCTGCCTCCTTGCGTGCTTTCTATCCAGGCTGGGTTGAGCATTGAGCTCACTACTCAGCCTCGTGAAAAGCAGCCAAATGCTACAGAGATGGCAAAAATGCCACCCAAGGTGCAAACAGAAAAAAAAACAACAACAGCAAAGAGATATAGAAGCAATGATGAGCCAATATAACATGGGAAATGCAAAACTGTCCATTCTGAATAGAAAAGTTTAAAAGAAACATAAAGTTGTGTCTCTGGCATCAAGCCATCTACCGATGTCAAAGGTTCAAAAAGTACAAAGGTTAATTTATTATCAAAGCATATACAACTCTGAAATTTGTCTTCTCGAGATAGCCACAAGAAAGAACACAGGGGTCATTCAGAGAGAATCATCAAACCCCTCCCCCTGCACAAAACGAACAGCATCCCAATCAACAACTTCCCCCTGTACAAAATTGAACAGGAACATCAACCCCCCCCCCCAAAAAAATACTCCCCACACAAAAAAAACTTACTGAGCACAATAGAACATCAACCTCAAACTCCCTCCCCTCGCACAACAAAAAGGAAAAGGAATGGGTGATAAAAACAATCCACAACCAGCTCCTTTGTTTTTTTTGCAACATTGAGGGAGAGGTAGTTTTCTTGACACCACTGTGTCAGAGAGATGACTTCTTCCCTGTTAGCCTCGTTATTGTTTAAGATTAGGCCAATCAATGCAGTGTCATTTGCAAATTTAGTTAGCAGATTAGAGCTGTGGGTGGTGACACAGTCGTGGGTATACAGGTAGTAAAGGAGGGGACTTAGTATACAGCCCTAAGGTGCTCCTGTGTTGAGAGTCAGTGGGCAGAGGTGAGGAAGCCCACTCTTACACCTGCCAGTGATCTGACAGGAACTCCAGCACCCTGCTGTACTCACTGGAATTTAGAAGATTGAGGGGGGATCTTATTGAAACGTATAAAATTCTAAAGGGATTGGACAGGCCAGATGCAGGAAGATTGTTTCTGATGTTGGGGAGGTCCAGAACAAGGGGTCACAGTTTAAGGATAAAGGGGAAGCCTTTTAGGACCGAGATGAGGAAACATTTCTTCACACAGAGAGTGGTGAATCTGTGGAATTCTCTGCCACAGGAAACAGTTGAGGCTGGTTCATTGGCTATACTTAAGAGGAAGTTAGATATGGCCCTTGTGGCTAAAGGGATCAGGGGGTATGGAGAGAAAGCAGGTACAGGGTTCTGAGTTGGATGATCAGCCATGATCATACTGAATGGCGGTGCAGGCTCGAAAGATCGAATGGCCTACTCCTGCACCTATTTTCTATGTTTCTATGTTTTTAAAGCAGAGTCAAGGCTGAGGTTTTAAATATACTCAATGACTTGGCCTCCACAGCTGTCTGTGGCAATGAATTCCACAGATTCGCCACTCTCTGGCTCAAGAAATTCCTCCTTATCGCTGTTCTAAGTGGATTTCCTTTTGTTTCGAGGCTGTTCCCTCTGGTCCTGAACTCTCCCACTATAGGAAACATCCCCTCTCGATCCTATCCAATGCCAACACATCCTTGCACATCCATAAGGGGTTCAAAATGGCTCACAATACATCAAGTGCAGATGGACCAACTGGCTCTTAATTTTCCTTTCTTGAAAAGAAAGCTAACATTGCATTTGCCTTCCTTACAACTGACTCAGCCTACAAGTTAACCTGCACAAGGACTCCCATGTCCCTTTGCACCTCTGATTTTTGAATTTTCTCCGCATTTAGAAAATAGTCTTTCATCTTTACACTTCTGACCAAAGTGCATGACCATACACTTCACTACACTATATTCCATCTGCCTCATCCTTGCCCATTCTCCTATTCTGTCCAAGTTCTTTTGCAGAATCCCTGCTTCCTCAACACTACCTGCTCCGCCACCTATCTTCATATCATCCGCAAACTTTGTCACTTAGTCATCAATTCCATCATCCAAATCATTGAGATATAAACATGAAAAGAAATGATCCCAGCACCAACCCCTGCGGAACACCACTAGTCACGGGTAGTCGAGCAGGAAAGGCCCTCTTTATTCCCACTCTGCCATATTCTAGTCATCTCGAAAAGAATGCTAACATTGCATTTACGTTCCTTATCACCGCCGGAACCTGCAAGTTAAAGGCAACTACTCCATTTAAGGTTGGGCATAGGTGTGAGAGGCTGAATGGTCTTCTCCTATGCTTCACACACTTTGGGTACATTGAATTAATGTATGTATTGTGAGACTGTGTGACCAATAAGCTCAATATCATTGATGCTGAGAAGGTCATGGATGACAGCACAATGTGATCACAGAAAGGGAGGATAATCAGATAGTTGATTCAGCAGAGAAATAGGTGATAATAGGTCATCATGAAGCCACAATGTAGTAATAATGACTACAGCTAAAACTGAAAATGACATCAATGGTAATAAATCATAAGAGATTTCCACACTCTCTGCAAATTGCAATTCACTTAAGTTCAGTGATAAGAAAAACTAGTTCAAATATAATTTATAGCTTTAGTGTAAAGGCTGTTCAAACATACAAAAAGGGCTGACTAACTACGAATATCTTAATTAGCTAATTAATCATAACAGTAGCCCAGATCAATGGTTTATGTTGTACAGTTTCTTGTGTTAGACCAGGCAGAGGAGGGAAAGAAAAAAAGTGCTTGAGGTTTTGTTACTGCTCAACAGCAACAAGACGCCCATGTACGTCTGAGATAACAGCGCACAGAATGACGGGCAGGAGGAGGGGACACATTGGTGCAGGGAACCTGGCTCTCTCTGGCAATGCTGTGAGCACTCCCCCCCCCTAAAGCAGTCAGATATCTAAGCTTCTGAAGCCAAGGGACTGATCAGAAGGCTAGAGACTTCACTGCTTATATCAAAGTGACCTCAGAGCTAAAATGCTCGCCGTTGTCTACCTGACTGCAGAGTCTATGTCTGGATGTTCCTGTAAGAAATGAAGGTACCAGGGGGCATATCCTTGTACCAAACAGTATGAAATGCCTGGGCTCAATAGAAGGTGCTTTGTTGACAGCTCTGAGTGACAATGCTCTCGCTAACAATACACAAACCTCCAGATTCTACATTGACATAATAGGGTGGGGCACGTGGATGAGGTGAAACTGTGTGAACACTTTCGGACCAGAGACCAATGTTATATTAGTTTTAAAATCGCTATGGAAAGGGGCAGAACTGGCCTACAAGTTCGAGTTTTAAATTAGCGCAAGGTGAATATTGATAGAATATTGATGGAGATACGAGCTTGCAGGTTGATTGCAGTATGTGGGCAATGGGACCAATGGGAGGCTTTTAAAGGCAAGACAGAGAGAATGCAAGGTCTGATTGTCCCTGTTAGACTGAAGAGCAAGGCTGGTAGGAATAGGGAATCCTGGATGACAAGGCACATTGAGGCCCTGGCAAGGGAAAAGCAGGCACAGGGCTGGTGCAGGCACTTGGGATTAAGTGAATCCCTGGAGGAAAATAGGGGGTGTAGGGGTGTACTCAAGAAAGAAATCAAGAGGGCGAAAAGGAGCAATGAAATTATGGAAATTCCAAAGAAATCATATAAATATATTAATGGAAAGAGAGTAACTGGAGAGAGAATAGAAAAATCTTTGTTGGAGCAGCAGGAGATGGGCAAGGGCCTTAATGAATATTTTCTCTGTTTTTATCATGGAGAAAGACATGAAGAGTTTGGTCCTAAGAGGAGTAAATAGAGAGCTCTTGGGGATAATCTGCATTACAATAGCAGAGAAGCTGGATGCCTTAAAAGGTATTACTTACTTACTTAATGCCCATTCCATTGTTGACATTCAGGGCAGCAATGAAGGTCCTCCATTGTTGGTGGTGTTCAGGGCTTCCATCACCATGTCAGCAGCTTCTTCTTGATTCTCACTACCAGCAGTCATGCATAACATAACATCTTATGGTCTTATGGTCTAAATCTCGAGTGGAGACCCAGGAGCACAGTTGCACTCAGATGTAGAAATATCCTTTACTGCTGTTTCCGTAACAATTTTGTTTAACCTGTCACGGTTGTTAGCCCTGAGCTGAACCCCCAAACCTGGAGTACCGATGGGCCACTCTCAGTCTGACCTTCTGACCTGTTTGGCATGGGTGGCTCTACCAAGAGCCAAAGCGTGAAGTCCTGACAGCAGCCGAAGTAGCTCTCTGGGTAATTGGGGTACGCACAAGCCTCCGAAACAGGACAAGCTTATGGTCCTCTTGGAGGTTAACAGGTGTGAAGGTAGAAACATCTCCAAGGTTTGACCAGGTTTATTCAATAACACTGTGAGAGGCTGGAGAAGAAATTGTAGAAAACCTGGCTGAGATATTTGTATCAACATGAACCATAGGTGAGGCGTCCATAGATGGAGGGCAACGAACGTTGTGAATGTTAACGAGGGTGGCAAAAAAAAGCTTGTGAGTTATAGACTAGTGAAACACTCCAGTCCTGTGTGCAAGCCCACCCCAAAACCTCCTGTTCGTGTGGATGCCACATGATTCGTTCCCCTGTTACAAATCAGTACCACAAAATAACACACAGTACGCCGCATACAGTTAAACGATTTATTAATTTGACTAAAGGGTTAGTAAAGAAAAAGCAAAAAAAAGAAAAGGGCCCATTTTAATGAAACAGTCTAATGTGCACAAGTTGGAGCTTGTGGTTTCCCCTTCGCTGATTCTCCTTCGATTTCCCCGGGCTTCATCGGATCATGGCCCCACTCCGGGTTGAGTCCTACGACCTCTTTTCTCTGGCCTCTTCTCCCTTCATCTGCTGCCGAACAAAAGACCCAGCTCACACCGGCGTCAGTCACACAGCACGAAACCAGACTCCCTTCACTGGGAGGCTCACATTCCCAAGCACCCGTTAACCCAAACACTGCTTCTGCAAAAAGACCATTACATTAGCAATGAAACCTTTCCCAGGTTACACTCTTTCCCCCCCCCCCCCCCACCACCAAAATTAGTCATGTCCTCATGACACTGTGATAATTTGCCACCTGGTCATACAAATCACAAAGTCCAACCCAGGTGTAAATGGCAGTGACATAGCTCACCAAGGTGATAGGTGCCACACTCTGTTCCCCCAGTGCTACATAGGCCGGCCTATCTGGGGTCTCCTGATTCTTTGAGACCTCCTTACCCCATCATCTACTTCTTCAGGTTCAGACACTCCTTGGGATCCTTCTGGTCTACATGGCGAGGCCTCCCCCGGTCTATCATTCGTGCCCTCCTGCAATTCAGACCCCTCTGCCACTTCATCACCAAATTTTGTGGTTACTCTAGAGGAATATGTGGGATAACATATACATATATAGAACATAGAAATCTACAGGCCATTACAGGCCCTTCAGCCCACAATGTTGTGCCGACCATGTAACCTTCTCTAGAAACTGCCTAGAATTTCCCTACCGCATAGCCCTCTATTTTTCTAAGCTCTATGTACCTATCTAAATGGCTCTTAAAAGACCCTATTGTATCCGCCTCCACTACCGCCGCTGGCAGTGCATTCCACATACTCACCACTCTGTGTGGAAAAACTTACCCCGACATCTCCTCCGTACCTGTTTCCAAGCACCTTAAAACGATGCCTCCTCATGTTAGCCATTTTAGCCCTGGGAAAAAGCCTCTGGCTATCCACACGATCAATACCCCTCATCATCTTATACACCTTTGTCAGGTCACCTCTCATCCTCCATTGCTCCAAGAAGAAAAAGCCAAGTACACTCAACCTATTCTCGTAAGGTGCACCCTCCAATCCAAGGAACATCCTCGTAAATCTCCTCTGCACTCTCTCTATAGTATCCACATCCTTCCTGTAGTGAGGTGACCAGAACTGAGCACAGTACTCCAAGTGGGATCTAACCAGTGTCATATACAGCTGTAACATTACCTCTTGAACTCAGTCCTGCGGTTGATGAATGCCAAAGCACCATATCCTTTCTGAGCAACACTGATAGCCTGAGCAGCAGCTTTGAATGTCCTATGGACGTGGGCCCCAAGATCTCTCGGATCTTCCACACTGCCAAGAGTCTTACCATTAATAATATATTCTGTCTTCAAATTTGACCTACCAAAATGAGTCACTTCACACTTATCTGGGTTGAAGTCCATCTGCCGCTTCTCAGCCCAGTTCTGCATCCTATCGATGTCCTGTTGTAATCTCTGACAACCCTCCAGACTATCCACAACACCTCCAACCTTTGTGTCATCAGCAAACTTACTAACCCACCCTTCTACTTCTTCATCCAGGTCATTTATAAAAATCACAAAAGGGGGGGGGGGGGGGTCTCAGAACAGATGCCTGCAGAACATCACTGGTCACCAACCTCCAAGCAGAATTTGAACCATCTACTATCACCCTTTGCCTTCCCTGGGCAAGCCAATTCTGGATTCACAAAGCAATATCCCCCTTCGATCCCATGCCTCCTTACTTTCTGAAGGAGCCTTGCATGGGGAACCTTATCAAATGCCTTACTGAAATCCATATACACTATATCCACTACACTACCTTCATCAATGAGTTTTGTTACATCCTCAAATAATTCAATCAGGCTCGTAGGGCATGACCTGCCCTTGACAAAGCCATGCTGATTATCCCTAATTGGATTATGTCTCTCTAAATGCTCATAAATCTTGCCTCTCAGGATCTTCTCCAACAACCTGCCCACCACTGAAGTCAGACTCACTGGTCTATAATTTCATGGGTTATCAGCGCCCTTTCTTGACCAAGGGAACAACATTTGCCACCCTCCAATCCTCTGGCACTTCTCCCATCCCTATTGATGATGTAAAGATCATTGCCAGAGGCTCAGCAATTTCCTCCCTTGCTTCCCACAGTAGCGTGTGGTATATCTCATCTGGTCCCTGTGACATATCTAACTTAATACTTTTCAAAATCTGCAGCACATACTCTTTCTTAATGTTTATTTGCTCAAGCATTTCAGTCTGCTGTAAGTCATCCTCACAATTGCCAAGGTCTTTTTCTCTGGAGAACACTGAAGCAAAGTATTCATTAAGTATCTCCGTTACCTCCTCTGACTCCATGCACACATTTCCATTATAGCACACCTGATTGGCCCTATTTTCACACAGCTCATCCTCTTGCTCTTCACATACTTGTAGAATGCCTTGGGTTTTCCTTAATCCTGCTCACCAAGGCCTTCTCATGGCCCCTTCTGGCTCTCCTAATTTCATTCTTAAACTCTTTCCTGACAACCTTGTTATTTTCTAGAGCTCTAACAGTACCTAGTTTCTTGAGCCTTTCATAAGCTTTTCTTTCCTTCTTAACTAGATTTTTTATATCCCTTGTACACCATGATTCATTAACTCTACCATCCTTTCCCTGCCTCAATGGAACATACCTATGCAGAACTCCATGCAAATATTTGCTGAATATTTGTCACGCTTCTGCTGTGCTTTTCCCTGAGTACATCTGCTCCCAATTTATGCTCCCAAGTTCCTGCCTAATAGCATCATATTTCCCCCTATCCCAATTAATTGTTTTTCCAAATTGTCTGCTCCTATCCTTCTGCAGGGTTATGGTGAAGGAGACAGAGTTGTGGACACTACCACCAATATGCTCTCCCACTGAGAGATCTGATACCTGACCAGGTTCACTTTCCTATACCGGATCAAGAACAGCCTCTCCTCTAATTGTCTTGGAAACCTCCCTGAACACACCTAATGAACTCCGCCCCATCTAAACTGTATCTTGAAAGGCAGAGGTTGATGAGAGATAGTCAGCAAGAGCTTATGCATGGGAGATCATGTCTGAAGAATTTGATGAGGTGACCAAGAAAATTAGATGCACTTAATATGAACTTCACTATATTGTTCACTGAAAATGGAATCACAGGTAGACAGGATAGTAAAACAGCCTTCTGGAACAAAGGCATTCACAAGTCAGGGTGTTGAGTATAAAAGTTGGGAAGTCATAGTGTGGTTATGTAACACACCGATGAGGCCTGACATGGAATATTGTGTTCTTCCAGCTATAGGAAAGATATTATTAAACTGGAAAAAGTGCAGTAATGATTGGCAATGATATTGTCAGTACTTGAGAAACTTAGAGGTTGGACAGACTAGGACTTTATTCCTTAGTGTGTAGGAGACTGAGATGTGATCTTATAGAGGTGTAGAAAATCATAATGGCATAGATAGGATGAACATAAGACCATAAGACATAAGAGCGTAATTGGGCCATTTGGCCCATTGAGTCTGCTCCACCATTTAATCATGGCTGATCGTTTTTTCTCCTCCTCAACCCCATTTCCCTGACTTCTCCCCACAACCTTTGACGCCATGTCCAATCAAGAACCTATCAATCTCTGACTTAATTACACCCAACAACCTGGCCTCTACAGCTGCACATGGCAACAAATTTAACAGATTCCTCACACTCTGGTTAAAGACATTTCTCTGCATCTCTGTTTTGAGTGGACGCCCCTCTATCTTGAGTCTATGCCCTCTTGTCCTAGACTCTCCCACCATGGGAATCATCATTTCCACATCTACTCTGTCTAGGCCTTTCAACATTCAAAAGATTTCAATGAGATCAGCCCTCTTCCTTCTGAATCCCAGCGAATACAGCCCCAGAGCCATCAAATGTTCCTTGTATGATAACCCTTTCATTCCTGGAATCATCCTTGTGAACCTCCTCTGGGTCCTCTCCAAAGCCAGCACATCTTTTCTAAGATGAAGAGCACAAAACTGCTCACAATACTCAAGGTGAGGCCTCACCAGTGCCTTATAAAGCTTCAGCATCACATCCCTGCTCTTGTATTCTAGACCTCTTGAAATGAATGCTGACATTTCATTGCCTTCCTCATCACTGATTCAACGAACAAGTTGACTTTTAGGGTGTTCCGCACAAGGACTCCTAAATGCCTTTGTATCTCAGATTTTTGGATTTTCTCCCCATTTAGAAAATAGTCTGCACATTTATTTCTACTCCCAAAGTGCATGACCATGCATTTTCCAACATTGTATTTCATTTTCCACTTTCTTGCCCATTCTCCTAGTCTGTCTAAGCCCTTCTGAATCCGACCTGTTTCCTCAACACTACCTGCCCCTCCACCAGTCTTCGTATCATCTGCAAACTTGGTAGCAAAACCATCATTTAAATAATTTATATACAGCATAAAAAGAAGTGGTCCCAACACTGACCCCTGCGGAACACCACTAGTCACTGGCAGCCAACCAGACAAAGATTTTTTTTATTCCCACTCTTGGCTTTCTTCCAATCAGCCAATGCTCTAACCATCTTAGTAACTTTCCTGTAATACCACAGGCTCTAAACTTGGTCAGCTGGCTGGTGGTGTAGTGGCATCAGTGCTGGACTTTGGGGCAGAAGGTCCCAAGTTCGAATCCGTGCATCCATGCTGGGTATCGAGTGGGCAACTCAACCTCATAAAAAACTAATTGCCTGCTACAGAAACATCAACAACAAAAAAGTTGATGACCTATGATGACCTGTTTTGTCAGTTGAAAGGCAATTTCTCTCCTTTCTTTTTTCTTAACTTGGTAGGCAGCCTCAGGTGTCGCACCTTGTCACACCTTCTGAAAGTCCAAATATACAAAGTTCCCTTTATCTGTCCTACCTGTAATCTCCTCAAAGAATTCCAACAGGTTTGTCGGGCAGGATTTTCCCGTAAGGAAACCATGCTGACTTTGTTCTATCTTGTCCTGTGTCACAAGTACTCCATCACCTCATCCTCAACAATTGACTCCAACATTTTACTAACCACTGAGTAACTGGCCTATAATTTTCTTTCTGCTGCCTCCCTCCTTTCTTAAAGAGTGGAGTGACATTTGCAATTTTCCAGTCCTCTGGCACCATGCCAGAATCCAAATAAATTTGAAGATAATTTCTAATGCTGCCACAATCTCTAAACTACCTCTTTTATAACCATAGGGTGCAGTTCATCTGGTCTGGGTGACTTAATTACCTTTAAGTCTTTCAGCTTTTTGAGCACCTCTCTTGTAACAATAACTACAACTACTTCTCTTCCTTCACACACTATAACATCTGGTACACAGCTAGCATCTTCTACAGTGAAGACTGATGCAAAATATTCATTTAGTTCATTTGCTATCTCCTTGTCCCCCGTTATTATTTCTCCTACCTCATTTGCTAGTAGTCCTATATGCATTCTCATTTCTTTCATTTTTTGCATACTTGAAAAAGCTTTTACTGTCCACTTTGATATTATTTACTAACTTGCTTTCATATTTCATTTTTTTCTCTTCTTATGATTCTTTTAGTTGCATTCTGTAGGTTTTTAAAAACTTCCCAATTCTCTATCTTCCCACTAATTTTTGCCTTGTTGTATGCCCTCTCTTTTGTTTTTACATTAGCTTTGAATTCCCTTCTCAGCCACAGTTGTACTATTCTGCCATTTGAGTATTTCTTCACTTTTGGAATACACATGTCCTGCACCTTCCTCGTTTTTCCCAGAAACGCACGCTATTGCTGTTCTGTTGACATCCCTGTCAACAGTTCTTTGCAATTTACTTTGGCCAGTTCCCCTCTCATACCACTGTAATTTCCCTTACTCCACTGAAATACTGCTACGTCAGACTTTCTCTCTAACAAATTTCAAGTTGAACTCCATCATATTGTGATTACTGCTTCCTAAGGATCCTTTTCGCTTAAGCTCCCTAATTGCCTCCTAATTACATAACACTCAATCCAGTATAGCTGATCCCCTAGTAGGCTCAATATCAAACTGCTTTAAAAAGATATCTCTTACGTATTCAACAAACTCAATCTCTTGAGATCCTTTACCAACCTAATTTTCCCAATTGACCTGCATGTTAAGATCTCTTGTGACTATTGTAACATTGTCTTTTTGACACACCTTTTCTATTTCCTGTTGTAATCTGCGGTCCACATCCCAGCCACTGTTGGGAGGCCTATATATAATTGCCATCAACTGCCTTGCAGTTTCTTGACTCAACCCACAAGGATTCAACATCTACTGATCCTGTGTCACATCTTTCTACTGATTTGATGCCATTCCTTACCAGTAGAGCCATGTTTCACCCTTTGCCTACCTTTCTATCCCTCTGATACACTGTCCAACCTTGGATATTCAGCTCCCAATTACAACCATCCTTCAGCCACGGTTCAGTGATGACCACAACATCATACCTGTACTCAGTCTTTTCGTCAGTGTTTGAGAATCAAGAATTAGAGGGCTTAGTTTAAGATTTAAATGTTTAATGGGAACACGAAGGCAACCATTTTGCACAAAAGTTAGTATCTATTTGGAATGAACTGCCAAAGAAAAAGTTCAGCTAGGTACATTAGCAATAGTTGTATGGGTACATGGATTGGAAAAGTTTAGAAGGTTATGGGTAAATAGCACCTGGGTCATTTTGGTCAGCGTGGACCAGTTGTGTTGAAGGGCGTTTTCTATCCTGTATAACTCTATGACTCCATGAGTTCTGCTTTTGAATTTGCCTGAAATGTTGCCCCTTTAACTTCATCCATGTGAAGATACCAATTTTATGACTTCTACTATTATTTTCATCCTATGGGGAACAGAGTCATCAAAAAACTGAAGGAGAAATCCCCATATTGAAGAAAAAGAAGATTGGGTCCAGTGTGCACCTGCAGATGGATACGACCAGCAGCCTATCACAATAAGAAGAGTTTAAAGCCCCTAATCTTCTTATATTAATTCCAAACTCACAATTTCCTCTGACTTTCTGTCACTCTGAATCACCTTGGATAAGATGTGAAGCCATTGCTTCTGATTTTGTTTTCGACAGAGCCTGAAAATTGCTACCAGCTGCATCCACAGTGGCAGCCCTAATCTGCAAATCACCTTTGACCTCCAGCAAAGTAACATTGCCTGCACAGTGAAGATTGTTGGTGTCCATTAGCATTTTCTGCATTGATGGCATATAAATGAGGTCCTTTTAGACAATCTCGCCTCACCTTGACATTTATTTAAAGCCTCTGAAAACTTGACAATGTTAATATGACAGAAAAAAAACTCATCAAGCCTTTTCATGTCCTTGTTATTACTAAAAGTACTGCTTGCCAGACTGGGCCAGAGGGCCGCTTGAAGTTAATATAATGGACTCGTATAATTTATCATCACATGTGCATATTGTTCTCTGTCAGTGTTTTGTGATTTTTGTTATGTTTTGTACCTCCAGAAAATAATTGAAAGAAACTCCAAAGAGCCAGGGGATGTGTGTCTACTTAGATTCAATTTTTTAGTGAGGCGCTCAGACGTGACATAGTGGCATAATGAGATATGCTATTCTTACATATAACCCATAATGCTTTATGTAAACAACCAAGGAACGTTTAATCAACCTATATATGTACAGTATTACTGAAATATTAACTATATACACTTCTCCCTGCTTAGCTACAAACACCAACTCAATAAAGAATGCATCTCAATGCAAATATGTAACATATAGGTCTCTAGGCATCTCATATACACAGTATGCCAAAAATAAAACTATATTTTAAATTTTCCCATTCAAGCCTTAGGATTTAATCACTGTGGAGCATTTCTTACTCTTGAGTGATAACGTCTTTCCTGATAAATGGGTGGTGGTGGGGGGGGGGGGTCGGTCCTGTTGGCAGGTGAGACTTGTGGCTGTGAAACAGTCTCAGGTTCTGAGGCCTCCTCCGTGGTGGTTGTAGGAGTTGACTCTGGGACTGCAGGAAGTGGTTCTGACAGCTCTGAATACCTTTTGTCTGTAACAATTGGCTCTGCTCCCCTCAACTGATCGATATGTCGTCTCCAGATGACATCTGACACAAACTCCACTGTGTGGGAGAGTGGTCCAATTCTGTCCTTAATCTTTTCAAGCACCCACTTTTGATTTCCTCTGTAGTCGCTCACCAGAACTGCTTGTCTATGAGTGAAACATCAAACCTTCTTGTCTGAGGAGCTGTCAATTTGTCTCAGCTGTTTGTCCTGCATAGTCCTTTGAGGTCCTTTGAGGTCCTTTGGCTTTGAGGTGATCCATGTGCGAATGCAAGGGACGGCACAGTGAGTTGCTGGTTGTGGGTGTTCTGAATTACGACATGCAACGAGGAAGTTAACAAGCTTCTGATTCAGTGTCAACACAGTGTCTTTGGCTGACATTGCGTGTTAATGTGTTTTAATTCTGGACCAAACTTTCCGCCAAGCCATTTGTGGCTGGTTGGTACAGTTCAGATGTAGTATGTCTTATTCCATTCATTTTCAGAAATGACTGAAACTGTTCTGCAACAAACAGTGTTCCATTGTCACTGACTAAGTGTTCTGGAACACCAGTCCTTGAGGAGAGGCTTCTCAACACATCAGCAGTGTGTGAGGTTGTAGTGGAGGCTATTGGGAACAGTTCTGACTAGGTTGTAGCTGCATCCACTACTACTAAGAAATTTGTGCCCATGAATGGTCCAGCAAATTGCACATGAATCCTCTGCCAGGGCAAAGCAAGCCATTGACAGGGATGGAGAAGCACTGCTCTTGGCATCTTCTGGATATGTTGGCATCCCAAACAGTGCATGGCAAACTGTTTGATCATCATCATCAGACAAGGTGTTAAGCCAACACTTCCATTGTGACCATGCCAAGATGACAGACATGTAACTCCTCATTCAGTTGTCAGCTTGGATGGTATGACTCTCAAACCCTACATAAGGTAAGCTCTGTCAAGGACAAGTTCATCCAAGCACTGGTAATACTGGGGGAGCGGGAATTTCTGCTGCACATTCCAGCCATGCTGGGTAATAATGAGGAAACTGGAGTTTCTGCTGCATATCCCAACCATTTTGAGTTGCCATGTAGACCAAAGACAGTGTGGAGTCTTGTCTGGTTTCTCTTTGGATCATCTCTGCCGTAAGAGTGAGACTTGATTTACATTAGGGAGAATAGGTCAAGAGGAATGTCCTCTTCTGGTAAATTTTACAGGAATCTCCTTTTTCAAGAGTAAACAGGACAATCCATCAGCACTTCCATGATTAGTTATTCTTTTGAATTCAATCTTGTAATTGCATCCTCCATGAAGCAGAGCCCATCTCTGCATTTGTGCTGTCACTGTTAGTGGAATATCTGTCTGTGGATTAAAAATGGAAACTAGTGGTTGATGAGGGTAAACTGGCACCCATGCAAGTACCGGTTGAAACATTTTACCCCCAAAACCAGACTCAAGGCTTCTCCATCAATCAGTGTGTAACTTTTTCTCTGCAGCGGTAAGGGAATGAGATCTAAAGGCTATGGAGTGTTCACTTCCATCACTCGTAACATGTGACATAACTGCACCTATACCACAAGATGAGGCATGACAGGCAAGCTTCACTGAGTGATGTCGGTCATGCTATGTGAGCACAGTGTCTGACGTCACCAGTTCCTTTGCCTTTTTGAAGCCATTGTCTATTGCCATTTCTTCACAATCTGTAGCTATGAGTTCAAGGCGTGGAGCTCTGTACCTAGGTTTGGCAGGAATCTTTTATAGTAATTGATAAATCCTTAAAAAGAACTGCAACTGCGACACATCCTTTGGACCTGGGGCATCCATCACTACTTCAATTTTCTCAGCATACTTTTGTAATCCTTATGAGACAATAGTGTGACCACAGTAAGTGATGCTTGGTTCAAAGAATTCGCACTTGCTGCATTGAACTCTGAGCCCATAATCTTCTAATATTTTTAACACTGTCTTGAGATCTTAGGGATGTTCCTTGTCATTCTCATTGGTAAAAATGTTGCTATCCAGGTGCCCGGATACACTGAGTGCCCGGGCAGGCTTGCAGCACCCAATCCACAGGTTCCTGCCAGGATACAGATGCAGATACTCCACAAATAAACCTATTATAATGATAAAGCCCATCGTGAGTGTGTATGGTGAAAAGCACTTTATTATTATTGTCAACTGGTACTCACTGTTTATGAAATGCGGCTGCACGTGTCGCTTGTTAATTTCATCTGCTTTCTGCCTTTTTTTTTTAGCTTGGCCATCTCTTTTCCCTTCCGAAGAAAAATGTGCTGCTCTTCAACAGGTAGGTAGTCACCTCAAATTTGTTTTAAAATTTCCTCGTCACCATTATGTTATGCTTTGTAACTCCAGAAACTAATGGAAAGAAGCATGTTCTGGGAGATGTGTGTCTATCTAGTTTCTTATTTTACTGAGGTGCTCACATGTGACGTGGGGGTGTGATGACGTATGCCATTTGCATACTTTTACGTATAGCCAATGATGAATTATGTAATCAAACACTGAATGCCTAATCAAACACTGTATTTACAATTTTACTCAAAGATTATTGAAGTATTAAACATACTACAGTTCTGTGTGTAAATCTGTATCACTTTATCTATGTAGCACTTCAGGGAAAGTTGAAGTACTTTGAACAGTTGGTAATGGCACTTATCAGAAATTCTACCCTTGTCACACTGGACACTCACCAATATGCTTACTGTCAGAACTGCTTTATGACAGATGCCATAGCATCTGTCATTTACCTGGCCCTAGAAATAAGGACACTTTATATCAGATTATATCTGGATTTCAGTTCGGCATTCATCACTGTTTTTACACAGACTTTGGTGATCTAACTCCTACTCCTCGGTCTAAGGACACCACTGTGCAAGTGAGTGTTGGACTGCAAGCAACAGGCCTCAGATAGTCAGAATGTGCAACCACTCCTCAATCCTCATCATCCTCAACATGAGCACACAACCTTTGTGTTGACTGTGTGTTGAGCCCATTGCTGTACTTGCTGCTCACACATGACTGAACAGCCAAACAGCCAGGTAATCACTTTGCCCAGTTCACTGACGATACAATGGTGTTGGAGCTCATCACCAACAACGATGAGATAGCCTACAGAGAAGCCTGAGGCTTGGACCCAGGCAAATAATGTCTTCCTCAATGTCAGCAAGGTAAAGAAAATTGTTATCAACTTCAGGAGCACTCACACCACTCACGCAACTCTTTAAATTGGCAGCACAGTAGCGGAAACTGCAGGCAGTTTCACTCTTTTGGGAGTCCACATCTCACACAACCTCCCAGAGCCCCAGAACACATTATACACGGTCAGGAAAGATCACCAGTGTCTCTACTTTTTGAAGAGACTGAAAGGAGCTGAACTTCACATATCTATACTCACATCTTTCTACAGCTGCGTGTAGAAAGCATCCTAACAGGCTGCATCACTGTCTGACACGGAAGGTGGCCTGTGGCGGACAGGAAGGCTCTACAGTGAGTAGTCAAAACTGCCCAATGCAACACCAGTACCAACCTACCCACCATCAAGGACATATATATGGAAATGTGCAGGAAACAGGCCAGAAACATCATGAAAGATCCCACCCACTTTGCTCATGGACTACTTGTCCCACTACCATTAGGGAGGAGGCTGCGTAGCACCCACTCCAGGACCATCAGATTCAAAAACAATTACTTTCGCCAAAGCAGTAGGGCTGATCAACAGATCAACACCTCCACCCACAAACCCACCTCACCACAACCCCTCCACCACCACTTCTTTATCATTTCCTGTCGGTCACATTATGTATAGACACTCCTGCGCTTAACGTCACTTTACGGACATACAGTCGATCTATGATATCAGCTATCTTACAGATTTATGTATTTTTTAATTATTATTGTGTCTTTTTTCTTATTTTGTTCTTTTTTGTGCTGCATTGGATCCAGAGTAACAATTATTTCAATCTCCTTTACAATTCTGTAATGGAAAAACTTTAAACAACCTTGAATTTTGAATGTTTACTTCACTGGAGAAGAAGGAAGTCGGGAGATTTTTGACCTTAATTTAATTTATTTCTCCTCAGATTCTGTCAGACCTGCCAAATACATTTGCTGCTTTTATGTTTAGATAAGACTGAGATAGTAGATTACAAGAACACAAAGAAAAAACAAAAGCATGAGGAAGCCATCGGGGTCTTCATGCTTGCCCTGCAAGATGACCATTAAGATGATCACAGCACATCCGTGATAGTCTCAACTCCTCTAATGTTTCAGTTCTCTGTGATACCCAGTTTGTCAATTTTCCAAATATTTATCTATATCCATCTTAATTATATATGATGATTAGGCCTCCACCGTGCTTTGTGCAGAAGGATTCACTAGCTTCAGAGAAGGAATTTCTTCGCACTTCAGTTTTAATTGACTGATTTTACAACAGAGGAGAGGAAGAATTTCTTTAGGCAATCTGAAGAATTCATTGACAGCTGTGGAGGCCATGCCATCGGGTATATTAAAATTGGAGGTTGATAGGTTCTTGATTAGTAAGGGTGTCAAAGGTTATGGGAAGAAGGCAGGAGAATGGCATTGAGGGTGATGATAAATCAGTCATGATGGAATGGTGGAACAAACTTGATGGGCCAAATGGCCTAATTCTGCTGCTATGTTTTATGGTCTTATAGACTCGTGGTCCAAAAAAGGTATTTGAAATATAGAATATAGCTGGTGTATTTGAGTCTGATTAATAAACAACAACTTGGAATTAAGAAAATAGAGTTAGGGAAGCTGATCTTTAGTTGAGATTTTGGTAAACAAGGTGTGATGCTGTTGTATAAATGGCACCCTCGCACATGATTATGAATTCAAATCTATTAATCAGACTGAATGCTATCATGTTCTGAAAAGTGAAACCAACTGACAGGGTGACAACAAGGCTTCACTCCTAGATGAGCTCAATGCCTTTTATGCTGGCTTTGACCACACAAAAATGGAGGCACCTTCACTAACGCCCAGAGCCCCCAATGACCCTGTGATTTCACTCTTTGAACCTGGCATGAGAGAATCCTTCAGGAGGGCGAATCCACAGAAAGCATCCGGCCCAGACAAGGTACCTGGCCAAGTACTGAAGACCTGAGCTGACCAGCTGGTTGGAGTCTTCACTGAAATCTTTAATCTATTGCTTCAAGCGAACTTCAATTATACCAGTGTCCAAAAAGATCATGGTGATCTGCCTTAATGGTCATCGCCCAGTAGCAATTACATCCACTGTGATGAAGTGCTTAGAGATGCTGATGATGAAGCACATTAACTACTGCCAGAGGAACGTCTTGGATTCAATACAATTTTCTGACTGTTACAACAGCTCAACAATCAATGCATTTTATTGGCTCTTCACTCAAAGATGGAAGATCTGGACAATGAAGATGCATACATCTGTATTTTCTTCATTGACAACAGTTCAGCATTCAATAATACAATTCCCTCAAAAACTAATAATAAGCAAAACCTAAGCCTCAATATCTCCTTGTACAACTGGATCCTCAATTTCCTCACTTGCAGACCCCAGTCAGTTTGATCAGCAATGATATCCCCTCCACAAGCACAGGTGCACCACAAGGCTGTGTGCTTAGCCCCCTGCTCTACTCACTTTATACTTATGACTATGAGGCTAAGAACAGCTCTAATGCCATATTTAAGTTTGCTAGTGACACCACTGTCATTAGCCGAATCAAAGGAGGTGACAAATCAGCATATAGAAGAGAGATTGAAAATCTTCCTGAATGGTGCCACAACAACAATCTCTCACTCCGTGTCAACAAAACTAAAGAGATCATTATTGATTTCATGAGGAGAAAGCCAGTTGTCCATGAGCTAGTCCTCATCAGAAGATCAGAGGTGGAAAGAGTCGGCATTATTATTTCAGAGGAACTGCCCTGAGCCCGGCATGTACAAACAAAGCACAGCAGCCTTTGAAAGTACTGGATATAGTCCTGTCCATCATAGGTAAAGCCCACCCCACCACTGAGCATATCTACAAGGGGCCTTGTTGTAGAAAGCAGCATCCTTCCTCAAGCATCTCCACCACCCTGACTATGCTCTCTTCTCATGTCTGCCATCAGGAAGAAGGTACAGGAGACTCGAGACTCACAACACCAGTTTCAGGAACAATTACTATCCCTCAAACATCACAACTGGAGGGGATAACTTCACTCAGCTTTGCTCATCCCAATACAAGGTGTTCCCACAGCCTGTAGCTGTGACCCCTTGTCTGTGACTATTCCACTAATGAAAACATGTTAACATCTAGACTGTCAAGCCCCCTTGGTGTGTCTGAATATGGTCAACCCTCACTGTGCTGTGATATGGCGGGGTAGTGAGTAAGTTATGGAGGTTATAGCCAGATATCCGGACAACCAATTCGAAGGCTTGTGTCTGAATCTCATTATTACAACAGGAAATTAATGTAAGCTAGTTATATACAAACACAGGAAACTCAGCAACTTGACCCTGCTTTACCATTCATTGGATCATGGTTGATCCAATCCTCGCCTCAATGGGGCCTTCCCTCTCTCACATACTCCTCAACTTCCTTGCAGATCAAATGTCAGTCTTCACCTTGAACATATTCAATGATTTTGAATATATTCTGCCTACCTGTGACACGCAGCTTGGAATTCAATCAAGTGATCTTATGCTCTGCTGTGTCTGGAGAGCTGCCTCATGAGTAAGTCCAGAGACAGGGACCCAAAGAGAACGGAGAGCACGAGCTGGCTTGTGGAAAAGACTAGAGCCAGGGTGCGGGGTCAGAAACGACTCCACTTTGAAGCCTTGAGGAAGATTGAAGCATTAAGGTGATTGCGGAGGACCAGACGGTCAGTTGTTAGGTCAGCAACATTCTTGTTTGGATCTGGCATGGCAGTCGCTCTTCACGGAAGGACTGAGTTCGTGCGGCTGCTCTCCTTGAAAGCGGACAAGAAGATTGCTTTGATATTCTGAGGTTTATGCGATCATTGTGCTTTCTATTGTTCTCCTTCAGTTTTCGTGTTTTCTTTCTTGTTGCTGATTGATACTGGGCAATAAGTTATTTTTTATGTGAGAGTGAAATTTGGGATTTGGGGTCTGATGTTGGTGTTTTTTTTTCTGTGTGAGTGAATCTGCTAGGTTCGGGTTTTGGGATTTAATGTTATTTTTGCTGTTTTTTTCTGTGAGGGATGAGGCTGGAGGTTTGATATTATAATCACAGTTTTTTTCTGTGAGGGGCGGGCTGGGGGCTTAACAACATTGTTGCTTTTTTTTTACAAGGGAGAGGGTTGGGGGCTTATGGTTTATGTGGGTGTGGATGACCTGCGAGTTTATTTATGCGGGTGTAGTTCTGGAGTTTGTGAGTTTGGTTTCTGTTCCTTTTTCATGTCAGTGGGGAAGTGATGGCTTTTCAACAGCTCCCCTGGTTTTTCTGAATTTCACTGCTATCTGATGAATATCCAAGTTGTATTGTACATGCATGTTTTGACAATAAAATGAACCTTTGAAACTTTGGACCTTTGTGATAACATCACGAAAAGAGGAAAGCCTTTACCACTTGCTCATTGTGGCAGACTGCTACGCTAAAATCGGTTGTTAAATTTCTGTCATTGCAGCTCAGAAGTAGTTCACTGGCTCTGGAGAGATGGCAATGTTATGAAATGGATCGTGGAAGCCCAATTGGGATCTTTGGACTGAAAAATTCACTGCATTAGAGAAGAAGCTGCATGTAAGTCCATGTTTCACACGGTCACAGTTCAAAGTCAAGAAATATGCCAGGAAGGTTTAGTTAGATATTATTTCCAGTTGACGCTAATAGAAGAGGAAAATACATTTTTGCTTGTCCCTTGGACAGAGAGTGAGAGAGAAAAATGGAGACAAAGGGAATGCAGGTTAAGACCTTCTGTGACAAAGATAAAATCTTGTGCCTTGGTACATTGATCCCAGCCATTCAGTTGAGTTACTTCCAGTCTTGGCTGCTTGCCATCTGCAAGTAACTTTATGGGACGCTGTGCAAGAGCGGAAACTAGAGAAAGCACAATGAACTACACTTATAAAGCACCTTGCAAGTTATCGCAGAGTATTTTAGAAGCACAGCCACGCTGATAATATAGTAAGTGTAGAGTCAATGTGTGCATAGTAAGATCCTATAAGCAGCACGAGGGTTACAACTTCAGATTCAGATTCAGTTTATTGTCATTTAGAAACCACAAACCCAATGTAGTTAAAAAATGAGACAACGTTCCTCCAGAATGGTATCACAACAGCATATGACAAAACAGACTACACCAGAAAATCCACGTAACGTTTGGCAATCCCCAATCCAGAGTCCGGAGAGGCTGCTGCGTATTAATATCTCGCTACTGTCTTAGTGCGTTCCCCGGAAAGGAGCTCCAAGTCCACCAGACAAACAAGACCAAAAACTAAAGCTACAAGACCTGCACAAAGCCACATAGTTACAACATATAGTTACAACAGTGCAAACAATAGCATAATTGATTAAAAAAAACAGACCATGCGCACAGTAAAAATAGTCCAAAGATGTTAAAGGACCGTGAGTTCAAAAGAAATCACCACAAGTCCCCAGGGTCCCGACAGACTCGCCATCCCACACCGGCGGCAGAAGGGAATACCCCAGCTATGGACTTCCATGGCGCCACCCGACTCAGCCTCGCAGACACAGCACACAATGGAAGCTCCGTCGAAACCAGTCTCACAGACCCAGCACACACCGAAAGCGACCTGACCGCAGCGGACTCTGAGTCCGTTGAATCTCCAAGCCGATGACCATCCCCTCTGGCACAGCTTCTCCGAGCACCATCCTCTGCCGAGCGTATTAAGATAGCCCCGCCAACGGCCATCAGCAACGTGACCCTGAGGACTGGGGGCCTGTTCTTCCCAGCAGAGTCCCGGACCTCACAGCAGCAGCAGCAGCAACAAAGAAGGCCTTCCTGGAATTTCCTAATGTCCTCTGTGCTCCCACATCTGTTTTCAATCAATTATGATTGCGCACAGCACCCCACTTCACAAATAACAGATAATCAGCTTTGGAGTGGCCGCTGCAAGCTGCGTCGCGCTGCCATCTTGGAATTCTAACTTGACAACTGTTCTGCTGATCTTCACATTCAACATGGTAGTATAGTTATGTCCAGAGTTACGTCGATAAGGCAGCAACCCTGACAAATTCTCAGACATAATTGTCCTCAGTACCGTAGGCTAATGAGCCTGAGAGTGGGTTGAGCATCAGAACACCTCGTAATTAACATATTGTGGTTTCTGTACGTACAAAAAGGCTGGATGAACTCAGCAGGTTGGGCAGCATCCGTTGTCTGCTTCTTTCAACGGATGCTGCCCGACCTGCTGAGTTCATCCAGCTTTTTTGTACTTCTTGATTTGACCACAGCATCTGCAGTGTACTTTGTATTTACTATGTGGTTTTTGTAAATCTTTGATGTTGCAATTCTTTTTATTAGAGGCAATTGATTTATAACTAGCAGCGGCCGGGGC
Source organism: Hypanus sabinus (assembly GCF_030144855.1). NCBI lineage: Eukaryota > Metazoa > Chordata > Chondrichthyes > Myliobatiformes > Dasyatidae > Hypanus > Hypanus sabinus. Next base: position 19,047,537 of record NC_082717.1, on the reverse strand, counting down.
AAAAATGTACCTCAATTCATATGGCGGGGAGCATTCAGTCCTTAAACGTCCACTCCCATTCATACATTTAACACGTGGCAGGAACTTAACCACGTGCAAAATACAGGACAGAGCTCAGGTGTTTCTGTTACTGTTCCCTTCTACAATTCCACCTCTGTCTGAAGCACCAAAGGCTGACTCCATCTACAAAGCTGCATCTCACAGAGTATCCAAATTGCAGGAGTTTTGTTATGAGGTGAGGCAGGGACAGGTGGAGGACGAGGGAGGTAAGGGCATGGAAACCTCATCACCACCAGCACTTAAGTGCCATCAGAAGGAATGCTTGACAACACCTCCACGTTGATTTGGTATGTCATCTAAAAGTTGATGAACTTCTATAGATGCACAGTGGAGAGGTGGAGTATATCATAACTGGTTGGACCGTAGCCTGGTATGGAAGCACCAATGCCCATGAATGGAAAAGCTTACCAAAAGTGATGGACACAACTCAGTCAATCATAGGTAAAGCCATTCCTGACACTGAGCTGTCTAGAAGGAACGCTGCCACAAGTAAGTAACATCCATCATCAAGGACACCCACTATCCAGGCCATACTCTAAAGTTGCTGCTGCCATTGAGAAGGAAGTACAGCAAGCTTCTTCCACACCACCAGCTTCAGGAACAGTTATTCCCTTGTCAGGTTCCTGAACCAGCGCGGATAATCTCACTCACCGAAACACTGAACTAATTCCACAACCTATGAACTCACTTTCAAGGACTCTGCAAACCAAGTTCTCAGTATTATTTATTTACTTATTTATTTCTAATATTTATTTGCACAGTTTGTCTTCTTTGCACATGGGTTGATTGTCAGTCTTTATGTATAGTTTTTTACTGATTCTGTTGTATTTCTCAGTTCTACTGTGAATGCTGAAAGAAATTGAATCTCAGGATAATATATGGTGACATATACACACTTTGATAATAAATTTATTTTGAACTTTGAACCTGCAAGGTCTTCTCTGAGCCACACACCAACCAGAATTGGAAATGTATCATTGTTCCTTCATTATCAACGATCCCCACCACCCAGGTAATGTTCTCTTCTCATTGCTGCCATCAGGTAGAAGGTATATGAGCTTCAGGACTCACATCTCCAGGTTCAAGAAGAGTTACTACCCCTCAACCATCAGGCTCCTGAGTAAAAGGGATTAACTACATTCAACTTCACTTGCCCCATGATTGAAATGTTCCCACAACTAATGGTCTCACTTTTCAGGACTCTTTATCTCATGATCTCATTATATATTGCTATTTATTTATTTTGCATTTGCACAGTTTGTTGCCTTGTGCACTCTGGTTGATCTTTCATTGATCCTGTTGCTGGTCTATAGATTTGCTGAGTATACCTACAAGAAGCTGGATGGTGGCCGAGGATACTGAAATGAAGAGGTGCTGCTGCTGATTATTGCTTTAACTGCAGTTTGAATATCGGCCTCTCTTCCTCAGTCATTAATTCTCTGTATCAGAGGGATCATTTGAATCCAAGAAACAACTTTCTTATATCTTCTTCAGCTTCAAAGATGACTCACATCCAATTCTATTGGCTCTGGGGTGGCTGTTGAGGCCGATGAGGAGTCCACAGACACTGCCACAGGTAAAGCAGGTGACATCTGATGGGGTGGGCTAGCAGGTTTTGTGGGTAATGGTTTGCTCCTTCCACCATTTGCTGAGGCTCCATTGTTCTCAATGGATGGACATGAAGTGCATCTCAAGATCCTCCTTCTCCATGCAGACCAGTAATGAGCCTCAGAGTGCTACAAGTCTGAAGGGAGGTTATATTTTTCCAAGGCTTTGAGAACATCCTTGAATCTTGTCCTCTGCGCTCCAGGTAATCTCTTCCCATGAGAGAGTCTGCTTTGAGGAACATTTTTGGCCTGAGATGTCAGTCTTTATTCCCCACATAGATGTTACCTAATTTGCTGATTTCCTCCAGCATTTGGTGTGTAGCTCAAGTTTTCCAGCATCTGCAAAATCTCTTGTGTGTGTAGTGTTTGCTTTGGGGTTCTGGTGTCAGACTTATGAAGAGGGGAACTGGATGAATTTAACTAGAGCCTAGGTGCTGACAAAGTTAGTCTGGTGCTGTTGCTAACATCATTTTGCTTATCCTGACAGTGTGGTTGAAAGATAAAGTTGATCATACCTCTCTGATGATTCATAGGTAGTCTATTTCTCAGAAGCATATAGAGGGCAGATTGCTCAGTAGTGTATGAACTTCTTGCTGGGTTTTAGACCCTTGATCTTCAAATACATTTTCCCTTAAAAGACCAAAACCAAAGACCAAAAGACCAAAGACCAGGATCAATTCTGCTGCTGTATCGAAACAGGTTGTACATTCCCCCGTGAGTGCATGGCTTTCCTCTGGGATCTCCAGTCTTTTTCCACATGCCAAAGACGTACAGATTAGTATGTTATTTGGTCACATGGGTGCAGTGCAGGCTCATTGAGCTGGAAGGACTTGTTACCATGCTGATTGTGAAGGCTGGGAAGTGACTCCTGGGATATTGGAAGTGGACAATCCTATTCAGGGTCTCACTGTGAACCTTCATTGACATGGCAGAAGTTCATTGGGGACAGGTTGTAGGATATTGTTGTCTCATGTGGATTTTGAATAAAACCCATGCTCTGATCCATCTCAGTTGATAACTTGGATCACAACCTGCAAGCATATGTGTGTGCAAATGATATCTGTGTACCACAGTTTGAAATCCAGGATTGGACGGCAGTGGAGGTAATTTGTAACTTTGCCATACTCCAGTAGAGATGAGATGAAATACTGTCGCCAGGAAGACGTATTCCAGCACCAGGGACGTTTCAGAACTGGTTTATTCTTACTTCCAGCTGTGCCACCAAGCCTGGCGTTCGGAACTGTGGTCTTGGCTGCAGCAGTGATAGCCGGCAAGCCAGAATTACCAACGTCAGGCTGTAGTGTCTGAAAGGAGCAAAGGTTGACCAGGATACTGCCAGAATTAGACGGCACGTGCAGTAAGAAAGGTTGGACAAGCTTGGGTTGTTTACTCTAGAATGGCAGAGGCTGAAGAGAGATCTAATAGAGGCTTGTAAGATCACATGAGACATGGATACAGTAACATTTCCCCAAGCTTGAGATGTCTCATACCAGAAGGCATTCATTTAAGGTGGAAGGGCGTAATTTCAAAGGAGACATGAGTGGCAAGCTTTTAACACAGAGTGGTGGTTGCCTGGACTGTACTGCCTGGGGTGCTGGTAGAGCCAGAAAACTTAGAAGCTTTTAAGAGGTGTTTGAATAGGCACTGGAATGTGAGGAAAATGTAAGGATATGGACATAGTGCAGGCAGAAAAGATTAGTTTAGTTGACCATTTGATTACTATTGTAATTAATTCAGCACAACATTGTAGGCCGAAGGACCTGTTCCTCTGCTGTACTGTTCTAGGTTCTGTGTTGTTCAGATACAGTCGGTTGGAGGCAGAGCCTTACTGAAGAGGCCTGATGACTGAGGAAGGACTGGTCTGTTGAAATGTTATTTTCTTTCAAGAGAGTTTTTAATTTCACGAATGAGCCTTTGTGAGCTCTACTTGCTGAGCCCATTCATGCCCCACTTCAGAAGACTCGCCACCAAACAATGTTGCATCTTGGATTATTCACACTTAACTCTGGGGTGAAAAATGGTGGGAAATATGCTCTTGGTTGGCCTTGCATGGTCATGCAGCGGAGATGCACCCCAATCTGTGGTGTAGCTGTACAGATTTAAAATTATCTGAAATTCCACCTCTTTGTTCATGTCCTAGAGTCCATTGTTAGGTTGGATGAAAAGTGAGGATGCAATCAGTGTCCTAGCCAATTTCACTTCCTGAACCATGGAGGCATAATTATCTGATCATTTATCTTAATTCTGCCTGAGGAGTGTTGTGTGAAATCACTGTTCCCTGGCCTGCCACATACACTGCATTGCAAAGGAACTCCATTGACTGTGAAATCAAGTCAAGTCAAGTCAAATCAAGTCAACTTTTGTTGTCATTTCAACCATAACTGCTGGTACAGTGGATAGTAAAAATGAAACACTGTTTTTCAGGACCGTGGTTTACATGACACAGTACAAAAAACTAGACTGAACAACGTAATAAAAAAACAACACAGAGAAAGCTACACTAGACTACAGACCTACACTGGACTGCATAAAGTGCACAAAAACAGTGGAGACATTACAATAAATAATTAACAGGACAGTGGGGCAAGGTGTCAGTCAAAGCTTTGGGTATTGAGGAGTCTGATAGCTTGGGGGAAGAAACTGTTATATAGTCTGGTCATAAGAGCCCGAATGCTTCGGAGCCTTCTCCCAGACGGCAAGAGGGAGAAGAGATTGTATGAGGGGTGAAATGTGGTAGGATGCACCGAGGATGTGAACAAAACACAACCTCTTTCTCCAGCTCCGTGTCTCTTTGGTGCGTGTGACTTTGCCACAGACCTGTACATCCATGGGCCACATCGCTACCAGTCCTGCTCAGAGGCCGGCCCAAAACAGTTGCAAAATGGGTGACCCTTCCTGAATCTTTCACTGTAATGGCGCCATGCCTGGCTCCCCACAGTTATGTCAGTCGAACGTTCTGCCGTTGAGACCTGACAGTGACAGGGAAGTGGTGATACCCATACACAGCTCAGTAGTGCATGGCCTGAAAGGGAACTTGGAGCCGTCAGTGTTGCCATTTGCCTGCTCCCCTGTGGTGGAGGTTTAGCTTCTGAAGATGATAGACTACCACACAAACCGCACCATTTCAGACATTTACTCTTTTAGACAGTTTGTGGATCCAGTTTACGATCCAGACTCTCAGCCTCATTGAAAGCTTCCTGCCACAGTCTATTTTACTTGGCACATCAATCGCTGACTTCCAGGTCATTTCTTCATTGATTTCTTTTACCTCCCAGTTATCTTGCCGAACGCACCGATTACAAAATGCACCATTGATTTAAAGAAGAATCTTCTCATTTTTACATCCATGTTTAAATGTCAACATGTTTCCCAAAGTTTTTCATGCTTTGGTATGTCATCAAAAACTCTCATAAATTTCTACAGACGTACAGAGAGGAGAATACTAACTGGTGCATCAGCGTTTGGAATGGAAGATCCAATCACTTTGGGTTGGATTGTAAACTCAGCCAGCTCCATCATGGACATTAGCTCCCCACATTCAGGGACACATTCAAAAAGTGATGCCTCAAAAAGGCGGCATCCATCATTAAGCACTCCATCGCCCAGGACATGCCCTGTTCTCGTTACCTGGAGATGCATACTGAGTGTTTTAGCAACAGCTTCTTCCCTTTTGCCATCAGATTTTTGAGTGATCCATGAACCCGTGCACAATTTTTGCCATTTTTATTTATTTTTTTCACTTATTTTTTGTGCATTACTTCTGCCACAAAACAACTAATTTCACCGAATATATCAGAGATAAAGTTTCTGATTCAATGCGTTACTCTCAGAGCATATACGCTCCAGTGTACATGAGGAAATCCCGCGATCACTTGGGTTTCCTCCAGGTACTCCAGTTTACTCTCGTGGTCCAGAGGCTTACAAGCAAATAGAGCTGATTGGTCACTTGGGTGTAATTGGAGGGCATTGGCTCTTTGGACCACAAGGATCTGTTACTCAGAATTAAACATAAAGTTTTTTTTAGAAATTGCAAATATCAGGAGCTATATATGTTGTGGGACTGGTGCAGACTGGTGAAAGAGTTAGTATTGAAGGGAGTTAGGATTGTGGAAGGGAGATTACTGAGTGACTACTCTGCATTGGCAGTGCTGCACCGTTGGACGCACCATGCCATGTGAATACTGGAGTGCCTGTCCTGCAGGACTGTACTGGGTGAGTGGCGTGTTGCTGGAGTGTTGGTACTGAGGGAGGGTCGTGCTACTGGAGACCGGACACTGTGGAACCACTATGCAAACAAAGGATCAGCACTGAATGAGTGCCGCTGTCTTGGCAGATTAATACTGAGGGAGAGCTCTACTGTAGGAGGCTAAGTACCGAGGGGCCGTAGCGAGCTGGTGTGTGTGTCCCAGCAGCATCTAACTCAGTGACAGAATGTGTGTGTGTGTGTGTGTGTGTGTGTGTGTGTGTGTCTGTGTGTTTCTGTATCTGTATCTGTATTAAGGAGAATGTGGAGAAAACAGATTATGGAATAATGAAGGAGAGAATGGGATTACTCTGTGAACTGGCATTGACTGATAGGGCAGAATGTCCTCCTTCTATGAAACTATTACATATGAATAGAACTTCAAATGTTAGTTTTGATTTTCACTCTGCACAGATACTGCCTGAACTACTGGAGTTTTCCAACATTTCCTGATGCACTCCTTGCCATTTCCCTCCTCCACATGTACCCGGCTGCCCGCATCATTTACCCATCACACTTCAGTGTCGCTTTTCTCCATTCCTCATATTGCTACCGTGTTCCCTGGGAAGAATATCACTGAGGGCACTGTAGTTGCAAGGGGTAGTGTCGCAGACAACTTTATCACAACCAGTCTTGGTTTTGATTTTTTCTATTAACTATGTTTACTTTACACTGTATTTGAGCGAGTGCCCAGGTTTTAGTGATATTACTGGTGGTTAGATGGGGGCGGGCACCAAAAAGAATTTGATCTGCACTTTATTTATTTAGAGATTTGCAGCACAATAGGTCTTTCCAGCCCTTCCAGCCCTTCAAGTTGTGCTGTCAGCAACCCACCTATTTAACCCTGGCTTAGTCACGGGGCAATTTACAGTGAAAATTAACCTACTGAGCAGTGTGTCTTTGGACTGTGGGAGGAAACCCACACAGTCACAGAACTCAGCAGGTCAGGAGGCATCAATAGAAATGAATAAACAGTCGACATTTCAGGCCAAAGCCCCTCTTCAGGACTGGAAGGGGCTGGGGAAGGTGCCCTAATAAAAAGGTTGGGGAGGTGAAGGAGGACGAGTTAGAAGGTGATAGATGAAGTCAAGTGGGTAGGAAAGATAAAGGGCTGGACAGGAAGGAATCTGATAGGAGGTGAGAGTGGACCACAGGAGAAAAGGAAGAAGGAGTGGAACCAGGAGGAGGTGATAAGCAGGTGAAAGGGGGTAAGAGGCCAGAATGGTGAATAGAAGAAGGGGGGGGGAGGGAATTGATCTTTACCAGAAAAAGAAATCGATATACATGCCATCGGGTTGGAGGCTACCCAGATGGAATATAAGGTTTTGTTCCTCCACCCTGAGGGTGGCCTCACTGTGGCACAAGAGAGGGCCGTGGACCGACAAGAATGGGAGTTGGAGTTAAAATGTTCGGCGGTGGGGAAGTTCCACGTTTGGCAGATTAACCGGTGGTGTTTGATGGAGCAGTCCCCCTATTTATGACAGGTTATCCCTGGATTGTGTTGGTTGTTAGCACAAACAACCCATTTCACTGTGTGTTTCAGTATATATCTGATAAATGAATAAACCTCTATCCGAATGATAACAGAAGCATGGATTAAGGTAATAAGGAGAAAAATTAGAGGGAAGCTGGGGAAGATATTTTCCTTCCAGTGAGCAATGGTAGTATCCTAAAGAGTGGTGGAAAAAAATACCAGTTACTGGGTTCTCATTGAACTCTTGATGAACCATCAAGGAGAAGGCCGTGAATTCATTTCCAACATCACTGATAGCATCATGAGCCTGATGGGCAGAGTGGTCTCTTTCTGTACATTTTAATTATTGTCTGATTTTACAGTATAGCTCCAGTATCATAGCATTTCTGGACTAGAGTGAACTAACAATGCAGAGCTACATTGTAAATGGGAAGCATTAAATGTTTCCTCTCGACAGATTTTTCTGAGTATTGCCAGCGCTTTCTTTTTTTAATTTTAGATTTCCAGCTTTTGGACTTCCATTTACATCACAGTTGCACTGACAATGACAGAACAGTCATCTCTAATTCCTGCCTTTTCTCTATAACTATAATTTTCTTGTTCTTAAATACCCGTCCAACTCACTTTTTAAAACTATTTCTGGAATCAGTTTCTAGTTCCTTCACAGTTTGCGTATTCCTGGCCCTAACAATATCCTGAGCCACATTTATGTTCCTCATTTTTCCTTCCAGATATTTTGCCAGTAATTTTTTGAATTAATGTTTAACACGCTCAGGAGAAGTGTGTTTCTCCCTCACATGGAGAGATGATAACATTGGTTTTCAGTTCAGGACCAGCAGCTGGGATTCTGGGCTGTTGATAGTGACTGGAAATTTAAATACAAGTAGATAAGTAAATCTGTAATTAAAACATGCTAATCTCCAACATGAATATGAAACCAAAGGATGTTATAAACACCCATCAGGTTCACATATCTTTCAGGGAAAGGATGTTTCTCCTAACTGACCTGGCCTTATGTGTGACACTTGATTGCCTTCTCAATACATGGTAATCAGGATGGCCGAACCTATTCCAATAGATTTTATATTTTAAGAATTCTATGGATTGCCTGCAGTATCTGCAGCTCATTAATGAATAAATAACAAAATATTCCTAGTGGTGAAAACCTTTCGAATGAAATAGAAGCAGAGGCAAAAGAAGATCTTTTGCTACCTCAACCGCTGGTCTCCATTCAATAAGATTGTGGCTGAACATTTATTTCAGCAACACCTTCCTACATGAACCCATATCCCTTGATCCCCTAAATAATCTAATACCTATTAGTCTTTACCTTGCTCCAGGAGCAAGGCTCTGCATTCTTCTTAGCTCAGAATCCCAAAGATTTAAAGACTCTATAGCTGAATAAACATTTTCACAGCCCAGTCCTGAATAATCAATACCTTATTTTGAGGCTGTGAGCTCTGTTTCTAGACACCCCGGCATGGGGAAATATCATCCCTGACTTCACCTACTCAGACCTTTTAAGAATTTTTATCAGATTTAAAAAAAATAGGAGCATGTTAGTTCCTTTCAATCTGCCCCATCATTCAATATCATCGTGGCTAAACTATGTTGGCTTCAACAAGATCATGTCTTATTCTACCAAAATCAACAGATGCCCAGTCTGTCTAATCTCTCCTTATACAGTCATAATAGGCCCATGAGACATGGTAGCAGAATTGGGCCATTTGGCCCATCAAGTCTGCTACACCATTCATGGCTGATTTATTAATTCTCTCAACCCCATTTTTCTGTCTTTTCTTGGTTACCTTTGATGCCCTTACTAATGAAGAACCTATTAAATACTAGAGCTAAATACCAAAGGTGAGGTGAGAGTGATAGCCCGCAGCTTCAAGGCAGCATTTGACTGAGTATGGCATCAAGGAGCTCTGGCTAAAATGGAGTCAGTGGGATTAGGGGTAAACCCACCGCTGGTTGGAATCATACCTGACACAAAGAAAGATGGTTATGGTGGTTGGCGGTCTATCATCTCATCCTCAGGACAACACTGCAGGAGTTCCGCAGGGAAGTGTCCTAGGACCAACCACCTTCAGCTGCTTCATCAATGACCTTCCTTCCCTCATAAGGTCAGAAGTGGGGATGTTCACAGATGACCATACAATGTTCTGCTCCATGTGTGATTCCTCAGATAGTGAAGCAGTTCATACCCAAATGCAACAGGACCTGGACCATATCCAGGCAGGGGCTGACAAGTGGCAAGTAATGTTCAGGCTACGCGAGTGCCAGGCAGTGACTATCTCCAACAAGAGAGGCTCCAACCATCGTCCCTTGACACTCAGTGGCATCACCATCATTGAATCCCCTGCTATCACCATCCCGTGGGTTACCATTGACAGGAAACTGAACTGGTCTGGCCATACAAGCACCGTGGCTACCAGAGCAGGTCAAAGGCAAGGAATCCTGTGGTGTGTAACTCACCTCCTGACTCCCCAAAGCCTGCCCACCATCTACATCTCAGGTCAGGAGTGTAATGGAATACTCGCCACTCGCCTGGATGAGTGCAGCTCCATCAACACTCAAGAAGCTTGACACCATCCAGTACAAGGCAGCCCACTTGATTGGTACCACTTCCACTAGTCTCCAATCCCTCCATCATTGACAAACAGTTGCAGCAGTGTGTACTATGTACAAGATACACAGCAACAACATACCAAAGTTCCGAAGGCAGCACCTTGCAGACTCATGGTCACCACCATCTAGATGGACAAGAACAGCAGATACTTGGGAAGACCACCACTTGGAAATCCCCCTCCAAGTCACTCGCCATCCTGACTTGGAAACATATCACCGTACCTTCATTGTCGCTGGGTCAAAATCATGGAGTTCCCTCCCTAACAGCACTGTGGGTGTTCCTACACCTCAGGGACTGCAGCAGTTCAAGAAGGCAGCTCATCACCAGCTTCTCTTTCTTTCTTTCTTTCTTTCTTTCTTTCTAAATCTTTTTATTACTATTAGTAATATGGACAGAATACAAATGATATATTGATAAAGAAATTACCAACATACAAATTCCATTACACATAAAAAAGACATACATAATAGTTACAATATAAATGAGTTTACCAAGACATAAGCCATAAAATATATGTATGAACATGGTAAATCTAAATATTTCATAATATATGATATAAAGAAAACAGAAAAAAGAAAGAAATGAAAATAATAAATAAATAAATAAATAAATATATAATGCAAAACTAGCTAATCTACTAATCTAATAACTTCACCAGCTTCTCAAGGGCAACTAGGGATGGGCAACAAAATGCTGGCTTAGCTGGTGATGTCCACATCCTGTAAATACATAGTTTTTAAAAAACTTCCACTTTAAATATACCTAGTGACTTGGTCTTCACAGCCAACTGAGGCAATGAATTCCATATTCACCGCACTCTGTGTAAAGAAATCTCTCCTCATCTCTGTTCTAAAGGGACATCCTTGTATTCTGAGGCAGAACCTACTGGTCCTAGACTCTCCCACTGTAGGAAATACCCTCTCCATGTCCAGTCCATCTAGGATGTTCAATATTCAATAGGTTTCAATGAGCCAAATTTTGACCAATTAAAGTGTAAAGCCAGATTGAAAATGTCAGAGCGTTGGGGACAGAGGCAAGGGATTGTCTCGTGTTCAGCTTGCTGCTCAGCGAGTTTTACCTGTCTTTGTGCTGAACTAGGGCTGTAGCCTGCAACTAACTCCTGGACTGTCTGTGACTGGCTTCCTGGCTGTAAACTCACTTTGGTGAACTTTAGCTTGGAATGTTATTTTGCTTACTTTTTATTGTGTACATAATTTGTTCTTTTTTTTTTGCACATTTGGTGTTTGATAGACTTCTTTTTTAGCAGCTTCTATGGGTTTCTTTGTTTTGTGGCTGCCTGAAAGGAAGTGAATCACAAGGTTCTAGGACATATGCTTTGGTAATAATTGTAGTGTGAATTTGAGGTTAATGGTGAAGCCGGGTGAGGGGAAAGGTGGATAGGTGAAGAAGGATGATGAAGTGAAAATCTGGGAGGTGACAGGTGGAAAGGGTAAATAGCTGAAAAAGAAGGAACCTAATGGGAGAGGAAAATGGTCCATGGAAGAAAGTAAAGAAGGAGGGGCTCCAGAGGAAGGTGATGGTCAGTTGAAGAGAAAAGAAGTGGTAAGAGGGGAGCCAGAATGTGGAAAGGAAAAAGACAGCAGGGAATAGGAGGGGACAACTTTACCAGAAGTTAGAGAAATCCAAATTTATGCCATCAGGTTGAAAGCTAATCAGATGGGATATGAGATGCTTCTCTTCCAACCTGAGAATGGCCTGATCATGGCAGTAGAGGAGGCCATGGTTGGAATGGGAATGAGAAGTAGAATTAAGATGGATGATCACCAGGAAATACTGTCTGTTGCAGAAAGAACGAAGGTGCTTGACAAAGAAGTCCTCTAATCTACTTTGGGTCTCACCAGTGTAGAGGAAGCTGCAATGGGAGCACTGGAAACAGTAGGTGACCCTGACAGGCTTGCAGATGAAGGGTTACCACACTGAGAAGGACTGTTTGGAGTCTTGCTTGGTGCTGAGGGAAGAGGTGAGGGGACAGATGTAGTATTTGTACCACCTGCAAGGATAAGTGCCAGGAGGATGACCAGTAGGGAGGAACTAATGGACAAGGGAGTCACAGAGAGAGTCATCCCTGCAGAAAGTGGAGAGTTGGTGGGGTGTGGAGGGAAGGAAAAGACATGTTTGGTGGTATGATCCTGTTGAAAATGGAAGAAGTTATGAAGAAGACCTCTTATGGCAGCTGGTTGTAGAGTCTTGTGCAGTAGTAGATGAGGACATTTGCAAATCTATCCCTATTATGGTGGTGGGAAGATGGGGTGAGGACAGATGTCTGGGCAATGGAGAAGATGTGGTTGAGGGCAGCATCAATGCTACAGGAAGAGACACCCTATTCTTTGAAGGAGGAGGACATCACACATGAACTGCAATGGAAAGTCTCATCCTGAGAACAGTTGCTGCAGATCATGGAGGAACTGAGAAAAGGGAATAGCAATTTTAGAAGAGACGGGGTGGGAAGAGGTATAGTTCAGATGGCTGTGAGAGTCTGTTGGTTTATAAAAGGTATCAGTAGATGGTCTGTCTTCAGAGATGGAGGCAAAGAGATCGAGAAAGGGGAGAGAAGTATCAGAGATTGACCAAGTGTATTTGAGGACAGGGTTTCCAACACCTGCAAAATCTCTTGTGTTTTTGAAGAGATTGGTATTATGAATTTTGCTTTTAGATCTACTTAGTGGATTTTGTACTTTGAATAAGAGCTTCATTGACACATTGATACACTGTATACTTCTGTCTTTGGAAAAACCTCCAATTTGCTGTCAACTCCATGATGTTTTTCCATTCAGTTGGTATTTGAATTGAATTAACTTTGACGTGCATATGTTGTAATGATCTACATCAGACTATTCCAGCATTAAAACAACTGCCAATACAACAACAGGTAAGAATCAAACATTGTGCTGAATAAGAACACTGAATGTGAGAGTGGGTCTGGTTTAGTAGGTGCCGGGGTGAACCTGGTATTCAGTGCTTGGAAGGTGATGTCGGAGGAATGAAGAGAAGTAGGATTGCAACAGATCTAATGAGGTTAAGCACTCACCTGAGGGAGAGGTGAGTCTATAAAGAAAAGGTTGATATCTCAAGGCCATATGGGTACAGATTGCCAGCACAGGTTTGATGGGGAAGAGCCAGAGGGGAGAGAGAGAAAGAGGAAATGGGGTAGAGGTCACTGCACCATGGGCCAGCAAGCATCAGTGTAACTTGAAATCGGGCAGATGGCAGGAGGTGGCTCTAAGTTGGGGTCAAAGTGCAAGCTATAGTTTATCATTGCAAGCTGGTTGGTATTGTCAGCAACAATAAGTGGTCCACTGGTCAGCCCTTTGGAGAATTCTTCTAATGAGTTTTGTGCTTAGGCTGTTAAATGCTTTGAGATTGACCAAAAGACTTAACTAAATTAGAGAGAGCCCAAAATCAATCTGAAGATATAATCTATCCTTAGACATGCAATTCAAGTTATCTTTTTACTTCATTAGTCAGCAGGCAGCTGCTCCCATCTGGCACGAATTTTCCGATTATAGAACTAAAATGACTATTATGTACTCTTCTTTAAATTGGGTTTGTATTTCTTTGATCCTCTATACGTATCTATACCACTTGTTTAACCCACCAAATATTGGAATATTTTTGTACTATGCAGAAAACATAAGATTCCCTTCAAGAATCCACTAAATAATAATTAGATTTCTGTTCATTAGAGTTCAGAGGAATGAGGAATGATTTCATTGAAGCTTTTTAAGTAGAAAAGGGGAAGTATTTTCCCTGGCTAAGGAATTAGGGAACGCAGTTGAGACTAAGTTGGCATCTTAGATTGCATCTTAGGCATCCAATTCCAGTATTTGGTAGGCATGTAGGAGTTGAGGCAAGGAGAAACGTCTTCAGTCAGATGATGGTGAGAACTTGGCATTCTCTCTGTGAAGGAACTGTGGAGGTTCAGTCACTGACTGCTCTCAAAATAAAGATGCACAGATTTCTCAATAGTAATGAAATCAAGTTATAAGGAATAGGGCAGCAGAATGGAGCTGATAGCCAAGCTCAATGGATCAAGTGGCCAACTCCAGCTCCTTTTATTCTTAATGATACTGTTACAGCTTCTGACCACGTGATTCTCCTGCATGTTTTCAGGTTTGTTAACAACAATGAAGGAGTCTATCGAGTCCATGCTAACACACACGGCAGCCCCATTTCCTTGTAATCTATGCTTTCATGTGTGCCCCTTTAAACTGATCTTGTATCTTTTTAATTTTCTATACCCACCTCTACCACTTGCTTAACCCATCAAATACTGGAATCTTTTTTTGTACTACGGAAAATAGATAAGAAACCCTTCCAAGAAACCTAATTTTCCATTTGCCGCCTACACTGGAGATCACTGATGGCAGCCAGTTAACCTACCAACCGGCATATCTTTGGGGATGAAGAGGAAATGGAAGCAGCGGGTAGCTGAGAACAGGTGCAGACTCCACACAGACAGTGCCAGAAGTCAGAACTGAACCCACTCTCTGCAACACCACTAATCAGCCCAGATCCTTTTCATTTTTAGAATCTTTTTATTGGGACATAATCTTCTACAGCTATAAAATAATACAAAACTTCAGCGAATTAATATGTATACAATTAATAAAGCTGAAGAAAAAAAAGCTGATCGTAATATATGAAAATGAAAAAAAAATTATATATATAAGGAAAAGAAGGGGGAAAAAAGAGCCCCATCTAACTAAGAAAAAAACCCCACTAACTACAAAAAAAGGGGGAAAAACCCATTAGTAATCAACCCCCAGAGCAATCCGTCTTACCATTATCTATATATCTAAAGAAAAAGAGTCATCAACCGCCAATTTGTGTTTATATAGAATAAAATTGGAAGGGAATCATATAAAATAATTCAAATTAAATGATATTATTTAGCAAAAGAGCCCCATCTTCTCTCAAAATCGAATTGGGGATCAAAAGTTCTACTTCTAATTTTTTTCCAAACTGAGATATAACACTACTTGAGAAAACCAGTCAATTAATATAGGGACAGACGTATCTTTCCATTTTAATAAAATAGCCCTTCTTGCCTATAATGTAACAAGTGCAATTACACGTTGATCTGAAGATGAAATACCCTGAATATGATGCGGAACTATTTCAAATAAAACAGTCAATCTATTAGGTTGTAAATTAGTTTTCAGAGCTTTTGAAATTGTGGAAAATAAAGATTTCCAAAACGATTTTTATGAAGAACATGACCAGAACATATGTGACAAAGTAGCTACTTTAGTTTTACACCTATCGCAGTAGTTGTCTATACTAGGAAATATTTTAGATAGTCTCTCCTTTGTTAAACAATAACGGGGAACAACTTTAAACTGAATTAAACAGTGATTGGCACATATAGAAGAAGAATTTACCTTTTTCAAAACTCGCAAACAATCTTCATTAACAAAGGTCATATTAAGTTCCCTCTCCCAATCTTGTTTAATCTTTAGTGAGAGGTTCTCTTTTTGTAATAAAAATAAATTATAAATTCTACTAATGGAACTCTCACTAAAGGATTCAACTTCAAAATGGCATCCAACAAATCGGATTCTTGCAAATATGGAAACTTAGAAAACTCAGCCCAGTTCCTGAGACACTTGTACACACCATCTTCCCTGTTGATCTCTGGACCATGAAACTTGTGGAGAAGATTCGCCACACAGAGGCTGATAAATATTTGGAAGAACTCAATGGAGGTAGACACTATCACAATATTTAATATAATTTTGAAAGGTACTTGCATATGCAACAACCTTGCACTCAATGTCAGTAAGACCAAGGAACTGATTGTAGATTTCAGAAAGGATTAGATGAGGGAACACAGACCAGTCCTCATAAAAAGACCTGGAGTGGAAAGAGTGAACAATTTCAAGTTCCTGGGTGTCAATATCTCTGAGAATCTAGCCTGGGCCCAACAAATCAATGCAGCTACAAAGAAGGTACAACAGTGGTTATATTTCATTAGGTGTTTGAGGAGATTTGGTATGCCACCAAAGACACTTGCAAATTTCTACAGATGTACCATGGAGAACATTCTGACTGGCTACATCACCATCTGGTATGGGGGATTGGGGGGCTACTGCACAGGATTGAAATAATGTACAAAAAGCTGTGACCTTAGTCAGCTCCAACATGAGCTCTAGTCTGTATAGTATCCAGGGCATCTTCAAGGAGTGATGACTTAAAAAAGCTAAATCCATCATTAAGGATCCCCATCATTCAGGCATGCCTTGTTTTCATTGCTACCATCAGGAAGGAGATACAGACTCAACAACTCAGGAACAGCTACTGCCATTCGATTTCTGAATGGACATTGCACTCAAGAAAACTCCCTCAGTACTCTTTTATTTTTACTTTTATCTAATTTAACTGTTAAATATGTATATACTTACTGTAACTCACATTTTTTTTCTTTTATTATGTACTGCATTGGACTACTGCAGCAAAGACAACAAAACTCAGTAATTCAGTAATATTAAATCTGATTCTGAGTAGAAGGGACACAGGCCTAATGTGACAAATGAGTTTAGTGTAGAATGGTACCCTGGTCAGCACTGACAAGGGTCTGTTCCTGTACTGTACACTTCTGTGATTCTCTGTGATGTTGAGAGCTGCAATCTTTGTGTTCAGGTGGTGCAACCTATTCCAGTATGCAGCCAGAAATTGCAAAGCATATTTTCTCTGTTTGTGTTGTATAATAAAATTACAGAAGGATCAGACACCTCCATTCAATACTTCACATCATCTCCGGTCCCATCCACCAGAATGCTAGAAATTATATGTGTGTAAAGTCAATACATACTCTGAGCTGTTTCAGGGAAATTTGACGTCACAGTAAACTGGTAAATTGGTTTACTATTGTCACACGTACTGCGGTCCAGTGAAAAGCTTGACATGTATACCATTCATACAGATTGATTCATTACAACAGTGCTTTGAGATAGTACTAGTTAAAACAAGAACCGAAGAGGTCCAGTTAAAGAAAAGGCAGTGCAGGTAGATGGTAAGGTGCAAGGTCATAGCGAGGTAGATTGTGAGGTCAGGACTCCGTTGAATCCGACAGAGCACATGTACTTGAAGCTTACATTCTCTTCAAGGGATTGATCAACTCAGTTACGTAAATTGCATCATATTTACAAAAGAACATCACACAACTTATTGCAGGTATTATGTTACTTGGTTTTAATTTGATAACTGGTTTGAATTTTAAAAACGTAATAATTAAGCTGTCCCAAAAGTTCATTTGATTAACAAAACTATGTTGTCAGTGATCTTTCTGACCTGCTATGTTACGTTCTGAGCACTGCATCCCAAGTAGCTTGGACAGACCGTAGAGGGGGTTACAAAAGGCCATAAGACCACAAGGCAGAGGAACAATATTAGACCATTCACTCCATCAAGTTTTGCTCCACCATTCAATCATGGCGGATTTGTTATCCTTCTCAACCCCATTCTCCTACCTTCTCCCTATAATTGTTTGTGCTCTTTCTAATCAAGAACCTATTAATCTAGTTTTTAAGTATACCCATGACCTGGCCTCCACAGACATGTGGTAATGAATTCAACAGATTCTCCATCCTGTGGCTAATGAAATTCCTCCTTACCTCTGGTCTAAAGGGACATCCTCCTGTCCTACGACTGTGCCCTCTGGTCCTAGAATCCCTCACTGTAAGAAACATCCTTTCTGTCTAGGTCTTTCAAAGCTTGGTAGTTTTCAATAAAGTTCCCCTCATTCTTCTAAACTTTAATGAGTCAGGCCAAGAACCACCCAACACACCTCATACATTAACCCTGTCATTCCTGGGATTATTCTCATGGGCTTTCAATAGCTTTAAAATCCTTTCTTAGACAAGAAGCTCCAAACAGCTCAATAATCCAAGTGCGCTCTGAACAACACATTATAAATCCTCTGCTTGTTTTTTGAGTTTTTACCACCAGCTCAACTGCAAGTTAACCTTTAGGGAAACCTCCCCAAGTTCATTTCCACTTCTAATTTCTAAATGCACCCCTATAATCTATACCATTATTCTTTCTAGCAAACTCCATGACCTTTAAATTCCCTGCACTATATTCCATCTGCCACTTCTTTGCCAATTCTCCTAATATGTCTTAGTCCTTTTGCAGACTCCCTGCTTTCTGAACACTACCAGCCTGTCCTCATATTTTGTATCATCTGTAACCCTGGCCACAAAGCCATCAACTCTATCATCCAGACCATTGACATATAACACGACAAGAAGCAGACCAAACACTGACCCCAGCAGAACACCACTACTCACCTATAGACAACCAGCAAAGGCTCCCTTTATTCTTATTGATTACTAGTTGAATCAGAACATTGAATCAATAGTGTGACATTAAGGATAAAATCAAGAGGGCGAGTTGCAAAGACTGTAATCCCTAGGGTGCACAGAATAAGGAAAGATTGAATCAAATTGTTTAAGCTCAATAACACTTGGTAACTTATTTCCTGTAATGGACTATTTCGAGCAAAGAAGAATAGAGAGTGGCTTATTCAAAGTTCAAGATAAGTGAATAATTAAATTATGTATGTGTTACTAACCTGTGCAATAAATATTGAGAACATGAATTGTAAGTGAGTCTGTGGGTCATAGAGACTCAGAGAGGTTATTAAACCTGGTGTTGTGGGATCTAAGGCTTCTGTACTTCTGCTTGATGGTAATCAAGAGAAGTGAGCATGACCTGAATGGTAGGGACCTTTGATGATGGACCTTTGCTGCTTTCTTATAGCAGTTCTTTAGGTCTAAGGTGGGGAATTCTTTGCCTGTGATAGACTGGGCTATATCATTCCTGGGCGTTGGTGTTTCTCGTACCAGGCTGTGATACTCTCCATTTTGAATCCAGAAAAGTTTGTCAGAGTTGCAAAACACTTCAACAGAGAAAGGACAATGGAGCTGGAGTTCCATCTCACTCGGCCAGAGGAGAGGATGGTGGGAATCAGGGGATAATTGAGAATGATACCATCTAAAGATGTTAATGTAACTGGTACAGAGTGGTCAGAATCAAAATAAATGAGGCATCAGGCCAGAGAAGATTGGTGTGTTTGTCATTCATAACTAACAAATATCTTGTATATTACTCTGGTACTAAATGGTTGTTTTGGTGTCCTCCCACAGTCTAAAGACATGCTAGTGAGTTGGTTAATTGGTCATTGTAACTTGAATAGGTTAGGGTTAGATAAGTGGGTAGATGGGATTCTGGCTCTTTGGGCTGGACCTGTGCATATCTTTAAATAAATAAATGGTTATCACTATGGTGACAAACAAAACATCTGACAGCTTTTCTTTGTACTCCTTTAAATGGTTTTAAATTACTCTTTGCAATGGTTTTGAAAAGTGAGGCCTGCAGAGAATTCCTGCACAGTGAAGCCTCAGTGACCGCAATGAGTACACAGAGGGTCCACCTTCCACTGGACTATTGTGTGAGCTCTCTGTAAGGTGTCCTTCCTCCAGCAGATAACTGCTTCGGCTTTAAATGAAATATAAATCTTTTATAGACCTTCCCCTTGAGGTAATAATTGACGATTCCAGCTACTTCCAGTTGTCATAGCAACCACAAGTTAATAGGTCAACATTTTTTTATTCCTCTACTGATTGGCTAGAAGTGCATCCACACACAAAAAAGTAAAATAAGATAAGGCAAATTTCTTCATTTGCATACGACTGTTTTCCCTAATGAGGCAGCATTAAGATTTAGTTCTTTCCTGTTTCACACTAGACAGAGAAACAAAGTGGGCTCTTACTAACAGAAGTAAGAAGATAAAACATAAGAATTAGTAGGTGTAGCCCATTCACCCTGCACTGCTCTTCATCAAATTCATCGCTGACCTTCTACCGATGTAAATCACTGATTTTATTATTTTGTTCTTCACTATGGACTCCAGAATCTTCCCCACCACTGACAGTAAGCTGACTGATGGGTCTGTACTTCCCTGTCCTTTTCCCTTTCCCACACATCCTAAATAGTTGGGTCACAACTGCTACTCTTCACTTCACAGGAACAATTCTGGGATTTATAGACTTTGATAAAGATAGCCAGGGCAACCATGGCCCCTCCTTAGAATTTCTTGGATGGGGATCATTGACTCCTTGGCTGTTAGTCTCACCCCCTTCACTGATTTTGATCGCCTTCACTTGCTTTTTTTCCCCTCCTTGGTTCTCTCGTGTATTTCCAATAGCAGTTTTGTGTTTTCTCTCTGTGCAAACACAAAGTAATTGTTTAATTCCTCTGACTTTTGTTTATTCCCTATTACAAGCTATTTCTCTCTTAAAGGATAATTGTTTTCATTTGTTAAGCTTCTTTTCCTTTCCCATTCCGATAGACAGTCAGATTTATATTTCCTGCCCTCTCACTCTTACATTCTACCTTGGTTTTCTCGAACAATTTCTTGGTTCTCTGCGGATTTCTCAAATGCTCTCAGCTCTTAGGGCTACTGCTACTTCATAGCCTTTCACAGAAATTTCCATTAATTTAATGTCACTTTTAATTTCTCTTGCCATCCGTGGGTGGACCTAGCTTGTTTTTATGTTAGCCATTGTCTATCTATCATCCTGTCTGTCATCATTCTTTCCTAAACAATCACAGCTAACTCTCCTCTTTACACTTCATATTTTAATTTGCTTGGAAGTAGAAATTCTAGTTTATATTAAAGCACATCATCATTATGAGCCATGTCATATGACATGGGTGATCATGGTCTCATGATCATGATTGTTCCTGGCAAATTTTTATAAGATGGATGACCCCCAGTCATTATCAATACTCTTCAGAGATCATTTGCCTGGCAACAGTGGTCACATAACCAGGACTTTTGATATGCACCAGCTGCTCATACGACTGGGGGGGGGTGGGGGGGAAGGGTGCCAGGCTGGTTACTGTGCCTTGTCTAAGGGTGACCTGCAGGCTACCCTTAAACCCCTTTTAGTAGACGTATCTCCACCCCACCATCTGAATCACATCACTTGTTCAGTTTTGATTACTCTACTGTAGGAAAAGGTGCAGAGGAGATTTACAAGGATGTTGCAGAGACTTGAGGGAGAGCGCTGTGGAGAAAGTTTGAGCATTCTGGGATTTTTTCACTGGAGCACTGGAGAATAAGGTGTGGTCTTTTAGAAGTCAAGTCACGTCAAATTTATCGTCATTTTGACCACAAACTGCTGATACAGTACACAGTAAAAATGAAACAACGTTCCCCCAGGACTCTGGTGCTACATGAAACAACACAAAACTACACTAGACTATGTGAGATAGCACAAGGCTACACTAGACTATGTAAAACAACATAAAAACTGCACTAGACTACAGACCTGCACAGGACTACATAAAGTGCACAAAACGGTACAGGGCAGTACAATAATTAATAAACAAGACAATAGGCACAGTAGAGGACAAATTACAATATAATAATAAATGATGTAGATGTCAGTCTAGACTCTGGGTGTCAAGGAGTCTGATGGCTTGGGGGAAGAAACTGTTGCACAGTCTGGTCGTGAAAGCCCAAATGCTTTGGTACCTTTTGCCGGATGGCAGGAGGTAGAAGAGTTTGTGTGAGGGGTGTGTGGGGACCTTCACAATACTGTTAACTTTGTGGTGTAAATGTCTGTAAAAGCGGGAAGAGAGACCCCGATGATCTTCGCTGACCTCACTATCCACTGCAGGGTCTTGCAATCTGATACGGTGCAATTCCCAAACTAGGCAGTGATGCAGCTGCTCAGGATGCTCTCAATACAACCCCTGTAGAATGTGGTGAGGATGGAGAGTGGGAGATGGACTTTCCTCAGCCTTCGCAGAAAGTAGAGATGCTGTGGCTATGGAGCTGGTGTTGAGGGACCAGGTGAGATTCTCCACCAGGTGAACACCAAGAAATTTGGTGCTCTTAATGATCTCAATGGCAGAGCCATCAATGTTCAGCGGAGAGTGGTCGCTCCGTGCTCTCCTGAAGACAACAACCATCTCTTTTGTTTTGTTCACATTAAGAGACAGGTTGTTGGCTCTGCACCAGTCTGTTAGCCACTGCATCTCCTCTCTGTAAGCTGACTCATTGTTCTTGCTGATGAGACCCACCATGGTCGTTTCATTGGCAAACTTGATGATGTGGTTCGAGCTGTGTGTTGCAGCACAGTCGTGGGTCAGCAGAGTGAACAGCAGTGGACTGAGCACACAGCCCTGGGGGGCCCCCGTGCTCAGTGTGATGGTGTTGGAGATGCTGCCTCCGATCCGGACTGACTGAGGTCTCCCAGTCAGGAAGTCTAGGATCCAGTTGCAGAGGGAGGTGTTCAGGCCCAGTAGGCTCAGCTTTCCAATCAGTTTCTGAGGGATGATTGTGTTGAATGCTGAACTGAAGTCTATGAACAGCATTCGAAAGTATGTGTCTTTTTTGTCCAGGTGGGTAAGGGTCAGGTGGAGGGTGGTGGTGATGGTGTCATCTGTTGAGTGGTTGGGGGTCCAGTGAGGGGGGCAGCAAGGTCTTTATGTGTGAAATCATGAGAGACACCAATAGGGTTAATGTGCACAGTCTTTTTCTCAGGGTTGGGGATCAAGCATAGGTTCAAGGTGAGTGGGAAGAGATTTAATAGGAACCTGAGGGGGCAACTTCTTCATATGGTCAGTATATGGAATGAGCTGCCAGAGGAAGTAGTTGCAGCAGGTCTGTTTACAACATTTGAAATGTTCTTGGACATGTACATAGATATGAAAGGTATAGAAGGACATGATCCAAATGCAGACGATAGCTAGACTATCTTAGATGAGAATCTTGGTTGGCATGGGGAGTTGAACCAGAAGGCTAGTTACTATGCTGTATGACCCTATGTCTCCATGACTTTCAAACTCAATGTAAAATTCTATCACATTTTGCTCAGTTTTCTTTGAAGGCCTATTGACAGCAAAATCATTAATTAAACTTTTCTTATTGCATAAAGATGATTGATAACAACTTGTTCCCTGGTTGGTTCCACAACATATAGATCTAGAAATTCATGATATTTTCTTGCACCTATTCCTTCCTTCTGAACTGGTAGAACAGGAGGCCTTCAAAGTTGGTGAAGATGTCAAGATTGGTCTGAACTTCACCATTTCTCAAGCCAATCTGAGGCAGCTCCCAGCAAATGCAATAAAATTAAACTGCTGAACTCCGCAGAAAAATGCAGAACTAAACAGAGATGCAGCGGAGTATTTCTGCAGTGCTTAGTGTAACCCAGATTAATTAAACCCAAAGATGTAATGTTAGAAAGCTCCACCAGTGGAGGGATGAAAATGAGGTTTACCGAATTTTTAAAAAAAAGGGAACCATGGGAAAAAAACAAATATGCAAGAACAAGACGTGGCTGACGCAGGTGTGGACAAGTGACAGAAATGCAGAAAACTATAGAAACTAACTAAAGATATAAACCATAAAAAATGGAATCAGTAGCTAGTATCTCTACCCTACTTACTGGAAATTCTCAGGGTGAAGCCCCTGGAGCAGAGGCGATATTGATACAAAATTTATTGAAGCTACAGCTGGAACTAGCAGCAGCTCTGGTGAGTCAAAATCGGCAGAGACGGACTTCTAAGAGGTCTACTGTAAAGCTGGGTATTAGTTCTGTTAAATCATACCAAGGGATTCGGTCAGGTTTTTTTTGGGTAAGTATTATAAATCGACTTTCTGTGGACGACCCACCATTTCATTCAATGAACCAAGATACCCAAATTGAAGAACCAGCGCAGGAACAGAATGCTTCAAGGCGTTAAGGATTTAACATGGTCAGATGTATAATTTTAATTCTCAATCAAAGGATCTGAATTTGATTTTCTGGAAGAAATTATTATTTTTGCAAAGACTTTGATAAGTAACTCAATGAGATTTACTTTGTTTAAAAGGTACGATGTTGCAGAATTGCCATGAAAGGAGTTAAGCTGTGTATTTGGGGGGCCGGTTTTGAAGTTGTAGACACACTGACCTGAAACTGAAACTGAAGTTTACCATAATATTTAAAATTAGGAATTCAATTAGTTTCATAAACAACTAGGGATAAATAAAAAGACAAACATTAGTCTGTAACCCTTTAAATAGGAAAAAATACTAGATCTAATTAGTGAGAGAAATTGGAGAAATAAAGGTTATTCTAATGAGTCACTGATTCGAACTAACAAGGAATTTGGTTTTCACTGGGGGTATCTGAGATTTAGAGCCTAAAACAAAGTGCTGGAATTTTGAATTTGTCTTACTCATAAAAGTGTTTTGAATATATGGCTATTTTTATCAACAGAACTTACCTCCAGAAGTGTGTATTTTCTAATCACTGCCTCCTTTTGACATCTGGAACTTTCCGATGGCTCACTAGCACCTCGCGTAGTCCTGTGTAATTTGATTTTTTTTCCATAAAGAGTGTGGCAACCAGTCAGTCAAGATCAGCGCAGCACTACACAGGCGCTATGTTTGGCTTATATTTATGTCAGAATTTGAATCAGGTTTACTATCACTGTTGCATACGGCATGAAATTTGTAATTTTGCGGCAGCAGTCCAGCGAAGAAATCATATAGTCACATGATGCGCTGACCACATTATAGTTAAGCCAAATTCAAAAACATTCCATTGCCTTATATAAGTGTGAATATCATGCAGATTAATCTGACCTTGTTCCCTGATTGAGGGAATGCCTGAGTTTGACTGGTCTCTCTCTCCCTCTTGCTCGCTGCTGTTGGAGGACAGTGCAAGAGTCTGACCAGTCTCTCTTAAACCCTCGCTCTCTGCTCCTGGAGGGACACAAAATGCTGGAGGAGCTCAGTAGGTCAGGCAGATGTGTGGAAAAGAGTAAACAGTCGATGTTTCAGCAGGACGGGAAAAAAGACGAGGAGTCAGAGTAAGAAAGTAGGGAGAAGGGAGGAAGAAGCACAAAGTGATAGGTGAAACCTAAAGGGTGAGGGGGTGAAGTAAAGAGCTGGGAAGTTGATTCATGAAAGAGATACAGGGCTGGAGAAGGGGGAATCTGATGAAGGACAGAAGGCCATAGAAGAAGGAAAAGGGGAAGGAGCATCAGGTGGAGGTGATGGGCAGGCAAGAAGATAAGTTGAGAGAGGGAAATGGGAATGGGCAATGGTGAAGGAGAATGGGGTAGGGCTTTACCTGAGGTTCAAGAAATCGACGTTCATGCCATATGGTTGGAGGCGACCCAGACGGAATATAAGGTGTTGCCCCTCCAACTTGAGTGTGGCCTCATCACGACAGTAGAGGAAGTCGTAGACTGACATGTCAGAATGGGAATGGGAAGTGGAATTAAAATGGGTGGCCACTGGGAGATCCTGCTTTTTCTGGCAGATGGAGCATAGGTGCTCGGCAAAGCGGCCCCCCAAGCTGTGTCGGGTCTCACCGATATACAGCTGGCCGCAGCGGGAGCGCCAGATACGGCAGATGACCCCAACAAAGTCTCAGATGAAGTGTTGCCCCAGCTGGAGGACTGTTTGGGGCCCCGAATGGCAGTGAGGGAAGAGGTGTAGGGGCAGGTGTAGAACTTGTTCAGCTTGCAAGGATAAGTGCCAGAAGGGAAATTGGTGGGGAGGGACGAATGGACAAGGGAGTTACATAGGGAGCGATCCCTGCGGAGAGCAGAAGGTGAAGGAGGGGGAGAGGGAACGATGTGCTTGATGGTGTGATCCTGCTGAAGATGGCAGAAATTCTGGAGTATTACGGCTGGATGTGGAGGCTGCTGGGATAGTAGGCAAGGGCATTTTACTTGATTTTTTCTTTTTTCTGCATTGGGTGTTAGATGTTTTCTTTGAACAGGTTCCATGGTCATAGAAAAATATAGCACAGACATAGGCCCTTCAGCCCATCTAGTCCATGCCAAAACCATTTAAACTTCCTACTGCCATCAACCGGCATCAGGACCATAGTCCTCCATTCCCCTGCTATCCATGTATCTATCCATACTTCGCTTAAACATTCAAACCAAGCTCTCATACACCACTTGTGCCCTCCCATTCACTGTGTAAGACCTGCCCTGGTTGGTCCTACCAAAGTACAACACCTTGCAGTTGTCTGCATTAAATTTCATCTGCCATTTTCAGCCCATTCTTCCAGCTGATCCAGATCCCCCCGTAAACCATGATAGCCTTTCTCACTGTCCAGTACACCCCCAATCTTGGTGCCATCTGCAAATTTGCTGTTATAGTTAACCACATTATCATCCAGATTATGTAACAAACAACAATGGACCAAGTACTGATCCCTGCAACACTCCACTAGTCACAGGCCTCCAGTCAGAGAGGCAACCATCTACTACCAATCTTTAGCATCTCCCTCAAAGACCATGTCTAATCCAATTTACTACCTCATCTTAAATGCCGAGCGACTGAAACTTCTTGACCAACTTCCCATGTGGGACCTTGTCAAGTGCCTTGCTAAAGTCCACTGCCTTGACTTCAACCACTTTCCTGGTAACGTCTTCGAAAAGCTCTATAAAATTGGTATTCCTTAGTTTTGTGACTGCCTGTGAGAAGACAAATACTGCATACTGTATACTGCATACATACTTTGATCATATGAGTACTTTGAATCTTTGAATCTTTGAAGGGTAGATGGCCAAGCTATTGCAAGATTTTTTCTTTCCCATAATGGAGAAGTCCATTGCCATGTCCACTCACTCGAGGGTCAGGGAGGAGATGTTAGGACTGCATTGTAAGTAGCTGATAGGTGGTGTTGTACCCCACCTCTTCTGTTCATGGTTGGGGTTTCAAGTTGACAAAGATGGTCCTAATGTCTCTACAACAGTTCGCAGCTCTATTCATGCAAAGATAAGACTAATGGCCCTCTCATTACCTCTATGACTCTTAACAACCTTCATGTGATTGCTATACCTAGAAACAACTCACAGAGTTGTTTATAATATTTGCCTCCACTACCACTCTGGCAGAACTTTTCAGGCACCCACAAATCTCTGTGCTAAAGAAAAACTTGCCACAAGTCCTGATCAGTACTGACGAAGGGTCTCGGCCCAAAACGTCGACAGCGCTTCTTCCTATAGATGCTGCCCGACCTGCTGCGTTCCACCAGCATTTTGTGTGTGTTGCACAGAGTTTACAAGCTGGGAAACTACCCACCATGGATCAGAACTAAAGAAGCATCTTGGATGAGTGGTGAAATGTCCTCTAGACAACATAGCAAGCTCAGTTGCCTTGATTTACAATGACCTGGAGAACTGAAAACCTTCACAGACGTTCTGACTGGTTACATCACCACCTGAATCTCCAATGCAATAGAGAAATCAGTTGTGGACTCAGCCAGTTCTATCATGACCACCTAACCATCAAGGGTGGTGTCTCAAGAGGGCAGCATTGATCCTCAAAGAGCCACACCATCCAGAATTTGCCCTCTTCTCATTATTTCCATCATGGAGAAACACATTCAACATTATAGAAACAGCTTGTTTCCCTCTGCCATCAGATTTCTGAATAGTTTATGAACCATAAACAGTATCTCACTTTTATGCATTATTTGTATGTAATTTTTATAACATAGTAATTTTTTATGCATTGTACTGTACTGCTGGAACAAATTGCTGTTATCTTTTTCCCCCAGGGTCAAAACGTCTGATATAGAGAACAAGAATTTAAGCTGAGAGGGGGTAAGTTCAAAGGACTTGCGGCAAGTTTTTTTTACACAGAGATTGGTGGGTGCCTGAAAAGTTTTGCCAGAGTGGTAGTGGAGGCAAATATGATAAAAATGTTTAAGAGGATCTTAGGTAGACATAATCATGCTGAAAACAAATGGATATGGAATTTGTGAAAGAAGACGTGATTAGATTGGTTAGGCATTTAACTAGCTTGGTACAACACTGTGGCCAAACAGACTCGTCCTGTGTTGTATTCCTCTATGTTCTATGATGTCACAGTGCTTGCTTCCTGAATGTTGCACTTCTATTCTTAGTATATTCCATTAATTTCAGATTTGCATTGCCTGCCTTACAATCATTTTATTTAGATATTGAATTGGTATTCACTACCATCCAAACGTCTTTGGCACATGTATATCTCTCTGACACATCTCTCCCTCAATGTTGCAAAAACAAAGGAGCTGGTTGTGGACTACAGGAGGAATGGAGACAGGCTAACCCCTATTGACATCAATGCATCTGGGGTTGAGAGGGTAAACAGTTTTAAGTTCCTTGGCATCCACATTATCAAGGACCTCACGTGCCTTGTACACACTAGCTGTGTGGTGAAAAAGGCACAACAGCGCCTCTTTCACCTCAGACGGTTGAGGAAGTTTGGTATGGGCCCCCAAATCCTAAGAACTTTCTATAGCGGCACGATTGAGAGCATCCTGACTGGCTGCATCACTGCCTGGAATGGGGACTGTACCTCCCTTAATCGCAGGATTCTGCAGAGTGTGGTGCGGACGGCCCAGTGCACCTGCAGTTGTGAACTTCCGTATAATTCAGGACATTTACAAAGGCAGGTGTGAAAATGGCCCAAAGGATCATTGGGGACTCAAGTCACCCCAACCACAATCTATTCCAGTTGCTACCATCTGGGAAACGGTACTGCAGCATAAAGTTCAGGACCAGCAGACACCGGAACAGCTTCTTCCACCAGGCCATCAGACTGATGAACTCACGCTGATTTGAGTGTATTTCTATGTTACTCTGACTGTTCTATTTATTATAAATTACTTTGATTGCACATTTAGATGGAGATGTAACATAAAGATTGTTACTCCTCATGTATGTGAAGGATATAAGAAAATAAGGTCAATTCAATTCAATTGAATTCAATTTAATTCAATATACCTAGGGTGCCTAAGATCTTTGCACAGTACTGTAGTAATTTTATGTACTGCATTGTACTGCTGCCACAAAAAAAAACACATTTCATGACATATGCGAGCAATAATAAACCTGATTGTGATGTGGGCCTCTATCGTGGACTGAGAGTGGGAAGAGGAGAGGGAGAGAGGAATCTATGGCACCCTCTCTGGCAGCTGTCCCACACTCCTTCCAGGGTACTCCACCCTCGCCTTTCCCAACAGGTTTTGCTCCTGCCGGATGAACAAACTCGCTCTCTGCTCCACATTCACACATACAGTGCTGCACAAAAGTGTTGGGCACCTCAGATTCTAGAATATTAGGAAAGGAACGCACATAAAACAAACCAGGAAAATGATCAAGGTAAGGGTAAAATAGAGTATGAGAGAATACTTCTGGGGAACATAAAAGGTATTTTAAGGTGACTTTGATAGGTTGAATGGGCTAAAACATGTTACAAGAAGAATAATGTGGATATTGAGGAGAGAACAAGCAAAGGTTAGAACTTAAGCTTGAGAAGTTAGAGTTATAAATGCACTTGATTTCATCTCCTGACTGACAGGGTCAGGGAACTGGAGCTGGAGGCACTCAGGACAATCTGGGAGGCTGAACACTTCCTAGATGGCAATTATACTGAGGTGGTCCCGTCACACCCAGAGTGCAGGCTTCAGATTGTAGATGGGAGACCACCGGGAGAAGTAAGGGGAGTAGGCAGTCCGTGCAGGTTTTCCCCTGTGGCCATTCCCCTCAGCAACAAGTGTACCCCTTTGCATGACACTTGGGGGAAATTACCTGTCTGGGCACAGCAGCAGCAGCCAGGCCTGAGGCATTGTGAGGTTCAGAAGGGAAGGTTAAAGTCAGGGAGAGCGATGGCAACAGGAGACTCAATAATCAGGAGAATGGACAGCAGATCCTGTGGCTGCAAAAGAGAAGTCAGGATGATGTGCTGCCTCCCAAGTGCTAGAAACCAGGATGTCTCAGAGTGGCTTCAGAAGATTCTCAAGAGGGAGGGTGAGCAACCAGAAGTCTCAGTACACATTGGCACCAATGACGTAGGATTGAGAAAGGGGGAAGAGGTCCCTTGCATGAGCATAGAGAGATGAGGAAGAGGATGAAGATCAGGACCTCCAAGATGGTAAACTCTGGATTATTCCTAGTTCCGTGTGCTAGTCAGGGCAGGAATAGGATAATAGTACAGATGAATGAGTGGGTGAGGAAGTGGTGCAGGGGGCAGAGTTTCAGATATCTAGATCATTGGGATCTCTTCTAGGGAAGGTATTACCTGTACAAATAAATCCTTTTGAGTATATTTGTTAGAGCTGTTGGGGATGGTTCAAACTAAGTTGGCAGGGGCATGGGAACCACAGTGATAGGGCTGATTGTGGACATTTGGTATAGAAGTGGATGCAGTGCGTAGTGAAACTGCGGGAAAGGATAGGCAGATGATAGGACAAAATTGCAGTGAGTGGGTCGAGGTGAAGTACAACGTGAGGTAAAATTGAAAAGGGTGATTAATACAGGACAGAAGGTGTTATACGGTACTATGCAGAAGTCTTGGGCCCATTGCATACTGTATAGAGCTGGAGTAACCGAGACTTTTCCACAGTACTGTTTTTGTGAAGCGGGGAGCGAGTCTGATGAGAGCAAAAGATGTTGGGAATGGGGAGGAGTGTCATGGGACGGGTGTGGAGCAGGTGACAGAGAAAGAGTGCCAGCAGTGGGGGGGGGGGGGGGTGATGCCACGGTGCAGACACCTCCAACCCTGAGTCACCAGGCAAGGTCATTTGATTCCAGAAAATTGGTTTATTGATCATTACAGAATGTGTCTCTGGCTCTTCCCACTCTCTCCTCTCTCCAGTCTCCTTTTTCCCAACCATGAGGCCAGAGCTTAGTTATAATGGCGCTAAACAGCGACTCCTTTGCTTGCATCCTCAGAACAGCTCTATTTCCACCTTTAATATCTCCATTTTTCCCCTTCAGGGCTCTTTTGAAGACCCTGACCTGGAGTTACACGCTGACTTTGGTTCTTTGCGAGAATGGGACCCGCTCTCAGGCCGTTACTCGACATGCCAAGGATGCAGCCTAAGAACTCAGCTCACCTTCGGAGGTCTGGGTTCTCGTGGCTCTTCAGATGGGTGGGGGGGGGGAGAGAGAGAGAGAGAGAGTGAGAGATTTGAATGCATTCAGTATAACGAGTAAGGTAGATGATCTTGTAGTTCAGTTAGAAATTGACAGTTATGACATTCTGGGCATCACTGAGTTGTGGCAGAAAGAAGATCATAGTTGAGAGCTTAAACTCTGAAGATGCACATTGTATCAAAGAGGACAGGCAAGTAGGCAAAGGGAGTTGGGTAGCTCTGTCGGTAAAAAATGAAATCAAATCCTTAGAAGGAGGTGACGTAGGATGGAAAGATGTCAAATGCTTGTGGGTAAAGTTAAGAAACTAGAAGGGTAAGCTCTATGAACCACTTTAAATTGTAGAAGAGAATGACAAGCACAGAAAGATGATTTATTAACCCGTTTAAGAATCTTATTCCATCTATCATCAGAAATCTGACAATTTAGGTCATCCTCCCAAGCTTTTTTTATTTTATCTAAAAAGTCTTGTCTAGAATCAATCAACAAGTTATAGACACTGGTAATAGAACCATTAACAAAAGGTTTTAAATTTAAAAGAATGTCCAGTAAATCAGCATTCTCTTCTACAATTTAAAGTGGTTCTTAGAGCTTACATTTCTAAACAGAAGCTCTCCAGTTTTTACCCGAATGTTTCTCCACTTTGTAATAAATGCAACTCTGCTGATGCCTCTTTAATTTATATGTTTTGGTTTTGCCCTACAATTGAAAAGTTTTGGCAGGAAGTATTTCATAACTTCTCTCAACTTTTTAGCATCCAATTTGATCCAGATCCCCTTACTGCCTTGTTTGGTATTATTGCAAATGAAGATATAACTTTAAATACTCCTGACCTACAGGTTTTAGTTTTTACCTCTCTTTTAGCAAGAAGAGCAATCTTGCTTAAATGGAAGGAGTCTACCCCTCCTACACATCTTCAATGGCTACATGATATTATGTCTTATTTAAATTCAGAAAAGATCCACTGTTCAGTCTTAAATTCAAAACAATCTTTTTATTATATTTGGGGACCTTTCCTAAATTACTTTTCCAATTTATAAAGTTTAACAGTGCACAGACTTTTATGTATATTTTTATCTTCTCTTCGTAAGTGAATATGTTTTTTTTTCTAATTATCCATTGTCATCCATCAGCTTTTTTCTTTGGTAGTTGGTAGGGGGTTGACATTTTTTAAATAAAAAATTTATTTTATGATGCATGACTTAACTTTAAATTTTTGATTACAGAGTGGTATACCTTTATGTGTTTTGCTATAACATTTTGATCAATTTTATTACAATATATGAATGTACACAAGTTATGTTGAGATGTATCTATGTGTTGCACTCTGGAAATCTTGTTTTTTTTTTCTTTTGAATAAAAATATTGTAAAAAGAAAAGAAACTAGGAGGGTGAAAAGATCCCAATGGGAGTTATATACAAATTTCTGGACAGTATGTGGGTCAGTAATATCAACAGGAAATAGAATAGGGATGTAATACAGAAAATGATATGATAGTCATGGGAGATTTCAATGAGCAGGTAGGATGGGAAAACTAGGTTGGTGCTGGATCTCAAGAGAGGGCATTTGTAGAATGTCCATAAGAAGGCTTCTTAAAACAATCTGTGAGCCAACTTGAGGAAAGGCAGTTCTGGATTTGGCGGTGTTTAATGAACTAGATTTGATTTGGTGAGCTTAAGATAAAGGAATCCTTAGGAAACAGTGATCATAGGATGATAGAATTCACCCTGCAGTGTGAGAGGGGAGATGATAAAGTCCAATGTATCAGTATTACAGTACAGTAAAGGGAATTAAAGAGGCATGTGAGAGGAACTGGACAAAGTTCATTGTGAAGGAAAACTAGCAGGGATGACAGCAGCAAAGCAGTAGCCTGAGGGTGATGCAGAAGCCGATGGATAAATACATTCCAAAGAAGATGAGGTATTCTAAAGGGAGGCTGAAGTAACCATTGCTGACAAGAAAGTCAAAGACAGCACAAAACCAAAAGAGCGGGCATGTAATATACCAGAAATTAGAGAATTCAGAAGCTTTTAAAAACCAACAGAAGGCAACTTAAAAAGACATTAGGAGAGAAAAGATGAAATATGAAGGTAAACTAGCCAATAATATCAAGAGGATACCAAAGGATTTTTCAGATATATAAAGAGTAAAGCAGAGGGGAGGGTGGATGTTGGACTACTGGAAAATGATGCTGGAGAGGTATTAATGGGAGACAAAGAAACGGCAGGTGAACTTAGTAAGTATTTTCTTACCATCTTCATTGTGGAAGACACTTGTAATATGCTTGAAATTTGAGAATGTCAGGGAGCAGAAGCAAGTGCAATTGCTATTACTAAGCAGGAGGCGTCTGGGATGCTGAGAGGTCTGAAGGCAGTTAAGTCAGCTGGAACAAATGGGTCCACTCCTGGGTTCTGAAAGAGGTAGCTCAAGAGATTATGGAGGTATTAGAAATGGTCTTTTAGGAATCACTAGATTCTGGACTGTGTCCAGAGGAAAGGAAAATTGCAATTGTCACTCCAGTCTTTAAAGGAGGGAAGCTGAAGAAAGGAAATTATAGTTCAAGTTCAAAGTACATTTATTATCAAGGTATGTATACATTATACATTCTTGAATTTTGTCTCCTAACAAGCAGCCATGGAACAAAGAAACCCAAAAAAAAACATATATGATATAAATACATAATGACAGACAAAGTGCAGAGAATAAAAACACATCTTGCCCATAAAAAAGAACCCATAAAAAATAAAAGAATAAAATAACCCGTATAGAAAATACCATTGAACACCCGATGTGCAATGAAGAAAAATCATGCAAACAGTAACCGCAAACAAATATTCTTTCTGAACTGAAGTCTGCAAAGAGAGTCCCATAATTCAGCACAGAGCTGAGTAACTGTTGTGGAGCAGCAACCTGAACCAGCCCATACCTTGCCTCGAGCCTCTACACCCTGACCTTTTCAATTGGCCTGGTGCTTATATCTCCATCTTGATATGCCTTGATATGCCGGAATTCGCCACCTCAATTCGGCCTATAAATCTCCATTCGGACGCTGTGTTCAGTCATGTTTTTACACTCTGTGGTCTGGAATCCACAGCTTCGATTTGGCCTGTGCCTGACATTTTACATTCTTCCATGCTCTTGCTGATGGGCTCACTACCCTGCCTTGCCTCAGTTCTCTACATCGAATTGCCTCCAAGTCCAATGGGAAGTTACAGACTATTACTTGCGATGATAGTTTTTTTCAAAGTAGTGTGGTTAACAAAGTATTTAGTTACTATCCTTGTTTCATTAGCTACCAGCAAGGAGTCACTGAGGTTCACCAGCACCATCTTAAACTTGTGGAAGGTTTAAGTTAGCTTGGCTTCAGTGGTTGGGAAAATGCTGGTCCATTATTATGGATAAGGTTTGTTGGGTATTTGGTGTGTGGCTTCTGTTGGTCATGGTCGACCATGGGTACCGCACCTCTGGTACTTGGAGGCAAATGATAAATTAAGCCATAGTCAACATGGTTTCCTTCAGGGGTATCTTGCTTGACGAATCTATTGGAATTCTTTGAGGAAATAACAAGCAGGATAGACAAACGAGAGTCAGTGGATGTTGTTTACTTGGAATTTCCAAGGCCTTTGGCAAGGTGAGGCTGCTTAACAAGATAAGAGACCATGGTATTTGTCACAACCACAGACCCAGCTATGCTGCAGATTTGGTAATTGTGCTGGTGAATATGCATGTGCCAGGTAATTATTATTTCATTATGGCTGCATTTAACTCCCTTCTTTTCACTGTAGCTCTTGTCGAGACTTGAGCAAAGTACAGCAACATTATGCTACCTGCTTGCATTCAGCTTTGCCTGAGAATAGTGGACTGTTGAGTCAACCAATGCTGAGGACCAATGGTATTCACTATATATTTAAATATTACTTTTAGCCGTGGTATTGGCATCTAGGTTTCCATATGAGAATCTTAGTTAATGGTCCTGTTTGGATCAACGCTTATTGTTTTATTTTGTCCCTTAAAATTATCGTTCACATTAGAGTCTGTGAACTATCAACCCACTTCAGGGTCTCTCTCTCTCTCCGCACTTGGGCCATAGCCAAATGAACTGACAGTATTGCAGGGAAAGTACTAGCATGGATGGAAGATTGGCTGACTGGCAGGAGACAAGGAGTCACAATAAAGGGGGTCTATTCTGGTTAGCTGCTGCTTACCAGTGGTGCTCTGCTGGAGTCTGCATTTGGATAGCTTCTTTACACACTACATGTCAATGTATTCGATGACAAATTTGATGGCTTTGTGGCCATGTTTGCGGATGATACAGAGATAGGGCAGGTAGTTTTAAGGACACAGGGAGTCTGCAGAAAGCCTTGGACAGGTTGGAAGAATGGGCAAAGTAGTGGCAGATGAAATATAGTGTCAGGAAGTGTATGGTCATGCACTTTGGTAGAAGGAATGAAGGCATGTTCTATTTTCTAAATGGGGATAAAATTAAAAAATCAGAGGTACAAAGGGTCTTGGGAGTCCTTGTGCAGGATTTCCTGAAGGGTAACTTGCAGGTTGAGTCAGAGATATGGAAGGGAAGTACAATCTTAGCATTCATTTCAAGAGGGCTAGAATATAAGAACAAGGCCGTGATACTGAGGGTAATGAAAGGATTAATGTATGAGGAGTTCTTGGTGGCTCTGGGCCTGTACTCACTGGAGTTTAGATGATTGAGGGGGGATCTCATTCAAACTTTTCGGACATTGTAAGACCTAGATAGAGTGGATGTGGAGAGGATGTTTCCTGTAGTGGCGTAGTCTAGGAGCTGTGAGCATAACCTCAGAATAGAAGGGTGTCCATTTGGAACAGAGATAGGAAAGAATTTCTTCAGCCAGAGGTGGGTGAATCTGTAGAATTTATTGCCACAAATGGCTGCGGAAGCCAATTCATTGAGTATATTTAAAGCAGAGGTTAACAGGTTCTTGTTTAGTCAGGTCATCAAATGTTATGGGGAGGTAGGAGAATGGGGTTGAGAGGGTTAATAAATCAGCCATGATGGAATGGCAGAACAGACTCAATGGGTTGAGTGGCCTAATTCTTCTTTTATTTTCCTGTTATTACTTCTTTTGTCCCCAAAGGTAACCTTAGGCACATATTTATTTGTAATTTAGAATTGAACTGTGGTTCTCTGCTGGATTTTGGTTTTGTGAGACACGACTGCAGAAATGCACAGAAGTCCAGAGAAAAGAAGATCAGCCTTGGCTGCTCTACACAGTTGAACTTTGTTGCCATGGTGAGCTATCTGCCTGCGACATAACTTCAGAATAAAGACAATGGCTGTCAAACAGACATGAAAACAAAAAATCCATTCAGTTCTAAGATGCAAATCCACAATGGCAGGATTCAGGAATGCAAAAAGGCACCTGACATAGTGAAGGTTCAAACCAAAGCAACAAGAAATAAAAGTATAATTATAAGCATTGTCTGTCTATGGCCTTCCCTACTGCCATGATGAGGTCCAATTAAGGTTGGAGCGTGAACACCTCATATTCAGTCTGGGTAGCATCCAGCCTGATGGTCCAGCACCTGGCCACATGTTGTGCCAACAACAACCCGGCCCTTAACACCCAGGAGACCAAGGAGATTAATGTGGACTTCAGGCATGCTAGGAGCCACACTCACATCCCCACCTACATCAATGGAGCTGTAGCGGAGTGTGTATCAAGCTTCAAATTCCTTGGTGTCCACATTTCCAAGGATCTCACCTGGTCCCTGAACCCTTCCGTCCTGATCAAAAAGGCGCAACAGCCCCTTTATTTCCTGCAGAGCATCAAGAAAGCTCACCTTTGTCCCAGGATACTGACGGACTTTTACCGTTGTACCACTGAGAGCATACTCACCAACTGCATCTCAGTGTGTTATGGCAATTGTCCCGTATCAGACCTCAAAACATTCCAGCATGTGGTGAAAACTGTCCAGCAGATTATCGGCATCAAATTGCCCACCATTGAGAACATCTACCATAATCACTGCCTGAGCAGGGCGTAAAGCATTATCAAGGATACATTTCACCCTAATCATGGACTTTTGACTCTCCTCCCATCCAGTAGGTGCTACAGGAGCCTCCACTCCCGCACCAGCAGGCACAGGAAGAGCTTCTTCCCTGAGGCTGTGACCCTGCTGAACCTCACATCACAGTGCTAAGCAGTATTGCACCCATATTGTACTGTCTCAGTACTTTTATATTTGTGTGCTGTAGCACTTGCTTTTTATTCACAGTTATTTTGTAAATCACACTATCTTTTTGCACTTCTGGTTAGATGCTAACTGCATTTCATTGGCTTTGTATCCATACTCAGCACAATGACAATAAAGTTGAATCTAATCTAATCTAATGAAACACACAAAAAATGCCAGAGGAGCTCAGCAGGCCAGACAACATTTATGGAAAGTGTACAGTCAACATTTTGGACCGCGACCCAGATCCTGCTGAAGTGTCTTGGCCTGAAACATCAACTGTACTCTTTTCCACTGATGCCTCCTGACCTGCTGAGTTCCTCCAGCATTTTGTGTGTGTTGCCCGGATTTCCAGCATCTGCAGACTTCCTCTTGTTTGGTGATGGTATGAATATTGATTTCTCTGACTTCTTATAATTTCTCCCCCTTCCCTCCTTCTCTCTTTTTCAATTACCCATTCCGGTTACCCGCTCACCCCTTCTCTTCTCTTCACCTGCCCACCTCCTCCCTCTGGAGCCCAGCCTCCTTCCCTTTCTTCCATGATCCTTGATCCTCTCCTATTAGATTTCTCCTTCTTCAGCTGTTTACTGTATCTAATTATCAGCTCCCAGCTTTTTACTTCATACTGTCTCCTCCAAATAACCCACCTTCCCTGTCACCTGGTCTTACTTGTCACCTGCCTGCTTGTACTCCTCCCCCACCCCATCTTTTTATTCTGGCTTCTGTCCCCTTCCTTTCCACCCCTGAATGCTCTCAGCTCAAAATGTCGACTATTTATTCCTCTCCACAGATGTTGCCTTCTTCTTGTAGCCTTAATACACTTACTAATCGACCTCCACTTTAACTATACTGAATGATTGGCCATTACAGCTTTCCACAGATTCACCACTCTGGCTAAAGAAGTTCTTCCTCATGTCTGTCCTAAAGGGACATTCCTATGTGATGGAATTATTGCACCAAGCCTTGATGTGGCCATTCAGGGTACTTTCAACAGTGTATCTATAGATGTTTGCTAGAGTGAATGCTTTGAAGAAATTAGAGGTGCTGGTTTGCTTTCTTTATGAATGCATCAGTGTGCTCGACCTAAGACAGATAATATGAGATGTTAGCAGCCTAGAATTTGAAGCTTTTAATCCACCAATGAGAAGTGGCATATGGTCTTCCAACTCCCCCGTTCTGAAAGGGAATGATTAGTTTCTTGGTTTTGATGATGTCAAGACCTTAAGATATAGGAGCAGAATTAGGCCATTTGACTAGTTGAATCTGCTCCACTATTTCATCGTGGCTGATCCAATTTTCCTCTCAGCCTCAATTTCCTGCATTCTCCCTGTATCCCTTCATGCCCTGACCAATCAAGAATCTATCAACCTCTGCCTTAAATGTACATAAAGACTTGACTTCCATAGCTGCCTGTGGCAAAGAATTCCACAGATTCACCATTCTCTGACCAAAGAAATTCTTCCTCATCTCTGTTCTAAAAGGACGCTCCTCTATTCTGAGGTTGTGTCCACTGGTCTTAGACTCTCTCACCATAGGTTAAACATGAGGTTGTTACTGTGGCACCACTTCAACAGGTGCTCCATCTTCCTCCTATATGCTGACTGATCACCGGACATGGTGGTGTTATCTGTGAACTAGGTTGTGGAACTGGAGCTGTGCTTAACCACACAGTCTTGGGTGGGAAGGGTGTAGAGCAGGAGGCTAAGATGCAGGGTTGAGGTGCACCTGTGTTCTAGTCAGCGAGGAGGAAATGCTGTTACTAACCCTCACTGATTGAGGTCTGCTGAAGAGAAAGTCAAAGATGCAGTTCTAGAGGGAGATACTGAGGCCCACGTCCGGGTGAGAGGTTCAGAAGAGACTATTGTATTGAGCACTGAGTTATTCTTAAGCTTCTTCCATTCAATTTAAGGTAAATTGTCAATCAACCATACATGAATACCCATGAATATGGCCAAATGAGACAGTGTTACTCCAGGGCCAAGGTGCAAAATACAGTACCAACAATATTAATTCTGCTAGCTCTATGCTCTCACTGCCAAGTGTGCAGTAGGCTCCGTTAAGGTTAGTGTCTATTGTGCTGTAGGTATATAGGGCGACAGAACTGGGAGAGAGGTGAAACATTCATCCAGAATGTGTTCATTTCTTCATTTAGGGACTGGTGACTATAGCTTGGACACACTGAATGCACAAAAAGTTGGAGAATGTGACTAAAAGGAAATTGATAATTGCTGGTCATCACAGTTTCAGGAGTATGTGGAGACGCTGGAGAGAGTGCAGAAAGGATTTCCAATATTTCAGTCTTAAGGTTAGACTGGAGAATATGGGTTGGTTCTCCATTAGACCATAAGACATGGAACATAGAACATAAAATGGTACAGCACAGGAAAAGGACTTTCAGCCCTAAAAGTCATTAATGTATCTGTCTCTACAACACCACAGACAGAGCATTCCAGGCAGCCACTAATCTTATATTCTCTTTCTCCTTAAATGCATGCCCTCTGGTATTAGACATATTCAACCCATAGAAAAAGATACTGTCTGTCTACTCTATATAAGCCTCTCATAATCTTATCAACCCCTATCAGCTCTCCCCTCAGCCTCCAGTGCTGCAGAGAAAACAACCCAAGCTAAAGCACATGCCTTCTAATCCAGGAAACATCTTGGTAAACCTCTTCTGCATTCTCTCCAAAGCCTCAACATCCTTCCTATAACAGGGTGAGTATGTAATACTCCAGATATGGCATAATTAGAGTTTTATAAAATTGCAGCATAACTTCCTGACCTTTGAGCTCAGTGCCTTCTTAAGTACCCTGACAACCTGTGCAGCCTCTTTCAGCAAGCTACAGACCTATGCAAATCAATGTTGTTAAAAATTTTGCCCTTAACAGTGTACTGTCTCTTTTCCAAGGTGCAACACGCCACATTTTCCCATATTAAACTCCATCTGCCACTTCTCTGGCCATCTTTGCAAATGACCCTTATCCTGCTGTATTCTTTGCCAGTCTTCTATGCTATCCACATCACTATCAATCTTTGTATCAACTGCAGACTTATTAGCCCATCTATCTATATTTTCATCCAGATCATTTATATACATCACAAACAGTAGAAACCCCGGTAGGGATCCCTGTGGAGCACCACTAATGATACCTTCAGCTGGACTAAGTCTTTTCGACTACTACCTTCTGGCTTCTCTGGGGAAAGCCGGTTCTGACTCAGTTCTCCGGAAGGCTTTACTCGCCTTTGCACTTAAATGGTTCCATGGCTGTGGACTCGTTTTCGTGGACTCTGTGGTTCATGTTCTGTGTATTATTTGTTTACTTTTTTTACTTCTTGCATAATTTGTTCTATTTTTCACACATTTGATGTTTAATGGTCTTTGTTGTGGGGATTCCTATTGTGTTTTTTTGTTTTGTAGCCACCTGCACGGAGAAGTTTCAAATTATATAGTGTACATACTTTGATAATTAATATACTTTGAACTTTGAATCCAAATAACCAATTCACCATGGATCTCACGCATCTTAATCTTCTGGATGAGCCTCCCATGAGGGACCTTGTCAAACATATCACCAAACTCCATGTAGCATCCTTCATCAATCTCCCTCATCAGCTTGTCAAAAAATTCAAGTGAAATATGACTTGCCCTGCACAAAGCCATGCAGGATCTCCCTAATTAGGGCACGGTTTTCCCAATGCCCATAAAACCTATACCTAAGAATTCTCTCTGGTAACTTCCCTCCCATGTGAGGTTCACTGGTTTATGGTATTCAGGATTATCCCTGGTACCCTTCTTGAAGAATGGAATAACTGTTACTCACCACTCCTGCAGGAATTGACC
The DNA here is from genome assembly GCF_030144855.1 of Hypanus sabinus. Lineage (NCBI taxonomy): Eukaryota > Metazoa > Chordata > Chondrichthyes > Myliobatiformes > Dasyatidae > Hypanus > Hypanus sabinus. Next base: position 19,006,496 of record NC_082717.1, on the reverse strand, counting down.
TGCGGCTAGAGAGGAGACAAAGATATTGACCAATGCCCAGCAATCACTTCACCTGTCTCTCTCAATAACCTGGGCTATATCCCATCAGGCTCTGGGGGCATGCACTTTAAGAGATCCAGCACTACCTCGAAATGTCCTAACATATCAACATACCCAGCACTGATCTCCCTATTCTCCGCATCCTTCTCCTTGGTAAGTACTGATGTAAAGTACTCATTAAGAACATTAACCATGTGGTCTGTATTCAAAAGAATGCTTCTCCTTTTTTCCCCTGAGTGGTCCTACTCTATTCCTAGTTTTCCTTTGTTCTTGGCATATGTATAGAATGCCTTGGGATTCTCTTTATTTCTACTTGCCAAGGACTTTTCACTTCCCCTCCTGGCTTTCCTAATTCCCTTCTTGAGTTCTTTACTGGCTTCTTTATAACGCTCAAGAGCTCTGTTTTATTCTTGCTTCCTAAGCTATACAAACTTTTCTTTTTTCTTCATGACTAATTTCACCATCTCTCTCAACATCCTAGGTTCTCTTACCTTGGCATCCTTGCCCTTCCTTCTTACTGGAACGTACCTGTCCTGTACTCTGTGCAGCTGGTCTTAAAACTAAAGGAGTTGTGGTCACTGTACCCTAACTGCTCACCACTGTGAATTTGGTCACCCTGCCAGGCTCATTGCCCAATACCAGGTCTAGTATAGCCTGACTGCTTGTTGGGCTATCTACACATTGACTTAAAAAACCCTGTTGGATGCACCCAACAAATTTCCTCCCATCTAAACCACTTGCACTTAGAAGGTCCCAATTTGTATTAGGAAAATTGAATTCACCCATGATGACAATCCTATTGTTCTTACAACATTCCTTAATCTGCTTACATCTCAATATCTCACTGCTGTTGGGCAGTGGAGTTTCCGTACTGCGATCCCATCAGAGTGATTGCAACCCTTCTTATTTTTGAGTTCTACCCATATAGACTCAGTGAATGAGCCTTCCATTATGTCCTGTCTGAGTGCAGATGTGATATTGTCTCTGACAACGAGTGCAATTCCCTTACTGCATTTACCCTACACTCTATCTTTTCTAAAACATTGAAACCCTGGAACATTAAGCACACATTCCTGTCCCTCTCTCAACCAAGGCTCGGTAATGGCCATGACATCATAGTTTCATGTACTGATCCATGTTCATTGGCCCATTGAATCTACTCTGCTATTCCATTATGGCTGATTTATTATCCCGCTCAGCCCCATTCTCCTGCCTTCTTCCCATAACCTTTGCCACCCTTACTAATTAAGAACCTATCAAACTCCGCTTCGAACATACCCAATGACTTGGCCTTTACAGCCATCTGCGGCAATGAATTCCACAGATCATCACCCTCTGCCTAAATGGCGTCATGGTAGTGTAATGGTTAGCGTAACATTCCTCTGTGAGGAGTCTGTATGGCCTCCCTGTGGAAAGTGTGTGTTTTCTCTGGGTACTCCGGTTTCCCCCCACAGTACAAAGACATACCAGCAGGGTTACTTGCTCTTTGTAAATTCTCCTGTGATTAGGTTGGGGTTAAATCGGGGTTGTCGGGGGTTTCTGGGTGGCGAGGCTCAAAGGGCCTGAAAGGACTTTTCCACTCTGTATCTCGAAATAGAATTAAAAAAGTCAAGAAATCTCATCATCACTGTTCTAAAGGGACATATTCCTATCTTGAGACTATGCCCTCTGGTCCTAGACTCATCTAGGAGCAAAATGGATTGAGAGGAGTTTTGACAAAATTAGAGAAGAGTAAATAGTGGAATGTGCTCCCATTAAAGCATTGAGTTGGGTAAAAGTTACAAAGAGGAATACAAGGAAAGTTCAAACAAGAGAAAATCTGCAGATGCTGGAAATACGAGCATCACACACAAAATGCTGGAAGAGTTGCTAGGAATTGCAAGGAACATTTTTTTTAAATTCAAAGAGAAGTTATAAACTGGAGCTCATTGTGGTACCAACAGGATCATTTGGGGTCTTTCACACGTAGTTGGATGAACTCTTGAGGAAATAATTATTAATGCTTTAGGGTGTATATGGCTGAAGAGATTGCTCCATTCACAGTCAATAGAGACTTAATGGGCAAATTGACTCTGTTCTTTAATCATTCTATGAATTTATTTGACAATGGACTCCAGAAGAAATCATACACTCCTGGACTCCAATTTGATTTTCAGTTTGCTGGCAGCGAATTTGATAATGGCTGAAGCAAAGCCAATATTGATTAACATAACAGACGTGAAGCAGAATGAAGGATAATCATTCACTTTTACATTTGATGTGCTTTTCTGTCATCTCTTCATTCACACATTTTTGCGACATTTTCTAGGCTATATCTACATATCAAAACAATGTCAGTAAATGCTTCAGTAAATTTCTCATCAGAACAAACATCCAACTTAATAACATACAACATGACAACCCATGGGATTTCAAAGCAGAGCTCTGCAATAAATAAATAGATTTCTAGAAAGGGTTCCGAGTTACCTTTTCATCTTACATGAAAAGCACAAATAAAATTACGAAACTAATCAGGTAAGTTTGACATTATTAATAATTTTTGAGATATTTCCAACATATGATTGAAGTATCAATGGAATATTGATCACAAACAAGAGAAAATCTGCAGATGCTGGAAATTCAAGCAACACACACAAAATGCTGGTGAAGGGCCTTGCCCCGAAAGGCTGACTGTACTCTTTTCCATTGGTGTTGCCTGGCCTACTGAGTTCCTCCTACAATGGAATACTGATAAGGTTTTTCAAATTAAAGTTTTAAACTTAAAGGATTTTTATGTTAGATTGGGAAGTTAACTAAAAAGTACAAAAATGGAATGTTAATTTTGGTTGCCATACTAAAGTCCAAACAAATGTAATGCAAATTTATTTTTGGAGGGATTACTATACATAGTTTTAAAAATTTATTCATTTATGGTATGTGGCCATCGCCACTATTTATTTCCCATCCCTAGTTGACCCTGAGAAGGTGGTGATGAGCTGCCTTCTTGAAGAATATATCTTAAAATATAGATTATAATCACCATCATTATTATGTGCTGTGTTCTATGATGTGGGTGATCATGGTCTTTCCATGACCATGATTCTTGGCAAATTTTTCTACAGCAGCAGTTTGCCATTACCTTCTTTTGGGCAGTGTCTTTACAAGATGGGTGACCCCAGCCATTATCGATACTCTTCAGAGATTGTCTGCCTGGTTGCACAGCCAGAACCTGTGATATGCACGATCTGCATATCACCACCTGCTCTCATCTCGTCACTTGACCCTGATCTGTGGGGGGGGGGGGGGGGGGGGAGAGAGAAGCTACACCTTGCCAAAGGGTGACCTGCAGGTTATCAGAGAGAAGTAATGCCATACACTTGAAGAGACATATCTCCACCCTGCCACCCAAAAAATGCTGATCGTAAGTTGGAAAAACTTTTTGGGAGTTTAGGGAAGGAATGAATATGTACTAATTCTAGTTTATTTATTACTGTACCACCTGGAAGGAATTTCAGTTGAATGAGTGTGATCATTTGAATTCAGGTCCTGATGATCATATGAACCCTCCCCCCCCCCCCCCCCCCCCGTATCAATCACATCTTTTCGATCTAATGGTAAATTATCTGGAAAAGCCGTAAGGTAGCAACACATTTTGATCCTCTAGAGGTAGTCACATTTCAAATATTATTTTTTCCCATTTGAGGTACCAAGCGAGAGGATAACAAAATGGTGGAAACCATGGCAGATGATGAGAACATTATGATGGAGGAGGAACTTAGTGGGCCAAGCAGCATCTGTGTAGAGGAATAGACACTTGATGTTTATGGCTGAGGTCTTTCACCAGGACTGAAAGAGAGCGAGGAGATATCAGTACAAAGAGGAAGGGAAGGGGTGGAGTAAAAGCTGGTGAGGAGGGCAGATAGGCAGATAGTGGAGGGGAAAGTGATAATAGTCATCGAGGTCAGGAGGTGATGAGTGGAGGCAACAAAGAGCTTTTGATGATGACGCCTCACAGGAAAGGAAGGCAGAGCATTAAAGCAAACAAGGCGTGAGGTGGCCAGATGGGAACAGTCAGGGGATAGGATCTAGTAGGAGGAGTGTGTGGGTGATGGGCAGGTGAAGGAGGGGAAAGAAACAGGGTAATGGGGGGACTGGGGTTGGTAAGATAAGGAGGAGAAAGAAACAGAACAGAGGGAAAGCAGTTTACCTGGAATTGGGGAACTTGATGTTCGTGCCAGTGGGTTGGAATATGAAGTGATGTTTCTTTGGTTTGAGTTCAGCCTAATCCTGGCAGTGAAAGAGATGGCAGGTATGTTGTTGTGGGAATGGAGAGGGTAATTAAAATAGGTGGCAGTGAGGGGCTCTAGGAGGCTGAAGCTGGTGGATGGGAAGCAATGGATATCTTATTGCAGTTAATATCATTGGCCAGATTGTACTTGGAGTAGTATGAGCAGTTTCAGCTAGGAAGAGATGTGTTGGCATTGGAGTGGGTCCAGAGGATGTTCAGAACAATGAACTCAGGAAGAACAGGTTTAATGTATGAGCAGTGTTTGATGGCTCTGAGCCTGTACTCACTGGAGTTTAGCAGAATGAGGAGGGACCTCATTGAAACCTATTGAATATTGAAAGGTCTAGTTTGAGCTGATATGGAGAGGATGTATCTTATAGTGGGAAATCTAGGATTAGAGGGCACAGACTCAGAATACAAGGACATCTTTTTAGAACGGAGAGCAGGGGGAATTTGTTTAGCCAGAAGGGTGATGTGGAATTCTTTACCCTTAATGACTGTGAAGGCCAAGTCATTGGGTATATTTAAAGTGGTGATGAGTCAAGGCATCAAAGGTTATGGAAGGCAGGAAAATTGTGTTAAAATGGATAATAAATCAGCCATGATGGAATAGCTGAAAAGACTTGACAGGCTGCATGGCGTAATTCTAATCCAAAGTTTTATAGTCTACTCCAATGCTCAGGAAGAAGCCTCATTCAGATCTGATTCCGATAAATGCTACTGATGCAGAAAAAGAGAAGGCAAGACGGTGGCCAATCTTCATTAGGAGATTAAGGAGATTTGTTTTGTCAACTAAAACAGTAGAAATCTTCTACAAACGTACTGTGGAGAGCATTCTGACTGCATCATGGTCTGGTATGGGGAGGCTACTGTAGAAGAATGAAGCAAGTTGCAGAAACTTGTGAAGTTAGTCAGTTACATCATGGGTACTAGCCAAGACATCTTCAAGGAGTGATGCCTTAGGAAAGATGCCTCACTAAAGATCCACACCACCCAAGACCTGCCCCCTTCTCACTGTTACCATTGGGAAGGAGGTACAGAAGCTTGAATACACACACTCAGTGACTGAGGAACAGCTTCTTCCCTTCCACCATCCGATTTCTAAATGGACACTGAACCTATGAATACTATCGCTATTTTTTTATTTCTGTTTTTTGCACTACTTACTTTAACTAGTTAATATATATTTACTGTAATACACTTTTTCTCTTTACATTTATCATGCATTTCATTGTTCTGTTGGCGTAAAGTTATCAAATCCTATGACATATGCTGGTAATATTAAACCTGATTCTGATTCTAATATGCAAATAAATAGCGAAGGGCAATTAGTGCTGCCCTGCCAGTGACACGCTTGTCCCATTAATTAATAATAACTTTGAGAACACTGGCTTCTCAATCATCTTCAAAACTAATTCTTCTGACATTGGTATCCACAGCTTCAGGTACCTGAGTTCAAAGCTTTTGACTTCTGTGCTGAAACCTCTTCTTCTTCTTCGGTGAAGATGCTCTCAAACCCATGACAAATATCTCATTTGCACCAGCATCAATATCTGATGAGCTCTGGGTCATTTGCTGAGTTAATGTTTCTGTATAAATAGGAGCTACTTGTTTGGTGTTTCCTCCAAGATGTTTGATTTAATTTACCACCAAGTAAATTAACAGGCAGAGCTGAATAGACAGCCAGTTGTAACTGATTACAGTTAATCAACTATTGCCTTTATCTGAACAAGTAAAATTTTAGTACAATTAAACAGCCAAAATGCATCAAGAGAAATTGGTTTAACCTAATCCCCTCTGAAAACACATTCCCCAGGATCACTGATCAGTTTAATACAAAATCCAATCAATTGAATTGTCCACTAGCTAATGTTTGGTGTCTTTATTGTCAGTTCAACCTTTCCATTGCGTCAGCAATTCTTCATCCCCGTTGTCTTTGTCTTTTGCCTATCACCCATGTCTTTGGCTTCCTCAGTCTCAGCTCCACCCCTACCTCAAACTCTGGCTATGCCTTTCCCCCCTCTTTTTAGCTTCTCCATTAAACCAATCTCCTTCAGCAACCGTTTGCACACTCGTTATAAAATACAGAGAAAAGTAAAATAGCATGGATATTACATTTTCCATCAGCTCAGGGTATCCCAAAACATATTACAGATAAGCAAATGAAAACAGAAAAGGTGGAAGTACTCCACAAAACAGGAAGTACTTGTGGAAAGAGGAGAAGAGATAGTTTGGAAAGGTACATGGATGGTAAGGATTTGGAGGGCTATTGTCCTGGTGCAGGTTGATAGGAGTAGGCAGTTTAAATGGTTTGGTATGGACTAATGGGCTGAAGGGCCTTTTTTGTGCTGGATATTTCTAAGACTCTATAATGTATCAAGTCTTCCTTCTGGAAAATTAATTTTGCCTTGCCCTCCACAGATGCTGCTGGGCCCGCTGAGTGAGTCCAGATTTTTTAGTTTTTATTTTTGATCCTGCCTTGTGGAATTCTGAAATTTCCACAATTTTAAGGTTTATTGCTCTTTCAACCAACCCGTAAGCATTGCTTCTTTGATCGAATATCATCTTCAATTTGCTTTGTTGACTACAGTTGAATCATTTTTCCTGCTGCATTTTAGAAGCAAACTTGGCTTTTATTTTTTAAGCACTGGCCTTTGCTTGAAAAGGACAAATATTTTGGCATCCCTTTCACGAAAAATAATTCATTGTTTCTTTCTCATGAGCACAGATGTTTGTTTGCGTCAATGTAATGACTGGTTCCTGGGGCAATGGCATCAACACAAGAGATGCCAGCAGGCGCAATAAACTGAAGAGAAAGGCTGGTTCTGTTATAGGAGTCAAACTGGACATACCGGAGATTGTAGTAGAACAAAGGACCCTCCAGAAAATCTTGGCAATTCTGAACAATGTTTCTCACCCTCTGCATGCCACCTTGGCTGAACAGAGGAGCGCTTTCAGGAGTAGACTAAGACAACTGCGCTGCTTCAAAGGAAGCATATATGAGGTCATTGAGGTCATGAGGTATGAGGTCATTCTTACCCTTAGCCACCAGGTTCTATAATGAGTCAACCTATAGCCAGGGAAGTGATCTTATATCTTTGACTTGTAACCTTGTACATCTTTTTTTTAAAGTAACATGTTTTATTCTTTCTTACTTCTCTTCTAATATTTGTATATCTGTGCACTTGTAATGCTACTGTGCCACTGTAATTTTCTTTGGGATCAATAGAGTATCTATCTATCTACCTATGTATCTTACGGTTGTCATAGCCAGGGTTGGTAATGGGGATAAGCTCGCTCAGCCTATTAAATGTTCCCAATGGCGTGCATCTCAAATAGCCTCTGACAATCAAGTTCACCTTTTGGACTTCACATGTGACTCAGCTACTAAACCCAGCGGAACCATTTCTACTGACAGAAGAGGCAAAACTGGGTTACTGGCACCTTAAAACCAATTGCTTCGGGAGGACGGGGCTCACCAGCCATGTTTGCAATTCCCCTAGGAGAGGGAAAACTCTGACCTCAAACCTCCATTGTCTTGTGGCTGTACCCACTCATGGGGGAGGATTCAGGAGTGAACCCCAAGGCAAATTCAGAGCTGGAGTCCCTAAGCCAGTCCTGCATCAACCACCAACTCTGGCGATGCTACTGGTGCCAAACTTTATCGGTCCCTGCTGTTCCTTTGGACCCTTCAGTTGAGTGGAGGGGCAGAGCTTGCTGCATGGGCAACCTTGCTCTCCAGGTTGTACTGCCCTGCTTCTATCATATTGTAAGGAGGCAGCTTTCATCATTGACCTCAACCAGTGATGGACTGGAACGTGGTGATTCAGTAGGGTGTAGTGTGAGCATGTAAATAGGGCATATTTTTGGAAAAAAGAACATCAAATTTTACAGCCCAGGAACAGGCCCTTTAGCCCATCATATCTGTGTTGACTATTATGCCAATTTAACCAATCCCACCTGCTGTGACCTGTATCCCTCCATTCCCAGTTTAATGCCTCTTAAACATCTCTGTCATACTTGCTTCCAGCAAACCCATCCAGAAAGCTATTCCAGGCATTTACAGCCATTCTGTGTAAAAAAAAAATGTCCTGCACATCTCATTTAAACTTTCACCCTCTCACCTTAAACATATGTTCACTAACACTTGATATTTCCACGCTGGCAAAAAAGATCTATTTCCCCTAGTTCTCTCTATCATCATCATCATTATGTACCGTGTCATATGATGTGGGCGATCATGGTCTTTCTGTGACTATGACTGCTCTTGGTAACTATTCCCACGGAACTGGTTTGCATTGACACCCTCTGGGCAATGTCTTTACAAGATGGGTGACCCCAGCCATTATCAATACTCTTCAGAGATTTTCTGCCTGATGCCAGTGGTCGCAGGTCCAGGACTGGTGATGTGCACCAACTGCTGATAGGACCATCCACCACCTGCTCCTGTGGCTTCACGTGACCCTGATTGAGGGAGGGAGCTAAGCAGGTGCTACACCTTGCACAAGGAGGAACTGCAGGCTAGCGGAGGGAAGAAGCACCTTACACCTCCTTTGGTAGAGAAGGACATCCACCCCACCACCCAACCCTATCTATGTCACTCTTCATTATATCTCAGCCTCTGGTGTCAGAAAGGAACAATTCAAATTTGTCCAAACTCTCCTCATATATATAAAAAGAAACTCCAATCAAGGCAACGTCCTGGTGAATCTCTTCTGCAGCCTCTCTAAACCCTCTACATCCTTCCATTTGCTGAGTATTGTATTCTTTTGTGTCTGAATGTTTGTATAATATTTTTGCGTAATGGCTGTGGTGTGTGTTCAAGAAAAATATGAAATATGTGTCTGCAAGAACTCAGTGAAACAGTCAAACAGCATCTGTGGGAGGAAATTCTGTTGATGCTTCAGTTCAAGTCCCTGCATCAATACGATTGAATATTTCTCCAAAATATAGCCTACGTATACTGTTGTGTATGTAATGTTTATGTAGAGTGGTGTGTGGTTAGTATAAATGCAATGTGTATATTAGTAGTCACCAACCTTTTTAAGCCCAAGATCCCCTACCTCGGCCTTAGTGAAAGGCAAGACTGACCCCAAGTCAATTAGTTACACGCATGCGCACCAGGGCAGAAAAGACTGGAAGTAAAACCCCACAACCCAGAAGTAGAAATAATGTATGAACACCAGAGCTCCCCACCCTTTATTGCACCATGGACTGGTTTAATATTAACGATATTATTGCGGACCGGCCGACAAGGGGGTGGGGGTGGGGGATGTTAAACACGACCGGAATACAGTGATACTCGAAGTAGGTTCCTTATGTCCAGTCTATTCCGCAATTTAGTTTTCATGGCTCTCAGCTGCTGCCCCGCTTGCTCACGTTTTTTTCCGCTGCAAAAACTCAGCGGGTTTGTCTTTAAGTGCAGGGTGCTTGGACTCGAGGTGCCGAAGCAGTTTTGAGGGCTTTATTGCCTCATTAGATAGCCTCCTGGCGCTAACTCCAGCCTCCCTCCCGCCTGCCGCCTTGGCCAGGTGCAGCTGATCATGGATGGGGTGAGAGGACAAAGTCAGGGCCGTGGTGGTTGCAGTCCGGAGAGAGTGACCGACCGAGTGAAGAGGAGTGTAACAGGATGCGCACCCGCCCCCTTGTAGGATCTATTGGCCGACAAAAGTCTGTTTCAGTAGATCGTAGCGAGGTAGCTGCTCAGCTACTTACAAAACCCTGAGTCCGAATTAGGTCGTCTGCGAATATTTTAGCACCGGGTTTCCCATGAACATTCGGTGTGTGAAACAGGTTTAGAGGCAGCGCCCATCTGTCCGCGCTCCAGGCCGGTAGCAATGGCACTTCCCGCCGGCCGCGGTGGGGTGTCACTGCATTTAGGTGACTGATGACCTCGCGTGCATTCAAGTTCAACTGTGGGCGTGACAGGGAATGAGGAAAAGTACAGCTGACTCATATCGTTTCCTTGTGGCCCGGTGGTTGGGGACCACTGAAGCACATTGTGTAGTCTAGTGTGTGGCGGGGGAGCTACACGCATGCGCACTGGGCAGAAAGAACGGAACTAAAACCCTGCAACCCAGAAACAATCTCTCAACAGTATTTGTGTATTCATTTTTCATTTTTTTTCAAGATCTACCGGGCAAGTCTCAAAGATTGACCAGTCAATCGAGATCAACAGGTTGACGACCACTAGTGTATCTTGTTCCTGTTGAATACATTGTGCATGTGATTATAGTGTGTGAATTAAGTGCATTTTTTTGTAGTTTGGGCTTTAGGTGCATATGTGGGTATTTGTGGTGGTGGAGTGTCTGACTAATACCAGAAGACAGCCTCAGAATAGAGTGTCATCCTTTTATAACGGATATGAGGAGGTATTTCTTTAACCAGAGAGTGGTTATCTGTGGAATTTGTTTGCCAAAGCCAAGTAACTGGGTATATTTAAGGCAGAGGTTAATAGATTCTTGATTAGTCAGGGCACGAAGGGATATGGGGAGTAGGCAGGAGGGTAGGACTGAGATGGAAAATGGATGAAACAGTGCATCCTAATCCCTTCACCATTGTTTTGGGAGATTTTAACCAGGCCAGTCTGGAAAAACTCACTTAAGCAATTACCATCAACAGATGGTACCATCAATAGATCACTTGCAATACTAGAGAAAACAGCACACTGGACCATTGCTATTCCACGCCCTCCCTTTGGGAAGTCTGATCACCCAGCTATACTTCCACTCCCTGAGTGTAGGCAGAGACTGGAGACTGCAGCATCAGTAGTGAGGACCAAGAAAGTATGGCACTCAAGAAAAACCTGGCACTCAATGTCAGTAAGATGAAAGAGCTGATTGTGAACTTCTGGAAGGGTAAGATGAAGGAACACATAGCAATTCACTTAGAGGGATCACAAGTGGAGAGGGTGAGCAGTTTCAAGTTCCTCGGTGTCAAGATCTCTGAGGATCTAACCTGGTCCAAACATATCGACGCAGATATAAAGAAGGCAAGACAGTGGCTATACTTCATTAGGATTTTGAAGAGATTTGGTATGTCACCAAATACACTGAAAAACTTCTATAGATATACCATGGAGAGCATTCTAACAGGCTGCATCACTGTCTGATACGGGCGGACTACTGCACAGGACCGATAGAAGCTATAGAGGGTTGTAAATTTAATCGCCTTCATCTTGGGTACTAGCCTACAAAGTACTCAGGACATCTTCAATGAGCAGTGTCTCAGAAAGGCAGTGTCCACTATTAAGGACCTCCTGCACCCAGGGCATGCCCTTTTCTCACTGTTACCATCAGGTAGGAGGTACTGAAGCCTGAAGGCACACACTCATCAATTCAGGAACAGCTTCTTCCCCTTTGCCATCTGATTCCTAAATGGATATTGAACCCTTGAACACTATCTCACTTTTTTAATATATGGTCCATAGTTCCCCGAAGGTGGAATCTCATGTGGATAGGGTGGTGAAGAAAGCTTTTGGTATGTTGGCCTTTATCAATCAGAGCATTGAGTATAGGAGTTGGGATGTAATGTTAAAATTGTACAAGGCATTGGTAAGGCTGAATTTGGAGTATTGTGTACAGTTCTTGTCACCAAATTATAGGAAAGATATCAACAAAATAGAGAGAGTACTGACAAGATTTACTAGAATGTTACCTGGGTTTCAACACCTAAGTTAGAGGGAAAGGCTGAACAAGTTAAGTCCTTATTCTTTGGAGTGTAGAAGGTTGAGGGGGGACTTGATGGAGGTATTTAAAATAATGAGGAGGATAGATCGAGTTAACATAGAAACATAGAAAATAAGTTCAGGAGTAGGCCATTCAGTATGATCATGGCTGATCATCCAACTCAGAACCCTGTACCTGCCTTCTCTCCATACCCCCTGATCCCTTTAGCCACAAAGGCCATATCTAACTTCCTCTTAAGTATAGCCAATGAACCAGCCTCAACTGTTTCCTGTGGCAGAGAATTCCACAGATTCACCACTCTCTGTGTGAAGAAGTTTTTCCTCATCTCAGCCCTAAAAGGCTTCCCCTTTATCCTTAAACTGTGACCCCTCATTCTGGACTTCCCCAACATCGGAAACAACCTTCCTGCATCTAGCCTGTCCAATCCCTTTAGAATTTTATATGTTTCAATAAGATTTCCCCTCAATCTTCTAAATTCCAGTGAGTATAAGCCTAGTCGATCCAGTCTTTCTTCATATGAAAGTACTGCCATCCCAGGAATCAATCTGGTGATCCTTCTCTGTACTGAGGCAAGAATGTCTTTCCTCAGATTAGGGGATCAAAACTGCACACAATATTCTAGGTGCAGTCTCACCAAGGCCTTGAACAACTGCAGTAGAACCTCCCTGGTCCTGTACTCAAATCACCACATGGATAGGCTGTTTCCATTGAGAGTAGGGGAGATTCAAACAAGAGGACATGATTTCAGAGTTAGGGGGAAAACGTTTAAGGGAAACACGAGGGGGAATTTCTTTACTCAGAGAGTGGTAGCTGTGTGGAATGAGCTTCCAGTAGAAGTGGTAGAGGCAGGTTCGGTATTGTAATTTACAGTAAAATTGGATAGGTATATGGACAGGAAAGGAATGGAGTGTATGGGCTGAGTGCAGGCCAGTGGGACTAGGTGAGTGTAAGTATCAGCACGGACTAGAAGGGCCTGTTTCCGTGCTGTAATTGTTATATGGTATTTTTTTCTATATTATGTAATGTATTGAACTGCTGCTGCTAAGTTAACAAATTTCACATCACATTCCGGTGATAATAAACCTGATTCTGATTCGGATCAATCATGATAAGGCAGAGCAGACTTAATGGGCCAAATGGACTAATTTATCTTGTGGTGTGATGGTCATTGTACATGCCTGCATGTGTTTTTTGTGGAATATTGTGCATATGCTGCATGCATGTGTGTTTATGTGTCTTTGATAAGTGCAGCATGCTTCGTGTATATGTGTGTTTCTCAGAGAACGGGGTGTGTATGTGTGTGTGTGTACAATATGTTTATCTATCTGTCTGTCAGTGAATGAGTGTATTAAATAGACTAGGGTGTGCATATTGTATATAGACAGTACGTGTTTTTGTGGACTATAGTATAGTAGTTGAGTGCACATGTATGGATTTATAGTCTGTGTTATGTCTGTAACCTGTGTACAATATGAGCATTAAACACCCTCACAGCTATTGCCAGTCAAGCTTCTGGTGAAAGTACCAGTTGGCTGGAAGCTAGAGATTATTGTTCTTATCTACACATTTTGCAGCATCCAATCTGTTTCTGAACTTTGTTGAGTGAGTTGTCTGCATTGCCATTTCCTTTCTCTCATTCAGTTTTCAAAGAAATTCAATCTTCTCTTGAAATTGTCCAGTCCTCTTTCATATAGTTTATGAGAAAGTGCTCCTTTTATCATTCTTTCTCCCAATGACTCCATGACAATGATGTAATTACTGCCTCAATTGCTTTTGATTTCTTTAATGATATTGACAGGGCTCCTTGTAATCTTTTTTAAAAATCCCCAGAAGTCCGGTATTTCTACCCCATTTTTTAAATTGACTTCCTTCATGTCCCAAGGCTCAAAGGTAAGTCAGCTAATCAATTCCATCGGAACCAATTAAATGCCTGCTATCGACCATGACTATGTGAGAGAATCCAATTTTGTAACTGTTTAACATTAAAAGGGAAATATATTCATCCTGATTACTTCGCACTTCCCAAGTCATTTCAATTATCTAATAACCTGAGGTAATCAAACAAATATCGTGAAATTAGAATACAATGTTTTAAAAATTACTCTATCAACAACAGGCTCTCGAATTGATCCTTTGGTTGGTGGCTAGGGTTCATTTGGATGGGCAATCATCATTATCATTATTATGTGCCCTGTTGTATAACATTGACGATGATGGCCTCATGACCATGATTGTTCTCAGCAGATTTTTCTAGAGAACTGGTTTGCTATTCCCTTCTTCTGGGCAGTGTCTTACAAGATGCATGCCCCAGCCTTATCAGCCTCCTCAGTGACTGTCTGGCCGCATAGCCAGGGCTTGTGATGTGCACTAGCTGCTCGTACGACCATCTCGTAGGACCACCTGCTCCCGTGGCTTTATATGACCCTGACTGGAGGTGGCTGGAGGCTAAGAAGGTGCTTCACCTTGTCTAAGTGTGACCTGTAGGCTAGTGGAGGAAAAGAGCGCCTTACACCTCCCTTGGTAGACCCGTCCACCTTGGATGGGTAAAAGGGCCACTATAAGTTTTATAGTCCCACTTCTCCATATCTGCTGCTACTGTAAATCCCTAGACATCAGCACCAATTCAGCTAAGGACATTATTTCTCATTGGCTTCGTTAATGTAATCATTAGTTGCATAACTACAGGTCTAGACTATTGATCCTGAAAATATGAGTTCAAAGCTTATCTCAGCGACTGGGAGACTTTAAGTGCAAGTAATTAAATAAATTTGGAATTGCAAATAAACTTATTATTGAGAGCAATAACAGTGAAACTTCAAAATTGTGATTTAAAGCCTATATAGCTCACTGATTCTCATCCAGGAAGGAAATCACCAGGAAACGGTCTACCAAGAACCCATCCTCACCAGGTCACAGTGGATGCTTCCTAAATTCCTGCTCAGTCTGTGGATGATTAGAGATGTAGACAATAAATATTGTAGTTGCCAGTGATTTCAACACCCTGTCATGTTATTTATTTACATAGAGTATAATTCTGGAAGAAGATGGCACCAGCAATCAATGCTACTAAAGGCAACATCCCCAAGATGTTCACAAAACAACTCCCTTCACTTCTTTTACTTCCACATCTTCTTTTAATTTCAGACGTGCTTCTACTATTGTTGGAGCCTGTTATCGACATTCTGGCGGTGTGTTTTTGGGCTGATCAGGTGATCTGGCGCTTTGCTCTCTCCAAGAGGGTTCCACGAGGCTACGAGCAGAGTGTGCAGCATGGAGGCCAGGAAGCCAGGAGACGGGGTGCGAGCCCATGAATGACTCCATCTCGCTGATCTTGCCGATTGAAGTGCCAAGGAAGATTGAAATGATTGAGTCGAGTGCTCAGCACTGTCTACCAGTCTTTTGCTCGCTGCTGCCAGAGGAAGGTGATTGCATGCGGTGGTCTTTGTCTCCCCCTCACTCACTGCTCCCAAGGGAAGTGTTTGAGTGATCTCTCTCTCCCTCGATGCTGTCGCAGGATGGTGCCGTAGCAAGGTTTAATCACCAGGGTTTGTAGATTTGGATTCTAACTCAGGTTTATGATACGTTCTAGTTCTGGTCAGTCCATTTATCGTTGTTACTTTTGAGTAATTTTTGACTATGGGCAGCCTGCAGATAATGAACATCGAGCTGAACTGAAATGTGTCCTTTGATTTTGTGTTTTATATTCTGTGTTTTTGCTCACTTTTTTGCTGTAGTTTGCATGATTTTTCTTTGTGAGCGATGTTTTTCTCTGAATGGGTTGCTTCCACAGTTTTCCTTGTTTCGTGGCTGTCTGTGGGGAAGACGCATTTCAGGGTTGTATGCTGGATAATAAGTGTACTTTGAATCTTTGAACCCTTTACTTTTTACTTAATTCTTATTCTTTATGATTGTTGAATGTGTTTTATGTATATCATACCCTGACCAACACGCCACAGCAAAGTCCTAATACATGTAAATGCTTAACACAAATAAAGGTGATCCTCGATCCTTCATTAAAACACAAATCTCATTTTGTGCCCAATTTCAATTCCTGATGTTTGTAGTTAATGTTTAATTAATGACAACATCAATTATCACCACTCTTACCTCACCTCTTCTCAACCTCAAACCTGGATAAACACAAATTTCCTCCATTTAAATATATATGAAGCCATTACATTTAGTCTCCATCATAAACTTGAGACTTTCAGTCATTTTATCCAATCTTATCTGTACCAACTCTCCAGAAACTGGTTAGGATACTCTCCACTGCGCAGCTGTAGAAGTTTATACAAGTTTTAGGTGACACAAACTTTTAGGAAAGCAGATGTGTATCGAGCATCCTGATTGGTTACATCACGGTTTGGTACGGAACCACCAGTTTCCAAGAACGGGAAAGTCTACAGAAAGAAGTGATTACAGCCCAGCCCATCACAGGCAAAGCCCACCCCACCAGTTAGCACTGCAACAAGAAAGCAGCATCCATCGTCAGGGACCCCACCATCCGTGGCACAACTCTGGAGTTATTCCGCAAACTATAGACCCGCTCTGAGGGACTCTACAAGTTATGTTCTCAGTATTATGCTTTTATCATTTGTACAGTTTTTCTTCTTTTGCACATTGGTCTTTTTCAGCCTTTGTTTATGTATAGTTTTTCATAAATTCTATTGTATTTCCTTATTTTCCTGTAAATGCCTGCAAGAAAATGAATCTCAAGGTAGTTTGTGATGGCGTATATATATATATATATATACTTTGATAATAAATATACTCTGACTTTGATGAAGTCAAACTGTTCACTGCCTTCATAATCACCCTGAGAAGAGTTTGAGAAAATGTCATCACCATGAGCATTTACTTCCATCTCCATAACATCTCCCAAATTTGCTCTTGCTTTGGCTCATTGGCTACTGAAACTCTCATCTATTCCTTTATTGTTTCTGGATAACTTCCAACAATTTCCTAGTCTGACCTACTGAGTTCCTCCAGCTTTTTGTGTGATTCTCCTAGTCAAACTATTATGTTCAACTGTCTATACAGATGAGATCAACCAAGTATGTCCTAACTTCATTAAACTGGAAGGAGTGCAGAGAAGATTTACGAGGGTGCTGCCAGGACTTAAGGACCTGAGTTATAGGGGGAGATTGGGCCGGCTAGGACTTTATTTCTTGCTGAGTAGGAGATCGAGTGGTAAACATTTAGAGGTGTATAATATCATAAGGGGCATTGATGGGGTGAATACATCATTATTATCATTATTATATGGTATGTCAAATGATGTAGGCAATAATGGATTCAAGACTATGATTGGTCCTGACAACTTTTTCTACAATTTTGCCAGTAGCTTCTTTTGGGCGGTGTCAGGTGACCCCAGCCACTATGAATAATTTTCAGAGATGGTCTGCCTGACGTTAGCGGTCACATAACCAGGACTTGTGATATGCACCAGCTGCTCCCATGGGCTTCATGTGATGCAGATAGGGGGCTAAGCAGGTGCTACACCTTGCCCAAGGGTGATCTACAGGCTAATGGAGGGATGGAGTGCCTCACGCTTCTTTTGGTAGAGACTTAACTCCACTCGGCACTCCAAGGGTTGAATACAGCCTTTTTCCAAGGAGGGGAGCTAAAAAAAAAGAAGGCACAGGTTTCAGGGGTGAGGTGGATAATTTAAAAGAGACCCATGGGGAGGCGTCTTCACGCAGAAGATGGTACATTTATGGAATAAGCAAAGTATTTGAGGAAGCTACAATAATGACATTTAAAAGAGTCAATTGAGTACAAGGACAAGGTTAACTCTGAAGAACCTAACCTGATCTGTCTTTCCAAAATGCAACATGTGGCACTCATCTGTAAACTCTGTTTGTCATTCCTTGGCCCATGGACACAGCTGATCATGTTTCTGTTGTATTTCTTGATGACCTTCTTCACTCTCTCCAGGGCCACCTGTTTCCCTAACCATGCTCTGTTCGCTCTCATTAATCATTGTCAATAATTTTGTGTCTAGTGATACTTTTTAAGTTTATCTTTGGTGGGTTCATGCTACTTTTTGTCCCCTCTCATGCAAGTGCAGATGCCTGAAAAAACCTCTCCATGATGCCACTGCTATGCACGGCTGAAGTAACTGGGTCTTGCAAATGTAGCCAACAGGCTACAACACAGTTTGTTCGTCAACTACACAGGAAATGTGAGGAGCCTGGTTTGCAATGCAAATGCACTGAAGGTAAAGAGGACTCCTTTCACTGTGTTTAACAACATTCAGAAGAAATAGTTTACAATTTACACAATGGGAATCTAAACAAACAACATGAAGATCATTGCTCCAAAATTCATGCCTATGCTCTCACTTTTGTTCTGAATACTATTTGCTTACTTTTATTGTTTGCACGATTTGTTTTCTCTCTGCGCATTGGGTGTTTGATGGCTTATTTTGGGTCACTTTGTTTTGTGGCTGTTAGCAAGAAGACAAATCTCAAGGTTGTATAACGTATACGTACTTTGATTTTAAATGTACTTTTAACTTTTAGGAATCCAGAAGAGTTATCAGTGAGATATCTTAAAAATAAAACTAAAATTAAAGAATAATCAAGAAACTATTTCCACTGACTCAATTATTTTTTGCTTCAGCAATATTCAGCTACTATAAGTGAGGACACAAAGGGTCGGTGCCAATGTTTATAAACTGGAAAATTAGAAGAGATAATTTGAGGGGGGAGCTTCACCCACGGCATGTAACATCTGCACAACTTGTGACCTGAAAGTGGTTAATGCAAAGTGTATCTGGGATAGTTTTGATTTTCATTGTGCAATGAATATATTCATTCTGTTTCGGGGCTGTTCAGGATGCAGTTGTGTTGGAAGAATCAAGACGCCAGATGTTTTTCAAAGCTCCCTGTGCAGGAGTTGCCTTACACATATTTACATGCTCTAAGAAACCTGTAACTGTGAGCACTGTCTTGACCCTGTAATGTTAACACAACAGCAGGGAATCCTGTAAATGTTAGCACACTGTTAAAATAGCAAACAGTGAAGATGCAAATGGTCAAACGGAGACTTGATGAATAACAAGACCCTGATGGGGGTTTCACAAATATTGAACCAGATGGGAATCTAGTAAATAATGAGACTTTGATGACCATTGGCTGAATATTAAGAACACCTTCTGAATATTAAGATATTGAAGAAAATCCCATAAATATTGACACTGATGGGGAGCCAATGAATATTTTAATTGATAGAGTATTATAGATGTAGACTTAAGTATTATAGATGGATATTTGAATATCAGGACAGTGAAGGGCATGCAATAAAAATGGCATCTCTAAAAGGCATCTGAAAATTACTGAGGCTGATGGTTATCCTTTGAGATTGAGATTGTAATGTGTTTTCTTCCAGTATAGAAAATCTAATGGGGATCCTAGGGATGTCAGAGTACTGCAGAGAATCCAAAGAATCCTGAGGTACTGGTGGGCACTCTATGAATGTCTTTCATTGGTATTCTATGTATATTGAGATTCTGATAAGCATCCATTGACAACTGAGGCACTAATGGGACTATCGAGACTTTGTCATAGATCATATGTATACAGAAATACCAAAGGGCATCTTATTAATTTTGAAAATATAATCATTATGTCCTGAATGCTGAGATACTGTTGACACTCTATAATCATTGAAACACTGCCAGAAAACTTATGAGGTCTCTAAATGTAGCTGGACCACCAATAGTTATTGTCATCTGTGGAGATACTAAGAATATTAGAGATTTTCCTAGCATGGTGTGAATACTAAGAACTTAATTGGCATGTGTGAACATTGACTCTGATGAGGATGTTATGAATTTTCAAATACCTCTGGGCAATATCTTGTCAATTTTATGAAATAGATGGGCAAAGCACAAGTGAAGACTTATATTGGGGTCCTGCAAATATTGTGATTATGAAAGTTGAAATACCAATAGAGATCCAGTGAATATAAAACTCTGTTGGAGAATCTATTCATGTTGAGACAGGGATGGGAATTCACTGAATATTGTGACAATGATGACAACCCTTTGAATATTATGCTATTGATTTGTTTTAAATGTTGCGATAATAGATGTCCTGAGAAAGAAATCTCTGAAGAGAAATTAAGAACAAATGGAAATTCAATGAATATTGAAACACCAGTAGTTATCCCATCACTATGGAGACATAGACAGCAATTCTCTGAATATTATGATACAGATTTGTTCAAGCCCTTATGAATATTGAAACGATGGGCATATGAATATTGAGGTACTGATAAGAATCCAATGAATATTGAGTCTCTGATGGGCACATTACGAATATTAAAACTTATTGGAAAAACACAACATTGAGAAAATGAAAATAGTTTAATCAGTTTTGAGACACTGATGGTCACCCCCTGAGCATTGGTGACCTGTTGGGAATGCCATGAACATTGAAAGACATTTCATTGCATGAAAGTTGAAATAATGAAGGGGATTTAATAAATATTGATTTATTGAACATTGAAATTTTGATGCAAATCCAATAAACGATGAGATATAAGTCAAAAACTTATCAATGTTGATGAGCATCCCAAGTACACCGAAACCTCATCCTTAATAAAGGACTTCAACATCTTCCCAGCCATTGAAGTCAGGCTAACTGATCTATAATTGCCTTTCTTCTGCCTTCCTTCCTTCTTGCAGAGAGAAGTGACATATGTAATTTTCTAGTGCACTGGAACCCTTCCAGAATCTAGTGATTCTTGAAAGACTGTTACTAATACCTCCACAATTTCTTCAACTGCCTCTTTCAGAACTCTTGGGTGAAGTCTATCTGATCCAAGTGATTTATATAACTTCAGATCTTTTCATCGTCTCAAGCTCTTTTTTGTTAGTAACAGCAACAACACTCACTTCTGGCCCCTGACTCTTTTGAATTTCTAGCATACTGCTCTGTCTTCCATAGTGAAGACTGACACAAAATACCTATTAAGTTTGCCTGCCATTTCTTTGTCCTCCTTTACTACTTCTCCAGCATCATTTTCCAGCGGTCTTACTCTTGTCTCCTTTTTAATCTTTATATAGGTGAGAAATCTTCTGGTATCCGCTTTTATATTATTGGCAAGCTTACGTTCATACTTCATCTTTTCTCTCATTATGCCTTTTTAAGTTGCCTTCTGTTGGTTCTTAAAAGCTTCCCAGTACTCTAACTTCTCACTAATTATTACTATATTGCTTTTATGCACTCTTTGACTTCCCTTGTCAGACATGGTTGTCTCATCCTCCCTTTAGAATGCTTATTCATCTTTGGGATGTATCTATCCTGCACCTTCTAAATTGCCCTCAGAATCTCCAACTATTGTTGTCCTGAGATCATCCCTGCCAATCGACTTCAGCCATCTCCTCTCTCATGCCTGTGTAATTCCCTTTACTCTACTGTAATACTGGACTTTATCTTCTCCTTCTCAATCAGCAGGATGATTTCTATCATATTATGATCATTAATTCCTCAGAATTTTTGTTTACATAACACTCCCTAATCATATTTGGTTCATTACACAACACGCAATCTGGAATTGCCTTCTCCTAGTGGGCTCAACCACAAGCTGCTCTAAAATGACATCTGGTAGGCATTCTACAAGTTTCCTCTCTTGGGATCCAGCACCAACCTAATTTTCCCAATCTGCCTGCATATTGGAATCTCCCATGATTATTGTAACATCTCCCATTTGCATGCTCTTTTCTATCTCCTGCTGTAACTTGTATCCCACATCCTGGCTACTGTTCAGAGACCTGTATACAACTCCCATCAGAATCTTTTTACTCTTGCAGTTTCTGAACTGTACCCACAAGAATTCTACATCTTCTGATTTCTAAGAATTTGATTTCATTTTTTACCATCAAAGCCACCCCATCAGCTCTGCCTACATGCGTCCTTTTGATAAAATGTGTATCCTTTGATGTTAAGCTCCCAAATATGATCCTCTTTCAGCTGCCACAGTGATGCCCACAACATCATAACTGCTAATCTCTAACTGTGCTACAAGATCATGTCCCTTATTCCACATATTGTGTGCATTCAAATTTAACAACATCAATCCAGTATTCTTCACCCTTTTACCAGTTGCTCTTTAACTCATCCCACTGACTGCAATTTCACCTCATTGCCTGCCTGTCCTTCCTCACTGTCTTACTACACACTGGATCTACTTGTATACCAACTGCCTCAACCTCAGCACCATAATTTCAGTCCCAACCTCAGCACTATCATCCCTGCATTTAGTATCCTGTAAATATTGAGATATTCTTGAGTATTTTCTTTGTATATTCAGATAGTGTTTGCCACTTTATGAATATCAAAACTTTAGAATTTTATGAATTTTCAAAGTTCAAAGGAAATTTATTATCAAAGTACATGTATATCACCATATACAACCCAAGGATTCATCTTGTGGCTTCTTCGCAGTAAATACAAAGGAGCATAATAGAATCAATGGAACACTGCACACAAAAAAGATGGACAACCAATATACAACAGACAACTAATTATACAAAAACAAAAAATTAAAAAACAACGAAATAATAATATTAATAATATATAAAGAAGTAATAAATATTGAGAACATGAGCTGTAGGGTCCTTGAAAGTGATTCCATAGGTTGTGGAATCAGTTCAGTATTTGGGTGAGTGAAGTTATCCACTCTGTTACAGGAGCCCGATGGTTGAGGATTAATAACTGTTCCTGAACTTTGTGGTGTGGGACCTAAAGCTCTAAATGCGGGGCCTGGATGCTGAGATACTTGATGACGGAGGCTGCTTTGCTGTGGCAATGTTCCTTGTAAATGCGCTTAGTAGAGGGGAGGGCTTTATCCATGATGAACTTTATTCACTACCATTTGTAGGCTTTTCCATTCAAGGGCATTGATGTTTCCATACCAGGCCATGATGCAGCTAGTCAGTATTCTCTCCAAAGTGCATCTATTGAGGCTTGTCAATGTTTTAGATGACATACTGAATCTTCACAAACTTCTAAGAAAGTAGAGGCACTGCTGTGTGCCTTCTTTGTAATGGAAATTACTTGCTGGACCAAGAACAGATCTTCTGAAAAGATAATGGCAAGGAATGTAAAGTTACTGACCCTCTTCACCTCTGAGGACTGGTCCATCAGCTTCTGGTTTCTTCCTCCTGTACTCAAGCAGTTATTCCTCTCTGCACCTTGTGGAGCATCTGGTGTCAACCTTGCCATTTCTTTAGCATTTTGGTTGTTTTTTTTTATGAGGTCAAGTTGCTAGCTCATTGCTCAACCCTCCACGAATGCAAAGCATGGAAGGAGCTGGCCAGATTCAAACCCGAGACCACTTACCTTGAAGTCCAGTGCTGATGCTGGATGGCTTTCCTGTGTCAATAATCAGCTGATATTGAGTGAGGGTTTGCTGTTGTTGCACCATTCAGCCAGAGGATCTCCTTCTTTCCTATATGCTGGTTTGTCACCATCTTTAATTTAGCTAATAACAGTGGTGTCACCGTCAAACCTAAATATGGCTTTGGAGCTGTACTTAGTCTTGTAGTTATCTGTATAAAGTGAGTAGAGCTGTGGGCTAAACATACAGACTGTGATGCACCTGTGCTGGTGATGATTGTGGGACGACATTTTTGCTAATCAGAACTGACTGGGGTCTGCATGTGACAAAATGGAGGATCCAGTTGAACAAGGAGTTATTAGGCCTAGCTCTTGCTATTTATTAGTTAGTTTTGAGGGGATGATAGTGTTGATTGCAGAACTGTAGTTACTGGAAAACATCCTGATGTGTGCAAGTTCACTGTGCAGATGTTCCAAGGTTGAGTGAAGAACCAATCAAACAGCATCTTCTGTTGACCTGTTGTGATGGTGAGAAAGCTGGAGTGGATCCAAGTCAATCATTATCTGTATATCAGAATCTTGATATACTGATAAACATTTAATGAATATTGAGACTCTTCATGTCACACAATGAAATAAGAAAAAACAAAAAAGACAGAAATATTCATAAACACAAGAGATTCTGCAGATGCTGGAAATCCAGATACAAAATAATACAGAGACCTACAGTAGTGCTAGAAAGTTTGTGAACCCTGTAAAATTTTGTCTGTTTTTGTATAAATACGACCTAAAGTGTAATCAGATCTTCACACAAGTCCTAAGACTAGATAAGGAGAACCCAATTAAATAAATAACACAAAAACATTATACTTGTTCATTTATGAATGAGAAAAAAAAGATCCATTATTACATGTATTTGTTGAAAATAGTATATAATCTTCTGGGGTAAAGCCTTCTACAAAAGCTATTTGGAGTCAGGTATTCCAATCATTGAGATGAGATTGGAGATGTGGGTTGTAGAGGTGCCTTGCCCTATAAAAACGACATACAAAGTCAGGTTACTGACAGGCTCTGCTCTTCTCAAGAAAGATCTTTAATGTGCACCATGCTTTGATCAAAACAGCTTTCAGAGAACCTTAGAAGAAGAATTGTAGAGAAGCATGAAGCTGGAAAAGGCTACAAAAGCATTTCTAAAGACCTGAGTGTTCATCAGTCCACAGAAAGATAAATTGTCTACAAATGGAGGAAACTCAACACTCTTGCTACTCTCCGTAGGAGAGGGCATTCTGCAAAGATCACACTAAGAGCACAACTTGCAATACTGAAGGAGGTGAAAAAGAACCCAAAAGTAACGGCAAAGGACCTGCAGAAATCTTTAGAACTTGCTAAAGTTTCTTTGCTATGTTCACTATAAGAAAAACATTGAACAAGAATGGTACTCATGGAAGGACACCATGGAGGAAACCACAGCTCTCCAAAAAAAACATTGCTGCACATCTCATGTTTTCAAAATACCACCTGGATGTTCTAAACTGCTTCTGGATCAATGTCCTGTGGACAGATGAGACAAAAGTTGAACTTTTTGGCAAAAATGCACATTGCTATGTTTAAAGAGAAAAGGGCACTGCACACCAACACTAAAACCTCATCCCAACTGTGAAGCATGGTGGAAGAAGCATCACGATTTGGGGCTGCTTTGCTGCCTCAGGGCCTGGACAGCTTGTAATTAGTGAAGAAACCATGAATTCAAAGATGTATCAAAACACTTTACAGGAGAATGTGAGGGTAGCAGTCGTCACCTGAAGGTTAATAGAAGCTGGATAATACAACAAGACAATAATCCAAAAGACAAGAATAAATCAACAACAGAATGGTTCAAAAAGAGGAAAATTTGTGTTTTGAAATGGCTGAGTCAAAGTCCTGACCTTAATCCTATCAAGATGTTGTGGAAGGACCTGAAGCAAGCAGTTCATGCAAGGAAGCCCACCAGATTTGAAGCAGTTTTGTAAGAGGGAATGGATGGAAATATTTCCAGGCCAACTTGTAGGACTGATCAGCAGTGACTGGAAATGATCAGTTGATGTTATGTGCTGTACAAGGGTGTCACACCAGTTACTAAAAGCAAAGGTTCCATACTTTTTCCAACAAATACATGTAATATTGAGTAATTTTTTTCAATAAATAAATTAACACATTTTTTGTGTTATTTATTTAATTGGGTTCTCTATATCTAGTTTTAAGACTTAGAGGAAGATCTGATGACATGTTAGGTCATACTTATGCAGAAATTCTACTGGGTTCACAAACTTTCTAACACCACTGCGTGTCAGGCAGCATCTATGGAAATGAATAAACAGTTGACATTTGAGCCAAGACCCTTCATCAGGATCCTTCATCAAGCTAGAAATACTTAACTGGTCAGACTACATCAGTGGAAAGAAACTTTTAACCTTTCAGATCAGAGACATTTTGTCAGAACTAGGAAAGAAGGCATTCATTGGGATCTGGACAGATTTCCAATAAATACTGAGATGATACTGCATTTCAGCATTTCTGCTTTTGGTTTCTGGCAACTTATGAGATGAGAATGAAGATCCTGTACACGTTGAGACTGATGGACATTTTACAAGTTTGAGATACTGGTGAGGGGAATTGGAGGGGAATCCTACAGGTGTTGAAATTTTGCTGAGAATGTAGTAGATGTAGCAGGTCTAATGGTTAATTTATGACTATTGAGACCTTGATCAGCACCTTACAAACGTTGCAGTAGTCACTGAGATTCAATGAATTTTACAATATTGTTGGGCAGAAAATAAATACTGACAATTTTATAGTGATGCTATGAATGTTGAAATACTGCTGGTCATTTTTTAAAGTATGGTGACATTGGTAGAGATTTTATGATTGGAAGTGGAATTGGAATTGGTTTATTATTGTCTCATGTACCGAGATACTGTGAAAATCTTATCTTGCACACTGTTCATGCAGATCAGATCATTACACAGTGCATTGAGGTAGAACAAATAAAACAATAACTAAGCTGAATAATGTTTTACAGCTACAGAGAAAGTGTTTTGCAAGTAAACAATAAGGTGCAAGTTTATAATGAGGTCGAGTGTGAGTTTGGCTGACTGGTGGTGTAGTGGCATTAGCACCGGATTTCAAGGTGAGTGGTCCTGGGTTCGAATCTGGCCGGCTCTTTGCAGGTTTTCCATCCGTGCTGGGTTGGATATCAAGGTAGTAACTCAGCCTCGCAAAAAACAGACAAAAATGCTAAAAGAAACAGCAAGGTTGCTGCCTGATGTGCCACAAGGTGTGGAAAGGAACAACAAGATCGTGAGATCGAGAGTCCATTTTATTGTATTAAGGAACTATTTAATAGTCTTTTAACAGTGGAATAGAAGCTGTCTTTGAACTTGGTGATGTGTGTTTTCAGGCTTTTCTATTTTCTACTCAATGGAAGAGGGGAGAAGAGAAAATGACAGGGGTGGATGAGAATTTGATTCTGCTGGCTGCTTTATTAAGGCATTGAGAAGGTAGACAGAGTCTATAGGGGAGGCTGGTTCTGTGAGGTGTTGAGTTGTGTCCATACCCTCTGCAGTTTCTTGTGGTCACATCCAGAATAATTGCCATTATGCAACCATATAAGATGCTTTCCATGGTGCATTGCTAATAATTGGTAAGGGTCATGCCAATTTTCTTCTGCCTCCTGAGGAAGTGGAAGCAATGGAGAATTTTCTTGGCCACTATTACATAGTGGCACCTGGACAGGCTATGGGTAATGTTTGCTCAGAAGACTTGAAGCTCTCAACCCCCTCTATCTCAACACCATTGATCGAGACAGGAACATATGCACTGCCTTCCTTCCTGAAGTCTAACACCAACTCATTTGGTTTGCTGACATTAAGGGAAAGGTTGTTGTCATGACACCATGTTGAAATACTGTTGAGAATTCAATGAATATTGACACTCTGATGTTTATCCAATGACTATCGACACATTTGTTGGGATTATATGTATACAGAGATACTGATGTGAATCAAATCAAAAAATAACTTGCACATGCTGTACATATGACAGGGATCCATTCAATATTTTATGAAGAATATATGAATACTGAGATACTATGGGACATCTTATGAATACTCAAACTTTGATGGAAAAACTGTAAATTTTAAAATAATAATGGTCCAATGATAATTGGGTTTTGATCGATGCCCGATGAATATTGAGGCTGAGCATCCTATGAGTGTTGAAATTTTTATGGGGAATCTGTATGTGATAAAATTCCAGTAGGGTCCAATGAATATTGAAACCAATGAATGTCCTCCAAAATTTGAAACACTGATATAAATCCTTTGAGTACAGAGATATTGATAGTAATATTATGAATATTGAAGCTCTCCTCATCATGGAGCAAATCAACATGACATGATGTGCAGTCGCAGGAAAGCGGCATCAATCTTCGAGGACATACACCATCCAGGCCATGCTCTCTTCTCATTGCTGCCAACAGGAAGAAAGGTACAAGAGCCTCAGGACCCATACCATCAGATTCAGGAACAGTTATTATCCCTCAACCATCAGGCTTTTTAACCAGAGGGGATAACTTCTCTCAACTTCACTCGCCCCATCTCTGAACTGTTCCCACAACTTATGGAGTCAGTTTGAAGGACTCTTTATCTCATGTTCTTGATTGTATTGCTTATTTATTGTCATTATTATTTCTTCCTTTTTTTGCATTTGCACAGCTTGTTATCTTTTATGCAATGATTGTTTGGCCATTCTGTTGGGTGCAGTAGTTCATTTATTCTATCGTGTTTCTTGTATTTACTCTGCCAATTAATTTTAGGGTTGTATATGGTGGCATATATGTAATTTGATAACAAATTTACTTTGAACTTTGATATCCTTACTTACTTCAGTAGTTCAGGTATTAATTCAGATACTCTTCCTTTGGTAGTTTGTAATTGATGGAGAAGATCCTGAGAGGCAGGATTTATGAACATTTGGAGAGGCATAATATAATTAGGAATAGTCAGTATGGTTTTGTGAAAGGCAGATTGTGCTTTATGAGCCTGACTGAATTTTTTGAGAATGTGACTAAACACATTGATGAAGGTAGAGCAGTAGATGTAGTGCGTTTGAACTTCAGCAAGGCATTTGACAAGGTACCCCATGTAAGGCTTATTGAGAAAGTAAGGATGATTGGGATCCAAGGGACATTGGTTTGTGGATCCAGAACTGGCTTACCCACAGAAGGAAAAGAGTGGTTGTAGATGGGTCATATTCTGCATGGAGGTTGGTCCCCAGTGGTGTGCCTCAGGGAACTGTTCCGGGACCCCTATTCTTCGTGATTTCTATAAATTACCTGGATGAGGAAGTGGAGGGATGGGATAATAAATTTGTTGATGACACAAAGGTTGGAGGTGTTGTGGATACTAGTGTAGAGGGCTGTCAGAGGTTACATCAGGACACTGATAGGATGCAAAACTGGGCTGAGAAGTGGCAGATGGAGTTAAACCTAGATAAGTGTGAGGTGGTTCATTTTGGCAGGTCAAATATGACAACACAATATAGTATTACTGGAAGAGTCTTGGCAGTGTGGAGGATCAGAGGGATCCTGGACACTCAAAGGACACTCAAAGCTGCTGCAGAGGTTGACTTGGTGGTTAAGAAAGCATGCGGTGCACTGGCATCATTGTAGGACTGAGTTTAGGAGCCAAGAGGTAATGTTGCAGCTATATAGGACCCTGGTCAGATCCCACTTAGAGTACTGTGCTCAGTTCTGGTTGCCTCACTATAGGAAGGATATGGAAACCATAGCAAGGGTGCAGAGGAGATTTACAAGGATGTCACCTGGATTGGGGAGCATGCCTTTTGAGAATACATTGAGTGAACTTGGCCTTTTCTCCTTGGAGCAATGGAGGATGAGATGTGGCCTGATAGAGGTGTCTAAGATGATGAGAGACATTGATCATGTGGATAGTCAGAGACTTTTTCCCAGGGCTGAAATGGCTAGCACGAGAGGGCACAGATTTAAGGTGATTGGAAATAGGTACAGAGGAGATGTCAGGGGTAAGTTTTTTTATGCAGAGAGTGGTGAGTGCATGGAATAGGCTGCCGGTGACAGTGGTGGAGGTGGATATGATATGGTGTTTCAAGAGACTCCTGGACAGGTACATGGAGCTCAGAAAAATAGAGGTCTATGGGTAACCCTAAGTAATTTCTCAGGTAAGGACATGTTTGGTACAGCTTTGTGGGCAGAAGTGTCTGTATTGTTCTGTATGCTTTCTCTTTTTCTATTCTATCTCTATGTTTCAAGCTACACTGATTCAGATTTAATGAATTTTGAGATACCTTTTCACATCCTATTAATGTTGCGATACTGTTGGGCATAAAATAAGAAAAATGAAAATAAAACAAATCTGCAGAAACAAACACAGAAAAAGCTATCAAAACCCAGAAGGTCAGGGAGTGACTATGGAAAGAGAAACATTTTAATGTTTCATCACTGTGAACCATCAGAATTTGGAATAGGATTAGTTTTCAGTCGGACAATGTAGGTGAAGAATGCTTTCAATGAATGTTCTGTCTGTGATAGAGTGAGTGAAGGTGGCTCAATGGGATCTGGTATCTTCACTTTCAGCTTTTAGGTCTGTGTAAGACGTGTGGATAGAAAAATAATGGGGATTTCCCAGCAGGCTAGACTTTTGTATCTGGGATCAAAATACCAGAAAAATGAAGACATTTTCATGGTTCCCACAAATATTGAGATGCTGATGGACATCCTTTCAGTGTTGAGTCTGCTTAGAGCTGCTATGAATCTTAGAATAATCTTTGGGATTCCATTAATATTGAAGTACCAAGGGACATTCAATAAATATTGAAATACTGGTTTCATACCTGAGGCCCAGCACTAAACAAACCAAAGAAAAGAACAAACTGCTTTTAAGGTAGCACAAATATTGAATTTAAACACAAATGCAAAACATCTGTGTTGGTAATGCATATAAGCCGTATTTTACTTCGAGTGTTTGGCTGGCTCTACTTGAGACTTAATTTTTTTTTTGCTCTATCTTTTTCTTTCTGACAGGATATTTGATGTTCAGCTATGAGCCATGACATTGCCCTCCAGCCAATCTGAAGCTCAGCACTGCTGCCTTTACTCTGTTTTTCATGGTGTAAACTTGTCTTTAAACTCAATGTTTCATGGATCTTCAAATTCAAAACTGGGGTATTCCAAAGGTTAAGTGAGAAGTGACACATGCAAATTAAGTTCATAATCAGGAAGGACCAAAGTTCAAAGTAAATTTATTATCACTGTACGTACATGTCAGCATATACAACCATGCGATTCATTATCTTGTGGGCATACTCAACAAATCTATAATAGAATAATAACAATAATAGAATCAATGAAAGAATGTACCAACAGGCATTCAACAAGTGTGCAGAAGACAACAAACTGTGCAAGTACAAAATAAAGAAATAATAACAACAAATAAATAAACAATAAATATCAAGAACATAAAATGAAGAGTCCTTGAAAGTGAGTCCATTGTTTGTGGGAATATTCAATGACAGTACGTGAAGTTGAGTGGAGTTATCCCCTTTGGTTCAAGAGCCTGATGGGTGAGGGGTAATAACTGTTCCTGAACCTGGTGGTGTGACTCCTGAGGATCCTATACCTTCTTCCTGATTGCAGCAGCAAGAAGAGAGCGTGGCCTGGGTGGTGGGGAGAGGTGGTACCTAATGATGGATTGTATTTTCCTATGATGACACTTTGTGTAGGTATGCTTAATAGTGGGGAGCTTGTTACCCATAATGGACTGGGCCTTATTCAATACTTTATGTAGGATTTTGCGTTCAAGGACATTGGCGTTTCCATAACAGGCTGAGATGCAGCCTAATGTTTCAGAACATCTAGTTTATAGTTGGATCTATACTCAGTTTCTTTTGCTTCACAACTTACTTCATCCAAACTTTCCACCACTGAATTCCATTTAGTTTTCCCTTATGCATTTATCTTCCTTTCCCTTAAGTGCAGCCATGTTTTTTTGTCCAAACTTGTATAAGTTCATTGCACCATCCAATCCCAGGTAAAAGTTTTCCTTGCTTTCCTGGACAAAGTAAATTGTGAAGATATAGAAGTGGGGTATAAATCCTGGTATTGACTAGGTGGTCTGAATGACTTTCTCTGAATTTGGTTCTTAGTTACCAAAGTGACTAATGAACATCTTTTTCTGTTAGGCCTTGGTTCTTTTTCTGTAAAAATTTTGGGTGGCATGGGTAGGATAAAATCAGGTCAAGTTTTGACAGGAGTATAAAACTCTTGCTACCACTTAGAGAATGCCGGGAAAAATTGCTATCCTGAGATTGGATGCTGTAATGGTGGTGTAAGTTTTGAGCTTTTTGAAACTTTCAGACCAAAATAGGCCACGTACTTAGACCTATTCAAGCAGAAAAGCAATCATTCTGATCCTCATTCAAATGATGAATGAAATCAATCACCCCTCCATTTCATTAAGGTGTCTCTCTCCTCAAACTGAATTAAGTCCGGGTAACTTAGTGAGGACAGTCTGTGCACTGAGGCTTCAATAACCAATACCTAAGTCAAGCTCTTCTGCACCAAGTTATTCCCTATACAATACCTTTCTAGTCCCAGCCAAACAATCTCAGGGAGAGATTCCTATAAACCAGGGAAAGGCAACTCACAGGAATAAAATAGATTGGCCCAAAATGCAATAAATATACTGCAGGAGGGCCTCGGTTAGCGCAACGGCATCAGTTGGAGGAATGGAGCTGTCGACAATTTGGGTCGAAACCCTGCATCAGTGCCAGATCTGCAATCTCTAGTGTCTACTGGATGAAGGCATGTTGACAGTCAAATTCAAGTTCATCCTAATCTTTAAATCCAACGGAGGTAAAATACAAGGGAGAGGTGAAAGTAGATTAAGCATTTCTTAATCACCTTCCCAGCTGCAAATGGAATGAAAGCACTTTACAACCAAGAAGTGTAAACTTGGAAAAGTTGTAGACTATTTCTGGAGAACCATCTCCCATCAATAAATTGATAAGATGGTTTATTATTGCCACATGCACTGTACTACTCTAGGATCCTAGGAATAAAACACGTTTTATGTCCTTAACAAAAACCGCAGCCCTTTACTTCTATTCTAAAGGAAACCAAAGCCTTTGGTTCAAAACCGTAATCAATAGGTGGCATCCACAGCTTCACTAGTGAAGCACCAGACCCTCAGCTGGACCAAGGTTCAAACATAAATCATTTCAAGGGGGGTAGTCATGCCTCCCTGTGAGCCTTACCTGATAACCACAGTCAGAGTGAAGAACTGTCTCTGTTGGCCAACTCAATTGGCTAGATAGTGCAGAAGAAAATTCTGAATAAATGGTTGAAATACCTGAGTTGCCAACACCCTGCACCTTCCTTTGCCTTAGTGCATAAACAAGATGAAGAAATTGAAGGTCATAAATTGTGGCGAGGACTCTGTGGGCTGTCAAGTCTCTGACCATTAAGGGGTGTCCTGGTTTTCCTTCACATGTCAGGTACTGACACGTAAAGGAATTTAAACCTTTGTACTTTAAGGATTTAATGAACTTTCTATAATATCACAAATAAAGATTCACCATTCTGCATTGGGTTGTCAGTATGCTTGCAATTATCTATCTTAAGTTTCAAGGATAAATAACAAGCTGTCTTTGTGACTTGTAGAAATAACAAGCAGTGGAACAGGACAGACTTCTCTCCAAAAATTGTAGAATGTGGTAAGTTACACAGAATTGAATTTTTTTAACTTTGGCTGATGTAATTGACTTTGTGTGCATGTATAAAAAGGCTATGACTATTTCTTTTTGGAAGACTGGTGACTGTTAGTGAATCAGATTTTCCTTATTCATGAATAAGGTATTCTCTCACCACTTCGAAGTCTGTGTCCAATTTACCTGTGACCAACATTAATTGAATTAATTAAATTAATTAATTGGAGCGACGGAGGATGAGAGGTGACCTGATAGAGGTGTATAAGATGATGAGAGGTATTGATCATGTGAATAGTCAGACGCTTTTCCCCAGGGCTGAAATGGCTAGAATGAGAGGGCACAGTTTTAAGGTGCTTGGAAGTAGGTTCAGAGGAGATGTCGGGGTAAGTTTTTCACACAGAGAAAAATTTACCACTGACATCTCCTCTGAAATTACTTCCAAGCACCTTAAAACTGTGCCCTCTCGTGCTAGCCACGTCAGCCCTGGGGAAAAGCCTCTGACTATGAGGCTCCTGTCTTTCACACAGATAGTGGAGGGTGCATGGAAATGGTGGTGGAGGCTGATAAAATAGTGTCTTTTAAGAGACTCCTGGACAGGTACATGGAGCTCAGAAAAATAGAGAGCTATGGGTAACTCTAGGTAATTTCTCAGGTAAGGACAGGTCTGGCACAGCTTTGGGGGCCGAAGGGCCTGTATTGTGCTGTAGGTTTTTCTATGTGTCTATGTTTCTAATTTCTCTAACAGTTCTGGTTACAAGGATGGGATCACTTTCATACAGGATCTGATGAACGATTATACTGTGAGTTATTATGAGTTCCTTTAAGAAGCAAGATCAGTGAACAAGATTGGTAAACGTGAACTGTGTTTGAGTGGTGTATTTCAAATCAAAAATCAAATCAGGTTTAATTATCATTCAAACTATACATAGATACAGTGGAATGAGACCATGTTCCTCTGGGGCCATGTAGCAAAACTGATCAAAATAGCAAGCAAACATTTAAAAATAGTAGGTAACATACTTCAAAATATCAAGCAAAGAAGCAAATTCAATGAAAAAAAACGTATGTAAGGGGGTTTCTTTTTTTGTTACTGCTTATGTTAATCAAAATGGCTTCTTTGTTTTGTTAAAAGTAATTGCTTCTTTGTTATGATAAGTGCTTTCTCTCACAGTTTATTTGGGTTAAAATTACTGATAACGAGAATTGTATTCATTTATTAACCAATTGGGATAGAGGTTATTCTTCTGGTGGGACTGTTAAGTGAGTAATGTTGGCAGGCTTTTGGGGAGTTGGCGTGAGGGGGTGAGAGAGAGAGAGGACGCAATGCTGTAAGCTGGTGATGGAACAGACCCTGAGTGGGGATCCGATGCCAGGGTTTTTGGCGAGGAGAGGAGATGAAGACAGACGTGTCGGGGGTTCTTGGTTGATCACTTCAGGTGGTCCTCAGCTACGAGTCAAGGAGGTCTGAGGGGATCGAATGGTGGCCAGAAGACTTCGTTAGTTGAGCTCCAACGGTTATGCATGAAGTCATTTGGACTTTGATAAGTTTTGGCGCCTTTTCTTTATTTTCTTTTCCTTCATATATACTGTATTGTTATTAATCACTTAGTTCTAGTAAGATCTATAAAGTGTAATCATTTAATCACCTATGGTGTACTGTCTGTTATTTGGTGGGGTGGGGACATCACACAGCATCCACACAAGCTGATTGCCCAGTCCGGCGGGGTCAAAGGCTGCTCCCCCAGACGGCAGCGAGCTGAGTGAGCCTGAGGCGTGCCAGGGGGCTACACATATTTGAGTAATTTCTCTAACAGATAGTAATATTCTGGGAAGGATTGTTTCATCACTGTGACATCTGAAATGTGATCCCAATGGTCTCTTGAACCATGATAGAATCTGGTTCGCAATTGTTTCCAGAAGCTGGTTTACAACAGTCCAAATATTCAAGTTCTGCATTTCAAGACACATGGGGAGCACATACTGTATTGGGCAAATGACATGGCCTCCCCATACTGTAATGCTCATTACTTCTAATGGGGTGGAAATTGTTGGCTGTAGTGTGATTTGTGCTTCCGGAGTACACCGTTCTAAAATTGTGTCACAGTATTCAGTGGCTGCTTCAGAAGGAACAGAACACTGGGCACCTTTCTGAACACCTGGTTGGGTGGTTCTGCAAGAACAACTTCTCACTCAATGCCAGCAAAACCAAGGAACTGATTGCTGACTTCAGGAAGAGGAAAGAGTTTGACCATGTGTCTGTCCACATTGGGGGATGGGTAGTGAAGAGCTTAAGATTTCAGGGTGTTAATATATTAGGGGGTCCGCATGGCCTCGATCTTCGTGAGGATTCGACCTCAAGCTGCGTTGTTGTCTGTTTGCAGCCACCCACGAAAGAGGCACTGGAGTTGATGCACTCCACAGGAGTGCCGGGCAGTGTGGTGCTGCATACATACTGGGATCAATGCTGCCCCCCATTGTTCACTCACCAGAAGACGAGATGTATTGTGTTTAACAGTAGACTGCTGCAACATTCATGGATTCAAGGATTTGAACTATATTTTTTTGAGTCACTGAATTTTGCTGCCGTCTTTTATGTGCTATATGTGCCTTGTGCTGGTATAATTGTTGTACTGTGTTGTGCGCCTTGGCCCCAAAGTAAAGCAGCTTTGTTTGGATGTACTCATGAGTATTTATATCAGAATCAGGTTTATTATCACCAGTATGTGACGTGAAATTTGTTGAATATATGGTTGAATGACAAATAACCTTGAACCTGAATCTCCCCCAGGCCAATCATAAGGAAGATGCACAAATTTCTCTGTTTGTGTAGAAGGTCAAGAAGGTTCAGTTGTTATCAACTATTCTAAGAGGCGTCTACAGATGTACTGTTGAAATTATCCTCAGAATAGAAGGATGAACCTTTAGGAGGAATTTCTTTAGACAGAGGGTGGTCGATCTGTGGAATTTGTTGCAACTGACAGCTGTGGAGACCTAGTCATTGGGTAAATTGAAAGCCGATAGATACTTAATTAGTAAGGAAGTCAAAGCTATGGGGAGAAGGCAGGAAAATGGGACTGAGTTGGAAAATAAATTACCATGACGAAGTGGTGGAGAAGACTCAATGAGTTGATTAGTGTCATTCTGTTCCTATAATTCATGGTCTTATGACAATAACTAAGAGTCTACAACAGTCAATCGAAGTAATAACTGCTGTAAAATATATTGTTGCCCCCAACTCTAACAAGCTTCCCACAGGAGTAGAGCTAATCATCAGAATTATGGGAAACTGTTCAACTTATGGTATTAACTTTCCAGAGCCAGGAACATGCTAACCTTGGCTGTGGGGCTGCTGCTGGCAAAAAATGTCTGTGATTCTATATGTTCAAAGACCAGGTCCAAGTCACTATTGTTCTGAAAGCAAACACATGGATCGATCTTACATTTAACATCCTCAAGACAGGTATCATTGATCAAACTGTCTCCTTTGTGTAACAACATTCCCCTTCCCCCCAACAAGAAAATACACAGGGAGACTCTAGAAAATACAGGCCACATTTTATACTGTAAGAATCAACTGTTGTTGAAGATTCACATCAATGTCTTCAGTGCACCATCAGAGTCTTTAATCAACTGAGTGTCTGAAAATCAGGGCTTCAGACGGTGCAAAATGTCTAATTATTTTAACTAGGCAGCAGACACCATTACCTTTCCATTCTCTTCTGAGACCTGGATTTCCTACAACAGGCATCTCTAGACACTGCAAAGATACCAGCAGTGTCTCCAGAAAATATGCCACCAGATTCACTGGAACAATAAGAAAGCCAGCACAAGTTTCCTCCCGCAGAACAGTACTCTGGCTATAGTTGGTAAACTCTGTCTAGGCAGGCAACATCATTTATTTGTACGACTCAATCAGATTCCCAGAACAGACTCTTTTCCACCCTCTGACGCAGGAGAAGGTTACCAGAAGAGAGAGAGGAATAGAGTCAGGGATGCATTCAAAGCAACATTAAATAAAATGCAACATGCCACTGATGACTGTGAATTCTTGGCTCATGAATATTCAGAATGGAGAAGGAATATTCAAGAGGGTAAAAAGCTAAACACAAGAAACACACAGAGTTCTTGCTTAACCATTTGGTTCTTCTACCAGTCATGAGCATGTTATGGACTCTTATGAAATCCTTAGTTTTCCTAAAAATGGATTCTACTAATTTCTCAGCTTCTTCTATAAATAATTCACAATAAATATATGGACAGCTAAACAGCAATAGCCCTTAAAGTCATCAGAGATGAAGGATGACTCCTACAATTAATCACCCCAAAACAAAAAGCTTCCCAATCCACGAAACAATGGATTGGGAGGCCTTTAAAAGTCAACAGAAGAAACTAAAAAAAGCCATAAGGAGACAAAAGGTGAAATATAAAGGTAAGCCAGTCAATAATATAAAAGAGGATAGCAAAGATTTTTTTCAGATATAAAGAGCTAAAGGGAGGTGAGGTTGGATGTTGGACCACTGGAAAATGACTTTGGAGAGGCAGAGATTGGAGACAAAGTAAAGGCAGACAAACTTAATTAGTATTTTGCGAACGTCTCCAGAAGAATGCCAGAAATTTGAGAGTGTCATGGGCAGAAGTGAATGTAGTTGCAATTACTAAGGAAAGGTGCTAGGGAAGCTGAAAGGTATGAATGTAAATAAGTCATCTGGACCAAATGGACTACATGCCAAGATTCTGAAAGAGGCAGCTGAAGAGATTGTGGAGGCATTAGTAATGATCTTTCAAAGAACACTAGATTTTGGAATGGTTCTGGAGAACTAGAAAATTGGAAATGTCACTCCACATTTTAAGAAGTGAGGGAGGTAGAAGAAGGGAGATTATAGGCCAGTTAGCCTGACTTCAGTGATTGGGAAGATGTTGGAGTCTATTATTAAGGATGAGGTTTTGGGGTACTTGGAGGCATATGATAAAGTAGGCCAAAATCAATTTCCTTAAGGAGAAACTTTGCCTGACAAATCTGTTGAAGTTCTTTGAGAAAATATTATGTAGGAAAGACAAAAGAGAGTCAGTGGAAGTAGTTTACTTGGATTTTCAGAAGGACTTTGATGAACTGTTGCACATGAGACTGTTTAACAAGTTAAGAGCCCATGATATTACAGGAAAGGGACTATCATGGTTAGAAAATTAGCTAACCAGCAGGATACAAACTGTGGGAGTAAAGGGAGTTTATTCTGGTGACCAGCCAACGGTGTTCTGCAGATGTTGGAACGGTATTTTTACACTATATGTCAATGATTTGCATGGCAAAATTGATGACTTTGTGGCCGAGTTTGCGGATGATACAAGGCTAGTTGGAAGGGCAGGTCCTGTTGAGGAAGCAGGAAGTCGGCAGTAGGATGTGGGCAGATTGAGAGAGTGGACAAAGAAATGGCAGATGGAATATGGTGTGGGGAAGTGTATGGTCATGCACTTTGGTAGAAGGAATAAAGGTGTAGACTACTTTCTAAATGGGGAGAAAATTCAAAAATTAGAGTTTCAAGGGGACTTTGGAATTCTTGCATAGGATTAAATTGAGTCCATGATAAGGAAGCATTCATTTTAAGAGGACTAGTACATAAGAGCAAGGATGTAAGACTGAGGCTTTATAAGGAATTGGTCAGATTGCACGGAGTATTTTGAACAGTTTTTGCCCACTTATCTAAGAAAAGAAGTGCTGGCATTAGTGAAGGTCCAGAGGAAGTTCACGGGAATGATATCAGAGAATGAGATGGTTAACATATCAGGAGCATTTGATGGCTTTAGGCCTGTACTCCCTGGATTTTAGAAGAATGAAGGCAGAAACTCATTGAAACCTATCATACGTTGAAAGGCCTAGATAGAGTGGATGTGGGGAGGATGTTTCATCAGGTGCATGAGGGTAGGACCAGCATGCACGGCCTCAGAATAGAGGGATGCCCATTTATAACAGAGATGGGAAAGAATTAATTTCTTTAACCAGAGGGTGGCGAACCTGTGAAATTCATCGCCACAGACAGCTGTGGCGGGACACCAAGCATATTTAAAACAGATGTTGATAGGTTCATAGTTTCTCAAAGTGTGAAAGGTTACGGGGAGAATGCAGAAGAATTGGCTTCAGAGGGATAATAAATCAGCCATAGTGGAAGTGCAGAGCAGATCCAGTGGACTGAGTGGCCTAATTCTGCTCATATGTCTTATGTTCTTACATTCTTATGAATCAGCTCCTTTCAGCTTGAGTTTTCCTTGGCCCCATTTGCCTTCATAGTTCAGTAGTCACTCTGTTCTGTGCTTAGTTTTAGCCCTATTCATTGCCAGCTA
Organism: Hypanus sabinus; assembly: GCF_030144855.1. Taxonomy (NCBI): domain Eukaryota; kingdom Metazoa; phylum Chordata; class Chondrichthyes; order Myliobatiformes; family Dasyatidae; genus Hypanus; species Hypanus sabinus. The sequence continues at coordinate 18,967,038 of NC_082717.1, read as the reverse complement.
TTCGATATCTTTTCCCTTCTGTAGGAGCACACATTGATCCTGCATTAATTACTTCACCTGGAAGTCTGTTCCATTTTTGGAAGGGAAAAATACTCAAGAATGAAATCAAGCCTGGATGTCACAATCAATGGTACACTTACACACTCAACAGTAATAGAGATTCACAGAAGAACCAAGAAGCCAAAGGGAACCCATTTAGCACATAATCCAGGCTATTAAACTGGAAACAGGCTCATTAAATGGATTACATTTCGTTCACATTGCACCAAATCATGTTTCTGTTGGTAGTTGGAACTTAGTAACCAAGTGATTCAGGTGTGAGATTTAAATGGGCAATTTGCACGGTCTGTGCTTTTTAACAGCACGATGCACCAGCAGTCACTGCAGTTATGTGGTAACTCAAGGACATACCAGGAATTTTGGGCAGTTGAGGTCTGGGGACTCAGCTGGTCAATAAGCATTTGTTTGCAAGATGCTGCACACAATATCAGCACTGGAGATGATTGGGTAGTTCCCATGTCAATCAAATGTGATGACCATTGTGCCATGACTGACTGACACTTATGTTATGAATTTGATTTGTATGCAACTATTCTCAACTCACTGATTTCCTCTGGGGAAATTCTCCTGCTTTGATTGAAGAGTTTGCGTACTTCTTATTTTTTTCTTTAAACAGTCTTTTGCTGTCTGAATAAATTGCCTTTCTTTGATATACAAACAACTGTGCTGTAAATCATCAGCTGGCCTCCTCCTCCAGCACATTGGTTGATGTGATGTTGTCAATTAAAGATTAAGGTTCAAAGTTCAAAGTACATTTACGTCACCATATACAATGCTGAGATTCATTTTAAACACTCTGCTCACAAGCTCCAAAATTTATTAGGTTTGCTTCACTGCTTAGATTTTAATGTTTTCTGCTGGGGCTCCTACACAGGGAGATACAGACACGCAATGCTGGAGGAACTCAGCAAATTAGGCAGAATCTATGGAGGGGAATAAACCATCAATGTTTCAGGAGAGACCCTTCATCAGTTGTTTACACAGGGAAGTGTTGACCTGAAATTGTAATTATGCTCTTAGATGGCTTAAGAAAATTGAACATGAATAATTTTCCAAAACCACCTTTGATATGACAAGTACAGCAACAACAAATCAGATTACATTTATAATCAATGCATAAAAGGAATGGAAGGACCTGGGTGTCGCACCTATAGATCCCCAAAGACAGATTAGATAGTGGTTAATAAACCTGCATCATAAACTACATATGGGAAATTCATAGATTTCCATTCAGGACTGCTATGGCTAAAATTTACATTCACAGAGGAACATTGTTTTAAATGCTTAAGAAATCAATTGATATTCAAAATCGGCAGATTCTGAACTGAAGACCAGCCAGGTAGCAAGGACCCCGTCAGTCATAGCTAGAGTTAAGTCCAGCCTGAGAAAAGACCAACCACACCCCCCACCAACCCACCCCTGTCCCCTGTTTCCATGTTGCCTTGATTTTATACTACCCCCCTTCCACCATTACAAGCGCACCTGGTTTGCACGTTCTTCCGGCAACTGCATGGATTTGTTCCTGAGTTCCGACTTCCTCCCATTCATCGCCGTGTACAGTTGCAGTGGCCAAGTCCAAAAGAGGAGGTTGATGGGTTCTTGATTAGTAAGGGCATCAAAGGTTACAGGGAGAATACAGGAGAATGGAGTTGAGAGGGATAATAAATCAGTTATGATGGAGTGGTTGAGCAGATGCAATGGACCAAATGGCTTAACAACGTCCGGTCATATTGAAACCCCTCAGAGCTCACTTCAAAAAATTTCTTCTGATGGGCCTTGAATATGTACTTACAAAGGCACATAATCACGGATTTCTAGATTTTCCTTTGGTTGGTAAAATGCAGGAGAGAAGCTCTGATCTGTACTTTCTGCAAACGTTGACCATGACCTTTTTCTGTGGTAAAGTCCCACCAGGGGATAAGGAAATGGATTATCTCCTAATTAATATATTCATGACGGGGTCAAATGTCACAAACTTTAATCGGTCAATGCATTGCATTTAAATTCTGCACAAGAGTGACACGTATCATATTTGTTTTTGCAGTTTGGGCACTTGGGAAATATGCTTCTAGCTTTAGAGATTTCACTATAAGCCTCCAAACAGCTTCAGGACAGAGACATGAAGGAAAGATTGCTTTAGCCTGAGCCAAATGGAGCCTGTCATTTGTTGCTAGGGGAGATGCGATGTGTCCAGAAATGAGATGACATGTCCTGTTCGTGCAATGTACATTATTCATTGGGAAGTTGCCGCTTTGAAGTTGGAGAATGCTCTGTTATTCCACAAGGCACACACAACTGTTCTGCAGCCGCGTCTCTTCCTTTTCAAAGAATTGCCTCGGAAGATGTTAACATATTAATAACAAGTGGCGGCCTTGAAAATCCAGCCAAATCCATATTAAATACCATAAGCTGTGATGAGGAGAGCTTTATGCTACTCTTGTACAGAATCTTCCCTTCACTGGCTACATGTCAAAAGCTCTGTCATAGAAAAATACTGTATCTTCTCCACTGTCTAGCCTTCTGAACACTCTGACTCAGAAATCTCTTCCAGCTGCTTCCAGCTTCACAGTGTGCAGGGTGGTTTTGAACTGCCCTTTATTAATTACTTAATTGAATTAATTGAACTGGATAATTGCCATCAGAGAAAGATTTGGGTTTATTAATTCCCCTCTTAAACCCATGATCCTCCATTCCTGGCATTTAACCGCAAAGCTAGCAGACTGTATAAAAACCATCTGGTTACAAGTGTCCTTCAGTGGCATTATGTTCCTCATCTTTCCCAACTGCAACGTGACTGTCTCTTGACTAAATCAGCAAGCCATCCAATTCAAGTGCTTTAAGGAACAAACAGTACTACTTGAGTAAGGATTAGATGGACCAAGGGCCAGTCTCCATGCTGTTGTGCTTTTTAACTCTATGACTTGCGACTCCCAGCTAATGAGTACAACATATCCTCCCAGGGCTATTAGTGTCTCCCTGACACCATGTTCTCCATTATGCGTTTGTTTTTTCCATTTCTACTACCTTGTAGTACTTAAGTTTTGAAACAATTGTTCAGAATGGTATGGAAAACAAACCTTTTCACTCTCTTGCAGTACATGTGACAATAATGAACCGATGACCATAAACATGAGAAGGTCTGCAGATGCTAAAATCCAAGGCAGTTCTACACAAAGTGCTAGAGGAACTCAGCAAGCCAGGCAGCATCTATGGAAAAGAATAAGCTGTCAATGTTTCAGGCCGAGACTCTTCATCAGGACTGGAAAGGAAGGAAGCCACCTTGGACTTCTTCCTCCCCTCCTCCACCTTCTTATTTTGACTTTTCCCCTTCCTTCCTAGTCAGCTGTTCATTCCCTTCCATAGATGCTGGCTGGCCTAATGAGTTCCTCCAGCATTTTGTATGTGAACCAATTACCATAACCTTGTACTTACACCAACTTTTATATCCTCCTCATGAAGAACTGTCCTATCAAACTGAGCCAAGTGGCACCATGTTTCTTTTATTCACTCGTTGAGATTTGGACATTCCACCCAAAGCCACCATACCTTGACCACACTTAACTGTTCTTAAGAAGGTGATGATCTTCCTCTCTCTAGATTGCCAGTAGAGTTTCTGCTGAAGATGCTCCTATAGTGCTGTTAGCAGAGTTTTCCGGGGAGATCCAGTGGGGATATATGATCCAAGTCAGGAAGGAATGTGCCATGAAGGTGAAGGCTTTTCCATAGTCCAGCTGCCTTTTCTCCTTCTTGGTGGCCAGATGATCAGGGAGAAGCTAAAGTCGGATGTATCAGTATTACAGTGGAGTAAAGGGAATTACAGAGGCATGAGAGAGGAGGTGGCCAATGTTTATTGGAAGGGAACATTAGCAGGGGTGATGGCAGAACAGCAATGGCTGGAGCTTCTGAGCACAATTTGGAAGGAGCAGGATAGATATATTCCAATGGGGAAGAAGTATTTTAAAGGGAGGATGAGGCAACCATTACTGACAAGGGAATTCATAAAACAGCGTAAAAGCTAAAGAGAGGACATTACAGGTAAAGCCCTTCCAACCATTGAGCAAATCTACACGAAATGTTGCTGTAGAAAAGCAGCATCCATCATCAAATATTCTCACCACCCTGGCAATGGTTTATTCTCACTGTTGCATCAGATAGAAGGTACAGGTGCTTCAGGACTCACACCACCAGGTTCAAGAACAGATACTGAAGGTAGGTAAATCACACGGACCAGTTGGATTACACCTCAAGGTTCTGAATGAGGTCTGAAGAGATTGTGGAGGCATTTGTAATGATCTTTCATGAATCACTAGATTCTTGATGATTATAATTATAAACGTCATTCCAGTGTTTTATAAGGGAGGGAGGCAGAAGAAAGGAAATTATGGGCCAGTTAACCCGAATTCAGTGGCTGGGACGATGTTGAAATCCACCATAAAGCATGAGGTTTCTGGTTTCTTGAAGGCATGATAAAGTAGGCCAAAATTAGCAGGGTTTCCTTCAGGGAAAATCTTGTCTGACAAGCTGTTGGAATTCTTTGAAGAAATAATGAGCAAGATAGTCAAAAGAGAGTCAATCAGTGTTGATTACTTCAATTTTCCGAAGGACTTTGACAAAGTATCACACATGAGGCTGCTTAACAAGATAAGAACACATGGGTGTTGCATGGAGCAACTGGGGGTGAACCCAAGTGCTGAACACAGACACAGAGACAGGGTCAAGAGGTACTTGCACAGTCGCGAACGTGGAACAAATAACCAGGAGGAATCTTGACACAGAGCTCTGATATAGAGTTTTGACACAGAGATGGGTTGGAATAACTTGAAACTAGAGCTGAACTTAGAACTAACAGTTCTAAGCAGTTGGGAAACAAAGTTATCTCACGGGAATAGACCAACGAACTGGTGACCCGTGGTTGTGATGCCAGAGTTCTTATACTGCAGTCTCTGATGGATGCACTGTAATTAAGTGAACTAGCAGCAATTGGGAATCAGACGACTGGAATTAAGGCATAATCAGGGAAATATGAGAGAGATGGGGGACAGCCAGATGGGACCATGACAGTGTCCTCTTCTCAATGGGAGCCTCCAGGTGATCCCTCAGGCTTGTCTGGGTGGCCCCAATGGAAGTCATGGTTGAGGAAGGCTCCAGGATGAAGGAACGGGGAATCCAGGAATGTTTCTCCTGGCCGTATCCTTCCCATTCAACCAGGTACTGGAGACCCCTGCCCCGACGGCGCATATCCAGTAACCGCCGGACGGTGTACACCGGGTGGTCGTCAATCATCCGGGCAGGTGGAGGGGGTTCGGTCGGAGGGCACAGGGGGCTGACAGATACCGGTTTGAATTGGGAAACGTGAAATGTAGGATGGATGTGCATAGATTCAGGCAGTTTGAGTCGAACCGCTGTGGGGTTGATAATACTCTCAATCTCGAAAGGTCCCAGGAAGCGAGGGGCAAGCTTCTTGGGCTCGTTCTTAAGGGGAATATCTCTAGACAAGAGCCACACCTTCTGCTCAGGTTAATACTCAGGTGCAGGACTCCGATGGCGATCGGCACTTCTTCGGTTGTGGTCGGCTGAGCGGAGCAGGGCCGTGCGTGTGTCTTCCCAGACCGTGCGGCACTGGCAGAGATGGGGCTGAACAGACGGCACCGCGATATCCTCTTCCTGAGAGGGAAACAGCGGGAATTGGTAACCAAGAGAGCATTCAAAAGGAGACCTTCCGGTGGCGGTGCTGATCAGAAAGTTCTGGGCGTACACTACCCACGTGAGGTGGCTGCTCCAGGTACACGGGCAACGCAGCGCCGCTTCCAAACCCTGGTCGACCCGTTCCGTCTATGGATGGAAGCCGGATGACAGGCGAACTGAGGCACCCAGGGCTCGACAAAAGGATTTGTCGACCTGCAAAATGATTTGGGAGCCCTGGCTGGAGAAAATGTCCAAAGGAATTCCATGAGTGCAGAAGACACGGTGGATTAGAAGGTCTGCAGCCTCCTGAGCAGCAGGGAGTTTAGGGAGGGCTACAAAGTGCACAGTCTTGGAAAAACGGTCCTTCACGGTGAGTATGGTGGTGTTCCCATGTGAAAAGGGGTAATCCCATGACAAAATCCAGTGCTATGAGAGATGAAGGACGACTAAGGACAGTTAGGGGATGAAGTAATCCAGCAGGTGGCCTGAGGGAGGCTCTTCCATGGCAACAGACAGAAGATGGAACGGGTACCAGCATCCATGGAAGGCCAGCAAAAGTGTCTTTTCAGAAGAGACAGTGCCTGATCACTCCCGGGATGGCAGGCAAAATGAGACGAGTGCCCCCACTGGAGAACCTGAGATCGAATGGAATCGGGCACAATAAGGTGATCGATGGGTCAGTTGCTGGGGGTCAGGTTCAGCCCGTTGGGCCTCTTTACAATGGCCTCAACTTCACAGGTGAGGGCCACCACCACACAGGATGGTCTCCGGGCTGGAAAGGTCCTCCTTGGAACGGTACTGACGCGAGAGCACACCAGGTTTCCAGCTCTTGGATCCCGAATGGTAAGAGAGTATAAATCTGAACCGAAAAAAAATAATGCCTAATGAGCCTGGCGGGAGTTCAGGCCTTTGGCAGTTTGGATATATGCAAGGTTCTTGTGTTCGGTCCAGATGATAATCAGGTGTTTCGCCCCCTCCAGTCCCCTCCATTCTTCCAACACCAGTTTGACTGCCATTTAGCTCCCAGTTCCCCACGTTGTAACTTCATTCAGCACATCGTAATTTAGTTTCATTTAATTTAATTTCAGCTGGTGAGAAAAGAAGGCACAGGAATGAAGTTTCTGATCAAGTCCAGAACATTGAGAATGGACCGCTCCCACCCCGGAGTCGGAGGTGTTGACCTTCACAATGAATTGACAAGAAGGGTCCGGTTGGACCAGGAGGGAAGCAGATATGAAATGCCTCTTCAGTTCAGCGAATGTTCAGTCAGCCTCAGCGTCCCAAAGAAAAAGTGTTGAAGGTGAGTTAAGTCGGGTAAGGGGCACCGCTACCCGACTGTAATCCCTGATAAACTGGCGATAGAAGTTTGTAAACCCCAGAAATTGCTGGAGTTGATGCGGGTTGTGGGTCTGGGCCACTCCACCACCGCCCAGATCTTCTCAGGATCTGCTCTCACTCGCCCGCTCTCGATGATGTAACCTGTGAAGCTGACCAAGGGGACATGGAATTCACACTTCTCAGCCTTCACGAATAATCTGTTCTCCCACAGCCTCTGTAGGACTTGACGGACATGATGAATGTGTTTCTGGAGACTGTTGGAGAAGATTAGGATGTCACCCAGATAGACAAACACAAAGCAGTAAATAAAGTCTCTCAACACATCATTAATCAAGGCTTGGAAAACAGTGGGGGAATTGGTGAGGCCAAACAGCATGACCAGGTATTCAAAGTTGCCTAGTATTAAATGCTGTCTTCCACTCGTCCCCTCCCTTATTCTGAACAGATGGTAAGTGTTTCGTAGGTCCAACTTCGAGAAGATGATGGCTCCATGAAGTGGTTCAAACACCAAATTTTATGAGTGGCAGTGGGTACTTATTTTTAACAGTTATGTTGTCAAGGCCTCAGTAATCGATGCAGGGACATAGTCACCTATCCTTCTTCCCCACAAAGAAGAACACTGCGCCCACTGGGGTGGATGAGGGCTGAATAATGCCCGCCGCAAGAGTCTCACTGATGTATTTCTCCATAGCTTCTCTCTCAGGCCGGGTCAAGTTACACAACCATCTGGTAACAAGGCCCCTGGGAGAAGGTCAATAGCACGATTGTATGGTCAGTGTGAAGGCAGGGAAAGAGCCTGTCCCAGTTTGTGGTACTCTGCTGGAACCCTGGACAAATGGGGGGGGGGGGGTTTCCACGACCGGCAAGGTCCGGTGACCTCCGCAGGGGGTAGGGCCAGCTGAAGACAGGTGGAGTGACAAAATGGGCTCCAGCTGGCTACCCTCCCAGTAGACCAGTCATTGAGGGGGTTATGGTGGCTCAACCGGGGTATCCCAAAACTATAGGGGCTTGAGGAGAATGGGTTAGATTAAATTGTACCTGCTCCCAATAGTTTCCAGACAGAATCAAAGTCAGAGGTTAGGGCTGGTTGAAGATGGTAAAATGGGCCGAGGAGTGGGATGACTGTTTTTCTCTCTCTGACGTTCTTGGAGTTGGTTATCTAGCCTGGTGGCTAGAGTGACCAAAGAGTCCAAGCTGTCTGTGTCATCCCTCGCTGCCAATTCCTCTTTTATCCTGTCACAAAGGCCTTGTCAAAACACTTCCTGGAGTGCCTCGTCATTCCACCCTGAGTCGGCCGCTAGTATCCAGAACTCTATGGAGTATTCAGTTACACTTTGTGAGCCCTGATGGAGAGTCAGTAGGCACTTAGCAGCATCCCTACAGTGAAAGGAATATTCAAAAATCTTCCTCATTTCAGAGATGAAGGTGGGAAAGGAAGAGCAGGTCTCTGAATGGTTATCCCACAACATGGTGGCCCATGCTGAGTCACTCCCTCGTAACAACCCCATGATGTACGCTATCTTTGATCTGTCCCTGGCGTGCGTACATGGCTGGTGCTCAAAAACCAAGGAGCATTGCAGTAAGAAAGCCCGGCACTTCCCTAGGTCCCCAGCATTGGGTTCCGGTTCGGGAACGTGCAGCTCTCTTGGTGATCGTGTGGCCGACCCATCGGGCGTTGTCATCCCAGGCTGTGTAGGTTGGTCAGACCGGGTTCTCGGAAGGGACGGAGTAAGAGAGCAGATAATCAGTTGAGCTGCTCACTGACTTTCTTTACATTCTCAGACAAGGCACAGAGATTCTCCACGACCTCATGGTAGGAATGTCAGTGAACAATGTGTGTTTCTCTTTTGCTTTTCATTTCGCAGAATCAGAATCAGGTTTAATATCACCGGCATATGTCGTGAAAATTGTTGTCTTTGCAATAAATAATATAAGAATAAAAACTGTGAATTACAGTAAGCATATATACATATATAAATTAAATATTCGGAGTCCTCCATTAGTCAGAATTGACCTTGGATATTATGTCCTAGCTGTCCAGATATGTAAGTCTGAGCAGTACAATATGGAGAGCGAGCTGTTACCCATGCAGCAAGCTCCCCCTCTCATGCATCTGACGAACCCAAAGGAACAACAGAGACTGATCCAGTTTGGTACCAACAGCACTGCAGGAGTAGGTATAGTTGCTAGGCAGTGGTGGTTTGAGATCAGTTTTCCTTCTCTTTGATGAGCTGCCAACTATGGCTGATGAGCCCCATCTGCCCGGCAACTGGTTTTAAGATGCCAGTAACCCACCTTTGCCTCTTCTCCTGTCAGAGAAAACGGTTCCGCCAGGCTTAGTAGCTAAGCCACATGTGAAAGCTAGGAGCACACATCATTCGGAGTATCTTATAGGTAGTATGAATTTATCCCCACATCCTAGCTGTAGCAGCCTTAAGAAATCAGATAAATTAAATTAAATAAGTAGTGCAAAAATAGAAATTAAAAAAGTGATGTAGCGTTCATGGGTCAAAAGGATATTCAGAAATCAGATGGCAGAGGGGAAGAAACTGTTCCTGAATTGCTGAGTGTGTGCTCTCAGGTTTCTGTACCTTCTCCTTGATGGTAACAATGAGAAAAAGGCATGTCCTGGGTGAAGGAATGAGGGGGTCCTTAATGATGGACATCGACTTTTTGAGGCATCACTCCTTGAAGATGTCCTGGATACTATGGAGGCTAGTGCTCATGATGGAGCTGACTAGGTTTATAACTCTCTGTGTTTACTTTGTTCCTGTGCAGTAACGCTCCCCACCCCCAATATCAGACAGTGACACAGCCAGTTAGAATGCTCTTCTCAGTACATCTGTAGAAAATTTTGAGTATACTTGGTGATATACCAAATCCACCCAAACTCCGAATATGTTGGGTCCAGGTTAGGTTCCAAGAGATATTGACACTCAGGAACTTGAAATTGCTCACCCTTTCCACTTATGATCCCTCTTTGAGGATTGGTGTGTGTTCCCTCGTCTTCCTCTTCCTGAAGACCACAATCAGTTCTTCAGTCTTACTGGTGCAAGGTTGTTGCTGCGACACCTCTCAGCTAGCTAGAATATCGCATGTCTGATTGCGTAAGACATTGCTGCATTGCTGACATGGACTGTTGCATTGCCTGAGGAACTGTGAACAGAAAAGACCATTGCATATTGCGCATTAACTGGTTATGAAAATAAACACGTGCAATCTGTTGATTCATGAGACAGTAGGCGCTGGATTCTGGAGCTTTAAAACAAGCTGTAGGAAGAGCTCAGTGGGTCAGGAAGGGTATCAGTGGAAACGGAGACAGTTGATATTTCAGGTCGAGACACTGTCAGTAGTGTCAAGGGTGTCTGTATAAAGATTGAGAGTACAGAGAAAATTTACACAGATGTTGTCGGTACTGGAGGAAATGAGTGTTGAGGAAAGGTTGAATGGGTTAGGACTTTATTCTCTGGAGCACAGGAGAATGAGGGAAGATTGAATAGAGGTATGCAAAATTATGAGGGGTATAGATAGAATAAATGAAAGCAGGCTTTTTCCACTGAGGTTGGGTGTGACTAGAGCTAGAGTTCATCGGTTAAGGGCGAAAGGTGAAATATTTAAAGGGAAGCTCGGGGGAACTTCTTCACTCAGAGGAGAGTGTGGAACCAGCTGTCAGAGGAAGTGGGGGATGCCGGTTCACTTGCAAAATTTAAAAGAAATTTTTTAAAAGTACATGAATTCAGAGAGGTATGGAGGACTATGGTCCCGGTATAGGTCAATAGGACGAGGCAGGATAATAGTTCAGCATGGATTAGAGGAGTGCTGTATGACTATATGACTCTATAAAGAGGTGAGAGAGGAGGAGTAACACAAGGGCTTCTAGGGATAGGTGGAAACTACAGAGGGGGAGCAGCGAGAGAGGGACTTGTAGAACTCCCGTCAAAGAGGAAGACCTGTTCAAAGTAGTCCTATGTCGAAGAACCTTTACAGTGGGCTAGTTAAGTGGAGACACAGTTATCAGGAGTGAAAAATAAACTGGTCATTGGACTAAGAATGGTAAGGCTGTAATTGAGCAATAAAAAACAATCTGTTATTGTTTAGTGGGCCTGATGAGTCTCCCAGCCTTAAAACGGTCCCCAACTTAAAATTATCCATCACATCCAGAAGCCTAATGAGTTAAGAGGCTGTATAGCTCTCTTTGCAATGATTAAACTGGATTGTCAACGTTCATACAAACCCAAAAAATATTGCATGCAAATGCTGGCTGCCTGCTGGTCAAAAATCTCTGGAAAAGTGTAAAATATTATTACAGGCAGAGATACATGAACACAAGCATTAAACAGGCAGAGATATATAAACAGGCAGATACATAAACAGGCAGCATTATTACAGGCAGAGATACATGAACACAAGCATTAAAGTGTATAATTAATAAAACTTTATTTCAAAGGCTGATCAGAAGAAATTAGAAATATAGTTTGAAGCATCAACATTGGACAGAAATTGCTGACCGCAGCTATGACATTGTTTAATTTTTATTAATAAGGATAAGGAAGCAGGATAAGAGATCTCCTTTTTACTCAGTTTAGCTGCGACAGGCTATTAGGACAAAAAAAAAATGTACTCAAACCAATTAGGTAGAAGTTGGTATCATCTTCTGTCACCTCAAGGAAAGGATGAGAAAACAGTTGACATTCAGAGTCTGTGAAATAAGACCATGGAAGAAAGTATCTATCAGCAGTTTGATGGGTAAGATGAATGGGATATTTACCAAATCTTCACACTGGCTTTGCCTTCAATGTGACATATGTCAAGAGTTAGCAATAAGCTCCTTGACATACAGTGGTGCTCAATTACAGCTCCATGGTGCCAGCTTTCTTGTACGTGCCTATCAGTTGTAGACGAAAGAGAAATTACGCGATCTTCTGTGATGGCCAGACAGATAGTTCACAATCTTTTGAGAACACTGTGAGGCAAATGCCTGCAAACTCGGAACAGTGATTTCATACTGCTTCTAATGGCATTTCTGCAAAATTGAAGTTTAATATATGGTGCTAAAGACTAGTGTCAATTGCCTAAAGAAACAGGAGAGAGAAGGTCCTGATTTTTCCCACTAATTGGCCAAGATTTTTATATGATATTTTTCCCCTCCTTCGATAGGTCAGACAAGTGACAGGGGAAATTTAATAGAATGAACCCGTGTGAAGTGATGCTTTTCATTGCCTCATTAAAGCAGTCAGCATAATCAAAGACCCCACCCACCCAGGACATTCTCTCTTCTCCCCTCTCCCTTTGATTAGAAGATACAAAAGTCTGGAAGTACATACCAACAGGGTTAAGGACACCATCCTTACTGTTATCAGACACTTGAACAGACCTCATGGTCAATCTAGCTGGGTATGATCTTGCCTTTATTGTTTACCTGCATTGCACTTCCTCTGTAGCTTTGACACTGCCTGGCACTGTTACTGCTTTATGCTTTTCTTGCTCCAGGCATGTGCAATGATTTGGATCTGTATGAACAGTATGCAGGACAGGCTTTTCATTGTAACTTGGCACATGTGACAATAATAAATCAATATCAATACTAATGCCAATAAACTAAATGGCAAAGTTCTGGTGAGCTGTTTTATTAAAGTTCTTGATCAGCTATGAGGAGAGATTAGAGACAAACTTGGATTATTCCTCTAGACCTGCAGTTCCCAATGGACTCCTTGGTTAAAGGTTGTGTGTGGTCCATTGCATAAAAAAAAAATTGGGAACCGATTGGTCTAGAACATCAGAAGTTAAAAGTTAAAGTCTGTCCTGAGCCTTATAGGCTCATCAGACTGGTGCTTACGCCGGTTTCCGTGGCGTGAAGCGACTGAGAGTACGAGACTCTTCCCCGGATAGGACGCCAGTCTATCACGAGGTTAACCCCCAGCATTTTGCTGGTACCCATTTTCAGCTGGGTGGACTGGATGTGTGGTTAAGTGCCTTGCTCAAGGACACAACACGCTGCCTTGGCTGGGGCTCGAACTCACGACCTTCAGATCGCTAGTCCAACACCTTAACCACGTGCCACAGAACATCAGAAGCTGAGGGTCAACTTGATAAATGTATATAAAATTATGAGGGGCATATGAGGGTTAGGTAGTCAGAGTCTTTTTCAAAGATCCAAATATCAAGTATGGACTACATAAGCTTAAAGTGAGAGGGGAAAATAAAAACATGTCAGACATTTTTTTTACAGAGAGAATGGTAGATGCCATTCTGTCACCTTAAAATCAATGACTTCAGGCAGATGTGGCTCGTTAGCTGTGGTTGGCAGCTCCTCTTGAAGGAAGACTCTGATCTCAAACATAAGCTGCCTTGCAGCTGTACCCTCTCATGAGAAAGGCTTTGGGAGTAAGCCCTGAGGGAGAAATCCCAAGCTGCAGTCCCACGTTAAGTTCAATGACAACTTCTGTGACACTGCTGGTGCCAAACTTTATCTTTCTGCTGTTCCTTCACCTTCATCGGATGCATGGAGAGGGGGGAGCCTGCTGCATGGACAACAGCTTGCTCTCCATATCGTACTGTCCTGGCTTGCGAATCTAGGTTGCTAGGATGCAATATCTGTGGTTGACCTTGACCAATGGAGGTAGGTGCCAGAGGAGATTTTAAAAAAAGCTATGCTCAGGAGGCATTTAGACAGACACATGAACAGTCAGGGAATAGAGGGGTTAACTGAGATTGTCGTCATGTTTAACATAGACATGGCAGACCAAAGCCACTGTACCTATGCTGTACTGTTCTACATTCTGTGCTCCAGCTTCAAGGTCTAGACCTGAAACATGAGCACAAATTTTACTTTGTAACTCTGGCTACACTTTAAAAGAAACAGATTCAGATCTATTTATCCCATGTGAAATGCATCGTTGTGTTAACAACCAACACACCCAACGATGTGCTGCCGGCAGTCAACAAGTGTCGCCACTAAAGATCATGTATGGCTGTGAGAGAGTTAGAAATCGGTTCATTTCTGAACGAAGAGCCTTCAACCAGAAGTGTCAACTCTTTTTCTGTTTAGGCATGTACTGCCTGACTTGCTGAAAGCTTTCAGAATTTTCTCTTTTTAATTGGTTTTAAAATGCTCCAGGTTACAATCTGTGGAAGTTACACATCTTGTATTTTGCTCGTTCTACTTGCTAATGGAAAGCAATCACAACTTGCTGACATCAGCAGACATTTCTCTGTTTAGCGCTGTTTTCTCTTTAATACGTTTATGAACCATTCTTCCATTTCTTCCTCTGGACATGAAGAGAAAATATTAGCCCTTTTTCTCATTTATGATACTCTCCTCATGCTGGTCCTGGGAGTATTTGGGATATCTTATTTGAACAGTTTTCAATCTCTCACTGTGCTCTGGAATCATTGCCGTTTTTGGAATACAGCCCACTGCCTCATCCAGGAGATCTTCACTAACTGTGCCTTCTGACACCCGTTTCACTTATAACTCAGAAAGAGATTTGGGAACAGCATCTCTGAGTTTGGCACCAACAGTGAATTGGGAAATATGTGGCTTGGTGCAAAGATGCAACACTGAGACACTGAAAGATTGAGTGCGCAGAGGTGACATTTGTCTGGGGAAGTATGTAAGGCCCTTCAGAAACTAATAATGATGGTTCTGAATGCTCTCCCATTTTCCTGATGGATAAAAATAAAGCCATGCGAGATGGAGAAGTTAAAAAGAAAACGTGGGAGATCTAAATTATTGAAAGCTGGTCAACTGTTGCTAAGAAAGGTGCATTCTGCTTGGATTCAGTGCAACACAGGTATATCAGGGTGATGTTTAAGCTGAATGGGTTAAGTCACGAAGACAGATTCCACAGACTAGACACAAGAGACAAGAAACATTCTGGTGAAGGATCTCAGCCTGAAATGCCGACTGTTTATTTCCATCCATAGATGCTGCCTGGCCTGCAAAGCTCCTCCAGCACACTGTGTGCATTGTTCCACAGACTCACTGTATTCCCCTGGAGTAGGGGAATTTAATGGTGATAAGACTAGCTGTTTGAGTGACAATAAACAATAAGTGCAGGAGTAGACCATTCAGCCCTTCGAGCCTGCACCACCATTCACTGTGATCATGGCTGACCATCCACAAATAGTACCCGTTCCTGCCTTCTCCCCACATCCCTTGACTCCACTACCTTTAAGAGCTCTATCTTTCTTGAAACTATCCAGAGAATTGGCTCCACTGCCTTCTGAGGCAGAGCATTCCACAGATCCTCAACTCTCTGGGTGAAAAAGTTTTTCCTCAACTCTGTTCTAAATGGCCTACCCCTTATTCTTAAACTGTTGCCTCTGGTTCTGGACTCCCCCAACATCGGTAACATGTTTCCTGCCTCTAGCATGTCCAATCCCTTGATAATCTTACTTGTTTCAATCAGATCCCCTTTCATCCTTCTAAATTCCAGTGTATACAAGCCCAGTTGCTCCAGTCTTTCAATATATGATAGTCCCACCATCCCGGAAATTAACCCCGCGAACCTACGCTGCACTCTTTCAATAGCAAGAATGTCCTTCCTCAAATTTGGAGACCAAAACTGAACACAATACTCCAGGTGTGGTCTCACCAGGGCCCTGTACAACTGCAGAAGGACCGCTTTGCTCCTATACTCAACTCCCCTTGTTATGAAGGCCAACATGCCATTAGCTTTCTTCACTGCCTGCTGTACCTGCATGCTTGCTTTCAGTGACTGATGTACAAGAACACCTAGATCTTGTTGTACTTCCCCTTTTCCTAATTTGACACCATTCAGATAGTAATCTGCCTTCCTATTCTTGCCACCAAAGTGGATAACCTCACATTTATCCACATTAAACTGCATCTGCCATGCATCTGCCCACTCAGCCAACCTGTCCAAGTCACCCTGTACTCTTCTAACATCCTCCTCATATTTTACACTGCCACCCAGCTTTGTGTCATCTGCAAATTTGTTAATGTTACTTTTAATCCCTTCATCTAAATCATTAATGTATATTGTAAATAGCTGCAGTCCCAGCACTGAGCCTTGCGGTACCCCACTAGTCACTGCCTGCCATTCTGAAAAGGACCCGTTAATCCCCACACTTTGTTTCCTGTCTGCCAACCAGTTTTCTATCCATGTCAGTACCTGACCCCCAATACCATGTGCTCTAATTTTGCCCACTAATCTCCAATGTGGGACCTTATCAAAGGCTTTCTGTAAGTCCAGGTACACTACATCCATTGGCTCTCCCTTGTCCATTTTCATAGTTACATCATCAAAAAATTCCAGAAGATTAGTCCAGCATGATTTCCCCTTCGTAAATCCATGCTGACTCAGACTGATCCTGTTACTGCTATCCAAATGTGCCGCTGTTTCATCTTTTATAATTGACTCCAGCACTTTTCCCAGCACTGATGTCCAGCTAGCTGGTCTATAATTCCCTGTTTTCTCTCTCCCTCCTTTCTTAAAAAGTGGGACAACATTAGCCACCCTCCAATCAGCAGGAACTGTTCCTGAATCTATAGAACATTGGAAAATGATTACCAATGCGTCCACGATTTCTAGAGCCACCTCTTTAAGTACCCTGGGATGCAGACCATCAGGTCCTGGGGACTTATCAGCCTTCAGACTCAACAGTCTATCCAACACCGTTTCTTGCCTAATATAAATTTCCTTTAGTTCATCCTTTACCCTAGTTCCTTTGGCCACTATTACATCTGGGAGATTGTCTGTGTCTTCCCTAGTGAAGACAAATCCAAAGTACCTGTTCAATTTGTCTGCCGTTTCCTTGTTCCACATAATAATAAATTCACCCATTTTTTTTTTGATCAGGGAGATGGAAAGGAACTATTTTCTCTGGTGTAGTTAGGGTGGGGGCTTGCAGGCAGCAGAACAACTGGTATTAGAATTGGATTTGGTTTATTATTGTCGCATGTTCCAATATACAGTGAAAAAGATTGTCTTGCATACTGTTCATACAGATCAATCATTACAGAGTATATTGAATAAGAATAAGGTAAAACAGCAACACTGCAAAATAAAGTGCAAAAACTGCTGAAATAGTGCAGTGCAGCAGGTGATAAAATGCAAGAGGCCAAGGGTCCATCTTATCATATAAGTTGTCTGTTTAGCAGTCTGATAACAGTGGGGTAGAAACTGTCCTTCAGCTTGGTGGCTAGTACTTTCAGCCTTTGTATCTTCTACCTGATGGGTGAAGCAACAAGAGAGACTGTGTGGGGTGGGTAGGGTCATTGATTATGCTGGCTGCTTTACTGAGGCAGAGAGATAACTATGTCCTCTTGTGGAGTTAGGGTGAGAGTTTGGAGGCAGCAGAACTATTGAACACACCTTGTATTTGCTGTCTCTGAGGGGCTCAGCTTCACTGGTAACCGCCACTTTGACTTGGCCCAAGTCATTCAATGCCTCCATTGTCCAACCCCATTTACCTCACCCACCCTGCACTAGGTGTATGTAGGTTTGGTATCCCATTTCTCAAAAGGCTAATCCATGTTTCTGATGGAGCAATTCAGTTTAACATGACAGCATACAGTCTTAGCATACATATAGCTAGGCTGCCTAAGGATTTTGCACAGTACTTGGTGATTTTATGTATTGTATTGTACTGCTGCCACAAAAATAAAAACTAATTTCATGGCTTATGTGAGTGATGATAAACTGATTCTGATATGGGTCTCTATTGTGGACTGAGTGTTGGGAGGGGATGGGGAGAAGGGAATCATGGTTGGGGAAAAGGGGAAGCAATGCGAAGCACCGGAGAGGCATTCTGTAGTGATCAATAAACCAATTGTTTGGAATCAAGTGACTTTGCCTGGTTACTGTTGGGTTTCTTTCACTGCACCTGCACGCAACCCCTCACTCCTGGCACTCTTTCTCTGCTGCCCCTCCCAGGGCACTCACCCTTGCCATTCCAAACATCTTTTTCTGCTGCCAGACTCATTCTCTGCTCCATGATAACAACTGCATTACCGTGCAAAAGTCTTAGGCATCCTAGCTTTATATATGTGCTTAAGACTTTTGCACAGTAATGTAGGTGCTGGGAGTATTTTAGTGTGAGACTAAGTTCTAGTGATTTGAAGTTGGGAGGCAGGGGCAAATAATGTTTAAACTATGGCTCAAGAATAGACATTTCAGGAATTAGTTTTAGGGATGTGTCAAATTTTAAGGGAACACTGGATATGGGAACCAATGAATGGGAACTAGTTTTGTTCCAGTTATTATTTCAGTATTTTGATTATCATTCATTGTTGTTTGAGTGTCCAGAGCATTTATTTTGGAAACTTTCATTTTAAGTATTTGTATTTATCTATATTATATTTGGTTAAGCCATTTAGGCAATGGACTTGCAGTTTAGGGTATGGTTTGGGTATGTTAGTGGAACGAAAGGAGTCGTTACTTCAGGAAGTTTGTATCAGAGCAACGGGTGAACAAGCTTCACGTTGTCAAATGCCAAAGGGAGGAAGGGGGAGCATGGTGTCGTTTGGGTATACCTGAAGTGACTTGCAGAAGACTGAAAGCAAATTTGGAGAAAAAGCCATATTTTCCAAGGCTGCCAAATTTTGAACAGGAGGGACAACATTAACACAGAATTAATTCCACGTACTGGTTCACCAGACAATACAAAAGTGAAATACATTACAAAAAAAGCAAGAGGGTGGCTAAAGAAACTCAAAAATGATTTAACCAGTGGTAACTTTAGCAGCAAGAAGTGGTGGAATGTTGTGAACTCCCTCTCTGGAAGGACAGGCCACTCTGACATCCCTGTCATTAAGCACGATGGGTCAGTACATACAACAGCAAAGGATAAGGCCAACGTGTTCTGTCAGGCTTTTGCAGATAAATGTTGGCTCACAAAAGCTAATGACCAGCCACCAGTTGTCAAGCAGCTTACTACCACCTCACTGAACAAAATTGTCTTCAAACCTAAAGACATCAGGAAAAATATGCAACAGCTTCTGCCTGATAAAGCATCGGGCCCTGAGCAGATTGCAACTAGGTCTTAAAGGAATGCAGTGCAGAACTTGCAAGTCCTCTCTGCTGCCTCTTCCAGCTATGCTTCTCGATTGGTGTATTCTCAGAACAATGGAAAATAGCATCAGTGACACCAGTACACAAACGGGATTCCAGAGCCGATCCTACAAATTACCGCCCCATATCCTTACTCAGTGTCATCAGCAAGGTAATGGAAGCAGCAGTTCACTCATTCCACCGAGATGTGACACTGTGCGTAATAGGAAGTCATTCCTGCCTGTGGCCATCAAACTTTACAACTCCTCCCTCAGAGTGTCAGACACCCTGAGCCAATAGGCTGGTCATGCCACATGGCATGATTAACTTATTATTATTTAATTATTTATGGTTTTATATTGTTATATTTCTACACTATTCTTGGATGGTGCGGCTGAAACGAAACCCAATTTCCCTCGGGATCAATAAAGTATGTCTGTCTGATGAACAGGGTCAGAACTACCTACTCTGTAACAACTTAATTTCAAGTAGGCGGTATGGATTTCGACCTGATCACAGTACAGCTGATCTCCTCACCACTTTACCTCAAACGTGGAACACCTTCTTAGACAAAGGTGGAGAAGTGTGTGTCATAGCCCTGGATATCAAAGAAGCATTGGACAAGGTCTGGTGTAATGGATTCTGTGTTAAGCTGAGATCCAATGGAATATCTGGAAAGCTGCTTAAATGGCTGCAGAGCTACCTTCATGGATGGACCATTAAAGTTGACATCTCTGGTCAGGCTTCTGAATCTTCAACTATCAATGCATCTGTACCATAGGGTTCAATACTTGGGCCACTTCTGTTTTCTATCTTTATTGATGACTTGGTCGATGCATGCAGTAACGAGCTATACCTGTACACTGATGACTCCACACTTTTTGCACCAGTTAGAGCAGGAGAGAGTAATACAGGGACAGCAGGCCTGAATAGGGATCTCTACAGGATGAAAGCCTGGGAGGACGACTGGAATGTCACCTTTGAGCCTACTCAGTGCAAGGCGACGGTGATGTCTAGGAAGAGGAATCCATCTACTCCCGACCTGTATTTTGGGAACCACAAGCTGGATTTAAAGAAGGAGCTAGTAATCCTTGGTGTTAATATTGACAGCAAGTTGGTGTGGGATAAACACCTTTCTACTATTTCGAACAAGGCTGGACCAAGGCTTGGAGCTCTGTGGAAAGTAGCATCCAAACTAGACAAAGAGGGCAGAGCCACGGTTTATAAAGCCCCGGTATGAAGTATCATGGAGTATGCCTGCTTATCACGGATGGATGCCTCACAGAGTGTCCTCAGCCAGCTTGATTCCACTCAAAGAAAGGCTCTCAGGATTATAGGTGTAGATGAAGCCACAGCTCGTGAGAAGCTCGCCATCAGTAGCTTACACCACAGACGACAGGTTGCTGCAGCTACTCTGCGATACAAAATGCACACCCGCCACAGCCCTGCAGACCTTCGTGCCATGCTGCCTTCATCTTTATCTTATCATCTTATCATCAAGTTTATCTATGCCTGCTCATGCTGTTTCTATGCCTGATGCCTGGAGCTACACACTGGATAGAAGCTTCCTTCATTGTGCTATGAATATTTGGAATAGCCTTCCAGATGCTGTGGTTGGAAACATCTTCAGGAGTCGAGCGCACAAACACCGATCATCTCTGGGAGGGAAGTCACATGCTTCTTCATAAGCTATCACAAAGGGGACCAGGATGGCAATGCTTGGTGTCTGGCAGGTAGGGTTAATACCTGACTCTCAAGAGCACTTGTGAGTTATGATCCGGCTGGACTTAGTCCTTAAACTGCTGGAGAACAGTGCGGAAAGATCAGGTGCTGTTTTCTCCCGGTAGGGATTAGTTTTTAGTTCCAAGTGCTCCTGTCACGTTTTATCACCCTGTAACCTTATCCTTCAATCTCTCTGAATTATGGAGGACAGCATGTGTATGAATGTCTCTCTCCAGAAGACTTCAGCATGATCATCATGACTCCAGTATTTCTACTTTTTTAAAGTGTTTCTTAAATGTACATGTGATTTTTTTGTGTTCTATCACTGAGCAGCAGTGAACCATCTGATTGGCCTATCACTATCAACTCTTTGGGAATTAGTTGAGTTGATCAGCATTTCTGATCTGGCTATTGTTCACGATTGCACTTAATAAAAAGAAGGAAGGGTAGCAGTCGGAGAGTAAGAACAATAACTAGTTTACTTAGAATCATGCCCATGAAAAGGAACAACGAATGTAGAAAAGGCCCTTTGCAATACAATGTCTGTGCTGAACACATGACTATGTAAGAAATGGAGGGATGTGGGTCACTCACAGGCAGACGAGACTGACATGCCAAACTAAAGTCACACTGCCACTTTTGTGCCTGGTTCCACCGCTACCTAATCCAGGCAACTACCATTTCTGTGTAAAAAAAAATACTCTCCCAGTACGTCTTCCTTAAACTTTCATCGTGTACACCCTTATCAAGTCACCTACCATCCTCCTTGACTCCAAAGAGAAAACCCTCATCTAGGCTGCATCCTAGTAAATCTCCTCTGCAACTTCTCTAAAATTCCCAGACACCTCCTGATAATGAGACAACCAGAACAGAACCCAATGCTCTGAGTGTGGTCTAACCAGAGTTTTATCAAGCTGCAACGTCGACTATCCCTAATCAGAGTAGGCTTCTCTAAATGCTCCTAAATCCTGTCTCTAAGAATCATCTCCAACATTTTGCCCAGCATTGAAGTCAAACACATTGGTTTATATCCCAAGGGCAGTCCTTATTATGATTCTTGAACATGAAGATAATGTTGAAGGTATTTTGTTGTCTTTGATAATATGAAGGTCTTTTAGCGTCTCTGAGAAAGATTAATCGGCCAGCCCGCATGAACTGAATCCCATGATGTTGAGAGCAGCAGGAGGGTGTCTTTGCACTTCATTTTCTTCTTTTTACTGCAGCTGAGAACCAGGTAACTAACAATACCACACCATTGTTTAAAAAAACAGAACAACAAGAATAGATTGAACATTGGTGGAGTGACCCACTCATCCACTGAGATGAAAAGATTTCTGCATGAAATTCTGTGGAACTATATAAATTGCTTATTTAGAAAGGCAAAGTTAAACAAGGACAGTCTGCATGGAAACATTAATTCAAAGCTAGGTTTAACCCATGGTACCCTATCTGGAGCCTGTAACTAGGGGGGTGGATAAGGGCAGTTGGTTGATGTTGTCCAGTTGGATTTCAGCAAGGTTTTTACCAAGGTCCCATGTGTCATATCGGTTAGAAAGAAGAAGTCTGTGGGATCCAAGGAAAAATGATAAATTGGATCCAAAATTGGCTTAGTAACATGAATTAAATACCAGTAGCTAACATGCCATAAGATATCGGAGCGGAATTAGGCCATTTGACACATCAAATCTGCTCTCCCATTTCATCAAGACTGATAAAATTCCCTCTCAGCCCCAACCTCCTGCCTTCATTCCTAGATATCCTTACATTCCTAACTAATCAAGAATCTATAAACCTCTGCCATAAATATACATAAAGATTTGGCCTCCATAACTGCCTGTGTCAAAGAATTCCACAGATTCACCCCTCTCTGTCTAAAGAAATTCCTCCTCATCTCTGTTCTAAAAGGACGCCCCTCTATTCTGAGGCTATGTCCTCTGATCTAAGACTCTCATGCCACAGGAAACATCCTCTCCACATCCACTCTATCAAGGCCTTTCACCATTCAATAGGTTTCAATGTCACCCCTCATTCTTCTGAATTATAATGAATACAGGCCCAGAGCCATCAAATGCTCTTCATATGATAAGCTATTCAATCCTGGAATCATTTTTGTGAAACTCCTTTGAACCCTCTCCAGTTTCAGCACATCCTTTCCAAGACAATGGGCCCAAAGCTGCTTACTATACTCCAGTGAGGCCTCACCAGTGCTTTATGAAGTTTCAACATTACATCCTTGCTTTTATATTCTAGTCTTCTTAAAATTGAAGATAACATTGCATTTGCCTTCCTCACCACAGACTCAACATGCAAATTAACCTTTCGGCAATCCTGCACAAGGACTTCATCTCCATTTAGCAAATAGTCAACCCTTGCATTGTTTCTACCAAAGTGCATAACCTGATGCATAACCTTCCTGACACTGTAATCCATCTTCCATTTCTTTGCCTATTCTCCTTTTCTGTTGAAGTCCTCTGTAGCCTCTCTACTTCCTCAAAATTACCTGCTCCTCCAGCCAACCTTGATATTGTCTGCAAACTTTGCAACAAAGCCATCAGTTCCATATTCAAATCATTGACATATAACATAATAAGAATTGGTCCCAGCACAGATCCCTGAGGATCACCGCGAGTCACCAGCTGAAATCCATATACACTACATCTACAGCTCTCCCTTCCTCAATGTATTTAGTCACATCCTCAAAAAATTCCGTCAGGCTCATAAGGCACGACCTGCCTTTGACAAAGTCATGCTGACTATTCCTAATGATAATATTCCTCTCCAAATGTTCATAAATCCTGCCTCTCAGGATCTTCTTCATTAACTTACCAACAAATGAAGTAAGACTCACTGGTCTATAATTTCCTGGGCTATCTTTACTCACTTTCTTGAACAATGGAACAACATTCGCAACTCTCCAATCCTCTGGAACCTCTCCCATTCCCATTGATGATGCAAAGATCATTGCCAGAGGCTCAGCAATCACCTCCCTCTTTTCCCACAGTGGCCTGGGGTACATCCTGTCCGGTCCTGGTGACTTATCCAACTTGATGCTTTCCAAAAGCTCCAGCACATCCTCGTCTTTAATATCCACATGCTCAAGCTTTTCAGTCCACTGCAGATTATCCCTACTATCGCCAAGGTCCTTTTCCATAGGGAATACTGAAGCAAAGTATTCACTAAGTACTTCCGCTATCTCCTCTGGTTCCATACGTACTTTTCCACTGTCACACTTGATTGGTCCCATTCTCTCACGTCTCACCCTCTTGCTCTTCACATACTTGTAGAACACCTTGGGGTTTTCTTTAATCCTGTCCACCAAGGCCTCCTCATGGCCCCTTCTGGCTCTCCTAATTTCATTCTTAAGCTCCTTCCTGCTCACCTTATAATCTTCTAGATCTCTATCATTACCCAGTTTTTCGAACCTTTCGTAAGCTCTTTTCTTCTTGACTAGATTTACAACAGTCTTTGTACACCACAGTTCCTGTACCCTACCATCCTTTCCCTGTCTCATTGGATTGTACCTATGCAGAACCCCACACAAATATTCCCTGAACATTTGCCACATTTCTTCCATACGTTTCCCTGAGAACATCTGTTTTCCAATTTATGTTTCCAAATTCCTGCCTGATAGCCTCCTATCTTCCCTTACTCTAATTAATTGTTTCCCTAACTTGTCTGTTCCTGTTCCTCTCCAATGTTATGGTAAAGGAGATAGAATTGTGATCACTATCTCCAAAATGGTCTCCCACTGAGAGATCTGACACCTGACCAGGTTCACTTTCCAATACCAAATCAAGTACAGCCTCTCCTCTTGCAGGCTTATCTACATATTGTGTTAGGAAACATTCCTGAACACACCTAACAAACTCTAACCCCATCTAAATCACTCACATTTGCAAGTTTCCAGTCTTCAGGAACCATACCAGAATTTACTGATTCTTGAAAGGTCATTACTACTGCCTCATAATCTCTTTAGCTACCTCTTTCAGTACCCTAGGATGTACACCATCTGGTCCAGGTGACTTACCTACCTTCAGACCTTTCAGTTTCCCAAGAAACTTCTCTCTAGTTATGGTAACTTCACACACTTCATGCCCCCCGACACCTGGAACTTCCACCATACTGCTGGCGTCTACCACAAAGAAGACTAATGCAAATTACTTGTTCATTTCATCCACTATTTCATTGTCCCCCATTACTATCTCCCTTGCAACATTTTCCAGTGGTCCAATATCCGCTCTTGCCTCTCTTTTATAATTTATGTATCGGAAAAAAAAACTTTTGTTATCCTCTTTAATATTATTGGCTAGCTTACTTTCATATTCCATCTTTACCTTCTTAATGGCTTTTTAGTTGCCTTCTTTTGGATTTTAAAAGCTTCCCAATCCTCTAACTTCCCATTAATTTTTTCTCTAATATACGTCCTCTCTTTGGGTTTTATGTTGGCTTTGACTTCTCTCATTAGCCATGGTTGTGTCATCTATCCTTTCAAGTACTTCTTCCTCTTTGGGATGTATATATCCTGTGCCTTCTGAATTGCTTCTAGAAATTCCAGCCATTGCTGCTTTGCTGTCATCCCTGTCAGTGTTCTTTTTCAATCAATTCTTGCCAGCTCCTCTCTCATGCCTCTTTAAGTCCCTTTACTCCACTTTAGTACTGACACATCTGACTTTAACTGTGCCTTTGCAAATTTTAAGGTGAATTTTATCATATTATACGCTGGAGGAACTCAGCAGGCCAGGTAGATGAGTCCCTTCAGTAGTTTATGTGTTGCTTGGATTTCCAGCATCTGAAGATTTTTTTCTGTTTGTGTGATTTGATCATATTATAATCACTTTCCCATAAGGGTTATTTTACCTTAAACTCTCTAATCAATTCTGGTTTATTGCACAACACCCAATCCAGAATAGCTGATAAAATAGCTCAACCACGTGCTGCTCTAAAAAGGCATCTTGTAGGCACTCTAGAAATCCCCCCACATGGAATCCAGCACCAACCTGATTTTCCCAATCTATCTGCCTATTGAAGTTTCCCATGACTATTGTAACATTGCCCTTTTTGCATGCGTTTTGCATGTCGTAATTTGTAGGCCACATACTTACTACAGTTTGGGGGTCTATATACAATTCCTATCAGGGTATTTTTACCCTGGCAGTTCCTTAGCTTTATCCACAATGATTCAACACCTTCTGACTCTATGTCATCTCTTCCTAATCATTTGATTTCATTTTTTACCAACAGAACAATGCCACTCCCTCTGCTTTCTTGTCTACTCTTTCGATACAATGTGTATCCTTGGACATTAAGCTCCCAGCTATAATCTTTCAGCCTTAATTATGTGATGCCTACAACATCATACCTGCCAATCTGCAACTGTGTTGATGTTCATCTACCTTATTCCCGATACTGTATGCATTCAGATACAATACCTTCGATCCTGTATTCACCCCTTTCAGTTTTGTTGCACCACACTCAGCCTCTTGATTCTTAACTTTGTCTAAGATCTTACAAACATCTCCACTAACTGTTCTGGCACTCTGGTTCCCATTCCCCTGCACCTCTAGTTTAAAACCCATGGTGCAGCATTAACAAACCTTCCCGCTAGGAAATTAGTCCCCTCCAGTTCAGGTGCAAACTGTCCCTTCTGTACAGGTCCCATCTTCCCTGGAAGAGAGCCCAATGATCCAACAAATCTTATGTACTCCCTCCTGCACCAACTCCTTAGCCACATATTAAACTATATAATCTTCCTAGTTCTATCCTAGTAATAATCTAGAGTTCATCCAGTTCCATCTCCTTAACGTGGATTGTTAGAAGCTGCAGCGGGATGCACTTCTTGCAGGTGTAGTCGTCAGGGATCCGGGAGGTCTCCCTGCCTTCCCACTTCCTGCAAGAGGAACAATGCACTATCCTGCCTGACATCTCTACCGAGCTGAGCAGATATAAAGAAGAGAAGGAAAAAAAAACTTGAGCTTTGCTTTCTCTAAGTGACACCTCTCTTTGAAGAGCTAAAGCCTTAAGATCACCACTCTGCCTATATTCTCTCAGACGATGGCTTGTTCTTCAAAGAATTCTAACAGATTTGTCAGGCAAGATTTTCCCTTAAGGAATCTATGCTGCCTTTGGGTTATTTTATCATGTATTTCCAGGTACCCAAAACCACATCCTTAACAATCAACTCCAACATCTTCCCAACCACCAAAGTCAGAGTAACTATATTCTTTTTTCTGCCTCTCTCTCTTCTTGAAGAGTGGGGTGACATATGCAATTTTCCAGTCCTCTGGAACCATGCCAGAATCCACTGATTCTTGAAAAATCATTACTAATGCCTCCACAATTTCTTCAGCCACTTCTTTCAGAACTCTGGGGTGTACACCATTTGGTCCAAGTGGCTTATCTACCTTTAGACGTTTCAACTTCCTAAGAACTTTATCCATAGTAATGGCAACTTCACTTGCTTCTGCCCCTGACACTCTTGAAGTTCCGACACACTGTTAGTGTCTTCCACAGTGAAGGCTGATGCAAAATACTTATTCAGTTCAACTGCCATTTCCTTGTCCCCCATTACTACCTCTCTAGTATCATTTTCCTGCTGTCCAGTATCTATTCTCCCCTCTCTTTTACACTTTATATATCTGAAAAAGACAAAGTGCATTTATTATCAAAGAATGTATAAATTATAGACTTGAGACTTGTTTGCTTAACAGGCAGTCACAATGCAACAAACCAGAAAGAACCCAATTTAAAAAAGTAAGGCCAGCCCCCAGTGCACACAGAGAAAAAAAAACACAGAACAATCATGCAAACAACAACAACAGCACTCCGAACCAAATCAAATCCATAGATCCAAATCCCTGAAGTAGAAACATAGAAAACCTACAGCACAATACAGGCCCTTTGTCCCACAGTGGTGTACCGAACATGTAATGACCTATTCTAAGTAGTTCAGAGTAGGCCCAAACCATGGTACAGTATTCAGTCCACCCGGCACTCCAACTCCAAATGCATCTATTTTGCAGCTCACCAGCAGGGCACATCTCTCGAGTTTGCTTTGTCTTCACTTGTCTCTTCATTGTTTTTGCTGATAGTTTGCCACAATCTACTTTAAAAAAAAGCATTATTAATAATGTTTTTGCACAGAAACTGTAAATTATTAAAGAAGCTATGAATTACCATGGTTCTATGATTTTACAAGCAATGCATTCATCTGCAAAAAGCGAATGTAATAACATTCAAGATAAATAGTTTTAAAAAATGTAAGTGCTTTCTTTCATAGGTTGGTTTTTTTTCTGGTCAATTAGTGGAAAAATGTGACTAAGTACATCCAGATCTGATGAGCAAGGGAAAATTCATCGCTATGACCATCTCATTGTCCAGCCCTGATGTTACTATCTGCGTGAAACTAATTTTACTGTATTTGAAATTAAGTTCAAATTGGGTCTTGTAACTTAACGAAAAGACGTGTTAAAGTAGGAACTTCTTTAAAGTATATTGAAAAGCATAATGGAATGACACAGTCATTAAAAAAGATTTACTCTTGTAACATGGTGCTTATCGCTTAATGCTGTGAATAAGCATTCCTGTAAATTCCAAGGCTGCATTGCAAATGTAAGCAAATGGGCTCTCATTTGTCACCCTTGAGTTGTGGTTTTTGACAGGCATGTCTGTAGTTTAATTCCATTTCATTTGCAATGTAAATAATTTTTTTTACATAAGCCTGGGTGTTATCATTGCATGACATCACTGGGTACACGTTCAGAACGCTGACGCAGTTCAGGAGATTGTGGTCTTGTATGGTGACCCCTTTCCTCTCGATAACATAAAAGCAAGGTTTATTTTTATTCAAGGTTTGTTGACAGTGAAGTCTAGTGTTCACCACCCCTCCCCCCCCCCCCACAAACACTTCAGGTGTTATTCTTGGCGATAAATTTATCAGCCAAGTGCTTGCTCAGCGCACTCCATACTTGCTGGCTATACATTAAACCACCCAATAAAACATATGCTAGATACAGGAGATGCAAATTAACCCACCAAATGACTCAGAAATGAGCTGACTGGGCTCTGGCTGAGTGCTTCCTTGGCATTAAAAATTCCTGGGATTTTTATTTAATTAAGCCTTACCTGATTTGTATGGACTGGAGTAGCACCTCAATCTTGCTGTCTTGAGCAATAACAACAAAGTTCTATTCCATTCTGTTAATGGCTAGAAAAGGCGAGGAAACCAAAACAAACCCAAAAAGTCTTTCAGAAGCATTCTTCTTAACTCCTCTCATCAGGGATGTTTAAAAGTGTCAGAAACCTATCAAAGCACTGCCATGAAGATGTTTGTGCTTCAGACTTTGGGAAGTTAACAGGGAGGGCAGATATAGTTCAATATCAGCAGTGTGAGTCTAACCATTTTGAACCGAATGAAGGTAGATCAGGGTATATTCAAAACGGCAAGAACATAAACCGGCTGAATCATGTTTCCTGGTCTATTTTACACAAAACATCACTAGTATCAAAGTCACTAGAAGGTTGCTATACGCGAATGCTCCGGATGGCTCTCTATGTTAGCTGGCAACGGCACATGACGAATCTCAAGCTCTGTGACGACCTACCGATGATCACTACCAAAATCGAGGCGAGAAGACTGCAACTAGCGGGGCGCTGCCTACGCCACCCTGAGCTCCCTGCCAGCCTAGTCATCACATGGGAGCCCAAGCAAGGGTGGATGAAACCTGGGTGCTCTCCCAAGACTATGGTCAACACACTCCTAGAAGATAGTGGCGCAGCTAATGTAGGTGAATTGAACACACTGATGAGGGAGAGGGAGGAGTGGAGAGTCTGTCATCGTGCCTGACTCCGGCCTCCTAGGCCTAAGTTGACATAGTAGTAGTTGTAATAGTATTAAAGTGGAAGAGATAATTCAGTTTGTGCAGTGTGGTATGTCTGCTTATACAGGACTGCCAGGTATAATCTTTTAGGTTATACAAATAATAATGGGGAACTAACTCCATAGACATAATTAAGAGCAAAACACCTGAAAGTGCTAGAAACCTGGATTCAATCTCTATTCTTCTCTTCACAGATGCTGCCTCAGCTGCTGAATATTTCCGGCTTTCTCTGTTTTTATTACTTGAAGGAATTGTTTTGCATTTTTACATTTAAATAAATCTATAATCGCAATGTTGAAAGTTCAAAGTAATTTTTTTTATCAATGTACCTACCCTATATATACAACCTAAGATTTGTTTTCCTTAGCAGGAATATTCAATAAATCCAATAACCATAGTAGAATCAGCAGGGTGGACAACCAGCGTGCAAAAGACAACAAACTGCAAATAAAACAAGAAAGAAAAAAAGTAGTAATAATAATCATCATCATCATCATCATCACCATCATCATCACCATCATCATCATCATCATCATCATCACCATCATCATCTCTGGACCGCTGACAGATAGTTTTTAATTATGAACGTGCAGTAAATTATCCCAGGCAGTGATGTTGCTTGGTAATTAGGGACAAAACCATAGAACCATAGAATGATGAAAACACTTACATCATTACATCAGAACTTTGAATCTACAGCACTGGTATTATTAATGCTATTACCAGTTTATTACTGAAACCAAAAGTTGATTGATACAATTGATCGGAATTTGGTACAGCACAGGAACAGGCCTTTCAACCTGTGAGGTCTTCGCTGGCCATAACACTCCATTGCCTGCTTGTTCATGACTCTGTCTAAATGCCTAATAAACAACACTAATGTGCCTGATTCCAGGTAGACAAATGGCAAGTGATGGGATACTCTCCACTGGAGCAGGTGGTTTAGTCCCATCTCTAACCAGGTTACTGTTTACGAAGTTATGTTGCCATGGGGGCGAAGGCAAAAGAAACTGAAGATGCTGGAATCTGAATCAATAAGCAGAATACTGGAAAAAATCAACAGGTCAGGCAGCATCTGTGGGTGCAAAGAGATGCTCGATGCTTTGGGTCGAAACCCCCTAGTAGCAGGATTGAGAGTGTCAAAAGGAGCTAGGTAGTTAAAAGAAATAAAGAGGAGGGGTGAGACAGGAGGTGGCAAATGTTAGAGAGAAAGGTCTTATGGACAGAAGGAACCAGGTGAATGTGGGAGGGGTAAAAATAGCAACAGAGGCTGAGAGGTGAGTGGAATCAGATGAAAAAGTTAGGTGATGAATGGTACCAGATAAGAGACAGATGGTGGGGGAGATGAAGTGGGGAAAGTGATAGGGGTGTGGTTGGGGTGAGGGGTGGTGGAGGAGGGGTAGGTCGAGGCTGGAGGGCAGCTGGTGGAACTGGATGACCAAGGGTGAGAATGATGGAAATGGGCAGGGGAGGATGAGAGGGCCAGAGGATGAAGAAGGGAAGAGAAAACTAACTGGACAGTTGAGTGGGAGGAGAACACCTGGGGTGTGGATTACTTGAAACTGGGAAACTCATCGTTCATACCATTGGGGTGGAAGCTGCCCCAGCAGAATATGTCATGTTATTCTTCCAGCATAGCAAGGGAGGACAGACAGGTTGGTGAGGGAGTGGCAAGGAGAGTTAAAACAATGTTCAAACACTTACTTTAATGAGCAGATGCTGTAGATCCAGTTATAATCCCCAGAATATGAAGCAAATACTGGGATGCAGAGAATAAAAACCCATCTCACGTGCCCACTATAACTTAAAGCAACAAAATAATTTGAACTGGAGATGAAGCAAGAAGATTTTATGGATTCAAGCAAATTAACAGATTCAGTGAAGAAGTGGTGTTGGTGTTGGACAAAAATTAATTCTTAATATCATTCATGTGAAGATGTTGGTACAAATTTCCCTAGACCCTGGTCTCCGTCATTAAGATTGTAGCTGATCTGTTACATTATGATTCTGTCTTTGCCTCCTATCCCTTAGTAACTTTGGTTAAAAAAAATTAGATTTAATATAATATAAGTAATCGAGCATAAATTGGAGAAGAAAGGTCTTAGCTTCCTTCGATAAGCCCCTGCATGTAAATGTGTTTAAAAATTAGCTTTGTATGCCACGTGTACATTGAAAAATTGGAACATATAGGGAAATGTATTGTTATTGTCAATGAACAACACAGTAGAAGGATGCACAGGGACAGCTTACAAGTACCACATACTTCTAGTGCCAACACAGCATGCCCACAACTTACTGACTCTAACCCGTGTCCTTGGAATGTAGGAGGAATCTGGAGCATCTGGGGGACACCCAGATGGTCACTGGGAGATTGTATAGATTCCTTACAGACAGTGATGGGAGTTCAGCCATGGCCTTCCAATCTATGGTGCTGCAACATTTCATGCAATCCTGCTCCTCATTTTTTCCAAACATCACCCCTGAATGGTCTATTTCACAAATATTTGTGTGGTGGTTTACCAATGAGAAAGGTGTTCAGTAGTTGAGGTTTGAAGTTCAATGTTCTTCGGAGAAATCTGGAATATTAATACAAGTGAACTTTTATTTTAAAATGAAGGGCAAGGGCTTCAAGGTAATATTATAGCATGCCTATTGATCATACTCCCTTTACAAGTAATCAAGTGTTAATTCTGTGAGTAGCACAAGAAAATTAGATATTTTACTGAAACTGAAAGCAAGTATTCTTTGATCAAGTTTGATTAATAACTTCTCATGTATCAATATCTGTGGGAATGAGTCACCTGATATCTCTTGGTAGCCATGTGGAGAATCTTTACTTTATTGATCAAGTGGTAAGAAAACAAGGATTTCCTTGAGTTGGCGGCAAGGATAATGATCTCAGGGGAAAAAGTTTCAATGTAGTCATTGAAAAATTTAGTGCCTGAAACCAAATTGTCAAAGCGCAAGCCATGGGAAGCCATGTACCAGACTAAATTGTTGTAGACAATGCCCTTGTTACATGTCTGGGGTCCTACAATAGCAATGGGATCTTGCAAGAGAGTGTGTTGTTATATTATGAGAGAGTGATGATCAAATGAATGGAACAATGTCATTTTTGTCATTTGAATGGGTCCTTAAGGTTGTTATAGTAGAGGAGGTAGTGGAGATGAGCTCCCACTACCTGTTAAATGCACCCAATAGTGTGCATCTCAAATAGCCTCAGACAACCAAGTCCAGCTCCTGGCCTTCACGTGTGGCTTAGCTACTAAGCACAGTAGAATTGTTTTCATTGACAGGAGAAGGGACAAAATTGGGTTACTGGCACCTTAAACCAGTTGCTTTGGGTATATGGGGCTTGTTGACCATAGTTGGCAGCTCATCTAGGAGAAGAAAACCCTAATCTGAACCCTCAGCTGCCTTGTGGCTGTACCCAGTTATGGGGACGGCTTTAGGAGTAAACCCCAAGGAAAAGTGCAAAAATTGAATCCTGAAGGCAGTCTTATGTTGGGTTCAGTGCTGATTGGGAACTCCTGTGACGTTTCTGTTGCCAAACTGCACCGGTCTCTGCCAATCCTTTGGATTGAACGGCTACATGGAGAGGGGGATCCGCTGCATGGACAACAGTTTGCCTACCAGCATGTGTAACACATAGACAGCTAGGACGCAATATCCATAGTTCACCCCAACCAGTGAAGGGCCTCATCTGAATGGGCCCCATATTATTTGAATGGACTGTGTAACTGAATGGGAATTCACAGTATGAAACTTGCCTGTTATCTTTGTGCCCTTAATAGGCGATCATATGAATGAGACCCTGTCAGAGGAGGGGGCTGCTGTTTTGTTAATGGGCTTCTATTGAATGAGGGGGCATCAGTTACACACAGTGGCCACTTTGTTAGGTACAAGAGTAGAACCTGGTGTGCTCATCTTCTGCAGTAGCCCATCCACTTCACGGTTCAATGTGCTGTGTGTTCAGATACTCTTCTGCACACCACTGTTGTAATGAATGCTTGATTGAGTTACTGTCACCGTCCTCTCAGCTTGAACCAGTCTGGTCATTCCACCTTTAACCTCTCTTCAACAGCAAGGCATTTATGCCCCCAGAACTGCTGCTTACCGGATGTTTTGCTTTTGTTTTTTTGCACCACCATTTTCTGTAAACTCTAGACCATGGGTTCCAAAGCTGGTGTCCACAGACTCCTTGGTGAATGGTTGGGTGTCCATGATATAAAAATGGTTGAGAGACTGTTACGTGTGAGAATCCCAGGAGATCGGCACTTTCTGAGATGCTGAATCCACCCAATCTGGCACCAACAATTATTCCACAATCAATGTCACTTAGATCACATTTCTTCCCCATTCTGATATTTGGTCTGAACAACAACTGAACCTCTTGACCATGTCTGCATGCTTTTGAGCATCAGGTTCTTGCCGCTTGATTGGCCAATTGGATATATGCATTAATGAGCAAATATAGAACATAGAACATAGAAGATAGAATAGTACAGCACAGTACAGGCCCTTTGGCCCACAGTGTTGTGCCAACCCTCAAACCCTGCCTCCCATATAAGCCCCCCCCCACCTTAAATTCCTCCATACACCTCCGTATACAGGTGGCCACTGAATGAAGATGATTGTGCCTCTGAAAACGAATGAGCATCTGATAAGTGAATGAGATCCATTCTCTGAATGGGCCCCTGCACATGGATGTCCTCCTGTTGGACATATAGACTCTTACTTGATGAATAAACTGTCAGAACATAACATAAATGCCTGAGTCTTAACTCATTCAAAATTGTGGACCAAAGTTAATTTCTTAGTGTTGGTACTGTACTTAAAAGTCAAATCCAAGTTTCAATAAACCTGGCCAAATGAACAAGCTTCAGAATGAGAGGCTGAATAATTCTGAGATGGAATTGGTCTCAGCTTTAATCAGAATATCGCTTTCATTGATTTACTTCATTACGAATGTTGAAAGCATCTCTCCTTCCTGTGTGGAGAATGTTAACGAAGGATTCATACTGCAAGCTGATCGCAACATAGCTTGTTAAGT
This sequence comes from Hypanus sabinus, assembly GCF_030144855.1. Taxonomy (NCBI): domain Eukaryota; kingdom Metazoa; phylum Chordata; class Chondrichthyes; order Myliobatiformes; family Dasyatidae; genus Hypanus; species Hypanus sabinus. The sequence goes on along the minus strand of NC_082717.1, from coordinate 18,932,287 downwards.
ATTAATAGGTAATTGCTGCAGTTTGTGGACTGCAGACTCACTCTTCACGAATTAATTTTCAATTGGTTTTACAAATTTCCAATTTTTCCCATGCTCATTTCCAGCAATACCCAGCTTGCTATGGTAATAATGAAAATATACGCCAGGTCAATCAGTATCTGAAAAGAAAAGCAAAATGAACACTGGAAATACTCAGCAGGTCAGGCAGCACCTGAGAAACAGAGTTAACATTTTGGGTCGGAGAACTGAAATGTCAGCGTGGTTTCTCTTTTGGTTCAGATTTCCAGTATCGACAATTTTTTTTTGTTCTTCATTTGGTAGAAAAAAGGTGCATAGTTTAATTGGGCGGAATGTCTCTTTGTTAAATGCTAACTGACTTGCCTCAATTATTTTGTTTCCTTCATTAAATTAAAATACTGTCATGCAACCACACCAGCTTCCAGGCTTTAGACACTCTGAATCTCCAGAATATAGATAGCTGGCATGGCCCCTTTAAAGACTCAGGCACCCCCCACCCCACTAACTGAAGGCCATATTTTGGTACCAGGATTTTAACATTCAATGAGCACCTGAACAGAGCTTTGGTGCTCAACCGTCAGCTCTGCTTTGGATTCTTGTCCGGCATCTAGGTTACAACCCTGTCCTCGTTTCAGTTTCACATCGTGTCTTATTCTAATTTCAGAAAGCCCAGCACTTGGGTCCTAGCCATCCTTTCTTAGGTCTCTCATCACAAATACTTTGCATTATTTTCATTTAATAGATTGGAGCAGATAGCGAGTGCCTGAGCCCAAGTCAAGGTGAGTTGGGAATTCCTCATCCTTGGAAATTGTCAGCTTCGAATGACTGGAAGTACAAAGGACATCATTTCTGAAACCTTGAACATGATGTTGATTTTCTATTCTCATTTGGACAGGGAGGCTTTAATTTCATACAGATCATTTCAAGGTATTATAAGTTGACTGAACTAACGTTTCCCTCCCTTATGCATCTGAAACCAATAACATATCTTTCTGTTTCCTTCTCTCTTATGTATTTATCCAGTTTCCTTTTAATTTCATCTCCTGACATGGTCATTACCCTTCATAAAGAAGTTTCTCCTGATTATCTCTGTGCTAACTATCAATGCCTATTGTGGATTGTGGTTTAACTTATTAGTGGAAGTATTTTCCTCAAGTCTCTGTATCAAATTATTTCATAAACTTAATGATGTCTCTTCAGATCTTTCTGCCCTGAAAAAAATATAAACTCAGCTTGTTCAATCCTGCCTAATCTCCTATTTCAGATGTCAGTGTAATAATCTCTTACTGCTCCTGCTCCATTCCCATCTTGTTTTTTTTTCATATGGAGACCAAAACTATTCCCAGTACTCTGAGCGACCGAACCAAGTTTTTATGCATGCCTGATGTAACTTCAATTCTATTCTTCTGTAAATCAGGACCCATGTTACATTTGAATTAGAATCAGAATCAGGTTTAATATCACCATCATATGCCATGAAATTTGTTGTTATGCCACAGAGGTACATTGCAATAAATAATAATAAAAACTGTAACTTATCATAAGAAGAATATATATAAAAGTTAAATTAATTAAGTAGTGCACTAAGAAAAGAAAAACAATGAGTTTGTGTTGATGCGTTCAATGTCCATTCAGAAATCTGATGGCAGAAGGGGAGAAGCTGTTCCTGAGTCATTGAGTGTGTAGCTTCAGGTTTCTGTACCTCCTTCCTGATGGTAGCAATGAGAAGAAGGTATGTCCTGGGTGATGGGGGTCCTTAATGAAGGTTGCAATCTTTTTGATGCATTAATCTTTGAAGATGTCCTGGATGCTGGGGAGGCTAGTGCCCATGATGTAACTGACTGAGTTTACAACTTTCTGCAGCTTACTTCACCCCATACCAAAGAAAAGCAAATTTATATTCTTTACTTCTTTTAGTATGTACAAATTATTAAAAATACTGACCATATCTGTTTGTTTGGGTCCCTCTGCTTCTCTACACTATTTACATGCATATTTTCAATGTTCTAGGTAAAATCTCAAATGAAGAGTTATCTATCCTTAAGGCTTAACATTTTTTATATTTTATTGTTACTCTTCTGTGGTGTTGGTGGGGATTCAAGTATTAATACTTGCTAAAACCAAGTATTTTCACATATAAGGGCCATTCACATTTCATCTGTATCATCATCATTATCATTAGGTGCCATGTCATAATACATGGGCAGATATAGTCTTATGACCATGGTTGTTCTTGGCAAATTTTTCTACAGAAGTGGTTTGCATTTACCTTCATCTGGGTAGTGTCTTTACATGACGGGTGACTCCAGCCAAAAACAATAACCTTCAGGGATTGTCTACCTGGCGTCAGTGGTCACATAATTTGGACTTGTGCTATGCACCAGCTACTCATATGACAATCCACCCGTTGTAACCTGAACAATGTTGCTGGAGAGATACTGAAGCTTTTGGATGTAGAAGTGTTCTTTTCAACAGGCATCATATTAGGACCCTTTGGGTGGAAGAGACAACATTACATGACATTCTATATGCTAAAGATCAAAGGACAATTCTATAGCCACAATGAATCTCCAATGCTTCCTTTGAATTACATATAATTTTCACCGAACCATTCATCAACGCAAAGCACTTCTTACAATGGGGTCTCTCCTTAGAACGGCAACTGGCAGTCATCTTCCCCTGCACCCCACTCAGCTGCTCCTGCCAAAAAGACCCCAAGCCAGGCCAGACTACTGTCTTTCAGAAATCTTATCCCTCCCACTTATCTCTCTAGAATCTTCTCTTGCCCCCCACCAGGCAGAAAGTTACAGCACATACCCAGACAGTCCTGATTGGCTGACACAACATTCCCAAGTTGAGTAACATGGCTCTTTTTCTTTAGCTGAAGCCAAAGCACTCTTACTAGCAGGACACTCTGCAGAAAACTACTAAAATAAAATACCCCACAGCAAAGCAGGAGAAATCTTAACCAGGGAATTACAGAATGAAGATGTAACACACATGAAATGCTGAAGGAAATCAACAGGTCAGGCAGTATCATTGGAGAGAAATAAAACCATTGACATTTCAACCAAGACCCTTCATCGAGGCTCATGAAAGCTCCTGGCTCAAAATGTTGTTTATTCCCCTCCTTAGATGATGCCTGACTTGCTGAGTTCCTCCAGCATTTTTGTGTGTGCTGCTCAAGATCTTCAGCATCTGTAGAATCTCTTGGATGAATATAAATGTGAATTCTGTGTGGCTGACATTTGCTGGTGGCACAGTTTTATCAGTGAAATCCTTTATTCCAAGTCGGCTCTTGGGACTGCATTTTCTTTGGTGGGGGGGGGGGGGGGGAAGACTTGGTTAAAACCAAAAACTCCAGACTTACTTATATTGAAATATTTTTGCCAGCCCCAAAACATGACATGTGTTTAGTCATGCCTTCCTGCATTGTGTTAAACATTATCTCTTCATAAATTACACCCCATAATTTGATGACAAAACACAGATTTTAGATTGTTCTTCCAAGTATTAAGGTCAAATTGTTCAAATAGATATTGGACAATTATGGACCCAGTGCCTCTATGAATGACTTCCTATCATTTAGCAACATTTAGATATGATGTGTGATCTTCTGCTTCTTGTCCACCGATTCAACATGCCTTGACCCTTGTCATGAGTCCAACGTCTGAGTCTAACGGTAGGAATATCAGAAAAGGAGTTTTAAAGGGAATTTCAGAGCAAATTTATTTACATAGAGAGCAGTTGATACCAAGAAGCCATTGACAGTTATAGTCACTACATTTACATGATTGACCTTTACAGACACTTACATAGACAAGACACAGAAGGACAGAGAACTAATGTGGGGATTGGGATTCACAAAAGGGCCCCGTTTCTGTGCTGTACAACTCCATGATCCGATCTTTATATTGTGGCAAGTGTTCCAGTTGTCTCTTTTACTGAATTCAGTGTGTCCATCTGTCCACCTGTCTGTCTACCTGTCTGCTATCAATCTGTCCATGTACTTATCCATCATCCCTCACTATCTATCCACCCCACCTACTATCCCTCTATCAATCTACCTATCTCAGAATGCGAATATCTATGAGCACGTCCAACCCATCATGGTTGATCAATCATGCCTTGTCATCCTGCCCGACAGTGATGAATTAGAATGATTTAATGAAGCTGATTAAGTTACTTTTCAATGTATTTTTTTTAGAAAAGATCAGCAAACTTAAACTCAGCAATTATCAGAAGTGAAATTCTCCTGATTAAAATATAGACAGTGAAGCAATCACATTTTTCAAAATATTTTCCTTCAATCCCAAGGCCATTTCCCTTTCTCATAGAGCCCGAATTTTCAAGTAACCTGCTTGACTGCCCGCGACAGGGAGCAGGTGAGAAGGAACAGCGTGTGGAACAAACTGGTGATCTGTTCAACCTGATCTCTGCCTTTTCCAAGAGCTGCTCTCACTGGATGTGCGACGTTGGGTCAAATGGGAAAAGACATCCGAAGCAGCTGCGGGGGATTTTAAATGCTGGAATAAAATTAAAAAATCATTGTAGTTATTTAAAAATAAGGTGTGAGTGATATAACTTACATACAGTATTTAAGGAATTTAGAACACATTCCAGTACGTTTTTTTGAAAGGATGTTTTGAATATGATTTTGAGTGCAAACCGAACAAGGGAGCTGAAAAGATTCACTTGTACTTCTTTTGAATTGATGCAGTTAGTTTCAGGAAGGCAATATCCACAGAGCAATTTGTCTTATATCCATTGCTAAATCTGAATCGAGAAGAGTTCCGACGGAACAAGGTGCTATAGTGTCAATAGAATGATAGATTTGAGAAATCCCATTATAAGCTTAGAACATAAAGCACAGCACAGACCACTTGGCCCACAATATCATGCTGACCTACTCTAACACTTCTAATCTGACTCTTTCCTCCCACACAGCCCTCCATTTTTCTATCATCTGTCTATCTAAGAGTTTCTTAAATGTCCCAAATGTTTCTGCCTCCACCACCACTAAAGGAGGATGCTTTGTGTGTGTTGACCCTTGATTTAACCCTAGCTTAATCAGGGGACAATTTACAATGATTGATTAACCTACTAACCACAACGTATACGAACTGTGGGAGGAAACTGGAGCACCTGAAGAAAACCCATGCGTTCACAGGGGGGATGTATGACTTCTCGGAGATGACATCAGAGTCGAATTCCAAACCTCGACACCCCGAGCTGCAATAGTGTTACGCCAACTGCTACGCTCCCATGGTGAGGTTTCCTATAGTGAGCGAGTCTAGGATCAGAAGGCACAGTCTTAGAATGCAGGCGTGTCCATTTAAAACAGAGATGAGGAGGAACTTCTTTCGTCAAAGGCCAGTGAGTATATGAAATTCATTACCACATTTGGCTGTGGAGGCCTAGTCATCGAGACTATTTAAAGCAGAGGTTGATAAGTTCTTGATTAGTCAGGGCGTCAAAGGTGACAGGGAGAAGGCAGAAGAATGGAGTTGAGAGGGATAATATATCAGCCATGATGGAATTGGTAGAGCAGACATGATGGCTAAATGGCCTACTTCAGCTGCCAAATCTTATGGTATTACGGTCTTATTTTCGGCCATCTCGATAGGCACTGAACAATCGTTCTGATGCAACCAAGAGACAGTGGAGATGGAGGCCATTCTGGGTCCTGGGGAATGGAGGCAGAGTGGTAGCATACTGATCTACCTGCTGACAGAGAACTCTTATTACTGGGGCTTGCAGCAAAATTACACAGAAGCTATAGAAGTAATAAAAGACAAGCAGCCCCTGAGGAAATTCTGGATGGGGTGTATTATTGATTGCGCTGTCCAGCTGCAGCTGACAAGGTTCACTTAAACACTATTACTGAAGCACAGCTATGGGGAAAAGCCTGATGTGTTTAGAGTTAAATGCTCCACTCCAGCCGCTCGGGCTGGCTTTTAGCAACTCTGGAAGCTGTTTACCCCATCACAGAGCAGACAGAATAATGTTTTATAATGCGCCACACCATGCACCTGCTAGCTTCTTGTTTAGTAAACCCTGCCAGGCCTGGTCACTAATTGAAATTTCAGAAAGCTCTGGAGGTAATTTATGTGTGAGGGTTAGACGCTTCAGACTCCTGGAACTCTTCCAAGTGAAGCATTTTCCGAACCTCGGACTGAGAGGAGAGGATCCGAGCTGCCGACTCGGCCGGTTACAAAGGGAAATGGTGACGGATCCTTGCCATATCGTTGACAGGCATTGAACTGTGGAGGCAGTGAGTCATCAAGCGCTCATATGCACAACATGGTCGTGGCTCCATGCTCAAATCTGCTTCCAAAGTTCAGCTCTATTGCCCTGGGGTGCAGGTTCAGATTAATTTATTTATCGCATGTTGAAACACACAGAATCAGAATTCGGTTTAATATCACCGGTATATGTTGTGAAATTTGTTAACTTTGCAGCAGAAGAACAATGAAATACATGATAAGTAAACATAGAGAAAGCGGAACAAGTGCTGCACCTGCCTTTACACGTCCTCCCTCACCACCATTCAGGGCCCCAGACAGTCCTTCCAGGTGAGGCGACACTTCACCTGTGAGTCGGCTGGTGTGGTATACTGCGTCCGGTGCTCCCAGTGTGGCCTTTTATATATTGGTGAGACCCAACACAGATCGGGAGACCGTTTCGCTGAACACCTACGCTCGGTCCACAAGAGAAAGCAGGATCTCCCAGTGGCCACACATTTTAATTCCGCGTCCCATTCCCATTCTGATAATGTCTATCCATGGTCTCCTCCTCTACTGTCAAGATGAAGCCACACTTAATCTTGACAGTAGAGGAAATTGGAGAACAACACCTTATATACCGGCTGGGTAACCTCCAAACTGATGGCATGAACATTGACTTCTCTAACTTCTGTTAATGCTCCTTCTCCCCTTCTTACCCCATCCCTGATATATTTAGTTTTTTCCCCCCTCCTTTTTTTCTCTCTTTCTGCCCATCACTCTCCCTCTTCTCCATCTCCCTCTGGTGCTCCCCTCCCCTTTTCTTTCTCTCTAGGTCTCCCGTCCCATGATCCTTTCCCTTCTCCAGCTCTGTATCCCTTTTGCCAATCACCTTTCCGGCTCTCAGCTTCACCCCACCCCCTCCGGTCTTCTCCTATAATTTTGCATTTTCCCCTCCCCCTCCTACTTTCAAATCTCTTACTATCTTTCTTTTCAGTTAGCCCTGACAAAGGGTCTCAGCCTGAAATGTCGACAGTGCTTCTCCCTATAGATGCTGCCTGGCCTGCTGCGTTCCACCAGCATTTTGTCTGTGTTACTAGAGAAAGAAAAAATGAGTTATATTCAGTATATCTATATGTCTATTAGATAGTTAAGTTAAAATAAATAGTGCAAAAATAACAGAAATAACATAGTAGAGAAGATTGGTCATGGGTTCAATGTTGAGTTGGAAGTTGGATGGCTGTTCCTGAATCACTAAGTGTGATGGAGTTGACTAATATTACAAGTTTCTGCCACTTATTCTGATTTTGCTCAGTAGCACCCCCATACCAAATGGTGATGAATCCAGTCAGAATGCTGTCTATGGCACATTTGTAAAAGTTTTTGAGTGTTTTAGTTGACAACCCAAATCTCCTCAAACTCCTAGTGAAATATAGCCGCTGTCTTGCCTTCTTTTGCATCGTTTTTTAGTAACAATCAAAACACACTCTAAGGAGGGCAGCCCGCAAGCGTCACCACTCATTCCGGTGCTAACATAGCATCTCCACATTGTTTAGCAGAACAACACAAGCAAGGACAGCAACAACAACACCAATTTAAAAAAAAACAACAGCAAGACAAGCCCCTTTCCTCTCTCCCATCCACCCACTCACTCACACACACCCCAACTCCAGGACCAGCCACCTCTGGGCCCCCAGTCTTCAGTAGATTCATAGACATCTGGCCTTCAACTTCTGGACATGCCAGCTCAGTGGCTTTGACAATTATGCATTAACTTCTGGTGTCACCAGCTTTGATCTTTGACCTTCAGGCTTCATTCTTCAATATCAAGCCCAGAACTCACTGATCACAGACTTTGAACGCGTCATCGAGTTCTGAATAGAATCGCAGGTGCTTTTTGATACCAGGAAGCCCATAACTTCTATCCAGGGATAGTCCAACACAGAAAACCCACTGATCTGCCTGATAATACATAGGGTATGAGCCACCATTTCCTCAGTCCCACATTAGTATAGTGAATGACAGTCAAAACCTGCAGGTGTTTAAATTCTGAGATAAAATGAAAAATGCTGGAAACAGTCATGGGCAGTCAACATGGCTTCATGTAAAGGACATTCTGTCTCACAAATTTGGTTGAGTTTTTGAAGGAGCTGACAAAGATAATTGATGATATTAGAGTGCTTGATGGACTTTAGTCGAGCTGTCGGCAAGGTCCCCCATGGAAGGTGGATCCAGAAAATTAAGTTGCATGGGATCCATAATGAGTTGATAAGGTGGAAACAAAATTGAGAAAAAAAAAGAGGAATGGTGGAGTGGTGTTTTTCACTGTAAGTCTTTGGCCTCTGGTGTTCTCAAAGATCACTGCTGGGACCTCTGTTGTTTTTTGTTGCAAATAAAAATGATCTGCATGAAAATACATGTTGTTTGGTAATTAAGTTTGTAGTTGAGAGGAAAATTGTTGAAGGTATACATAGTGAATAATGTTGTCAAAGGATACAGTTGGCTATAGATCAACTATATCCATGAAAATGGATATATATGCTGACATGTACATACTTTGACAATAAATTTACTTTGAACCATGAACTGGAAAAGTGGGCAGATAAATGGCATATGGAGTTTAACCTGGATAAGTGTGTAGTGACGCTTTTGGGAAGTTAAATGCAAGATGTACAGTAAGTACATATACAATAAATTACAGAACCTTAGGAGCACTGATGAACAGAGCTATCTTGGGGTGAAAATCCATAGCTCCCTGAATGTGGCAATGCATGTAGATACACTGTTTAATATGCCTGTCTTGATAGGCACTGTGTACAAAAGTACAAAATTTTATTTGGGCTACATTTGGAAGCACCGGGTACATAAGAACGTAAGAAATAGGAGCAGGAGTAGACCATCCGGCCCATCGAGCCTGCCCCCATCATTCAATTAGGTCATAGCTGATCTGTCCGTAAACTCAGCTCCATCTATCTGCCTTATAACCCTTAATTCCCTTACTATGTAAAAATTTATCTAACTGTATCTTAAATGTATTTAGTGAAGAAGCCTCAACTGCTTCCCTGGGCAGAGAATTCCACAGATTCACCACTCTCTGGGAAAAACAGTTTCTGCTTATCTCCATCCTAAATTTTCTCCCCTGAATCTTGAGGCAATGTCCCCTAGTTCTAGTCTCACCTACCAATGGAAACAACTTTCTTACTTCTATCTTATCTATCCCTTTCAAAATGTTTTATGTTTCTATAAGATCTCCTCTCATTCTTCTGAACTCCAGAGAGTACAGTCCCAGACGACTCAATCTCTCCCCATAGGTTAACCCCTTCATCTCTGGAATCAACCTGGTTAACCTTCTCTGTACTGCCTCCAAAGCCAGTATATGCTTCCTCAAATATGGAGACCAGAACTGCACACTGTACTCCAGCTGTGCCCTCACTAGTACCCTGTATAGTTGCAGCATGACTTCCCTGCTCTTGAATTCAATCCCTCTAGCAATGAAGGCCAACATTCCGTATGCCTTCTTAATAACCTGTTGTACCTGCAAGCCAACTTTTTGCGATTCATGCACAAGCACTCCCAAGTCCCTCTGCACAACAGCATGCTGCAATCTTTCACCATTTAAGTAATGCTCTTCTATTATTCCTTCCAAAGTGGATGATCTTACATTTACCAACATTGTATTCCATCTGCCAGACCTTGGCCCACTCACTTACCTATCTATATCCCTCTGCAGACTTTCCATTTCCTCTGTACAACTTGCTTTTCCACTCAATTTAATGTCATCAGCACATTTTGCTACGCTACACTCAGTCCCCTCTTCCAAATCATCAATGTAAATGGTAAACAGCTGCGGGCACCTCACCCCTACAGCACCTCACTCACCACTGACTGCCAACTGGAGAAACACCCATTTATACTAAATCTCTGCCTTCTATCGGTTAACCAATCCACTATCCATACCAATACAATTCCTCCGAATGCATGCATCCGTATCTTATTTATAAGTCTCTTGTGCGGCACCTTATCGAACGCCTTCTGGAAATCCAAGTATATGACATCCACCTGTTCCCCTCTATCCACAGCACTGATTATGTCCTCAATGAACTCCAGGAAGTTTGTCAAACAGGACCTGCACTTTCTGAATCCATGCTGCGTCTGTCCAATGGAACCACTCCTTTCTAAATGTGGCACTATTTCCTCCTTAATGACAACTTCAAGCATTTTCCTGACTACAGATGTTAAGCTAACTGGCCTATAGTTGTCTGTCTTTTGCCTACATCCTTTTTTAAAAAGTGATGTGACATTTGCTGTCTTCAAATCCACCAGGACCTACCAGAGTCTAGAGAATTTTGGTAAATGATTACCAACGCATCTACTATAACCTTTGCCAATTCCCTCAGCACCCTGGGATGCATCCCATCAGGACCAGGGGACTTATCTATCTTCAGGCCCTCTAGTTTGCTCAGTTCAGGTTACATACTATATGAAGGCTTTGAAACAGACACAGGATAGTTTCACCCGGATGTTACCTGGAGTACATCCATGATATTATCATCTTATGCCTAAGAGAGTCTTAGCCAAAGGGAGAAATGGACAACGTTCATTTGTTCTCACTGGAGCCCTGGAAGCTGAGGTTTGGTAGTCAGGTTTAAGGTGAGAGGGGGTAAGTTTAAAGGAGATGTGTAAGGCAAGATTTATACCCAGACTGCTAGATGCCTGGAATGTGTTTCTAAGAGAAGAGGTGGAAGTAAACACAATGGTGATATTTAAGATGAATTTAGACAGACACATGAACACCAAGAAATGGAGGGACCGCGTACAGGCAGATGATGCTAATTACAAAGTATAAAGTAAATTTGTTATCAAAGTACTTATGTGTCACCATATAAGACCTTGAAGTATATTTTCTTGCAGGCATACTCAACATATCCATAGAATAACAACCATAACAGAATCAACAAAAGATCACACCAACTTGGGTGTTCATCCAGTGTGCAAAAGACAACAAACTGTGCAAATACAAAAAAGAAAGAAAGAATAATAATAAATAAGCAATAAATAGCGAGACATGAGGTGAAGTGAATCCATAGGTTGTGGGAATATTTCAATGAAGTTGAGTGGAGTTATCTCTTTTGGTTGAAGAGCCTGATGGTTGAGGAATAATATCTGCTCCTGACCCTGGTGGTGTGAGTTCTGAGGCAGCTGTACCTTTTTCCTGATGGCAGCAGTGAGAAGAGAGCATCTACTTGGTGGTGGGATGTCCCTGATGATGGATGCAGCTTTGCTGTGATTAGATTGGTATCAGTCATGGTGGGCTGAAGAGTCTGTTCCTGTGCAGTATTGTTCTGTGTGCACTCGTCTCCCTATCCAGCTCCGAGCCTCTCACTTACTGTCATTCATTATCACTGAACAAGACTCTCTTGGCTACACCTCTGATGGCACTTATGAAGATTTTCTCTTCAGCTTATTCTGATAGACAAATCCCAAATAAAGTAAGTGCCAGTACTTTACCAAGATACTGTGTCAGCTGTTGCTTTTACTTAATACTTCAACTAAATAAAATAGAGTTGACTTTTATTGGAACTGACTTTGATGTTGGGCCACATTCAGATTTACTCAGGCTATATAAATTTCCCCCAATTTGTACCGTTTAGACTGGACTGCTAGTTTGACAGTTGGCTCTGTGCTATACAATTTAACACTTTCTCTTTGCAAAGCTTTTCTAAATGTGACAGCACCTTGCAATGATTAAACCTAGACTGCTGATCTAATGCTTGATATTTTGATGACCTTTCTATCTTTTTAAGGAGATGTTTTCTTCAACACATCTGAGCAACATCAAAGAATTTGCCACCCTGCTAAGGCTGGAAAGCAGGTCACATTGTTCAAGCAAAGTACAGCATTCTGAACACTTTCAGCAGCATTAGGAGAGTATCCAGTGGTACTTCATATCCAGAACATAGAGTACAGAACATTGCAGCACAGCACAGTCCCTTCGGCCCATAACAATATGCTAAACTTTTAACCTACTCTAAGATCAATCTAACCCTCCCCTTTTACATAATCTACTACTTTTCAATCATCATGTGCCTATTTATGAGTTTCTTAAACACCACTAATGTATCTGTCTTAACTTCCACACCTGGCAGGGTGTTCACTCTCCGCATAAAGAATTTACGACTGACATCCGCTCAATACTTTCCTCCCATCACCTTAAAATTTTGTCCTCTTCTATTAGCCATTAACAACCTGTGATACAGTTACATAGATTTTTACATAGTAGGGGAATTAAGGGTTATGGGGAAAAGGCAGGTAGACGGAGTTGAGTTACAGACAGATCAGCCATGATCTTATTGAATGGCAGGACAGGCTCGATGGGCCAGATGGCCTACTCCTGGACCTCTTTATTATGTTATTATGTTCTTAACCACTTGATCCATGCCTCTTATCATCTTGTATGCCTCGATCAAGTCAACTCTCATCCTCCTTTGTTCCAAAGTGACCCAAGCACACTCCACCTGTCCTCATAAGACATGCATTCTAATCCGGTCAGCATCCTGGTAAAATTCCTTTGTATCCCCTCTGAAGCTTCTGCCTCCTTCCCCTGACTGAAGCCTGGAAGGGCTAAAGCCTCAAGATCACCACTCTGACTCTATCCACTCCGACGATGGCCTCTGTGACAATGACCGCTGCACTTGCCCATCTTCCTTTAATGTGCTCTTGCTATTCAATTGCAAATGCCAACTGGTGACTGGTTAAAGCTCTTTTTCACTGTACTGACTCTGCTGCCTTTAACCCTCAGGCAGTGGACCTAATTGAAGTCCCCTCTGTTTAAAACCTCCGATGTTTGGATTGGCCGTTGGTCAAAGAACTTTAGATCTACAACATTATCTCATGGTTCTTGAATGCAATCTACATTCTAATAAAAGCCAACACACCATACACCTTCTTAACAAATGTAAAAACTTGTGTGGCAACTTTGATGCATCTGTAGACGTGGACTCTAAGATCCTTCTGTTTCTCTGCACTTCCAACAATCCCACCATTAACCTTGTATTTTGCCTTCAAATTTGACCTTCCAAGATGATTCACATCACACTTTTCCAGGTTGAATTTCATCTGTCAGTTTATTGGTTTCAACTCTTCAAGTGTTCACCTAGGTTTGAATATTCTTCTAAATACCAGCTGATCTCTTTAGGGCAGTGGGCTGGTCTCAAAGCCGCTAGATTTTTTTTTGTTCAAATTGGCTGCATATGAGATGCCAAGATTGTAGGGTGTTATCTCCTCCCTCCTTCTCATGCCTCTGTCTTTCTATCTCTCCTCATTCTTTCTGTTACCTCTTTTGACTCTTCTTTTCCCTTTTCCTCCCTCCTGCATTCTCTCTCTAGGAGCACGACTGCTGATTCAAATTAACAACCAGAACGCTTTATGAGGATTGACATTCTTGTCGTGGCTCACTCCCACACAAGCAAACTGGTTCCACCCAGATGGACACAGGAATATTCATGATAACATACAGAGAGAACAGTTGATTACAAGCAACAATTCTTCAAGGACACTCTCCAAATGAAGCATAAACCACATTATACAAAATTTGAGATTCTTACTAAGTACCGTCAACCTGAGAAGCATTTTATAATTCGCACAATGCTGGTGTCACAATGCATGCTGGCAACGATGGAACCCCAGTGTGACAGAAAGACAGACTCTGATGTAGAGACGGTAACCAGATTTTATTCATAAGAATTCCAACAGAACAGTGTTGGCTCAGCCAAGAGACACTGCGAGATATAACATTCTCAAAACTCGCTTAAACAATACTAGTAACACAGAATTTCCGAGCATGTCAAAACTAACTCAACAAGTTTAAGCAGAAAGCACTAGGAGCCCTCATTAAGAGTAAGCCGCTCGAGAAAAAGAACACACAAGGAACACTAACCAATTAATGAATCTCATTCTACAACAATTAACCAATTCAGGTGCTATTAAAAACCTCGGAGCCCAATGCTGTCTGGCTCCCCACACAGGCCCAAGGAATTCATTACAGTTGGAATTTATTACAATGTCTTTAATTCTGTTTTCTCCTTCAAAATGTGTTGTGTCGGTAGTGTAGAAGGTCCATAGCTGGACCAACCTGATCCGCGCACTGAGGAAGCCAATAATATCTGTACAGAGTAAAACACATCAGGCATGCAATGCTTAACTTGCCTATATACACCTTACTTCTTTACATCTATATGGAGGGAGTTCATTGCCGTTAGATGTTGACAAAATACAGATAAAATTCACATGGATATTGCCTGGACTTGCATACCTGAGTCATAGAGCAAGGTTTAATCATTTAGGACTTTATTCTCTGGAATGCAGAAGTATGAGGGGAGGTTCTTAACGAAGTATACACAGTTATGAGAGGTACAGATTGGGTGAACATATGCAGGCTTTTTTCCTGTCAGGTTGGATGAGACTTAAACTGGAGACTATAGGCTTTAGGTGCAAAGGTGAGAGTATTGGGCCAATGTCAGAAGTAAATTCTTTACAAAGGGAGTGTTGGGTATGCAAATACCATACCAGAGGTGGGGCTTGAGGAAGATATATTAGGGGCATTTAACAAATCCTTAGATAGACGTGGATGAAAGAAAAATGGAGGGCTAAATAGCAGGGAAGGATTAGATTAATCAAAGGGAAGGATTAGATTAATCGGAGGGAAGGATTAGATTAATCGTAGAGAAGGTTAAAAGGTCAGCAAAGCATTATGGGCCAAAAGGCCTCAGATATTTAAGGGGAATCTGATAGGGATCTACTTAACTCAGAGGGTGGTACGAGCCTTCCCCCAAGATGTCAGGCTGATCAACACCTCCACCAATTAACCAACTCCACCACCATTACATACACATCACCTAGTATTTCTTTCTGCACATACAAACAGTTGTGTTTTATAGAATTGCTTTTCTATTTATATTTATTGTGCTTTTTATTGAGTTCTCTCCGCTTATTGCGCCTTTTAATGGCACCACTGTAGCGTAGTGGTTAATGTGCCATTATTACAGCTCGGGGCCTCAGAGTTGAGAGTTCGTCTGTAAGGAGGTTGTACATCCTCCCCATGGAACATGTGGGTTTCCACCCACAGTCCAAAGACTTACTGGTTAGTAGATAAATTGGTCATTGTACATTGCCTATTCTGTGTTGTATCTTAATAAGTAAATTTAAAATGGATTAATTAATTAAATATGTTGGAGTGGTCAATAACCGTTATGGCTTTGTACTGTGGGAGGAAACCGGATCACACAGGGAGAATGTACAAACTCCTCTCAGGCAGCAGTGGGAATTTGTCCCAAGATCAAGCAAGAGTTAAATTGGAGGGTTGTTGGTGGCGTGGCTTGAAGGTTCCGGAAAGATCTATTCCATGCTGTATCGGATCCAGAGTAATCACTTCTTTCTCCTTTACATTTGTGTACTGGAATATGATAATATGCTATCTTGAATCTTGCGTCTGGACTGTGGAACAAGCAGAAGTGGTAGATGTGGGTTCGATTGTAACACTTGACAGAAATTGGGATTGGTACATGAATGAGAGAGGCATGGAAGGCTGTGGTCAGGGTACAGGTAGACAGGAATAAGCAGAAACCCAGACTGGCATGGACTAAATGGGCCAAAAGGTCTGTCTCTGTGCTGTAGTGCTCTATGACTCTAACAAACAACCTTGCTTTGAGCGTCAGTTACGTGCTTCTGTCATGCTAAGTAGAAGTGATCAGCATTCCAACAGTGTGCAGGGCTCACCTTAAGGCTCTCTCATCCTGATGTGGATCAATGGTTGCAAGTAATTTATTGTTTAAAAAATAATTAGCATGGCACCTTTAATAGTTGCATTCTTATCTGGTGAACAGTGAGAGCTCTGTCTCTCCAAGCAAAAAGCAGCTAAGACAGCAGCTGACTGACCCTAACAGTGAACGTTCTGACTGCAGGCTGAGAAAGCCCATTTCCATGGTTCCCATGGGCCAGCGCAAAGGGAGATGGGGGAGAACTGGAAACTGCTTTTGCTTAGCGCTTGTTTGCAAAAGCGGCACCGATAGATTTTGGAAGCAAAGTTGCAGCCGAGCAGAGAGTGCAATCCTGCAATTCCTGGAACAAGCTGAGGGTAAAGTTGCAGCCGACAGAATCCTGGAACATTGCAGCCCTGGCCTGGTAAAAGTATATCAGCTCAGAGAGAGTGCAGCTTCACGACAAGTCGTCAGGGCATGTGAATCCTTCACTACCTAGAGAGAAGGTGGAGGGTTTTTTATGGTTATTAATGTTCTGGAAGAGAAAGCTGGAAATGACAGATATTGGTGCACTGAAGGTTCTCAAGGAAGACCATATGACCATAAGATATAGGAGCAGAATTAGACCATTTGGACCATAAAGTCTTCTCCTCTGTTTCATCATGTCTGATCCATTTCCCCCTCCGCCCCAACTTCCTGATTTTTCCGCATATCCCTTCATGCCCTGACTAATTGAGAATCTATTAATCTCCGCCTTAAATATACTCAGACACTTGGCCTCCACAGCTGCCCGTGGGAAAGAATTCCATAAAGTCACCATTCTCTGGTTAAAGAAATTCCTCCTCATCTCCATTCAAAATGGAAGCCCCTCTATTCTGAGGCTGTGCCCTCTGGTGCTAGACTCCCCCACCATAGGAAATGAACCCTCCACATCCACTCTATCAAGGCCTTTCAACATTCAATGGGTTTCAATGAAGTCTCCCCTCATTGTTCTGAATTCCAGTGAGTAGAGTTCTAGAGCCATCAAATGCTCCTCACACAATGAGCTTTTCAATCCTGGAATCATTTTCGTGAACTTCCTTTGAACATTCTTCAATGTTAGCACATCCTTTCTTAGATAAGGGAGATTTCAACTGTGCCTTATAAAGCCCTAATGTTACATCCTCACTTTTATATTCTAGTCCTCTTGAAATGAATGCTAAAATTGCATTTGCCTTCTTCAACACTGATTCAACCTGCAAATTGATTTTGAGGTAATCCTGCATGAAGACTCCCTATCATTACTTTCAGCAATCTTGAGTGGTGCAAAGGCATTGTGGGTAGTGGTGTTACCTCATATCTCCAGCTGGCATGTTGAAGTCCTGGCCAAGCTAGATCACCAATGCCTCTATTTCCTCAGGAGGCTAAAGATTTTTGGCCTGTCCCTGTCAGCTCTACATCATAAGAAGCATTCTGTCAGGATGCATAACAGCTTGGTAGGAAATTGCTCTGCCCATTAATTTAACTTAACCCTCCAATCCCCTCCCCCAACTCAGACCCCCATACTCCAAAAATAATGAGACAGGACAGGACAAGCTTGCTGAATAAAAAACATAAAAGGGAAGGCCTTGAACTAGAAAGGCATGTTTCGCAGTCTGAAGGTGCTTTACAGCCAGTGAAAGACTTCTGAGGTGTAAATGCTATAGTACAAAGATGAGAAAATCTGCAGATGCTGGAAATCAAGTAACATGCACAAAATGAAGGAGGAACTCAGCAGGCCAGGCAGTATCTATGGAAGAGAGTAAAGAATCAATGTTTTGGACTGAGACCCTTCATCTGACGAGATCACTCGGCCCAAAACAACAAGTGTTTACTCCTTTTCTTTGACACTGCCTGGCCTGCTGAGATCCTCCAGTGTTCTGTGTGTGCATTGTTCCATAGCACTGTTGGAAAAGAGACAGCTAACATGCGCAGAGCGAGAATGCTGAATGGTTTATTATTAATAAAGGAAGCAACCTGTCTGGACACATAATGTCATGGTATGGCAACTGCTCTGTATGCGATTGCAAGAAATTGGGAGAGTTACAGACAGAGCTCAGCACATCATGGGAACCAGCTTCCCCTCCAAGGACTCTGTCTATATTTCTCACTGCCTCAGTAAACCACCCAGTAAAATAAAAGATCGCACCCACCTAGGACATCCTCTCTTCTCCCCTCTCCCATCGGGTCTGAAAGTGTATTCTACCAACCTCAAGGACAGCCGCTATCTCATTTTTATCAGACTGTTAAACGGAACACTTGTACGATAAGATGCACTCTTGGCCTCATAATTTATCTCGTTATGATTTTGCATTTTAGTATTAACCTGCAAAGCACACTTTCAGTGATTTTTACACTGTATTAATTTACCGGTTTCACCTGAGTGCACTGTGTAATGATTTGATCCGTATGAACAGTGTGCAAGATAAGCTTTTTCACTGTATCCTGCGACATGACCAAAATAAACCAATATCAATACTTGTTCAGTCCTGACATCCACTGCTATGTGGAAATTACATGCTTTCTCTGTGACCAGAGATTTCTACTTGATGTTCTAGATTTATCCCATGTCTTAAAGTTTAGGGTATTAGCTTAATTAGCAAATGTAAATTGTCTCTGGTATAGGGGGTCGTAAGGGGAAAGAGAATCATAAGCAGGAGAAGAGTGCTGGGTGGAGATGTGTCTCTACCAAAGGAGCTGTAAGACACTCCTTCCCTCCACTAGCCTGCATGCCAACCTTGGGCAAGGTGTAGCCCCTGCACAGCCCCCCCCAATCAGGGTCACATGAAGCCAAGGGAATAGGTGGTGGATGGTCGCATGAGCAGCTGGTGCATATCACAAGAGCAGGTAAGCAGTCTCTGAAGAGTATTGATCATGGCTGGGGTCACCTGTCCTATAAAGACACTGCCCAGAAAAAGGCAATGGCAAGCCCCTTCTGTGGAAAAACTTGCAAAGAACTATCATGATAAAAGACCATGATCGCACACGTGAAATGACATAACACATAATGATGATGATGAGGAAACCCAAGGAATTCTGCAGATCCTGGAAATCCAAAGGCACACACACACACAAAATGCTGGAGGAGCTCAGCAGGTCAGGCAGCATCTATGGAAATAAACAAATAGACAACGTTTTGGACTGGGACTCTTCACCAGGTCCTGAAGAAGGATCTCGGCCTGAATGTCAACAGTTTGTTCCTTTCCATGGATGCTGCCTGACCTGCTAACTTCCTCCAGCATTTTGTGTGGTGTTGCAGGAAATGGGGAAGGTCAGTATTAATAGGGATGTGAAAGAAACAACATACATTAACCCCCCCTCCACTTAATGCATTCATGTTACTCCTCCCCTTCTTACGCCATCCCTTATTTAGTTACTTATTTATTATTCCCCCCTTTTTTTCTCCTTTTTTTTTGCTCTCTCTGCCCCTCTCACAATCACTCCTTGCCTGTTCTCCATCTCCCTCTGGGGCTCCCCTCCCCCTTTCTTTCTCCCTAGGCCTCCTGTCCCATGATCCCCTCCCTCTCCAGCTCCATATCCCTTTTGCCAATCACCTTTCCAGCTCTTAGCTTCACCCCGCCCCCTCCTGTCTTCTCCTATCATTTCGGATCTCCCCTTTCCCCTCCTACTTTCAAATCTCCTACTATTTTTTATTTGTTAGTCCTGACGAAGGGTCTTGGCCTGAAACGTCAACTGTACCTCTTCCTATCGATGCTGCCTGGCCTGCTGCATTCCACCAACACTTTGTTGGTGTTACATTAAATGGAGCATGAGATTGCTCTAGAAGCTGGGATAGACCCAAGTAGTCCCATTCAGTATTTAGTGAATTTCTGTCTGGAAAAAGATGAAATTGTCTACATAAGTGCAGAGCTATTCACTAACTTCGTAGCTACTCACAAGCCTACAGAATTCAAGATGAGGTAGTAAATTGGATTAGATACTGTCTTTGTGCAAGAAGCCAGAGGGTGGTAGTAGATAATCGCCTTTCTGACTGGAGGCCTGTGACTAGTGGAATTTTTCAGAGATCGATTTTGGGTCCATTGTTATCTGTCATATGTGGATGATAATGTGGTGAACTGGATCAACACATTTTTGGATAACACCAAGATTTTGGGTGTAGTGGACAGCGAGGAAGACTATCTTGGCTTGCAACAAGATCAGGACCAGCTCGAAAAATGGACTGAAAAATGGCAGATGGAGCTTAATGCAGACAAGTGCACTTTGTTAGGGTAGATCGTACATGGTGAATGGTAGGGCACTGAGGAGTGTGGTAGAACAAAGGGATCTGGGAATACAGGTCCATAGTTCATTTACAGTGGCATTAAAGGTAGACAGGATCATAAAGAAAGCTTTTGGTACATTAGCCTTTATAAATCAAAGTATTGAGTACAGGAGATAGGAGGTTAGGTCAAAGTTGAAGGTGAGGCCTAATTTAGAGTATTCTGTACAATTTGGGTCACCTTAGACACAGAAAATATGTAAATAAGGTTGAAAGAGTATGGAGGAAACTTACAAGGTTGTTGCCGGGACTGAAGGACCTGAGTTATAAGGAATGTTTGAATATGTCAGAACATAATTCCTTGGAATGTAGAAGATTAAGGAAAGATTTGATGAAGGTATACAAAATTATGAGGGGCAAGCAGGCTGAGGTTGAGTGGGACTATAACTAGAGGTCATGGGTTAAGAATGAAAGGTAATAAGTTTCGGGAACATGAAGTGGAACTTCTTCATTCAGAGGGTCGTGACAGTAGGAACAAGCTGCCACGCAATTGGTGCATGTAAGTTTGATTACAGTATTTAAGAGAAGTTTGGTTAGGTACATGGATGGTAGGGGTATGGAGGGCTATTGTCCGAGTCGGATCAATGGGAGTAGGCAGGTTAAGTGGTTCAGCACAGATTAGATAGGCCAAAGGGCCTGTTTCTATGTGGTAATTTTCTATGAACCTATAACTCTGTCTCTTTATAGTGTGGTCCACAGGTTGGAAAAATACCTCAATCTACTTTCTTTATGGCCATGTAAAAACCCAGTAGTTTTGGAGAATTTATACAGTGTGAACTTGGAAACAGGTTCATATGTGGTTGTAAAAGTGCTTTTGATTGAGTCAAAAGTGTCAGCTATCAAACATTCTAACATTTGATTTTGGATATGTACAATAGGTACTTAATGAATACTTTACTTCAGTATTCACAATGGAAAAGGATCTTGGTGACTGTAGGGATGACTTGCAGTGGACTGAAAAGCTTGAGCATGTAGATATTAAGAAAAAGTATGTACTGGAGTTTTTGGAAAGCATCAAGTTGGATAAGTCACCGGGACCGGATGAGATGTGCTCCAGGCTACTGTGGGAGGCAAGGGAGGAGATTGCTGAGTCTCTGGCGATGATCTTTGCATCATCAATGATGATGAGAGGAGAGGTTCTGGAGGATTGGAGGGTTGCAGATGTGGTTCCCTTATTCAAGAAAGGGACTAGAGATAGCCCAGGAAATTATAGACCAGTGACTCTTACTTCAGTGGTTGATAAGTTGATGGAGAAGATCCTGACAGGCAGGATTTATGAACATTTGTAGAGGTATATTATGATTAGGAATAGTCAACTCGGCTTTGTCAAGGGCCTTACGAGTCTGATTGAATTTCTTGAGGATGTGACTAAACACATTGATGAAGGAAGAGCAGTAGATGCAGTGTATATAGATTTCAGCAAGGCATTTGTTAAGGTACCTCATGCAAGGCTTATTGAGAAAGTAAGGCATGGGATTGAAGGGGACATTACTTTGTGGATCCAGAACTGGCTTGCCCACAGAAGGCAAAGAGTGGTTGTAGATGGGTCATATTCTGCATGGAGGTCGGTCACCAGTGGAGTGCCTCAAGGATCTGTTCTGGGACCTTTCCTCTTCATGATTTTTATACATGACCTGGATGAGGAAGTGGAGGGATGGTTAGTAAGTTTGTTGATGACACAAAGGTTGTGGGTGTTGTGGATAGTGTGGAGGGCTGTCAGAGGCTACAGCGGGACATTGATTGGATGCAAATCTGGGCTGAGAAGTGGCAAATGGAGTTCAACCCAGATAAATGTAAAGTGGTTCATTTTGGTAGGTCAAATATGATGGCAGAACATAGTAAGACTCCTGGCAGTGTGGAGGATCAGAGGGATTTTGGAATCCGAGTCCATAGGACACTCAAAGCAGCTGCGCAGGTTGACTCTGTGGTTAAGAAGGCGTACGGTGTATTGGCCTTCAATCGTGGAATTGAATTTAGGAATGGAGAGGTAATGTTGCAGCTGTATAGGACCCTGGTCAGACTCCACTTGGAGAACTGTACTCAGTTCTGGTAACCTCTATACAGGAAGGATGTGGAAACCATAGAAAGGGTGCAGAGGAGATTTACAAGGATGTTAACACAAAGTACATGAACTCAGGATGAACTCAGCAGGTCAGGCAGCATCCGTTGAAATGTGCTCATTTCAACGGATGCTGCCTGACCTGCTGAGTTCATCCAGCTTGTTTGTACATGTTGATTTTCCAAGGATGTTGCCTGGATTGTGGAGCATGCCTTATGAAAGCAAGTTGAGTGAACTCGGTCTTTTCTCCTTGGAGTGACGGAGGATGAGAGGTGACCTGATAGAGGTGTATAAGATGATGAGAGGCATTGATTGTGTGGATAGTTAGAGGCTTTTCCCCCAGGGCTGAAATGACCGCAACAAGAGAGCACAGGTTTAAGGTGCTTGGGAGTAGGTACGTAGGAGATGTCAGAGATAAGATTTTTCATGCAGAGTGGTGAGTGTGTGGAATGGGCTGTCAGCAACGGTGGTGGAGGTGAATACGATAGAGTTTTTTTAAGAGGCTTTTGGATAGGTACATAGAGCTTAGAAAATTAGAGGGCTATGGGTAAGCCTAGTAATTTCTAAGGTAGGGACATGTTTGGCACAGCTTTGTGGGCTGAAGGGTCTGTATTGTGCTGTAGGTTTTCTATGATCTTATGGTAGCAACTCACTTGGAGATGGTAGCCAAAAGTGCCATAGGGATTATACAGGCAGAAAGGCAACATTAGCCTACAAATAAAGCGATATTCAGAGAGTTTTAGTCTCAAACATCACATGGCACCAATTGACACATTATTCCCTGCGCAACTACCCTTTTAATTGATCAATTGTTGCTCATGCCCAGGGATGCAGTGGGTATTTGTAAACCCAAAACAAGGCAATGAGTAGGATAATACAGAGCTGCTAATGTTGCATTGGTGCAGGAAAAAAGAGTTTCTCATAAGGAGTTGTTGGAAAGGAATAAAGATTTACTTTATTTTTCACATATATATCGAAACATGCAGTGAAATGCGTCATTTGCATCAGCGACCAACACAGTTCGACGATTGTGGTAGAGGCAGCCCACAAGTGCCTGGAACCAGGGTACTATGCCCACAACTCACCTTACCTTAAGCATACAGACTTGGAATGTGGGAGGAAACCAGAGCATCCAGAGAAAAGTCATGCAGTCATGGGGAGAATGAACAGATTCCTTACAGACAGCAACGGGAAATGAATGGTGATCATTGGCGCTGTAAATCCTTGCGTCAATATGTACACTACCACTTAGGAGTCTTCATAGTATTACTACTATTGGAAGTGATGCAGAATTCACTTTGAACAATATTTATGCTACAAGGGATGGGTAGATAACTGACGTATGTGAACTTCCCTTCAATGGAATAGAATACTGAGGAACATTGAAATCTTTAGAGACTGTTCTTGAAATAGCATGCAATTCCAGAGAGAGGAATTTCTCAGATTTTATTCATCTCCCCTGAGTAAGGAAATCAAACACAGAAACAGGAGATGTCATAAATATTCTGCATACCCATCAGCATCTGTGGAAAAAGAAACACAGACAGTGTTTCAAATCAGTGACCCTTCATCAATCCCAAGAATTCTTCAGGATATGCTTTGACTGTTGATACACAGCCATACTTACCAGTATCTCTAATTACCTGCAGTTATCAGTGGTTAAAATTGCAATAGGCAGCAATGAACTTTTGATCTCTTAGTCTACCATGTCAAGATCCTTACATCTTATCGTCTATGTGCTTTGCGTATTCTCAATAAACACAACACTAAAATTTGCACTCTGTTATTCTTTTACCTTTTGTATCTCATTGGTGTATTTACAGGTAAGGTTAAAGGTTAGTTTTATTTGTCACGTGTAGAGGGAAACATGGAAACATACAGTGAAATATGTCTTTTTTTATAGTAACTCAGAGTCTGGAGATTGGCAGCCATAAGAACCCATTGACAAAAAGACTGACAAGCACCCAGTGTGCAGAGAGAGAAAAAAAAACAAATTGTGCAAACAATTAGAGTAAACAAATAGCATTTAGAATAAAAGTCTTGAAGCCAGAGCAGGCCCACAACTTCAGCTTAGCACATAATAGACAGCACGTGATCTGTGGGCACAAAGCCTGGAGCAGGCCACAGCTCGTTAACCCTTACCATACGTCTTTAGAACGCAGGAAGAAGCTGGAGGAAATCCACACGGTCATGGGGAAAACGTATTAAATCCTTACAGTCAGAGGCAGGAACTGAACCCAGATCTGTGATCACTGGCACTCTAAAGCAACTGTGCTATTCACTCCATTTCCATTCTGCCCTTTGGAATGATGTGTACGGTGGCATACTATCAAAGCTTTTCACTGTGACTTGGTATATATGATAATAATTACAAGACGGATAGGTCGACAAGACTGGACTCATGTAGTGCTGGTGATGGCTGTTCAAACTCTGCTCAGATTACCAGATGAAACTGAGAGTGAAATTTTGGCTATCACACTGCAACGTGGAAGTGAAGATTCCCCAGTAACAGGTAGTGATTGCTCAGGTGACAGCAATTTGTAATGTTGAAATAGGTCTAGGAGCACAAATGAGAAGATGGAACAATCCGGACAAACGTCCCAATGAAGCTTTTTTGTCTAAAAGACCATAAGATGTAGGAGTGGAGTTAGGCCATTTGGCCCATTGAGTCTTCCCCACCAATCATGGAGGAATTACTATCCCTCCCAACCCTGTTCTCCTGCTTTTTCCCCATAGCCTGTGAGACTCTTATTAATTAAGAACATATCAACCTCTGATTTAAGTATACCCAATGACTTGGCCTCCACAGCCACATGTGACAACAAATTTCACAGATGCACCTCCCTTTGGCAAAATAAATTCTTCCTCATCTCTGTTCTAAGGGGACATCTTTTTTTTCTGAAACTGGGTCCTTTGATCCTAGACTCCCCCACTATAGGAAATACAGCCATTCTATTGTCACATGTTTGAGTTATCAGCCAATAAAGGACTTTAGAAATGGGGACATTGAGCGGTCATGTTCTTAGTCAGGGCATTGAAGGTAAGTTACATTCTGAACATGCTGAGATTGCAAAACAAAGGCTTCTGCCAGGGGTTTTCTATATTGTCTGAACATTGATAAATAGATGGAAGAAGTTGTGTCCATGTGAATAGTTTATCAACATTGCAAAGCACAGCACCTTAGACATCATCATAAATCACCATGGAATGGCTGACTTGACCATTCAATTGAGTCCACGGTGACATTTGTTAAAAAGTAAATTATCATTTCCTTGTGCTCAATGATGCACATTCAAAATAGATTGAAATCAGACACACAGATACCAGGATGACTACAGAATATCATTGTTGAGATGAATGTTTTGCTACCATATACTGGCTAAATTAGAGTCTGACACTGGATAATTTTATATTTATGGCTTGCAAAGTTTATGCAATGCAGCTTTATCAATCATCTATTGCATTTCTTAGTATCATCCTGCTTCCAGTGGGGCAACCGAGAGATCTGCACAAATTTCAAAAAATCGTGAGAAACAAATATTTCGAGATTACTCTGGCTTCACTGCAAACAATCAATTAGACAACTTCTTGCTTAAGTACCCTAAGGCTTCATGCTGGTTTCACCGTTAAAGTATCATCGTCTTCACACGCAATTGAGCTAAGCTCTGTCTGACATAGAGAGATGGATAGAGAGGCAGCAACTGAAGCAGAAGGTAATATTTGAAGGAAAAGGAAAGCAATTTCAACCGGGAGAGAGCGTTAGTGATGGGGCATTGCAATGGAACCTCAGTGAAAGTCAGATGGAGTTCATTACAGAACTGCCTGCATAGAGCAAATGATCACAGCAAGAGACATGTCCAAAGATACTGAAATAATGTGTCATGGTGAACCCATTCTTAACATCAGTATAAGGTCAACTGCAGTTCAAGTGTAAAAGAGTGGCGGTGAGTCTATATCAAGAGGGCTATAGGTTCCTCACCACCAGGAACGATGTGTTTGCAGCACCTATCAGGAGGCTGACCCTGTAGTGAATGAGTTTACCTGTGAACTCAGTTTTCTTTGCAAAGGGGAAAGTGATGCCATGTATTTTATGGAAAGGAGCCAGAGGTTGTGATGACTTCATCACGTGTATATATTGAAATGCATGTATGTTGTTCTTCTCTTGAGAGTGTTTTGAGTTCCTGAGTCCTGGAACTGTTATCTGTGGGTAGAACCTGCCAGCACTTTTCCAATATTCATAATCCGTCTTAAGGTAAGTTGCCTTGAACAGATAAAGACCCCAAGTCAGGGGCAATAGACAAATGCATCGCAATAAGGCAGAAAGAATGGTGAGCTGTAGTGTCGTCTGACTCAGGTAAGTGACATCGTGCCACTATCTAAGGAGTTTGTATGTTCACCCGTGACTGCATAGGTTTCCCCTGGTTGCTCTTGTTTCCTCCTGCAGAACAAGGACATACCAGTTTGTAGGTTAATTGATCGTTATAAATTATCCTGTGATTAGGCTGGGGTTAAGACCATTTGATACAGGAGCAGAATTAAGACATTTGGCCCATTGAGTCTGTTCCACCCTTTCATCATGGCTGATCCATTTCCCTCTCAGCCCCCAGTCTCCTGCCTACTCCCTGTATCCCTTCATGCCCTGATGAACAAGAATCTATCAACCTCTGCCTTAAATATAAATAAAGATTTGGCCTTCATAGCTGCCTGTAGCAAAGAATTCTGTAGATTCACCACTCTCTGGCTGAAGAAATTCCTCCTCATCTCCATTTTAAAAGGATGCCCGTCTATTCTGAGGCTGTTTTCTCTGATCTTAGACTCTCTCACCATATCCTTTCCACATCCACTCTATCAAAGCTTTTCACCATTCAATAGGTTTCAATGAAGCCACTCCTCATTCTTCTGAGTTCTAGTGACTAAGGCCCAGACCCATCAAATGCTCTTCATATGACAAGCCATTCAATCCTAGAATCATTTTCGTGAACCTCCTTCGAACCCTCTCTAGTTTCAGCACATCCTTTCTAAAGATAAGGGGCCCAAAACTGTTTACAATACTCCAAGTGAGGCCTCACCAGTTCTTTATAAAGTCTCAACATTATATTCTTGCTTTTATATTCTAGTCCTTTTGAAATGAATGTTAATATTGCATTATCCTTCCTCACCACAGACTCAACCTGCAAATTAACCTTTAGGGAATCCTGCACAAAAACACACAAGTCCATTCACACCTTCGTTATTTGGTACATTCTCAACCCTTTCATTTCTTCTACCAAAGTGCATGACCATACACTTCCCAACACTGTATTCCATCTGCCATTTCTTTGCCCATTCTCCTAATTTGTCTAAGTCCTTTTGTAGCCTCTCTACTTCCTGAAAATTACCTGCCCCTCCACATATCTTCATGTTATCTGTGAACTTTGCAATAAAGCCATCAATTCCATCATCCAAAACATTGACATATAATGTAAAAAGAATTGCTCCTAAACACAGACCCCTGTGGAATACCACTTGTCACCAACAGCCAACCAGAAAAGGCTCACTTTATTCCCACTCTTTGCTTCCTGCCAATCAGCCAATCCTCTATCCATGCTCATATCTTTCCTGTAATACCATGAGCTCTTATTCTGTTAAGCAGCCTCATGTGAGGCAGCTTGTCAGAGGCCTCCTGAAAATCCAAGTACACAATGTCAACTGATTCTCCTTTGTATATTCTGCTTGTCATCTTATTATTTCTTCAAAGAATTTCAACAGATTTGTCAGGCAAGATTTTGCCTTCAGGAACCATGCTGAATACAGCCCACTTTATCATGTGCTCCCAAGATCCCTTAGATAACTTTAATAATCGACTCCAACATCTTCCCAACTACTGAGGTTGGACTAACTGGCCTATAGTTTGCAAACACGAGGAAATGAGCAGATGCTGGAAATTCAAGCAACACACACAAAATGCTGGTGGAACGCAGCAGGTCAGGCAGCATCTATATGGAGAAGCACTGTTGATGTTTCGGGCCAAGACCCTTTGTCAGGATTGTCCTGATGAAGTGTCTTGGCCGGAAACATCAACAGTGCTTCTCCCTATAGATGCTGCCTGGCCTGCTGTGTTCCACCAGCATTTTGTGTGTGTGGCCTATAGCTTCCTTTCTTCTGCCTCTCTCCCTTCTTGAAGATTAGAGTGGTATTTGCAATTGTCCAGTCTTCTTGAACCCATTCCAGAATCTGATGATTCTTGAAAGATCAATACTAATGTCTTCATGATCTCTTAAATCAGGGGTTGCTGGATGGAATGTCTCAAAGGGCTGGAAGGGCCAATTCCATGCTGTATATCAATAAATAAATAATAAATGACATTTAGGTGATTGAACTTCAATACCATAGAGCTCTGGCAAAGCTGGACCTTTAAAGGGTTATACCACCAGGAAGATTCAAGATCCAAGTTTATTTCTCATATGTTCACCAAAACATACAGTGAAACGTGATATTTGCATCATCAACGAGCACACGTCAGTGAGTGCTGGGGAAAGGCTGCAGACGTCGCCATACACTCCAGCATCAATGTGGCATGTCCGCAATGCTCAGCAGGACAACAAAGAGAACAACAAGCAACAAAACAACAGTGCACGTGTGGAGTCCTCTACCTCCAGCCCCATCCACCCAATGATCTAAGCTGTTGCCAGGAAGAATATTCTCATAGAAAATGCAGAACTTACGGACAGACTAGGCATTTGTTTTTGGAATTTTAATTTGAAGTGTTTTCTTACAAAGTCCAGAGGGATCAGTGGTTATTCCATGTTGAGACAGGCCTATACAGTTGTGATAGAGAGAGGCATCCAGCTGTAAAAGAAATAATGTAGAAAAAAATAATGCAAAGTAACAGCACAAAACCAAGGCTTTCTGATGGAAATAATGGCTTTGAATATAGCATAATCAATAGAATTATATTTCAAAGTTCAAAGTAAATTTATTATCAAAGTACATATATAGCACCGTATACAACCCTGAGATTCATTTTCTTTCAGGAATACTCATTAAATCCAATAACCATAATAGGATCAATGAAAGTCCCCGCCAACAGGGCAGACAACCAGCGTGCAAAAGAAAACATACTGTGCAAATAGAAAAGAAAATGATGATGATAATAATAATAATAACTAATCATTAAGTATCAAGAACATGGGATGAAGAGTCCCTGAAAGTGAGTCCACAGATTGTGGGAACAGTTCAGTGATAGAGCATGTGAAGTTGTCCCCTTTGATTCAAGAACCTGATGACTGAGGGGTCATAACTGTTGCTGAACCTGGTGGTGTGAGCCCTAGGACTCCTGTACCTTCCACCATCAGCCTGGATAGTGGGGGTCTCCAATGATGGATGCTGCTTCTCTGCGATAGCGCTCCGTGTAGAGGTGCTCAGTAGCGGGGAAGGATTTACAAGTGATGGACTGGGCCATATCATTACTTTTTGTAGAATTCTCTCTTCAAGGTCGTTGGTGTTTCCATACCAACTCCTGATACAAATTAGTCAATATACCCTCCACCATACAGCTATAGAAGTTCGTTAAAGGT
Source organism: Hypanus sabinus (assembly GCF_030144855.1). Lineage (NCBI taxonomy): Eukaryota > Metazoa > Chordata > Chondrichthyes > Myliobatiformes > Dasyatidae > Hypanus > Hypanus sabinus. The sequence continues at coordinate 18,902,378 of NC_082717.1, read as the reverse complement.
TTAGATGTCATGCCGAATCTTCGCAAACTTTAAGTAGAGATGCTGCTGTGCTTCTTTGGTAATGGCAATTACATACTCATTAGTCAGGTGGTGGACAGGAAAGAAATAGCATGTGTTTGTGCTCCCTTTAGATTTGACTGCTAATGTACAGAGAGAAAAAAAATCAGGGAACGAGTTACAGAATCCAGATAATATTGCATCATGAATAATGGAATGAAAATAACCAGCAGGGTCAAATTACAAATTCAGCATCATTTATTCTTTCTGTTACTCGTTGCAAAGCCAGCAGCCGCAGAATGTAAACATGCCCTCTTAAACGATGGCCAGGCATTTCTGTGTCTTTCGTGTCTGCCTCACTGATTGGGTGTTGTCTGACCACAGATGTGCCCTTGAATGTTATCTAGTTGCTGCAGCATTCTCACCTGCTCCGTACCATGAGGGACAGGTGCAAATTAATTGTAACTTTGCATTATTTTTAACACATTTTTAGTATTTATTTCAGATGCATCACAACAACATGGCAAATTCCAGCAAGTCAAAAGCCTAATGGAGAATAACTTCACTGTTTTGCACTTGGAAGGATCAAGCTGTGTGTAAAGCAGGAAAGCCCATATTATATTAATGCCTTTGAAGAAAGCTGATTGCAATGAAGTCTTTGTGAAAATGTCAAACTCTCTCTTCTTCACTAACAAAATGCTGGAAGAACTCAGCAGGTCAGGCAGCACCTAAGGCATTACAGGGCCAGACCCTTCATCAGTATCGGAGAAGGGTCTCGGCCTGAAATGTCGATTCTTTATTCTTTCCACAGTCACTGCCTGACCTGCTGAGTTTCCTCAGCTTTTAATGTGTGTATCTCTGGATTTCCAGCATCTGCAGATTCTCTTGATTTAATTCCCTTCCTCATTGTGTTATTTTTGTGCTGCTTTGTAAAAGTAATGGAAATTATATAAATTATTTCACATTTTATTTACACAGACATTGAGTCATGGAACCATGCAGTTTAGAACCAGGCCATCCTCTCAGCTGATCCATAGCAACCAAGATGCCTTCCTGAGCTAGTCCCATTTGCTTGTGTTTGGCCTATGTCCTCTAAATATTTTCTATCCATGAATTTGTCCAAATCATGGCAATTATACCTGCCTCCTCAACCTCCTCATGGTTCGGCCCGTATACTCACCACCCAGCTCTTGTGCTCAATGACCCATCTAATGAAGTGTACAGGCTGTACACTTAGTTCACCATCTTTGTCTACCCGTGTCACTACTCTGAGATAACTTTGCGCTCACACCCATTGGTCTCTCTCCGCTCTACAACATTCTACTATAATGTAGAAAATTGAGGGGAGATTTGATGGAGATACACAAAATTATGAAGGGCATAAAAAAACGATAAATGCTAGCAGGTTTTTACCACAGAGGTTCAGTGAGACTAAAACTAGGGTACATAGGTTAAGGGTCAAAGGTGAATTATTTATGGGAAACATGAGGGGAAACTTCTTCACTTGGAGGGTGATAAGAGTGGAACAAGCTGCCAGCTCAAGTGGATCATGTGGAGTTGATTTCAACACTTAAGAGAAGTTTGAATAGGGACGTGGTTGGGAGTGGTATGGAGGGCTATGGTCCATTTGCAGGTTGTTGAGACTAGGAACTGTTGGTCAATGGCTGGGCACAGAATAGATTGGCCAAAGGGGCATGTTTCTGTGCTGTACTGCTCTGTGCCTGTCACTTACTATGTTTGTCCTGCCCTAGTTTAACTTCCGGAAATATATCGATTTGCACTTCTCTGAGTTGAATTCCATCTGTTATTCCTTTTCCTACTTTCCTAGATGATCTAGACCCTGCTGTAACCATAGGCAACCATCTTCACTCTCCAATACCCCACCAGCTATAGTAACATCATAAACTTATTACTCATTTAACCTATTTTCTCACGCAAAGTGTTAATGTACAGAATATGATAAACAACAGGCAAACAGACACTGATCCTTATGCACATCACTGCTCACAGGCCCTCAATCTGAAAAACAGCCCTCCACCACAACTCTCTGATTCCTTTCACTTAGCCCATTTTGAATCTAGTTGTTCACCCTCTGACCATGTGATTTCAATTTCCAGAGTAGTTTACCATGTGAGGTTAAAATCCCTGCTGAAGTACGTATACTGTGGATAAATACTACCACCCTACCCTCATCAATGCTCTTGCTCACCTCTTCAAAAGATCCACATGCATGATTTCCCCGTTCCCTATCCCCAATCAGACCTTGCCTTTCCAAGTACGGTCTCCAGAAATCCATTCAATAACTTTTTCACCACTGATAATCACTAGCATGTAGTTCACTAGCTAATCCATGCTCCCCTTCTTAACCAAGGCACAACATTAGCCATGCCTGTCTTCCTTTAAACCAACTTTTATTTACCTATTGGGATACAGCGCAGAATTGGCACCTCTGTCTCACCTAGTAGCCACACCACCGAGTAGCCTCCGATTAACCCTAGCCAACACACTGGACAATTTACAATGACCAATTCACCTACAAGCTAGCACGTCTTTGACTGTGGGAGGAAACAGAGCACCCAGAGAAAACCCATGCATTCCACAGGGAGGACATACACGCTACTTCCAGGTGATGTCAGAATTTAATTCTAAATTAACAGTGTCACACTAATGGCTACACTATTGTGGCACCCCAAACTAAAGAAGTTACAGAGGCTTCTGAATTGAATAAAGCTCCCCATGGTAGGCTTATACATAAAAGTCAGGAGGCATGTGATCAAGGGAAACTTGGATGCATGGATTTGAAATTGGCTTGCTCACAGAAGGCAGGGAATGGAAATAAATAGACCATATACACAATAAACCAGAATTGATTGGAGAGCTTAAGGTAAAAGAACCTTAAGGTTTTTAAAATTGATTATTGATTATAATATGATTGAATTCACTCTGAAATTTGAGAGGGAGAACCTAAAGTCAGATGTAACTGTATTACAGTGGAATAAAGGAATTTACAGAGGCTTGAGAGAGGAGTTAGCCAGAATTGATTGGAAAAGAACACTGGCAGGGATGACAACAGAGCAGCAATGGTTAGAATTTCTGGAAGCAATTCAGAAGGCACAGGATATATACACCCCAACTCTAAAGGAAAGATGACACAACAAGAGAAGTCAAAGCCAAAAAGCCAAAGAGACCGCATATAATGGAGCAAAGACTAATAGGAAGTTAGAGGATTGAGGAGCTTTTAAAAACTAACTGGAGGCAACTAAAAAGTCATTAAAAATGTAAAGATGGAATACAAAAGCAAGCTAGCCAGCAATATTAAAGAGAATGCCAAAAGTTTCTTCAGATACATAAAGTGTAAAAGAGAGGTGAGAGTGGATATGGGACAACTGGGAAAAGATGTTGGAGAGTTAGTAATGGGGAACAAGGAAATTGCAGATGAACGGAATAAATTTTTAGCATTGGTCTTCACTGTGAAAGTCGCTAGCAGTATGGTGGAAGTTCCAGGTGTCAGGGGGCATGAAGTGTGTGAAGTTACCATAACTAGAGAGAATGTTCTTGGGAAACTGAAATATCTGAAGGTAGATAAGTCACCTGGACCAAATGATGTACACCCCAGAGTCCTGAAAGAGGTGGCTGAAGAGATTTTGGAAGCATTAGTAATGATCTTTCAATAATCACTAGATCTTGGAATGGCTCCTGAAGTCTGAAAAATTGCAAATGTCACTCCACTCTTCAAGAAGGGAGTGAGGCAGAAGAAAGGAAACTATAGGCCAGTTAGTCTGACCTCAATGGTTTTAAAGATGTTGTAGTCCATTATTACCATTATAAAGGAAGGGATCTCAGGGTACTTGGAGGCACATGATAAAATAGGCCACAGTCAGCATGGTTTCCTCAAGGGAAGATCTTACCTGACAAATCTGTTGGAATTCTTTGAAGAAATAACTAGCAGGATGGTCAAAGGAGAATTGGTTGATGTTGTGAACTTGGAATTTCAGAAGGCCTTTGACAAGGTGCCACACATGAAGTTGTTTAACAGGCTATGAGCCCATGGTATTACAGGAAAGATTCTAGTATGGATGAAGAAGTGATTGATTGGCAGGAGGCAATGAGTGGGAAAAATGGAGCTATTTCTGACTGGCTGCCAGTGACTAGTTGTGTTCTACAAGTGTCTGTGTTGGGACCAACGCTTTTTACGTTATAAGTCAGCGATTTGGATGAAGAACTTGATGGCTTTCCAACAATATGAAGACAGCTGAAGGGGCAGGTAGTTTATAAGAAGTAGAGAGACTACAGAAGGGTTCAGGCAGGTTTGGAGAATGGGCAAAGAGATGGCAGATGGAATAGAGTGTTGGGAAGAGTACAGTCATGCATTTTGGTAGAAAAAATGAAAAGGTTGACAATTTTCTAAATGGAGAGAATAAAAGAAGAACTGGAACACAGTTGGGATTTGGAAGTGCTTGAGCAGGATTCACTAAAGTTTAATTTGCAGGTTGAGTCTGTGGACAGGAAGGCAAATTCAATGTTAGCATTAATTTCAGGAGGACTTAGATATAGAAGCAAAGTTGTAATGTTGAAACTTTATAAAGAACTGGTGAGGCCTCATCTGGAGTGTTGTGAGCAGATTTATCTAAGAAAGGATGCGCTGAAACTAGAGAGGGTTTACGGGAGGTTCGCAAAAATTATTCCAGGATTGAATGGCTTGTCATATGAAGAGCATCTGATGGCTCTGGGCCTGTATTCATTGGAATTCAGAAGAATAAGGGGTGACCTCATTGAAAACTGTTGAATGGTGAAAGGTCTTGATAGAGTGGATGTGGAGAGGATATTTCCTATGGTGCGAGAGTTGAGGATCAGAGGACACAGACTGTGAATAGAGGGGCATTCATTTAGAACGGAGATGAGGAGGAATTTATGTAGTGAATCTGTGGAATTCATTGCCACAGGCAGCTGAGGAGGCCAAATCTTTATGCAAATTTAAGGCAGAAGTTGATAGTTTCTTGATGGGTCAAGACATGAAGTGATACAGGGAGATTGGGACTGAAAAGAAAATTCGATTGGCCATTTTGAAATGGCGGAGCAGACTCAATGAGCCAAATGGCCCAGTCCTGCACTTGCATCTTATATTCTTTGACTTTAGTGACCTGTGATGTTCCACAAGGATCTGTTCTGGGATCTCTGCTCTTGGTGATTTTTATAAATGATTTGGGTGAGGAAGTGGAAGAATGGGTTAGTAATTTTTCAGATGACATGAAAGCTGGTGATGTCGTGCATAGTGTAGAAGGTTGTTGTGGGTTATTGGTAGGAAGCAGAGCTGGGCAGAGAAGTGGCAGATGGAGTTCAATCTGGAAAAGTGTGAACTGATTCACTTTGGAAGGGCAAATCTGAAGGCAGGATTCTTAACTGTTTGAAGGAATGAGGGATCTTGGGGTCCACATCCATAGATTCCTCAATGTTACAGAGCAAGCTGGAAGGTGATTAAGAAGTTATATGGTGTGTTGGCTTCATTAGCTGGGTGATTGAGTTCAAGAGCCACAACATAATGTGGCAGCTCTTTAAAACTCTAGTTAGATTACTCTTAGAATATTGCATTCAGATCTGATCACCTCATTGAAGGAGGATGTGGAAGCTTTAGATGGGATGCAGAGGAGATTTACAAGGATCCTGCCTGGTCCAGAGGACCTGTCATATGACAATAGGATTAGCAAGCTAGAGTATTTCTCTTGGGTGAAAGAAGATGAGAGGAGACTTGTTAGAGAGTTGCAAGGTGATAAGAGGCACATATAAAGTGGACAGCCAGAAACTTTTTCCCAGACTTTATACGAGGGGGAAAATCTTTAAGGTGTTTTGGAGGAAAGTATACAGGGATATCCATGTAACAGGCTCCCCCTCTCCACACATCTGATGAACCCAAGGAAATGGCAGAGACTGATAGAGTCTGGCACCAGCAGTGTCACAGGAGTTGCCAGTCAGCGTTGGACTCACCATAGGACTGCCTTAGGGACTCCAGCTCTGGATTTCCCCCTCAAAGCCTTCCCCAGAAGTAGGTAGAGCCGCAAGGTAGCGGAGGTCTTAGATCAGCGTTTTCCTTCTCCTTAGTAAGCTGCCAATCAAGGCTGATGAGCCCCATCTTCCCGAATTCTATTATGGTTCTTGGAATTACTGAGAGTGGCCACGAGAAAATGAGTCCCAGGGTTGTATATAAAGCACACGTATTCACTTTAATAATAAGTTTATTTTGAACTTACCAATGAGGGAGATTCAGGAAATCCCTCCCAGTGCTGTCGACATCTTGCGAGTGGATTATTAAAGCATTCAGCGATACCACGTTGTTGTTGGGATTTTTTTTGCTGATGGTTTAAAGTGCTCTCCTCGCACTGGGAGCATTATTTGTAACCATGAACTGCTGCTGGAAATATCAGCACTTTTGTCACTTTCTCTTTTTACCAAATAAATTCAGCTTTCTAAAATCAAGTGTTGTCAACAAAGGAGAGACTGTTATCTATTTGAAAGTTCTTTCCTAACCAACATGAATACAGCTGCAATCTAGCAACAAATGAGATGCCAGTCTGTTGGTGAGTTAATTCATTCACTGTTTCCTTTCTCTGCTTCATCTCACCATCTTCACCATTTAGAGAAGGGTAGATTTTGATGATATGACATGCTTTTTTCTGACTACTTCAGACCTGTGAGCTTCACATCAGAGATAAGGAAATTAATGGTGAAAACCTTAAGATAAATTGGTTTATATTGTCATACGTCCATGCAAGCTCCACACAGACCATCAAAGGTCAAGATTGGACCAGAGAGTGGCCCTGACTCAGTGAGCTGCCATTGTTTTCCAAGAACCAGCAAAGATACAGAGAGTAAAGAAAGTTCTGAAGAACCATTACCCAGCAGAAGGTAGGAAAATACCAGGATGAACTAAGTATATTTTGCAGAATTTCTGCAGAGTTTTGATCAAACCATACCATTGCCAACAGTTTTTGTAACAATATTAGGAATGATGATAAAATTAAAGTTGTGAAGACATTTCATTCAATGATGTGATTACCAGTGAATGACAGGCAACCCCTTCACCATCTTTTTAACAATGCTAGCCACTGGAGTCAACACTCAGTTTTACCAGCTTCAATGCCACAAACTTCATGTTAAGTTAGAAACATAGAAAAAGTTGAGGCCTTTCTGCCCACAAAGCTGTGGAAATTACCTAGGGTTACCCATAGCCCTCTATTGTTCTGAGCCCCACGTACCTGTCCAGGAGTCTCTTAAAAGACTCTATTGTATCTACCTCCACCATCATCGCCAGCAGTCCATTCCACACACTCACCACTCTCTGCATAAAAAAAACTTACCCCTCACAGTTCTGGTAAGAAGGCAGCATGCTTGGTTACTCAGGGCCTTCTGGGTCCAACAGAATGGTGCAAATGATTGTCTTAAATATTTTTCTCGTGATCTCAAGACTCTCGGGTTCATTGGCAAGACCGACAGCTAGGAAGCTCTGTGGTCTCAGTCGTAGTGTGGTCCAGGCCCACATGCCGTTGCAGCCACCCAGTGCACGAGGTGCCAGAGGCCATGTGGGGTGTCATGTACAGAGACGCATCGGGTGCATTGGAATCCATGCTAGATTGAGAATGGCCCCTGCAACCCGGCTTCCCATCACTGCAGCTCTCCAGTGTTCACTCCCTGGAAGACAAGTTGGGTTACCTTCATCTGCAGCTGACCGAGCATGAAATGCGGCACTGCTACATGCTTATTTTTGCAGAAACATGGCTCCAGGTCTACATCCCATACACTAACAATCTTCAGGCCATGACACTCAGGGCGTAAACATTGTTTTGTACGTGCTAGATCAGAACCATATGCGTTGTGTGTGATTAAATGTACTGCGTTCTGCACCTTGTCACTGGAGGAGCTATATTTTATAAAACTGTGCACATGTGAATGGTTGAGTGACAACTAAACTTGAATAACCTGAAAATGTCAAATTCATTTCCCTGTGGCAAAAGAAAAAGCATTTAAATTCTTTCCCTGTGGCCAAGAAAAGGCAGTTAAAATCCTTCCCTGTGGCTAAAGAAAAGACAAGTCTGGAGGAGCAACTACAGGGAAGGAACCGAGATAGTCAATGCTACTTTGAACTAGTCCTAAGAAAAGGGCTCCCTCTCCCCACTTCTTCTATTCACCATTCTGGCCTCTTCCCTCTCCTCACCTCCCTCTAGGATCCCCCCTCCTTCCCTTTCTACTATGGTGCACTCTCCTCTCCTATCAGATTTCCTCCTGCCCAGTCCTTTGCCTCTCCCACTCACCTGGCTTCACCTATCACCTTCTAGTTATCCTCCTTCCTCTCTGCTTCCCCACCCCCACCACCACTACTTTTATATTTTGGCATCTTCCTCCTTTCTTTCCTGTCCTGAAGAAGGGTCTCAGCCCAAAACATCGACTGTTTGTTCATTTCCATAGATGCTGCCTGACCTTCTGAGTTTCTTCAGTAATTTCCATGTGCTGCTTTGGATTTCCAGTTCTGCAGAACTTGTATTTATGATTTAAGCCAGTCTGCTAGCTTTAGAAAGTCCCTATAGATCACAAACCTGCCAGAAATTCTTAATGTTAGATTAACTCATTACAGCTGAGATCAGTTCATTAGGATTTTTACTTAACAGCAAGCAATCCAATGAATCAAAGCACATGAAAATTCAATTAATGCATTAACGAGGAAGGATCAACACAGTTAAAATAAACAGATTTATTACAGCAAAAAGGATTTAGATGTGAAGCCAGCAGTATTTTTTTTTCCATTGTCCTGTGTGACTTCCACTTAATGGGGTAGCAGGTGGTCCATGGTTCACACTGCTGCTTTCACAGGCAGGAGAGTGGGTTCAATTCCAACCACTGGTGCTGGCAGCAAAGAGGCTACACTGTCTTAATGTGATAATGTTTGTTTCTGAAAAAGCTGCAGGGAACTAGGGAGAATGGGAACGGGGCTGGGACTGATTGGTATTGGCTCATTGTCATGTATAATGAGACAGAGTGAAAAAATTGGTTGTATGACAGCCAGGCAAATTATGCCACAGAAAGTTGCATCAAGGTGGTAAAAAGAAAACTGAGTGGAGAACGTAGAGGATTGGTGTGGGACAGCTGCCAGAGAAGGAGCTCCTGGGTGTGGGATAGCCTGAGTGTAGACAGACCCAGCTCTGAGACACCAGGCAAGGTCATTTGATTCCAAACAGATGGTTTATTGACCATCTCAAAATGTCTCTCTGAATGCCTCTCACGATCTCCTCTGACCCTTCCCTTTTTCCCAACCAGGATTCCCCTCTCCATCCCCCTTCTCACACTCAGTCCACAACACAGACCCATATCAGAATCAGGTTATCATCACTCACATATGTCATGAAATTTGTTTTTTTTTCAGCAGCAGCAATAGAGTGTAATAAATAAAATTACTACCGTACTGTGTCAATGTCTTAAGCACCGCAGCTATGTGTATATATATATATATATATATATATATACACACACATACATACACCTAAGACTTTGGCACACAGTACTCTATATATAGAAGCTGTTCCTAAAACATTGTGTGTGTGTCTTCAGGCTCTTATACCTCCTCCATCGTGGTGACATATGACAGGTCCATTCAAGAATCTGATAACAGTGGGATAGAAGTTGACGTTGAATCTGGTATTGGCCTTGTTGGGAGCCAGCATGGTGCCTGATGGCCCAAGTGGCCTGCTTCTATGTTATAAAAATCAATATTTAACTCTCTACTCCAAGCCTTGGACCCTTCACCAACAGTGGCCTTTTGCAGATACTCTTTCTTTCTTCTTTTTAAATCTTTTTATTAGTTTTAAACAAACACAAATGAAACATGAATACAAAATGTTTGAGAATACATAATTAATAGTTTAAATAGACATTCAGATATATAATAATAAAGATATATAACCTCTCAAACTCAGAACATTAATGAACAAAGAAGTAAAAAGGGAAAAAAAAACAAAAAAAAAGAGAGGAAAAGAAAACAAAAAAAGAGAGGAAAAGAAAACAAAAAAAGAGAGGAAAAGAAAACAAAAAAAGAGAGGAAAAGAAAACAAAAAAAACACTAACCAACATGGGCCATTGAATAATATTAAGTACATATACAGTAGTGCCAATAACTCCGAACCTCCATCCAAACAATTAAAGATAATATAAGTAAGGTTTAGGAAAAGACAATTCAACTCATGTGAAAATGTTGAATAAAAGGTCTCCAAGTTTCTTCAAATTTAACTGAAGGATCAAAAACCACACTTCTAATTTTTTCTAAACTCAAACAAGAAATAGTTTGAGAAAACCACTAAAATACGGTTGGAGGATTAATTTCTTTCCAATTCAATAAAATAGATCTTCTAGCCATTAATGTAACAAATGCAATCATTCGTTGAGATGAAGCGGATAAACGATTATTATCCGTCATTGGTAAACTGGATACTCTTACCTTTGTATCAATCCAACATTACCGACAGCTTCAATGGCCTAACTTTGTGAGCGCCGTCCCAAAATCTTGTTCCCTTCCTCCTTTAAACTGCTCATTTCAATCTTTCTCTCTCTCTGTAGACTCTGGCTGTCCTTCTATTTATTTCCAGCACTTTATGTTGTTTATTGCAGATTTATAGCCTTGACAGATTTTTTTTTTATTTTCCCCTTTGATTAAGATTTTTCTAATTGAATCTAACATCTGTTGCTGTACTATTTGTTGTCATTGGTTCAATGTTCCTACTTCTCCTGAGAAATACTTTGGTTTGTTGCACTGCATTAAATGTGCTATGCATATACAAGTTATTGATGTTTCTACTAAATTTGGATGACTCACAAAAATATAAGGCTGTGATTCTCCTAAGACCATTGGATCAGAAGGGACCAGCATGGGAGATACAGCGTGGAATAGGACCTTCCAGCCTCACCGCACAGCAATCCCCTGACTTAATCCTGGCCTAATCACTGAACAATACACAATGACCAATTAACCAACCAACAGTGACATCTTTGAACTGCAGGAGGAAACTGGAGCACCCAGAGGAAACCCACATGGTCACAGGGAGGACATATAAACTCCTTACAGGCTAGTGGCGAGAATTGAACCCAGGTCGCTGGTACTGTGCTAACCCCTGAACTACCATGCTGCCTTTGGAAGTGAAAATAAAAACTGCAGCTGGACGTCTGAAATAAAATCAGAAAATGCTGGAAATATCAGAAAATCATAAATATTAGAAAGTCCGCAGATGCTGGAAAACCAGAGTAACGCACACAAAAACTCAGCAGATTAGGTAACATGTATGGAAATAAATAGGTAGTCAATGTTTTGGACTGAGACCCTTCTTCAAGACTCTGAAAGAAGGGGGAAGATACCAGAATCAGAAACGTGGTGGGAGGGGAAGGGGACAGCATCTGTTTATTTATTTTTATTTAGAGATAGAGCACAGACAATCTTTTCTGGCCCTTTGGGCCACACAACCCAGCCACGCCCTGATTTAATTCTAGCCTAATCACAGGACAATGCGCAATGACCAATTAAGCTAGCGGTAGGTCTTTGAGTGGTGGGAGGAAACTTGAGCACCCGGAGGAAACCAATGTGGATACGGGGAGAACGTACATACTCCTTACGGGCAGTGGCGAGAATTGAACCCTGGTTGCTGGTACTGTAGAGTGTTGTGCTAACCGCTAAGCTACCACATTGCCTCAACAAGGAAAGGGAAGCAAAATTAATGTTTTGGGTCATTGGCACTTACTGTTGTCATGTTAGTTTTCCAGGACAAACTTGGTAGTTAGATGTGTTCAGGTTTCCACAAACCACAATGGTCTAGAAGACCAAGGTAGCCTGCTTTATGATGGGAAGGATTCTGTTTTCAGGGATCTATTATTTCTACTTATTTTATATTGCATTCAGAATTCAGTCTTTCCAACTGTGCAGCACTGCCTTGTCACTCTAATGGTTTGCCAGCTTAAACTACTGTGTAACTGCAGCTTGAACACACTCATTCAGGCAGACAGTAGCCAAATAAACCCAGCTGCACCCACTCAGAAAGGGACTACATGCAGGACTTATACAGAAGTGTGTCCTTCCTGGCTGGAGCATCTACAACCAAGTCAAGTCAAGTCAACTTTTATTGTCATTTCGACCATAACTGCTGGTACAGTACATGGTCAAAATGAAATGTTTTTCAGGACCATGGTTTACATGACACAGTACACAAAACTAGATTGAACTACGTAATAAAAAAAAACACAGAGAAAGCTACACTAGACTACAGACCTACACTGGACTGCATAAAGTGCACAAAAACAGTGCAGGCATTACAATAAATAATAAACAGGACAGTAGGGCAAGGTGTCAGTCCAGGCTTCGGGTATCGAGGAGTCTGATAGCTTGGGGGAAGAAACTGTTACATAGTCTGGTCATGAGAGCCCGAATGCTTCAGAGCCTTTTCCCAGATGGCAGGAGGGAGAAGAGATTGTATGAGGGGTGCATGGGGTCCTTCATAATGCTGTTTCCTTTGCGGATGCAGCGTGTGGTGTAAATGTCCATGTTGGCGGGAAGAGAGACCCCGATGATCTTCTCAGCTGACCTCACTATCCATTGCAGGGTCTTGCGATCCGAGGTGGTGCAATTTCCAAACCAGGCAGTGATGCAGCTGATACAACCCCTGTAGAATGTGATGAGGATGGGGGGTGGGAGATGGACTTTCCTCAGCCTTTGCAGAAAGTAGAGACGCTGCTGGGTTTTCTTTGCTATGGAGCTGGTGTTGAGGGACCAGGTGAGATTCTCCGTCAGGTGAACACCAAGAAATTTGGTGCTCTTTATGATCTCTACTGAGGAGCCATCGATGTTCAGCGGGGTGTGGTCGCTCCGTGCCCTCCTGAAGTCAACAACCATCTCTTTTGCATTGTTCACATTAAGAGACAGGTTGTTGGCTGCGCACTAGTCCGTTAGCCGCTGCACCTCCTCTCTGTAAGCTGACTTGTTGTTCTTGCTGATGAGACCCACCACGGTCGTGTTATCGGTGAACTTGATGATATGGTTCGAGTTGTGTGTTGCAGCACAGTCGTGGATCAGCAGAGTGAACAACAGTGGACTGAGCCTCCGTGCTCAGTGTGATGGTGTTGGAGATGCTGTTCCCGATCTGGACTGACTGAGGTCTCCATCTCAGAACTCAACTCAGGCATCATCATCTCAGAATATGGCATTGGCCAGTCAGGGCTAGATGAGAAGAAATTTCATCACTCAGGGCCGGTGATGCTTTGGAATTTTGTTCAGTCGCTGAATATGTTCACGACAGAGTCTGATAGATTTTCAGATATGAAAGGTATCGAGAATTATGGAGTTTGCACAGGAATGTGGTCCTAAATGAAAAACCCAACCATGATCTTATTGAATGGCAGAACAGAAACAATGTGTTGGATATGTTGGATAACCGATTCCTCTTCAACTGCATTTTTTTTTCTATATTAACTAGCCTGGACTCACTGGAGTTTAAAAGAATGAGGGGGGATCTCATTGAAACTTATCATATCTTGAAATGTCTAGACCTGGAGAGGATGTTTCCTATAGTAGGGGAATCTAGGACCAAGGATACAGCCTCATAGTAAAAGGATATCCATTTACAACAGGGATGAGGAGGAATGTCTTTAGCTAGTGGGTGGTGAATCTGTGGAATTCATAGCAACAGATAGCTGAGAAGACCAAGCCATTGGGTATATTTTAAGTGGAGGTTGATATGTTCTTGATTAGTAAGTCCATCAAAGGTTATGAGTTGAGAGGGACAATAAATCAGCCATGATCGATAACAGAACAGAATGGATGGATTGAATGGCCTAATTCTGCCACTATGTCATATGGTCTTACGGGCTACACATGGTGTATAAGAAGTTTTTCCTTCCTCACTTTGCTCCTGTGTTGTTGAAATCCCCATAGGATCGTGGGGTCTTGCTGAGGTAACATTTGTGCAAACGTCAGCTTGTCATGGTAGGCCAGGCAAGATCCTTGTGCTTCCTAAATAATCATTTTGCTGTTTTTATTAATCTGCGCTTCACTGACTCTCCAGTGAGATGACTTGATCTGGTGCCAGAAACAGAGTCAGTTGGGTACCAGAATGACATTGCCAAAACATGATGCACTTCAGAACCCTGACAGGAATCACAGAGCGCAATGCTCCATCTCTGAAATTCAGGCTTAGATTTTGCAGATGTAACGTGCATGAGCTGAGACTCTCAGCACAGACAGACAGCCACTTCATTAAAGGCAGCCACTGTTTGTTATGATACTGATGTATGCACATGAATGCAGGCCAAACTGACGAGCTATTGCCTTGTCAGACTGCTCTTGACAATGCATTTCGTAAGTCTAGCTGTTACACAACTAAACATAAAGTCTTAATACAGAGGGAGCCTTGCAGATGTAGGTTGAATTATCTGAGCAGAGTTTGGACACAGGCAGGTACTTTGTCATTTACAAAAAAAATTGAGTTTGTACGTCTCCTGACTTCAAAGGCAATTGTACCTTTGATGCCAGACGTATTGATTCCAGGCATGAAGCTGACCACCGGAAATTTGAAGCATTTGTCACGTAGTTAACCAAAGTCACCGAGGACGTAATTTTCCTTTTGAAGATCTTTCTGCCTCTCAAAAAGATCTCAAGGCATTTCTACTTGGATGAATTACCCTGAAGTGCCTCGTCTGTCAGAAAAAAAACCTGTACAAAATGCAGTAGTGGTGCTGGAGCTGTTCGGAAAATGTTAGTATCTTCCATCCTTAAATGTTTAGCAGCAGAAACAGAGAGAAGGACTCAGTACTGATCATTAACACTGTCCTCATACTTGTGGATAATGGTTTTCTTTTCATTCAGTCCTCTACAGTGCTGTTTCTTAATTACCGACTCTTGGTTTGTCTTTTAATTCCTTCTACCTCCCACTGATCACTGACCCTTCATGTTGTTCAGATCTGCCCTTCCTACTTTCCCTGCCTCTAATTTCATGCACATACCACCTCATGAGGTGATCAGAGGGGAGCTGTTTCCATTTGTTGGTAGTTCAATGAGCATAAAATTAAAGATTATTCTAAAGATACAATGGAGCATGAAGCAAAGGGAGCATCTATACTGAGACTGACTACTCGGAGAGGTACAAGCAACAGAATCAGTCAAGACTTCAAGAATGAATTGGGAATCATTTGAGGGACAATAATTAGCATCTCTGTTGAGAATGGGACAGATGGGATTGCTCTATTATGAGAGACAGAGGGCTAAATCTCCCCTTTCTGTGACATCCTGTTTCTATACCCCATGATTTAGTCCCTTTCCAATTCTGACGAAGAAACATTGGCCTAAAATATTTAGCTCTGTTTTTCCTTCAACAGATACTGACTAACCAGATGAGCAAGTACAAGATAACATCGACAGTGCTTCTCCTATAGATGCTGCCTGGCCTGCTGTGTTCCACCAGCATTTTGTGTGTGTTGTTTGAATTTCCAGCATCTGCAGATTTCCTCGTCTTTGCTCTTTAAGTACAAGATTTTCTGTTTTTGTTTGAACTATGACATACAAGTTTAAATTTGAAATAAAACAGAGTTCTTTACCTGTAGATCCGCATAAGATAACATGATAAGTAAGCCGTCAATTTATATTAATGCCGCTTTGTAAATGTAAGGTCTAGGTTAATGACTTCAGAGTCTAATACTGAAAAAAAGCTGCCATTATACACTGAATATCAGGGTGACGGGGCGGAGATATGTCCCTACCAAAGGAGGTGTAAGGAGCTCCTTCCCTCCGCTAGCCTGCAAGATGTAGCACCTGCTTAGCACCCCCCTCACTACCGATCAGCGGTGGGAGTGAAGCCATGGGAGCAGGTGATGGATGGTCATATGAGCAGCTGGCACATTTCACAAGTCCTGATTATGCAAACTACTGATGCCAGACAGACATTTGCTCAAGAGTATTGATCATGACTGGGGTCATCCATCTTGTAAAGACACTGTCCAGAAGGAGGCCATGGCAAACCTCTTACATAGAAAAATATTGCCAAGACCTATCATGGTCATAAAGATCACGATTGACCATGCCATACAACACGGCGCATAATGAACGAAAAGTACTGAAAATGCTGGTGATCCTCATCAGGTCAGGCTTTTCTTTGCAGATGACAGATTAGATCATTAGAAAGTTGGATAAGGAGTAGGCCTCCCAATCCTGCCCTGTCATTCAATATGATTATGATTGATCCTCCTCGGGCTTCCTGTTCCCATTTATGCCAGTTCCTGGATCATTCAAAACTGTACTTACTTCCTCTTTAAATACACGCTCCCCAAAGATCTACTCTTCATAACCTTCTGAATAGGCAGTTCCTGAGTTTCACCTTCCTCTGCAAGAATTTCCTGCACAGCTCAATTTAAAAACCTGCCCCAACCTTAATTTCAGATTATCCAACTAAATAGATAAGTTGATGAATTCCTTTATTAGTGTTATGAGACCAAAATGTAGTGAAAAGCTTTGTTTTACATGCCATAAATGTGCACGTACATGTCTTTTGCTACTAGAACACAAAGGAATGTAAACTGTGCACAAATGCCACCATCGACCTCATTGGCATATTAAGTATTGTACACAATCACATTTCCTTTTCTGGTTTCTGATGTGGTTGGTGTTGACAATGTGGAGTTTGCAATGATTTGTCTGCAGATTTTAGAACTGACTTATTTATACTGACTTTATTCAAGAATTTATTCAGTGTGCACGTGTTGTTGTCACTGGGCAAAAAAAACTGCACAGCACAAGATTTTTGCACACTCTGGTCATTACAAATTAGAGGGAATGCTGGTCACACCTTTTTTACTAAACTCCAGCAAATTAATTCAGATTAATTTAGGGCAATAAAGATTACTCATGATAGATCTCCCACATTCATTCTCTGGAGCGTAGGAGAACAAGGGGAGATTTGATAGAGATATACAAAATTATGAGGGGTAGTCAAGAAGATGTTTTCCAGCGAGACAACAACGAGGGGACATGATTTAAGCATGAAAGCTGAAACAGTTAAGGGGAACACAAGGGAGAACTACAATCAGAGTGTGGAAAATGCTGCCAGCAGAAGTGGTGAATACGGGTTTGATTTTGTTGAGAAGTTTGGATACATACCTTAGTAGAAAGGGTTTAGAAAACTAAAGTGCAGGTGCAGGTTAGAGGGACAAGGCAGAATAATAGTTTGGTCTGAACTGGATGAGGCATAAGGCCTGATTCTGAGCTATATGACATATGAATATAATTATGCAAGAATTAGGTCTGCTCCACCATTCCATCACGGCTAATTTATCAACCCTCTCAATCCCATTCTCCCGCCTTCTCCTGGTAATATTCGATGCCGTTACTAATCAGGACCCTTGTAACCTCCACTTTAAATATACCAACTGACTTGCCCTCCATACCACCCCCCCAGATAAAGAAATTTCTCCTTATCTCTGTTCTAAAGAGACATCTTGCATTCTGAGGTTCAGCCCTCTGGTTCTAGATTTCCCCCGCTATCAGAAGCATCCTCTCCACATCCACTCAATCCAGACCTTTCAACATTTGGTAGGTTTCAGTGAGACCTCCCGCCCCACCCCCCAATACATTCTTTTAAACCCCAGTGAGCACAGGCCCGGAGCCATCAAACAGTCCTCATATGCTTAACTCCTTTATTTCTGGATTAATTCTCGTGAACATTCTTTGGACCCTCTCAGATGTCAGCATATCCTTTCCTGGGTAAAGGGCCCAAAACTGCTCATTGACTCCAAGTGTGGCATGACCAGTGCCTTGTGAGGCCCCAGCAGCGGTTTCAATGCTGTGGTTCAGCAATAGTTCTCTCTGACTCTACGATAGGATAACCCTCTCATTTTAGCAATTAGCCTGGATCATTGTAAAGAGATGCTAATTTATTCCCTCCGCCCCCCAGCAATACAGCCTGACCTGCTGAGTGCCTCCAGCATTTCGTAGTTCAATTTTTAGATCACAGTTGTGTTTATATTTAATCTTGTAAATAGGTGATGACCTCAGAGGATACAGTGATGTCATTGTGCTTATAAATGTATAAATTTAAGCACTCTAGGTAGAGAATTTTTTTTGTTTTAGAGTGGGAGTAAGTATCCTCATTTGAAGCTCCTTTGTGGTATAATTGTATTTAAAAGTAGGATGTAACAGGACTCCAGCAGTGTTCATGATTTACCTCAGGATACATTATAATTGGTGATGAACATAGCATATTAAAGAACAGAATAGAAAAAAGTCTCGATGCTATGCTGCTGAGGACCGTGTTCTTGCAATCTGGGATGATTCTGTGGACTAAAGCAAAAACAGCAAAGGAGACGAAAGTTCAGTCTTTCGACTGAAGGCTAAGTAAGTCGATTTTAGTCTCTTCCTGTGGGTCTAATGATAGGGGAAACAGCGAGAGCTTTGAACAGCACACTGAAGCAGCTGGCTGGGCTGCTCCGGTGACTCAGATTCAATCCGAATTTCTGTGGAGTTTGCAAGTCTTCCTGTGGTCACATGGAGTATTTTGGGTTCCACCCATATACTAAAGGTGTTTGGGTCATTAGGTTAATCAGCCACTGTATGTCGTCCCGAGTATGAATGTGGACCAATATACCTACTGGTCACCCTTGGACAAGGTGTAGCACCCATTTAGCTTCTTGATCAAGGTCACATGAAGTTGTATGACCAGCGGGTGCATATCACAAGTCCTGGTTATGTGACCACTGACACCAGGCAGACAATCTCTGATGAGTATTGATAATGGCTGGGGTCATCCATCTTGAAAAGACACTGCCCAGAAGAAGGCAATGGCTAGCCACATCTGTGGAAAAATTTGCCAATAACTATCACGGTCACAATGATCGCCTGCGTCACATAATGATCATGATGATAATGTAGATGGGTAGTAGAATCTGATGTGAGGAGGTGGGTTGACAAAAATATGTGGAGAATGAAACAGATTTGGTGTTTAATCTGCTGTTGATAGTCGGTGCAGGATTGGTCTGCCAACGGGCCTCTTTCTGTGCTATGACTTCACAACTCCATGAAGCTTTGTTTCAACATGGAGCCTAGCATTGCTTCTTAAAGCTGAGCCAACTGTGTTTCAAATAAAATTAAAGCATGCCACGCATTATAAGTACGAATATAGTAAACAAACTGGAAATAAGAGGGCACAAAGAAGAGATTTGTGCAGTATATTACCTTCAGGGTGGGAAAAGAAACAAAATGTTGATTAACATTTTGTCTGCTTTATAGGCAGTGTATAGAAAAGGTGTGAATTCTGTATGTCCATTATGGGAAGAGGAGACATTATTCCTGAGCTAGAAGACAATTGCTGAAAATTTTGCCATTGTGAATGGTGCAATGAGGGATAACAAGAAAGCAGCAAAGTTTACTGAAATTATCAGTGAAAGGTAATACCAACATAAAATCTCTGCAGTAAGCTTCAAATACTTTGCTGCAGAGGTTAGAAGAATATATTAACCTGTAGCTATCTGAAATGATGGAGAGCTATAAATTCAGCATGTGCAATGTGACTATCTGTTACAGAACTGTAAGTCCTTTAAAGTATTTTAATGCTGGAGATTTCTGAGATCTCTCAAGTGGGCCAAGAATTAGAACAATCCCTCTGAAGCTGCTATGTATAAGTAGCTTTACATTTGCTGTGTAGGATTATGGACTGCATAGAGATGGCAGCCAAGATTTCTAGGGAGTTCCTTCCTGTGGTGTATACATATGTAACTGGATCTACAGTCAAAGAACTCTCAGAGCTTTGATCCAGAAATAAGGACAGTATCATGGAGCTAGAAGTGGTCATTGCATTGGATGCATCAACAAGTCATTCAAATTAATGTCTGAGAAGGTTTATAGAAGAATTATAGAAGCCTAAACATCTTTTCTTGTGATTATAAAGTAGAATGACAAATAATTTTCCAGGTTTCCCCTTCCTCTCAAAGTGAGCCAATAGAGCTGCTTCACCTTTACATATTGTAATCTCGGTGCCTGTTACCAGGAAACCTTTTAACACACATTCCAGCCACTTACACTTCCAACATTAGATCATTCTAATCTGCAAAGAGCATCAGCTTCATCAGTAAGAAGTTCTGTCCAATCAATTTCCAGAGCTACATGTAAATTTTATTTTTTAGGACTAATTTTAATCTATCAGGAAATCAAAAGCAACAGAAAATGTTATTTGTTTTATACCCTGCCTGGTGGATTTTTAAAAATCATTGCCTATTACTGGTGGTCACACATCTATGCTTATCAAGCTTGCTCTGTCATACCATCATGGCTGAGATATTATCCCTCTCAATCCCATTCTCCAGCCTTCTCCCCTGAACCTTCGACGCCCTTACTAATCAAGAACCTATCAACCTCTGTTTTTAATATACTCAATGACTTGGCCTCCATAGCTATCTGTGACAATGAATTCCATTGATTCACCACCATCTGGCCAAAGGAATTCCTCCTCATATCTGCTCTAAAGGGTTGCACTCTGTGCCCACTGGTCCTAGGCTCCCCTGCTATAGGAAATATTGTTCTCCATGACTGATAGGCTGTATGGCCAAGTTCTGCTCCTACACCTTATGATCCTATGGAATGGCTGTCTTGACCACTATGAAGAATCCACATTGATTTTTTCAAATGATCTTGTTCTTGTCTGCATCAGATTTGAATATTATCAGAATATACCTTGGCATAGATCTTTGCTACTCATGAAATACTTGCTGAATTAGTGTTCAACAATCCAATGCTGGACTTCCGGTAAGATGGCGATTGCTTAGCTGCTCCGAACTTTTGTTCCGTTATTTTCGCTATCTTTGCACTAAATGTCTCCATTTTTTAAACCTTAATTAGGAACTTTATTTGGTTTCTTTTACTTGCCTGTGAACACATCTACCTTACAATTTCTAGCAAGATTTCTAAAACTGGGAGAAAGGAAGTTCCAGCTCTGCCTTCTGAGACCCTCGCTGCGCTGGAACAACACCGAGACGATATTTTAAAGGAATTTAGAACCGCTTTCAAACAGCTAGAAGCCAAACTGGATCGGATCAACGATAGAGTGGACGAACATGCTGAACACTTATCTCGCATCGATTCGACTTCTGAAAATTTAGAAAGTCGTGTTCGATACTTGGAGACTCTCTGTTCCAGCCTAGAAGAAAAAAATAATAAACTCCTTTCCAAAATGGTCGATCTCGAAAATCGGAGCAGACGTTGTAACCTTCGAATTCTTGGGTTGCCAGAGGCCACCGAACAGGGATCAACCGTGAAGTTTTTCGCCATCTTTCTCGGTGAGATATTCGGGAAAGATTTGCTTCCGAACCTGCCTGAGCTCAAAAGGGCACACCGGGTCTACGTTCCCCCAGGAATTCTGGGCTCCCGCCCGTGACCGGT
This sequence comes from Hypanus sabinus, assembly GCF_030144855.1. NCBI lineage: Eukaryota > Metazoa > Chordata > Chondrichthyes > Myliobatiformes > Dasyatidae > Hypanus > Hypanus sabinus. Next base: position 18,880,948 of record NC_082717.1, on the reverse strand, counting down.
AATTTTGTGCTTCCATCAATAACAGGTAAAACACCGTCTGATTATAGAGGCACGTCGCAGAGGTACTTTTACTTTCCAAATTATAATCATTCGCTTTGTGAAAGATTTTGCACCCCAGACCTTAAAGATGCGCGCTGAGTTTAAAGGCATAATGAAAGTGCTTTTTGATCGTGGTTTTAAACCCTCTCTTCACACTCCTGCCGATTTACGAATCACGCTTAATACTGGAAAATATAAGTGGTTTAAGTCAGTGAAGGAGGCTGAGGCATTTGTTGCAAGTCTTCCGGCTATCCAGCCATTTTCGGAACCCGATCGGACCTCCTAAAATGGTGGATAAGTACTTCTCGTAGTAAAATTACTTTTCCTGGACTCAGACTTTACTTGAATCACTCAGACACTATTTATTGAAACTCTAAGGGCTGTTGACAATCTCTCCCTGGATTTGGTGTATCTTTTTTAAATAGACATTCTGTGCTTAATGTTTCCATATGGACGTTTAAATAGTACTTGTGTAATCTATTTTATTCTTGTATAACTTTATCTATAGAGTTCTACAATTGACTCTAACTTGTTTTGGAGGTTTGAAGTCTTTACTGAAGGCCTCCCTGTTTGTTGGTTCACAGTTTAACTGCTGATTTTTTTTTTCACCTTTTCTTCTAATCTTTCATTATTTTTCCTCTCTGTAAATGGTTGATAAGTACTCTTCTTGAATCTATAATTTTCCCCTTCCTCCCTTTTTTCTCCCCTTTCTCTTACTTTATTCTTCCATAATTTTTCGCGAGTAGGTTAGTTTTGGTTTTCTTCTGATTTTCTCTGTATTACGTTTTATATTTCTGCAGAAGATGTTCCAATTTGTAGTTATGTTCTCTAGTGCATAAACTAGTTACTGTTTGCTATAGTATTTATACGGAACTGCTGTTAATGACACAGATCGGAAGTTATATTTGGGTTAATTTTTTTGGTAGAGCTAGCTGCTTTTTTTGGTCGTCTAGTTTTGTGTTGTGTGGGTGGGGTGGATTTTCCAGTTCCAACATCACTCACTGTATTTATTGTTTGTCTTTATTGCTCAGGACATGTTTATGTTTTGTCTTTATTGCTCAGGACATGTTTATGTTTTGATTTCACGAATCTATGTTTGCATTTCTGCTCCCAGACTGCTATTGCATTGCTTGACTTTTTATATGCCTGTTGCCTTTTATGCATTAGTAATTGATAATGGCTAGTGCACTTAAATTCGTGAGCTGGAATGTAAAGGGATTGAATCACCCTGTTAAAAGGAGGAAGGTATTCTCACATATTAAACAACTCAAAGCTGACATTGCTTTCCTTCAAAAAACTCATGTTCGTTGTTTTGATAACTCCCGGCTTCTGTCAAAGTGGGCAGGTCAGCAATTTCATTCATCCTTTGCCGCTAAAGCTAGGGGAGTCTCCATTCTCATTAACTCAAATATTCCTTTTGAACTCCATAATCAAATATCTGATACAAATGGCCATTTTATTATTGTTTCTAGTAAACTATACAACACTAAAGTTGTACTAGCAAACCTGTATGCCCCCAACTTTGATGATGTTAACTTTTTTGAACGTTTTTTTTCCTCACTACCAGACTTAAACTCATACTCTCTTATACTGGGTGGTGACTTCAACTGTTGGTTAGATCCTAATCTGGATCAATCATCCTCTGTTACTAGACTACCTACTAAATCTGCCTTAGCTATTCACTCTTTTCTCTCTAATTATGGTATCTCTGATATATTTCCTTCATCCTACTGAGAGAGATTATTCTTTTTTTTCACATGTTCACCATACCTTCACTAGAATTGACTATTTCTTACTCAATAACCAATTTATTCCATTGGCCTACTCTTGTGACTATTAGAGTATACCCCAATTACTCTCTCGCTGAACTTTCCTGGTCTCCCTCAGAGGAATAAACACTGGCGGTTTGATTCAACTTTATTATCGGATGATGATTTTTAAAAATTTATTAAGGATCAGATAACCTTTTATTTTAACACTAATACGTCACCTGAAGTGTCATCCCAGATTGTCTGGGATGCCATGAAAGCATATCTGAGGGGTCAAGTAATCTCTTACACAGCAAATCTCAACAGAAGATCCTGTGCAGATCGATTAGACCTCATTAACCAGATTAAAGAATTGGATCAACTATATGCTCAGACTAAGAACCCTGAACTATACAAGAAGCGTGTTGAACTCCAAACTAAATTTAATCTTCCGTCTACTCAACCTGTCGAACGCCAACTTCTCGAAAGCAAGAGTCGCTTTTACATTCATGGGGATAAGTCTGGTAAATTTCTAGCCAATCAGCTGAGGCGTTCCAAAGCTAAACAACATATTACAAAGATCCGGAAGGAGAACAGAGACTTTACATCGGATCATTTAGAAATTAATGATGCAGTTAAAATTTTTTATTCTTGGATTTATTCCTCTGAATCTTTGAATGACAATATCTCTGCTGATCAATTTTTAAAGAATCTGAATATTCCTTCACTTCCATCTGATTCTAAAGCCAAACTTAATGCACCTATATCATCAGAAGAAATATCTTTTGCAATTTCTGCATTGTCTTCAGGGAAATCTCCTGGACCTGATGGGTTCCATGTAGAAGTTTATAAATCATTCTCTTCACTTCTTTCTTCTCAGTTACTTTCAGTATTATCTGATTTGTTTAATTACGGCAAATTGCCACTCTCTTTCAATGAGGCATCTATTATTCTTCTATTAAAAAAGGGAAAAGACCCAACAGAGTGTTCCTCGTATAGGCCGATTTCTTTGCTCAATGTTGATGTAAAGATCTTAGCTAAAGTTTTGGCTCATAGATTAGAAACGGTTTTTCCCTCCATTATCTTTGATGACCAATCAGGTTTTATTAAAAACCATCTCCCTTTTTTTAACATTCGGCATTTATTTAATATCTTATACTCACCTCCAACTGGGATTCCTGAATGTGTTATTTCCCTCGATGTGGAGAAAGCATTTGATCATATAGAGTGGAACTACCTTTTTGCAGTCTTAGAAAAATTTGACTTCGGTCAAAGTTTCATCTCTTGGATCAAGTTGCTGTACCTGTGTCCTACTGCTTCTGTTTTAACTAATTTTCAGAAATCCCAGGTATTTAATCTCAAACGTGGCACCCGACAGGGATGCCCCTTAAGTCCCTTTCTCTTTGATTTGGCTATAGAACCTTTGGCAATAGCATTTCAAAATTGTCCTGAACTGACCAGGACTTGGAGAGGGGGTGTTGAGCATAAAGTTTCTCTTTATGCTGATGACTTATTACTCTTTCTCTCAAATCCATCTACATCTTTACCTCCAATGTTTTCACTTCTTGACCAGTTTAGCCAGATCTCTGGCTATAAACTTAATTTACATAAGAGTGAACTTTTTCCAATTAATAAAGAAGCACAAGAATTAACATTTCGTGATCTCCCTTTTAAAGTAGTCCATAATCAATTTACTTATCTTGGAATTACAGTCACAAGGAAGTTTAAAGATCTCTTTCGTGAAAACTTTGCCAATCTTTCATATACTATAAAACAGAGTCTGGTACAATGGTCACCTCTATCTATGTCTTTGGTAGGTCGTATTAATGTTGTTAAAATGTATGTTCTCCCCAAATTTTTATACTTATTTCAATCTATCCCAATTTTTATTCCTGAATCTTTTTTTGATTCCTTAGACTCTATTATTTTGTCATATCTGTTGAAGAATAAGCGCTCTAGAATTAACAAAATACATCTCCAAAAATCTAAAAAAGAGGGTGGCATGGCTTTACCAAACTTTCGTTTATATTATTGGGCAGCTAATATACATTGTGCTACCTTTTGGTCTTTCTTCCATGGCCAAACCGAGTGCCCTAATTGGGTGGCAATGGAGTTGAGCTCCACAAAAGAATTATCTATCTCTGCACTTCTTGGCTCTGCACTCCCTAGCAGTCTGTCCAGATTAATAGCTAATCCTCTTGTTAGACACACTTTGCGTATATGGGCTCAGTTTAGGAAATGCTATGGTTTGCATGGTTTTTCCATTTCCAGCCCTGTCGTACATAATCACCTTTTTTTACCTACCACGTACGATTCTGCATTCCAGGTTTGGTATAGGAAGGGCATTAGACGTTTTGAAGATCTCTTCATTGATAATCGCTTCGCTTCTTTTCAGCAGCTCTCTGTTAAGTTCAATCTGCCCAATGCTCATTTTTTTAGATATCTCTGAATTAGACACTTTATTGCTCCTTTAATTCCTAACTTTCCTGAAATGCCTGCGAAAAATGCTATGGACTTATTTCTTTCCATTAATGCACTAGGTAAAGGTTTAATATCAATTATCCAAGATAAATTAGCAGCCTTACAATGGGCCCCTGTGGATAAAATTAAAATGGCCTGGGAGCAGGATTTAAATACCTCCTTATCTGATGAGAGCTGGGACTTGATTCTCAAATCGGTTAACTCAACCTCTCTTTGTGCTCGCCATTGCCTTTTACAGTTTAAGATTGTTCATAGAGCCCATAAGTCTAAATCTAAACTATCTCGATTCTACCCTGACATTAGTCCGCTCTGTGATAAATACAAGAGGGGCGAGGCATCTCTCATTCATATGTACTGGTTCTGTCCTAGCTTGGAGAAATTTTGGAAAGATGTCTTCACTACGTTATCGTATATTCTGAATCAACACCTAGAACCAAACCCCTTAATTGCTTTGTTCGGTTTCTGGGGCGAGACAGATTTATGTCTGGGTCTGACCAAATGCCGAATATTATCCTTTGCCTCTCTCCTGGCTAGAAGCTTGATCCTCCTCAGATGGAGAGATGTTGCCCCGCCCACTCATGCTCAATGGCTTAACGACATTATGGCCTGCTTGGACCTCGAAAAAATTCATTATTCAGTTCTTAATTTGGACCTAAAGTTCCATAAGGTCTGGGGACCTTTTGTCGAGTACTTTCATAACCTTCCTCTTGACTAGGGTTTTTTTTTCTTTTCTGTCCCTTGCTTTCAGCTCCTTTTTTTTCCTGGTAGAAGGCATTATTGTCCTCTGTTGCTGAGTGTATTCACAGTCTGGGAGTTTGATTGTCCTGGTTTATATTCTCTATATTGTGTTGTGGTTGGTCTGGAGTTCTTTTTTTGTGTTGTGGGGCTTGGGGAGGATACTAAGTTTACTTGTCTTCAATTTAGGTGTTTTTTTTTAATTCTCTTTCTCTGTATCATATTGTCATTGTATGCTTAATTTTGCACTGTTTTAATGTTCCTCATTGTGATTTGGGGTTTTTTAATCTGTAAAATGTATAAAAAAAACTATTTAAAAAAATTAAAAAAAAAATAATTCAATGCTGACGTTTAATTCCCATTTATTTGTGTTTTATGCAACACCATCAAATTCTCTGTATCACTCAACGGAGACCTCTGTTAGTAATGTTAGAAGATGCTTGAGGAAGCAACTGTTCCAAGATTACTCGAACTTCACTGTAGTGTTCTCGCACAGGTGTAAAAGAACTCTGAACTAAACACCAAGCATAAACCAGTCAATGAGGTGGTCCCAGTAAGATTAACCGTTTACTGTTCACTCTTCCACATTAACGTATGGTGAAAACTGTTGATAAAACAATACAAAATATATACAGTATTTGTTTCCTTCTTGACATCACATTTACATCATAAATACTTGCGAAAGTAAAACTACAACAACTATATTACATTAAAGTGCAACATACAGTCAGAATCTACCTGTGCCATCGACTGGCTTTAAATACACTTCAACACAAACTATCCACAACTCTTTAAATAACAAAAAAACATAAACTTTATCAACCGTCATTACTGTTAACAGAATCAGCGTTAACATTTTTAATTCAACATATCGATTATCTCATGAACTTACAGTGTTGCTTCACTAATGTTTCTAGTGCGTAGAGAGAAAATTTTTCTCATGCTGATCCTGCACACATAAGCCCCCTCCTTCCCGTTTCTCCAAATTGGTATTTTCCCACAAGACGCGGCGAAACCGGGTGTGACGTCATCGCATGACACGATATATCACAGACAACGAATTTACTTTAAGCAACCTTAACTTTAACTAGAAAACGATAACAAATGAATTACTAAAGTGAAAATATAATAAACTAAACAAATGCCTTAAAGGCAACACACTCCCCGCTTGACCTTCATAAGGTCACAATGAACATAATACAAAACTTTAGTCTCTAAATCAGTCTTTGGGTAGAAGTAGAATGACTTCTGCAACTGGCCTTTGGTAAATTTTCACATCACCTTGGTCAGAAGTTTTCAACTCAACCTTCCTGACATGTCCATCCCTACTAGGGAATGTAGCAGTGATTCTGGCCATTGGCCAGCAGTTGCGGGCGATTTGCTTGTCCCTGAGCAGGACTAAATCTCCAACTTGAAGATTCCTTCGGGGTTCTGTCCACTTTTGTCTGTGTTGCAACAAAGGTAGATATTCCTGTCTCCAACGAGACCAGAACCAATTTGCCAGAGCCTGGACCTGTCTCCATTGATTTGTGTCCAAATCCTCATCAGAGAATTCCCCAGGTGGAGGGGGAGCTCCTGCCTTCTGCGTAAGGAACATTGATGGTGAGAGTATGAAGGAGTTTTCCGGGTCAGAAGACACAGGTAGGAATGGTCGTACATTTATAATGGCTGTGACCTCTGCCATTAGTGTGCACAGTACCTCATGGGTCAGTTGGGTGCGTTGCTGCAGAAACATTGAATCAAGAATTCTTCTGGCGATACCAATCATCCGCTCCCATGAGCCTCCCATGTGAGTGGCGTGTGGTGTGTTAAACTCCCAGTTGCATCCCTGCTGACTGAGGTAACATTGCACCGTTTTGTCCATCCCCAGCTCCTTGGACGCTCCAACAAAGTTCGTGCCGCAATCAGACCTTAACTGTTTTGCAGGGCCTCTTAGCGCAAAGAAGCTCCTGAGAGCGTTAATGCAGCTGGATGTATCCAAAGATTCGATGCCCTGAATGTGCACCGTTCTCGAACTCATGCAGTTAAACATGATGGCCCACCGCTTGCTCTCTGCTTGTCCTCCTCTGGTGCATCTTGTAGTGATAGTCCAGGGACCAAATACGTCGAGCCCCACATATGTAAAAGGAGGGTAGGCTTTGAGGCATTCTGGTGGGAGGTCCACCATACATTGAACTTCCAGCTTCCCTCGCAGTTTCCTGCAGGTTACACATTTATGAAGTACTGAACTGATCAGTGTTTTACCTCCCAAGATCCACAGTCCAGCTGCCCTTATTGTTCCTTCCATCAGGTGAAGGCCCTGATGCTTTACCTGTTCATGGTGATGGCGAGTGAGCAGTAAGGACACATGGCTGTCTCTGGGCAGGATTACTGGACTCTTTTCTGCAGCTGGAAGGTGGGAGTGTATTAACCGGCCTCCAATGCAGATGATATAGTTCTTCAGGATTGGGTTGAATTTCCTCAAAGGGCTGTCCTTTGGTATTGGTTTATTAGCTGGGAGAGCCGAAAACTCCTTTGCAAAAGCTGCTCTTTGAGTTGCTTTAAAGATAACGTCCTTGCCTGGGCCAATTCGTCCACAGTGCGAGGTAATTTACATTTATACCGTAAGAAACGGAGAAAATTGCGATGGTCCTCCTATACTAAGAAGCAATGGAACATCTGCTGGATGTCCGCTAAGATTGTGACCTTCTCCTTCCGGAAGCGCAGCAGGACCCCAAGAAGGGTATTGTTAAGGTCGGGGCCTGTAAGGAGCACGTTGTTAAGGGAGACACCAGCGCACAGAGCACTGGAGTCAAAGACCACCCTGATCTGATTGGGCTTTTGTGGGTGGTAAACCCCAAACTTTGGGAGGTACCAGCACTCCTCGCCTTCCCTCAGTGGCGGTGCTACTTCAGCATGTCCATTAGTGAAGATCTTCTCCATAAATGCTACATATTGTTGCTGCATCTCAGGTTTCCTTTTCAGGGTTTTTGCAAGGACATGAACCACCTGACCGCCTGCTCTTTGTTGTTTGGCAAGTGCTGGCGTGGTTCTCTGAAAGGTAGTGGGGCGACCCAATTATTTGCTTCATCTTTGAAGGCCTTGGTGTCCATTATTTTTAAGAAAATGGTGTCTTGTGCTGATGGAGCAAGTTTATTATCATGCTCAGTTTGAGCAAAGGCTGACTGTCCCAGCGTCTCATCAGTTACTTTACATTTGTTAAAGCCTCGTCGTGCTTCCTTGATACACATGAAACTTGTGCAGGGTTGAAAAATTGAATGGCGGCTACTCTCTGACACATTGGTCTTGAGTATGTTAACTGTCAGTTTGTGTACATTGCCAAGGCACACCTCTCCTACCACCACCCAGCCCAGATCCAGGCGTTGGGCAAAGGGGGCGTCATGTGGTCCATTGACCTGCTGCCTAACCTTGTGCACCTGGAGAACATCTCTTCCTAATAGCAGGAGTATTTCTGTTTTTGGATCCAGTTCTGGGATGTGCTTGGCGATGTGGTGGAGATGTGGCTGGTGCAGCACTGCACTTGGCGTCGGGATCTCAGTGCGGTTATTCAAAATTTCATTGCACTTTAAGAGTGGAGGGAGACAGATAATAACTTTACCATCCAGGGACTCGAGCTGGAAGCCTTCTGCCTTCCTTCCATATGTTTCCATGTTGCCTGAGCAAGTTCTAAGGTAGTATGGGAACTGCTCACTCTCAATGGTGAACAATTTAAAGAACTCTGGACTGACTAGTGAGCGATTGCTCTGATCGTCCAGAATTACATAGGCTTTGATGGCCTTGTCTTTGGCTCCCTTAGGGTACACCTTAGTGAGGCAGATCTTTGAACAAGAACGGCTTGACTGAGCTTGACCACAAACTTCTGTGCAGCTCGAGCTGACAACAGTTGTCCTGGAGTGAGCCTCTCCCTCCCTGCCGTCCTGTTGTGAGGGTGAAGGAGCGTTGTCGGTTTGTGGTAACGGGCCGGGATGCATGGCCCCATCGTGATTACTGCTATTACATTCCAGGCACTTCACGGAGATCGTACGCTCTCTAGCAATGTGAGAGGTAGAGGAACAACATTTAAAACATATTTTTTTTCTCCTTGAGAAGGGCCATTCTCTCTTCAAGGGGTTTTTCCCTAAATGTTCTGCATTTTTTGAGGGGGTGGGGTTTGTTGTGCAATGGACAATTCTTGCTAGGGTCATTGTTAGTTGTAAAGGCTTCAGTTTTACGCACTGAGACAGGTTTATTAACGTTGAAATTATTTGAAGTGGATTTAACTGGCTTGGTGTAAATTGTACTGCTACCTGGACTCATGAAGCTAGGGTCGTTTCGCTTCCACGCCTCCTTGCACACAAACCTAGTAAAATACTCAAAGGGAGGAAATCCACCATCGTTCTTTTCCTTGAACTCTGAGCCAACAGACACCCACCTTTCCTGCAGCCCAAATGGAAGTTTGTCCACGATTGGTCTAATCTCGTATGAAGTATCCAGGTATGACAGACCAGTTAAATAGTCATCTTCTTTAGCGCCTTCAATCTCCATGAGTAAATCTCCGAGATCTCTTAACGTAGTGTAGTCCTTAGCTGACACCTTAGGAAAATTTTCCAGACGTCGAAATAGTGCTGTTTCAATAGTTTCAGCAGCCGCATAGCACTCCCGAAGTCTCTCCTATGCTTTGTGTAAGGCTAGCTTGGGGTTGTTAATGTACACTGAATGTATGCGTCTCACCTGTTCGCATGATTCTTTTCCCAGCCATTTCGTCATAAGATCCAACTCTTGGGTTGCTCCGAGCTGGACTCCGTGGATAGCGTTGGCGAATGAGGAGTCCCATGCACGGTAATTTTCAGGTTTATCGTCGAACTGGTATAGTCCTGAAGTGACGAGATCTCGTCATGCTAAATACTGTTCCATGGGTTCAACTGCTAGTGGCATGCTGGCTGGGGGAATATGTCGGCGTGTATACGACTGAGGGTGTACATTTATTATGGAATTTGCTGTTCTGAATTCAGCCTTTGCCTCTCCTCTCGCCAAATCTGTTAAGTTTGGTGTTGAGAAGTATTTGTCATCAGCCCTTTCATTCTTGAATTCATCATGGAGTTGCAAGGGTAAATTGTCTTCCTCAGATGGATGTGATGCAATTGGGACTCTCTGAGACTCCTCGTGAGGTGGGATGTTAGCATATAAGTATGGAGAGAAAGAACGAATCTTCAAGTCCATTCGAGATCGGACATAGTCGCTTGTGCGTTCCAATCTGGACCTTACTGAAGTAGATTTTATGTCATCCAGAACATGCATTTCTTCAGCACTTTCTATTATCTCTGCTTCCACCCTGGCAGCTTCTGCTTCTCGGTGTTGCATCAGCACTTCTAACTCTGACTCTATCCTTACCTTTTCCAACTGGCTTTCAGCTTCTCTGGCAGCCGCTTCCTTTTTCAATTTTGCTTCTTGTTCGGCATACAACGCTCGCACCTTGGCGGCTTCTGCCTTAGCTCTTGCACGGGCAGCTTTACTTGTTGATGCCCTAATGCCCCTGGTGCTGGATGGCAACGACTTGATGTTGGATCATGATTCCATTGTTGCACTTGAAACACCTGGTAATGCCGCCTTTCACTGTAGTGTTCTTGCACAGGTGTAAAAGAACTCTGAACTAAACACCAAGCATAAACCAATCAATGAGGTGGTCCCAGTAAGATTAACTGTTTACTGTTCACTCTTCCACATTAACGTATGGTGAAAACTGTTGATAAAACAATACAAAATATATACAGTATTTGTTTCCTTCTTGACATCACATTTACATCATAAATACTTGCGAAAGTAAAACTACAACAACTATATTACATTAAAGTGCAACATACAGTCAGAATCTACCTGTGCCATCGACTGGCTTTAAATACACTTTAACACAAACTATCCACAACTCTTTAAATAACAAAAAACATAAACATTATCAACCGTCATTACTGTTAACAGAATCAGCGTTAACATTTTTAATTCAACATATCGATTATCTCATGAACTTACAGTGTTGCTTCTCTAATGTTTCTAGTGCATAGAAAGAAAACTTTTCTTGCGCTGATCGCACACATAAGCCCCATCCTTCCCGTTTCTCCAAACCGGTATTTTCCCACAAAACGCGACGAAACCGGGTGTGACGTCATCGCATGCCGCAATATATCACAGACAACGAATTTACTTTAAACAACCTTAAATTTAACTAGAAAACGATAACAAATGAATTACTAAAGCAAAAATATAATAAACTAAACAAATGCCTTAAAGGCAACACATTCACCATGAATGATTTTTGGACCAACTACTGTCCAGCTCGAATCTCTGATCCTGGTTCTTCAAGCAAAGCTGCTCAAGTGTCACACTTGTGTGTGAATGAATTCGGTCCAGTCCAACCTATAGAGGAAAAGTCAAAAGAGAGCAACTTAAGTAGAAAGCAAGTTTATGGAACAGAAAAATAATGTCATCTTGTTGCGAGAGTTTTTGGGTTATCATCCAGTGAAGACATAGAATTTAGAAACAAAAAGGGGAGGCTGTATTATAAACCCCCTCAATAGGGGGAACTTGAGGAGCCAATGTGTAGATTTTTCATGGATGTAACAAGAATAGTGTTGTAGTTGTGGGAGATTTTGATTCCCCTGGTATTGATTGGGCCACCCAGAGTTAGATACAATGGAGTTTGTGAATGTCTCCAGGAAACTTTACAAAGGGTCCTATTGGGGAAATGCAGTGCTTGAGCTCCTCTTAAGAACAAGACAGGGCAAGTAACTGAAGTGGCAGTTTTTGGCTGGAGTGATCATAATTCTATCTGTTTAAAGACAGTGATGGAAAAAGTATGACATTTCCATAGATTAGGGTCTTAAGCTGCAGGAGAGCTAATTCAGGGGTATGTAGGCAGGATCTAGCAGAGGTTAGTTAGGTGGGACTGTTTGAAGGTAAAGGAATGAATAACAAGTGGTAAGTATTTAAGGGCATGCTAGCAAGTGTCCAGGTATAGCATGTTCCTGTTAGGGACATGGGTAAACCTCACGAGTTTAGGGAAACTTTGCTGATGCGAGATATTGGAACTCTGTCAAGGAAAAGAAAGAAGCACACTTTGAACTTAAGTGGTCCTGGATGATTACTATAAATAAATTAAGAATAATCTTAAGAGGAAAATCAGCAGAGCAAAGTGAAGGTATAAACTAGATCTGACAGGGAAGTTTAAGGAAAATCTCGAGAGGTTCTATAGAATATGACAAGTAAAAGAGTGACAATGGAAAGAGTAAGGCCCTTTAGAGATCAGCAGGAAATGGATGATTCTCTTTTGTGTTAACTGAAGAAGACAATCATGGTTTCTCAAGAAATGAGGGAAAGGAGTCAAGATGTTTTAGAGGGCATCTATATTGCCATGGAGAAAGTATTTGCAGCCTTACAGCATTAAGATGGAAAATTGCCCAAGGCCTGACCGAATGCATCCTCAGACTTTGTGGGAAGTTAGAAAGGAAATTTCAGAAGCCCTTGCAGAGATGTTTGCTTCATCATTTGTCACTGGTGAAGTTCCCAAGGTCTGGAAGGTGGCTACTGCAGTTCTACAGTTTTTAAAAAGTGAGGACAGGACAAGCCAGAGAGCTAGAGAGACAAGAGATTATTGATTTCCTTCCTCAATTTAACAGCAGATACTTGGAATTATGGATGCAATATATTGGCCTTAGCATCAATGGGTTAAAGAAATGATAAAGACCAGTTATCACAATGATTTCACAGCATTTCTTTCAGAAGAATACATGAATTGATGGCAGTTGAGGACAGGGCTGCATTCAAACCCCACATCCATGATGATAGGGTGTGTCAACACTGGTTCTCCAGGCCCCTCTGTGTGAACCATGGCTGGATGGGTAGGGTAAAAGAAAGCTTCTGTGGAACAGTTAGGTAATTGCCATGGAGAAAGGAGGCATTTGGTTCTGTGCTAAAGTTTTCAAAAGTTCTAAGTAAATTTAATATCAAAGTACTGTATGTAACCATATAAATCCCTAAGATTTGTTTTCTTGTGGGCATTCACAGAAAATCCAAGAAACACAATAGAACCATTAAAAGAATGCACCCAACAGGATGGACAAAGAACCAAAGTGCAAAAGACACGAGGCAGTACAAATATAAAAGAGAGAGCAATAAGCAATAAATATCAAGAACATGAGATGAAGAGTCCTCAAAAGTTAGTCCATAGCTTGTGGGAACAGTTCAGTGTTATCCACTGTAGTTCTAGAGCCTGATGTTTGAGGAGTAATAACTGTTCCTGAACCTGGTGCTATGGATCCTGAGGCTCCTGTACCTTCTTCCTGATGGCAGTAGCAAGAGGAAAGCATGGCCTGCATGGTGAGGGTCATTGATAATCATAGGTTCCAACATTTTTTATGACATGGACCTGTACCTTTAAACTAGGGGTCCATGGATCTCAGGTTCGGTACCTCTGTATGGATGCTGCTTTCCTGTGACAGCACTCTGTGTAGATGCTCTCAGTGGTAGGGAGGGATTTACCCACAATGGACTGGGCCGATTCCACTGTGGTTTACAATGTTGTGTCTCTCCCTGCCTACCTACATGTACCGCAAGCTGGTTTTTGCATTATCACTGTTTTGACCCAATTATTTAATGATAAGAGATGAAAATTCTTTAACCTATGCCTGCATGGGTGGTGGAGGCAACTACTGTCATAACATTTATTAAGTATGTGGAATCATTGAAAATGAACAGGATTTGAAATGGAACTGGTAATGATGGGGACTTGATGCTGGGTGAAGGGCCTGTTGCATGTTGGATGACACTGCGCCCTATGGCAATGCATCTGCATTTGAGCTTGATATATTACAGTAACATTGATATAGAGTCTGACACCACATGCTCTCTCCGTCCTTCTGTATCATAAGCTGAACTTCACATATTCTCATCCATCTGAGAAACTTGACATATGGGGAGTGTTTGATGTCTTTCGAACTGTTCTCAACCGAGATCAGAAGGATCAATGGGGAACTCCTTGTGGTGCCACAGCAACAAACTCTCACTCAATTTCAGCAAAACCAAAGAGTCGAATATCGACTTTGGGATGAAGAAGCTGAAGGTCCATGAGCCAGTGCACATTAGGAAGTCAGAGATAGACAAGGTCATCAGCTTTAAATTCCTTGGCATTATCATTATCAGAGAATCTGTCCCGGAACCATCATGCAAGAGCCTTCACAAACAAAGCACGGCAGGTTCTCTACTTTCTTAGAAGTTTGTGTAGATTCGGCATGCAACCAAAAAACTTTGACAGACTTTTATAGATGCACAGTGGAAAGTATCCTAATTGGCTGATTTTGGACTGTTAGGGAAACACTAATGTCCAAGAATGGAAAATGTAAAAGAAAGTGGTGGATAGAGCCCAGTCCATAACAGGCAAAACTCTCCCCAACACTCAGAACATTTACTGGAGCACTGCCACAAAAAAAACAGCCTCAATGATCAAAGACCCCACCATCCTGGTCATGCTCTCTTCTTGCAACTACCATCAGGCTGGAGGTACAGGGGCCTTGGGTTCCAAACCAACAGGTTCAGGGTCAGTTATTACCCTACAACCATTGGGAACAGTTATTACTCTACATCCTGAACTGGAATGGATAATGTCACTCCTCATGTCTGAATTGAATCTAAAACAGATTCACTTTCAAGGACATCTCATGTTTTGCATACTGGTTATTTGTCAATCCTTGTTTACGTTGAATTTTTCATAAACTCTGCTGTATTTCTTTACTTTCCTATATTTGTCTGCAAGAAAATGAATCTCAGCTTAATATTTGGTAGCATTTGGTAACAGTTAAAGCAGTTGGGAAAAGTTTAAACTAATTTTGGCAGGGGAATGGGAACCAGAGTGATGGGGAAGCTGGTATACGATTCAATGAATTGTGTAGTGGGGCATTGTGTAGGAAGGACAGGGAGATGATCGGGCAAAACTGCAATCAATGGGATGAGTTGAATTGTAAGATGGAGGCAAAATCAAAAACTGTTGATTACAAGATTGAAGGTGGAGTATATGGAATAAGGTGGATGCATTTAGACATTAGCAGGTATGGCATTGTGGCCATTGCTGAGCTGTGGCTGATAGAACATCATAGTTGAGAGCTCAGCCTCCAAGGACACACATTGTATCAAAAGGACAGGCCGGGAGACAGAAGGCAAGGGGTGGTTCTATTGGTAAAAAATGAAGTCATAACCTTAGAAAGAGGAGGCATTGGATTGGAAGATGTAGAATAGTTGTGGGTAGAGTTAAGAAACTGCAAGGATAAAAAGACTCTGATGGGAGTTATATAGAGGCTTATGAACATAGCCAGGATATGGGATATACATTACAACAGGAGGTAGAAAAGGCATGTAAAAATGGCAATGTCACCATAGTAATGGGGGATTTCAATATACAAGTAGGTCGGGAAAATACTGTTGGTGTTGGATCCCAAGAGAGAGAATTTGAAGAATGGCAATGAAATAGCTTTTTTGAGCAGCTTGTGGGTGATCCCACTAGTAGAAAGATAATTCTGGATCACATGTTGTGTAATGAACTAGATTTCTTTTGAGAGCTCGAGGTAAAAGAACCTTTACCATAATATGATAGAGTTTGCCCTGCCCCTTGAGAGAGAGAAGATAAAGTCAGATGTATCAGTATTACAGTGGAATAAAAAGAATTGTTCAGGCATGTGAGAGGAGCTGGCCAAGTTGATTGGAAGGGGACACTAGCTTGGATGACAGCAGAACAACAATGGCTGGGGGTTTCTGAGGGCAATTTAGAAGGTGCAGGGTAAATACATCCCAAAGATGAAGAAGTATTCTAAAGGGAGGATGAGGCAACCATAGCTGACAAGGGAAGTCAAAGACAGCATAAAAGAAAAAGAGAGGTTATATAATATAGCAAAATTAGTGGGAAGTTACAGGATTAGGAAGCTTTTAAAAACCAATGAAGACAACTAACAAAGCCACTAGAATATAAAAGATGAAATATGAAAGTAAGCTACTCAATTATATTAAAGATGATACCTAAGGTTTTATCAAATATATAAAGAATAAAAGAGAGATGAGAGCGGATATCAGACTGCTGGAAAATGATGCAGGACAAGTAGTAGTAGGGGACAAAGATATGGCAGACAAACTTAATAAGTATTTTGTGTCAGTCTTCTCTATGGAAGACACTGGCAGTATGCCAGAAATTTGAGGCTGTCAGGAGGCAGAAGTGAGTGTAGTTGCAATTACTAAGGAGAAAGTGCTTGGGAAGTGGATTGGTCTGAAGGCAGATAAATCATCTGGACTAGATTTTCCTACAGCTCAGGGTTTTGAATGAGGTAGCTGAAGAGGCATTAGTAATGACCTTTCAAGAGTCACTGGATTTGGGAATGGTTTCAGAGGACTGGAAAATTACAAATGTCACTCCAGTCTTTAAGAAGGGAGGGAGAAAGAAGAAAGAAGATTGAGGAACATTCCTCAAGGAAGCAGAGAGCCTGCAGAAGGAATTAGATGGATGGGGAGAATGGGTAAAGGGGTAGATGGAAAGTGGGGTAGTGAAGTGTATGGTCCTGCACTTTGAAAAAGAAATAAAGTCAGACTATTTTCTAAATCAGGAGAAAATTCAAAAATCTCTTGGGAGCCCTATTGCAGGATTCCCTAAGGGTTAACTTGCCAAGATGAGTCAGTAGTAGGGAAGGCAAATCCAATGTTAGCTTTCATTTTGAGAAGTGCAGGAAGGATGTGATGCTGAGGCTTTATAAGGCATTGGTCAGATCACACTTAGAGTATTGTGAGCAGTTTTGGATCCTTTATCTCACAAAAGGTTGGCATTGGAGAGCATCTAGAGGAGGTTTGTAGAATGATTTTAGGAAAGTAATGGTTAACATATGAGGAGTGTTTGGTGGCTCTGGGCCTGTACTCACTGGAGTTTAGAAGAATGAGGGGGGACTTCATTGAAAACTGTCGCATTTTGAGAGGCTGAGATAGAGTGGACGTGGAGAGGATGTCTCCTATAGTGGGCGAGTCTAGGACAGGAGGGCACAGCCTCAGACTAGAAGGGCATCCATTTAGTACAGAGTTAGGGAAATATTTCTTTAGCTAGAGGGTGGTGAATCTATGGAATTCATTCTCATTGCATGGATAGCTGTAGATGTCAACTCATGGAGTGTATTTACAATGGGTTTTAATAGGTTCTTGTTTAGAAAGGGGCATCAAAGGTTATGGGCACAAGGCAAGAGAATGGGGTTAAGAGAGATAATAAGTCAGCCATGATGGAATGGCAGTGAATGGCAGGGCCAAATGGCCTAATTCTGCTCCTAATTCTTATATTCAGTACATACTTTGATAATAAATTTTACTTTGACTTTGACTGTGACATATCGATACTGCAAAGCCAAGATAGAGTGGATGTGGAGAGGATATTTCATTTTGAAAGGAGACCCCAGGATCCAATGGTAAACCCCTTTAAATCTGAGATGAAGAGGAATTTCTTCAGTCAGAGGGTGGTAATTCTGTGGAATTCATTGGTGGAGGAGGCCAAGCCGTTGGGTGCTTTTAAGGCAGAAATTGATAGGTTCTGATTGGTAAAGGGGTTAAGGATTATGGGGAGAAGCAGGAGAATGGGGTTGAAAAAAAAGCAGCTGTGATTGAATGGCAGAGAAGACAATGAACTGAATGGTCTCATCACATAAGTGAAAAAGCATTTTAAAGGAAAGATGACACAACCATGTCTAACAAGAGAAAGCAAAGCCAGCATAAAAGCCAAAGAGTGGGCATATAATAGAGCAAAAATTGGTGGAAAATTGGAGGATTTCGAAGCTTTTAAAAACCAACAAAAGGCAACTAAAAAATCATTAAGAGGTAAAGATGAAATACTAAAATATGCTAGCCAATAATATTAAAGAGGGTACCAAAACTTTCTTCCCATACATATGTACAATGTACTGTGTATGTTAATCAAAATGGCTTCTTTGGTTTGCTAGAGTAGGAATGCTTTTATGTTTGATAAGTGTTTTCTCTCGCAGTTGTTTAGCTTTGGACTTGCTGATATGGGGATTGTATTTATTTTTTAACCAATGGGGAATGTTATTTTGTCTTGTGAGGCTGGGAGCTTGGGGGTTTCGCGGTCTTTTCGGGGGAGGCGGGAAGGAGACGTCGAGGAAGGTGGACGTGCGCTGCACTGCTTGGTCGACCACCAGGGGTGGTCCCAGGTGCTAGGACGTGGAGGTTGGAGGAAAGTGATGAGGGGTTGAATGGTTCGATGGTTGAGCCCCAACGATGTGCACTAAACTGACTGAACTTTGATAAGTTGGCGCCTTTTACTTTATTTTCTTTTTCTTCATATATACTGTATTGCATAGTCCTCTTTTAGTTTTAGTAAAATCTTTAAAGTGTATTCCATAACAATATCTGGTGTGAGTTTAATATTGTGTGCGTACGCGCAGCATAAACTTGACTCCCACAACACCTGCATGTACGGGAGGTGGGGTTGGTGAGTGGCTGGATCTACTTTTCCCCTAGACATATACCAGCCTGTTGGGCAAGTGTTACACATAAAATGTAACAGTGAGGCAAGAATGAATATTGGACCGCTGGAAAACAATGCTGGAGAGTTAGTAATGGGGGACAACGAAATGGCGGACGAACTGAATAAGTATTTTGCATCTGTCTTCACTGTGGAAGATACTAGCAGTATGGCAGAAGTTCCATGTGTCGGGGGCATGAAGTTTGCGAAGTTATCATGACTGGACAGAAGGTTCTTGGGAAACTGAAAGGTTGAAGGTAGATAAGTAACCTGGACCAAATGATGTACACCCAGGAGTTATGAAAGAGGTGGCTGAAGAGAATGTAGAGGTGTTAGTAATGATCTTTCAAGAATTACTGGATTCTGGAATGTTTCTTGAAGACAGGAAAATTCAAATATCATGCCATTCTTCAAGAAGGTAGAGAGGCAAAAGAAAGGTAACGAGAGGCCAGTTAGTCTGATCTCAGTGGTTGGGAAGGTACTGGAGTCGATTATTAAGGAACAGGACTCAGGGTACTTGGAGGCACATGATAAAATAGGGCATAGTCAGCATAGTTTCCTCAAGGGAAAATCTTGCCTGACAAATCTGTTGGAATTCTTTGAAGAAGTACCTAGCAGGATAGTCAAAGGAGAACTGGTTGATATTGTGAACTTTGAATTTCAGAAGGCTTGGGGCAAGGTGCCACACATGAGGCTGCTTAACAGGCTATGAGCCCATGGTATTAGAATCAAAATCAGGTTTATTATCACTGGCATGTGTTATGAAATTTGATAACTTAGCAGCAGTTCAATGCAATACATAATCTAGCAGAGAAAAAATAATAATAAATAAACAAGTAAATCAATTACATCTATTGAATAGATTTAAAAAAGTGCAGAAACAGAAATATTGTATATTAAAAACGAAGTGAGGTAGTGCCTAAAGATTTATGAATCGGATGACAGAGGGAAAGATTACAGGAAAGATTCTAGCGTGGATAAGGCAGTGGCTGATTGGCAGGAGGGAAAGAGTGGGGATGAAGGGAACCTTTTCTGGCTGGCTGATAGTGACTAGTGATGTTCCACAGGAGTCTCAGTGGGATTTAGATGAATGTGGGTGGATCGCATTGAAAACTACTAGATTTTGAAAAGACTAGATAAGCTGGATGTGGAGTGGATGCTTCCTGTGGTGGGGGAATCCAGAACTAGAGGGCACAGCCTCAAAACTGAGGGGTGACCTTTCAGAATAAAAATTAGGAATTTTTTTAGCCAGAGAGTAGTGAATCTGTGGAATCCTCTGCCGCAATCTATGGTGGAGGCCAAGTCCTTGGGTATATTTAAAGGGGAAGTTGATAGTTTCCTGATTGATCAGGGCATCAAAGGATATGGCAAGAAGGCAGGTCTATGGGATTGAGTAGGATCTGGGATCAGCCATAATGGGATGGCAGAGGAGACTCAATGGGCTGAGTGGCCACATTCTTCTCCTATATCTTACAGCCTTGTGTGTGTTGGGAATAATTATTTTGAGATTATGTGTCAATGATTTAGATGATGAAATTGATGGCTTTGTTGCAAACTTTCCAGTCAATATGGAGAAGAAGGTAGTTTTGAAGAAGTACAGAGACTACAGAAGGACTTAGAAGATTAGGACAATGGGCAAAGAAATGCCAGATGGAATAATGTTTTGGGAAGTCTATGGTCATGCATTTTGGTAGAAGAAATGACAGGGTTGATTATTTTCTAAATGGAGAAAAAAATACAAAAAACTGAGGTGCAAAAGACTTGGGAGTCCTTGTGCAGGATTCCCTAAAGGTTAATTTGCAGGTTGAGTCTGTGGTGAGGAAGGCAAATGCAATGTCAGCATTCATTGCAAGTGGAGTAGAATAATGAAGCAAGGATATAATGTGGAAAGCACTGGTGAGGCCTCACTTGGAGTATTGTGAGCAGGTTTGGTCCCCTTATCTTAGAAAGAATGTGCTGAAACTGAATGGTTCAAAAGAAGATTGCAAAAATGATACCAGAATTGAATGGCTTGTCATATGAGTAGTGTTTGATGGTTCTGGGCCTATATTCACTAGAATTCAGAAGAATGAGGGGTGACCTCATTGAAACCTATTGAATGGTGAAAGGCCTTGATCGAGTGGATGTGGAGAGGATGTTTCCTATGGTGGGAGAGTCTAAAACAGAGGACAGTCTCAGAATAGAGGGATGTCCTTTTAGAATGGGGATGAGAATGAATTTCATAGCCAGAGAGTGGTGTATCTGTGGAATTCTTTGCCAGAGGCCGTTGTGGATGCCAAGCCTTTATGCATATTTAAGGCAGAGGTTGTTAGACTATTAACTGGTCAGAGAATGAAGAGGTACAGGGAGAAGGCAGGAGATTGGGACTGAGAGGAAAATTGGATCAGCCATGATGGAATGGCAGAGGAGATATGAGGGGCCAAAAGGCCTAATTCTGTTCTTATATCTTATGGGCTTATGGTCTTATTCTGGTCTTGTATCCTGTGATCTATGGGCTGTGTAATGGAGGGGTAACTTAGATGAGGACAGAGAAGGCATTTCACTCTGTGGTATGTGATGGTTGCCTTCACTACATTATCAAAGATGCAATTCCCTGCTGGGTCTCATTGTGATTACGAACTGTTAAATTTCTATCTATTTCAATTCAATTGCCCTATAGTGGGAATGGATGAAAAACTTCCAATCTAGCGCTTATCTGACAACCTCAGGCAAGACAGTGCCTGGGTAGATAAGAGATGTTAACTTAGAAATTAAAATGTTAGTTTCCATGGCACCCCTGCCAGTTTGTGATGTAGTTATTAGCGCATTCTTCCAGCTCTCACATCTCAGCAAAATCCTTCAAATTCACTGGAAGGATAAACAAATTTGCAGCAGCAGCCTCTCCCAGTATAGCAACCCAAGCACTAAGTTATGTTGACTGCAGCACTTGTGTGTCCTAGACCTGATTCCCAAAACAAACACTCTGATGCAAGCTCTGTCATGGGGGAGAGATTAGCAGACGGACAGAGAAAAAGATTCAAAGACATCACTCAGAGTTTCCAGGAAGAAACACATACAAAATGCTGGAGGAACTCAGCAGGCCAGGCAGCATCTCCGGAAAAGAGTGAAGGGTCAATGTTTCAGCCGAGACCCTTCATCAGGACTGGAAGGAAAGAGGAGTAGTCGAAGTAAGAAGGGTGGGTGATGCACCATCAATAACTCACGGAGACATGAGACGAGATATTGGCTTTTATTGGCTGGAAGAAAGAACAAGCAGCAATTGACCACCATACTACATCCTGGAGACTGAGAGGCCGGGCTCAGGCCTCCAATCGCCTTTATACCGGGGTCTGTGGGAGGAGCCACAGGAGCAGTCAGCGGGGGGGGGGGGGGGGCGTGTCCAGACAGGTATATGTAGTTCACCACAGTGGGGGAAGGGAGGAAGAAGTAGAAGGTGATACTGGGAGAGGAGGAAGGGGTGAAGAAAAGAGCTGGGAAGTTGATTACAGAAAGGGATAATGGGCTGGAGAGGGGGAATCTGATAGGAGAGGACAGAAGACCGTGGAAGAAAGGGAAGGGGGAGGAGCACTGGAGGGAGATGATGGGTAGGTAAGGAGACAAGGTGAGAGAAGGAAATAGGTACGGGGAACAGTGAAGTGGGGGGTGCGTGGGTGCGCAATTTTCAAAAGTTTGAGAAACCAATCTTCCTAGAAGGTGCTAATTTGCAGATGTAACAGTCCCTCGTGAGGCCACACTTGGAGTAGTGTGTAGTGTTTTGGTCACCTTGCCATGGCAAAGATGCAAGGAAGCAAGAAAGGTGCAGCAAATACTTATGGGGATTTTGCCAGGGATGGAAGGACTGAGTTATAGAGATTGAACAGCTAGAACTTCACTCATTGGAGCATAGGAGTCTGATGGGTACCCTTATGAAGGGACAAAGATCATGAGGAGTATAGAGAGGTTGAATGAACACAGTTCTTTCTCTCAGGATTTGGGAATCAAGAATGA
Organism: Hypanus sabinus; assembly: GCF_030144855.1. NCBI lineage: Eukaryota > Metazoa > Chordata > Chondrichthyes > Myliobatiformes > Dasyatidae > Hypanus > Hypanus sabinus. Next base: position 18,858,436 of record NC_082717.1, on the reverse strand, counting down.
GGGGAATATGGGTTTAATGTGAAGGGAGAAAGATTTAATGGTAACCAGAGGGAGCAAAATTTTCACAAAGGGGCGATATGAACATGCAACGTACTGCCAGAGGAAGCATTCCAGGCAGGCGCAGTAACAGCATTTAAAAGACTTTTGGACAGATAGATGGATAAGAAAGGGTTCAAAGTTTCAAAGTCTATTTGTTATCAAAGTATGTACACAATACACAACCCTGAGATTTGTCTTCCCAAAAACAGCCGTGAACCAAAGAAAAGCTAAAGACCTCATTAAAAATCCCACACAGTAAAGACCATCAAACACCCAACAGGCAAAAAAAAAGAACAGGTTGAGGCAGCAGCTAAAAATGAACAAATAACCCAGAGACAATAGAACACCAGGCCGCAGAGCTCCTGAAATGGTCCAAGAGCCACAGACACTGAGTCGGACAGGCCACAGCATGCAGAGTCAGTTCTGTACCGAAGTATCTCGATCAAATTGTGCAAGTAGTGGAAAAGAGAAAATAAAACACATGGAACAGGAACCACAAAGTCACCAAAAGTCCACCCACAGCCATGGAGTGCCTTCAGCACTGAGGACATTAAACGTCAAACTGCAGAGTCCTTTGAAGATGAGTCTACAGCCATGAGCCGCCAAGGTGATGGAGCTTTGCAGTGTGGGACCCCGCACCTTCCGCTGACAGCAGCTCAGATAGAGACTATCAAATGCAGGCAGAATGAGCTGAGCACCCACTCATTTTCTGCTCTCATCCTCGTCGAATTTAATCTTGATTGACACTTCAATGGGTGCAGAGTAATGGAATCGATGGCCGCTCCTGCGCATCCCACTCTCAGCCTCACCAAATTCCCCAGGAGATCACAAAAATGCCAGATCATTTGGTCAGCTTAAAAATACGTCCTTAAAATGAAAAATACAGGCTGCAATTGATCAATGCTCAGGAGAAGAAGTATTGTTCTTCTAAGTTTTATGGCTGCTTGCAGGAAATCAGATCTCAGAGTTGTATACGGTATATATACAGTATACGTTGCTAATAAATGTAATTGGAAGAACTTTGGGCAACACGATAGCATTGTGGTTAGTACAAAGCATAACAGTACCAGTGACCTGGGTTCAATTCCCACTGCTGTCTGTAAGGAGTTTGCATTTTCTCCCTGTGACTTCATGGGTTTCCTCCAGGTGCTCCGGTTTCTCCTCACAGTCCAAAGACATATCAGTTGGTAGGTTAATTGGTCCTGTGATAAAGCAAGTGTTAAATTGAACAGATTGCGGGATGGCATAGCTTCAAAGGCCTGAAGGTCCTGTTCTGTGCTGAGTCACAATTTAAAAAATATAAAAAGAAGAATATCTAGTAGTTTTTTGAGCTGTCTGCGGGATGTTGACAGGCTCCCTCTTGCCTTACCAGGTTTAGAAGGATAATGACCAAATGGAGGGAGATGGGACCAGCTTGGATGGGCATGTTTGTCAGTATGGATTAGTTGGGCCGAAGGGCCTATTTCTCTGCTGCATTACTCTGTGGCCCTAAAATACTGCATGTCACTTCTGAATTTCCTGCCCATGGCCATTGAAATAGTGGAAGAAACACTTGGAATCCCAAGTCCAGGAGCACACAGGACTGTGTACATGGCAGAAGTAGCAGATCACCTCACAAATCACCCACCTGTCTATCCCATTAGCTACCATCTTGCCCCATCTGTGGCTCCCACATTGGCTTCACCTCAGGTCCCACAATTCTGGAATGGAAGCAAATCATCCTCCATTCCAAAGTGCTGCCTGAAACAATGCAGGATATTACAAGAATACAAGAGCAAGGATGTGTTGCTGAGGACTCACTCTGAGCATCATGAACAGTTTTGGGCCTGTCAACTTAGAAAAGATGTGCTGGCATTGGAGAGTGCCCAGAGGAGGTTCACAAGAATGTTTCCAGGAATGAAAGGGTTACCAAATGAGGAACGTTTGATGACTCTGGGTCTGTATGCACAGGAATTCTGTAGGATGAAGGGGGATCTCATTGAAGTCTTATGAATGTTGAAAGGCCTAGACAGAGTAGATGTGGAAAGGATGTTTCCCATAATGGGTGAGAAGGACAAGAGGGCACAGCCTCAGGATAAAGGGACGTCCTTTCAAAACAGAGATGTGGAGAAATTTCTTTAGCCAAAGGGTAGTGAAGTTGTGAATTTGTTGCCATATATGGCTGTGGAGGCCAGGTTGTTGGGTGTATTCAAGGCAGAGTTTGATAGTTCTGATTGGTAAATGGGTAACCTTTGGCATCAAAGGTTACGGAGAGAAGGCCGGGAACTGGGGTTGATGAAGAGATTAAAAAAAGGATCAGCCATGATTGAATGAGCAGACTCAATGGGCCAGATGGCTTAATTCTGCTCTTGTGTTTTATGGTCTTATGGTCTCATATCAGTAACACGTTGTAGGAAATTATCCTTTTACTGTCTTTGGAGAAGCCTCTAGTAGCATCAGATAAAAACTGTCTAATAATTTTAAACTAGAGTTGTGAGGAAAGCTGTTAAACATGCAGATCAAATTCTGATTGTCATAAGGAGATTTATTGAGTACTGTATACCCAGAAGAAAATGAATCTCAGGGTTGTATATGGTAACATATATGTACTTCGAACATTAAATTTTGAGATGACACTGATCTGGCACTGATCTAAGAAGGAATGTGTGGCACTGAGCTAATCAGAGGGAATCAAAGATACTAATCAAAGGGAAAATGATATTAGGGTGCCAGGCACTCTCCAAAACACCAAATCCACCTTATAATCCATCCCAATTCCACCACAGTCTTAAGCAGCAGTGCTCAAGATCCCCAGCTTCAATTGGTCCCTGGTTGTTTTAGCTATCATATTGACCAGCATGTTATTGAACCAAGCATCTTTCTCACAATAGGATTTAAATTCCACTCTACCCATTCCTCCTTCCCCCTGCATGCCCCAAAATCTTCCATTTTTTTTAAACAAACTATGACTTCCAAAAGGAAAGCTGGTGCTCAAAATGGCAGAACTGAGCTTCAGCTCGATCAGGTGGAAATTCAGCCGGGAAGCAACAATTCACTGGTGAAATCTATCATTAACCTTGATCATCCATCCTGGAGAAAGCAGTCACAACATTGAGTTCATTTGGTTGGTTAATTCCACATTAGCTTATATTGTCTGGTCTATTCTTACACTCTGTATATCATGATCAATTGAAATATAATGCTTAAAGAAAAAAAACCTGAATATCAAGAGTAACGTTCACAAAATGCTGGAGGAACTCAGCAGGTCAGTCAGCATCTATGGAGAGGAATAAGAAGTTGATATTTTGGATTGAGACTCTTCATCAGGTCTGTAAAGGAAGAGGGGAGAAGACAGAGTAAGAAGGTGAGGGAAGGAGTACAAGCTGGAAGGTAATAGAACCATAGAACATTACAGCACAGAAACAGGCCTTTAGGACCTTCTTGGCTGTGCTGAACCATTTTTCTGCCAAGTCCCACTGACCTGCACCTGGACGATATCCCTCCATACACCTCTCATCCATGTACCTGTCCAAGTTTTTCTGAAATGTTAAAAGTGAGCTCACATTTACAACTTCATCTGGCAGCTCATTGTGGTATATATTCCACACTCCCACCACTCTCTGTGTAAAAAAGCCCCCCTCAAAGTTCCCTTTAAACTTTTCCCCCTTCACTCTTAAACCTTGTCCTCTGGTTTTTTTCTCCCCTACCTTCAGTGGAAAAAGCCTGCTTGCATTCATTCTATCTGTCCCCATCATAATTTTATATAACTCTATGAAGTCTCCCCTCATTCTTCTACACTCCAGGGAATAAAGTCCTAACCTATTCAACCTTTCTCCGTAACTCAGTTTCTCAAGTCCTGGCAACATCCTTGGAAACTTTCTCTGCACTCTTTCAACCTTATTAATATCCTTCCTGTAATTCAGTGACCAAAACTGCACACAGTACTCCAAATTTGGCCTCACCAATGCCTTACACAACCTCACCATAACATTCCAACTCTTATACTCAATACTTTGATTTATAAAGGCCAATGTACCAAAAGCTTTCTTTACTACCCTATCTTCCTGTGAATTTGGTATCTGTATTCTTAGATCCCTCTGTTCTATGGCACTTCTCAGTGCCCTACCATTTACCTTGTATGTTCTACCTTGGTTTTTCCTTCCAAAGTGCAATACCTCACACTTGTCTGTATTAAACTTCATCTGCCATTTGTCAGCCCATTTTTCCAGCTGGTCCAGATCCCTTTGCAAGCTTTGAAAACCTTCCTCATTGTCCACTATGCCTCCAATCTTTGTATCATCAGCAAATTTGCTGATCCAATTTACCACATTATCATCCAAATCAGGTGGGAAAGGTAAGGAGCTTGGATTGTTTTACTCCCAACTTCAAATGCAATCTATTCAGTGTTGAGTCTTGTCAAGGGAATTTCTAAAAGCTAGCCATTTTCATCAAGTACTCTTTAGTTTTACATCTGTATTATTTAAAAATGTTTGTTTTTTTCAGACATTGGTGGAAGCTAAGATTCAAAATTAACATATTTTTTGTGCACTAACAATCTGCTTGCCAGGTCTAAAATAAACGAGATTAAATTCCGCAGTAAATTACACTGAAATTTAGTCACTACCAAGAAATCCTTGGTGTGCAAGTGTGCATTTTAACATGTGTAAGTGTGCCCGTTACTTAGTCTATAAGCATTTACGTGTATATTAATGTTTAGGATTATGGGATGTGTGAGCAAGTGTCCATTGAGGTTGGCAAAGCTGACACGCTAAACTAAAATACCATAAGAGTTTCACACTTTGCTGTTGGAAAACCACAGATACAGGGAGAGGATTATGGATGAAAAATTGCTGCATACCCCCTTTCTGGCAATAAAACTTCAAAAGCAGAAACTTCATTTACCTTGTTGGCTTTCCCCGTGTGACACCAGTGGGAGGTTCAGAGTGAAAGTAACCCTGAGCTCAATTGGTAAAGCAGTCAAGTTGTATTTGTAAGGTGGTAGCTGTGGTCATGGAATGGCAAAGATTTGCAAGAGAGCAAAGAAAGCAGTTTGAATGTTGGCCCTTTTAAGTAGAATGGGTTTCAGGGGAAATGGGTTCTGTGGGTAAATGAGAATTAGTTGTATAATGGAAAACCAGGCCCATTACAATCTTGACAACCATTAAGCATCCAATTACATTAATCCTAAACTAACCTGACTGTTATTTCTCCCCACATGGCCATCAGATACCCTTAGATTCTGGAATCTGCTCAAAAAATATACAGTGGCCAATTCATGCCATCAGGCTCAAGGACATCTTCTGTCCCGCTGCTATCAGAGTATTCAATGGACCTCCTGTAGGATAGGATAGACTCTTGACCTCACAATCTACCTTTGTCATGATCTGCACTTTATTATTGACCTGCTCTGCACTTTCTCTGTAGCTGTTATACTTCATTCAAGGGTCCAATTTAATGTCAGAGAAATGTATACAATATACACCCTGAAATGCTCTTTCTTCGCAAAACATCCACGAAAACAGAGGAGTGCCCCAATGAACGGCAGTTAACTGTGAGAACCCCAAAATCCCCCAGCAACCCCCTCCCATGCTTGTGGCAGCAAGGCAACGATACCTCCCTACACCCAGCAAAAAAGTGCACCCGCTAACAAGCATAAGCATGAACTAAGCGATAGCAAAGACACAGACCTTGCAGTTATCCCAAAGGTTATCGCATTTCATCTGGCATTCAACAAACCACAGGTTCTCTCTCTCCCTAATAAGGGAGATGGAGGTGTCCCCCATTTTCACAGCCAACGGTAGACCTAACAACGACCCACTGGTTTGCAATATTAAAAAGTCAGTTTTGTTGCTTTTTACAAGCTCTGTGCCCGAAGATCGCAAAGATCTCATGTCTTCGGGCCCACAGTGAAAGATTTTCCAGCCTCCCCAACGACACATGAGTCTCTTGCCATGACACCAACCTTTGATCCACCTGACTCCAGAGCTCGAGGTCTTAGGCTTCCAAACACTAGGCCGAATCCCTGGAGTGCCGAACAACAATGGCCGGTCCTGAAAGCTCAAGAATGGGTCCCATTCCTGCAAAGAACCGAAGTTTGTGTGTAACTCCAGGTCAGGGTCTTCAAAAAAACCCTGAAAGGAAAAAATAAAGATATTAAAGGTGGAAATAGAGCTGTTTCCAAAGATGCAAGCAAAGGAGTTGCTGTTTAGTGCCACCTTAACACCACCTCCAAGTCGGCATTGTTATTGTTTTAGCTTATTCTAGCTCAATGCACTGTGTAATGATTTGATCTGTATAAATAGTACATAAGACAAGTTTTTCACTGTATCTTGGTGCATGTAATAATACTAATAGATTTATTGGTGTGATAGAGCATTACAGCATAGAAACATACCCTCAGCCCATCCAATCCATGCCAAACTATTATCTGCCTAATCACATCGACCACACCTGGGCCATAGTCTCCCATCCATGTACTTTACCAAACTTCAAACTAAATCAAACCTGTATCCACCATTTGAGTATGGGGTAGCTTGACCCACACTTGAGTGACTTAGTTCCCCTATAGTTCGTCTTAAACATTTCACCTTTCACCCTTAACCTATGACTTCTAGTTCTAGTCTCACTCAAACCTTGCCTGATTGTATTTACCTTATCTATATGCCTCATAATAATGGAAACCTCTATCAAATCTCTCCACATTCTCATTTATTCCAGGGAATAAAGTCCTAACCTATTCAAACTTCCACTATAGCTCAAGACCTGGCAATATCATTGTAACATTTTCAGGTTTGTGACCAGAATTGCACAAAATTCTCCAAATATGGCCTCAGCAAATCTTATACAACTTCACCATTTCATCCCACCTTCTTGGTCGCTACTCTGATTTATGAAAGCCAATATGCCAAAAGCTCTCTTTGTGACTCTGCCTGTGCTTTATCTACCTGTAATGCCACTTCTGAGAAATAAACCAGTACCAAAACTAGTGCCAAACCACATACACTACTGTGCAAAATTCTCAGGCACCTTTGGTTTCAAATGGTACAGAGTCCTGATCTCAACATCATCAGGGCTGTCTGGGATTACCCGGAGAGACAGAAATGAGCAAGACAGCCAAAGTGTACCAAGACAGTGTACCAAAGATAATCGAAGCAGCTTTAAAGGCAAATGGTGGTCACACCAAACATTGATTTGATTTAGATCTTTACTATTTACTGCTATTTATAGTGGCCTTTCTGATACTTTGAACTTTAAGTTTTATTATTTTGAAAGCATCTTTTTACATGTGCCTAACACTTTTGCACAGTGCTGTACCTTTGAAACAAAGGATGAAGTCTTCATGTCTAGAGGTATCCCACACAGCTACAGAGAGAACGTGTAAACTCGACAAAGTCAGCACCAGATGTTAGGATTCAATCTGATTTGCTGAAGATGTGAGGTAGTAGCCAACAGCCTTTCCATGGTGCTACCAGTGAATGATTATTGATCGGGTCAGTATGATTGACGTTCCTATTCCACGCGAATTTCATGTACTGTACTACACTGGGCATTAAGACAGGAAGATTTGTTCCAGTATAAATGTTCTGGGGAGAATGAAAATACCCTGCAAAATGAGACAGATTTCCTGACGGGCTCTATAACATGCAGAAAGTTGTTCAGCAAATAGTTAAGTTAATTTTCAATGACACATCAAAGTTATTTTCAGAGCTGTGTGAACAAATTTCAACCTTGTTATTGCTTCTTCGAAATGTCCCAATGTACTTTACAATCAATACAGTACATCTGATGAACATTTACTGTTCTCCAGAACAGACAACAAGTTCTCAAAAATAAAGGGATGAATTTAATATGTTTTAATATGTCACAACGTGGAGAATGGTGAGCACCTCACTCACACTGCTGCATTTATCCACGAGGAACAGGGAGAAGGATATTTTTTAATGGTATTTTTATTGGCATAGGATTCTATATCTGTTTGGTACTCCATGTTTTGACCGTGACTTCTTGACTATTGTCATGAATTTGCCTTCTCGATTCTGTTTCTGCATCCCCTTGCACCTGTGTTATAGTAGTATGCTGTTCCGAAATTTGCCTTAATGTTGGTTGGCTTGGAACAATCCTCTTTAAAGTGGTGAAAAAGAATTTTGTCCATTCCTTCATCACATTTTGGCCCTGCACTGGATTAATTCACAATTCTTTCCACAATGTCAGTGTCCAAAGCACTGACATATTCTGACTTATTTGAATGCTACTCAAAAAGTTATCAGTGTAAGTATGGTGAAACTTACCATGACTGATCCCCTTCTGTTTTGGTTTACAAGCTTGACTTTATAGTGAACTGGTTCAAAGGGATAAAGAATAGCTTTATTTGAGTGGTGGGGTGGAGATGCGTCTCTCCCAAAGGATGTGTGAGGTGCTTCTTCCCTCTGATACCCCGCAGGTCACCCTTGGGCAAGGTGGAGCACCTGCTTAGCCCACCCATCAAGGTCGTGATGGCCTGGGAGGTGGTCATGGATGGTCGTACGAGCAGCTGGTGCATATCGCAAGTCCTGGTTATGCGACTACTCGTGCCAGGCAGATAATCTCTGCAGAGTATTGATAATGGCTGAGGTCACCAGTCTTGTAAAGACACTGCCCAGAAGAAGACAATGGCAACCACTTCTGTAGAAAAGTTTGCCAAGGGCAATCATGTTTATGAGACCATGATTGCCCACATCATATGACATGGCGCATAATGATGAAAATAATGATTATTTGACTCTATGACCATATCCTCTACCCCTTGACTCCACCAGCAGGGAAAACAATCCCACCACAACAAACAATCTGCTGGAGGAAGTTGAGGAGCATTTGTGGGAGGAAAGGAATTGTCAACATTTTGGGTCGAAACTCCATAATTGCTTGGTGCTCCAGATTCCATCATCTGCAATCTCGCTTGTCTTCAAGTGATTTTCCCACATCCATTGAAAGTTCACCACCACCACCAAGAGTGACACAACAAGGTCACCCCTCATCCTCTAAAGCTCTGGAGAACACGGACCCAATCTTCTCTGTCTCTCCTCATTAGACTCTCCCCTCATCAATGATCAAATGCTGTAGTGAGGCAGGGTGGAATTGTCACTGGAAGCCTCTCTGAGCTCTGCCCTCCACGTACAGAACGCAGAGGCTTGGAAAGTAATGAAGGCAACAGAGGCATGACAGTGAAGCCAGATATCTCATTCAAATCACTCCTCAAATTCACACTACAGCAATCTTGGCTGATTAATATTTCCCCGGTATTTAACATTTACATTAATGTGTTAGCAAATAGCTTCTGGATGTTATTTAGCTCTTTTCAAAAAAATTATTCACAAGTGAAGAATAAAAATCATATAGACTCACTAACAGGGAAGAAATTGTGGAGTAGTAGATGGTTCAGCATGAACTAGATGGGCCAAAAGGCCTGTCTCTGCATTGTACTTTTCAATATGGCTCTATGAGATCTAATGTACAAATAAAAATGCACAGCAATCTGTTCACGAGCTGAAAGAGAAATTTCTATTCTGCACGGAGGGGAGCTCTCTATCAGCGACATCCAGGAGAGGGAGACTACGTGTGTGTATCAGCAATGATTGGTGCACAGACTCTTCTGCAGCAGACAGTCACTGTCCTGTGACAATTGAGCTTATAGGTGAATGCCTGAGGGAGTTTGCTGTGTGTTCATCACTGCTCTCTACATTCCCAAGTGCTAACACCAAGGACTCACTGGATGAGCTTTACAGTATCAGCTCTCTTCAAAACAATCATCCAGGCAGTCTCTTCATAATTACAGGAGACTTCATTTGTGTTATTTATTGTCTCTTTTATTTGGTCTTCTTTTCTCGTGCTGTTTCTGCTTTTTCTATTTTTCTAATGTAGCATCAGATCATGTTTGGCACCTTGCCAAAAGCTTTCTGAAAGTCCAAATATACAACAGCTACTGCATCCCCTTTATCTACCCTACATGTAATCTCCTCAAAGAAATCCAACAGGTTCACCAGGCGAGATCTTCCCTTAAGGAAACTATGCTGACTTTGTTATATATTGTCCTGGGTCATCAAGGTCTCTATGATCTCATCCTTAAACATTGACTCCAATACCTTCCCAACCACTGAGGTCAGGCTAACTGGTCTATAATTTCTTTTCTGCTGCCTTCCTCCTTTCTTGAAGAGTTGAGTGACATTTTCAATTTTCTAGTCCTCTGGCACCATGCCAGAATCCAATGATTTTTTGAAAGATCATTACTAATACCTTCACAATCTCTAACAGTACCTCTTTCAGAACCCTTGGGTGCAGTTCAGTTGGTCCAGGTGACCTATGCACCCTTTCAGATTTTTGAGCACCTTCTCTCTTGTAATAGTAACTGCACTCACTTCTCTTCCTTCATACCCTTCAACATCTGGCACACTGCTAGTGTCTTCAACAGTGAAGACTGATGCAAAATACTCATTCAATTCATCTTCAATCTCCTTGGCCTCTGCTATTCTTTCTGCAGCCTCATTTTCTAGTGATCCTATTTCCACTCTCATCTTTTTATTTTTTACAGACTTGAAAAAGCTTATACTATCCACTTTGATGTGGTTTTCTAGCTTTTTGTCATATTTCATCTCTACCCTCTTAATGATTCTTTTTGTTGCACTCTGTAGGGTTTTAAAAGCTTCCCAATCCTCTGTCTTTCCACTAACTTTTGCTTTTTTGTATGCCCTCTCTTTTGCTTTTACATTAGCTTTGATCCCTTGTCAGCCATGATTGTACTGTTTTGCCATTTGAGTATTTCTTTGTTTTTGGAATACATCTTGATGCACCATCGATAACTCACTCTGAGACGTAAAGGCGAGATATCGGCTTTTATTGACTGGAAGAAGGAACCAGCAGTGAGTGACCACCGTACTACATCCTAGAGACTGAGAGGCCGGGCCCAGGCTAAGATCGCCTTTATACAGGGGTCTGTGGGAGGTGCCACAGGAGCAGTCAGCAGGGGGAGTGTCCAGACAGACTCACGTAGTTCACCACACATTTATCCTGCACCTTCCTCATTTTTTCTGGTAACTCACACAATTGTTGCAGCATCTTCTTCCAATTTACTTTGGCCAACTCCTCACTCATACCACTGTAATTTCTGTTCCTCCACTGAAATACCGCTAGGTTAGACTTTGCTTTCTCCCTACTAAATTTCAAGTTGGACTCAATCATATTGTGATCACTGCCTCCTAAGAGTTCTTTTACCTTAACACCCATTACATGCTTTACATAACACCCAGTCCAGTATAGCTGATCCCCTAGTAGGCTCAGTGACAAACTGCTCTAAAAAGCCATCTTGTAGGCATTCAACAAACTCACTCACTTGACATCAATTACCAACCTAATTTTCCCTATTGACCTGCATGTTAAAATCTCCCATGACTATCATAACATTGCCCTTTTGACACGCCTTTTCTATTTCCTGTTGTAAACTGTGATCCGCATCCCAGCTACTGTTGGAAGGCCTGTTTATAACTGCCATCAGAGTCCTTTTATCCTTACAGTTTCTTAACTCTACCCACAAGGATTCAACATCTTCCAATCCTATGTCATGTCTTTCTACTGATTTGATGCCATTCTTTACCAGCAGAGTCATGCCATCCCTCTGCCTACCTTCATATCCCTCCGATACAATGTATAACCTTGGACATTCAGCTCCCAACTACAACCATCCTTCAGCCACGATTCAGTGATGGCCACAACATCATACCTGACAATCTGTAACAGACCAACAAGAGCATCCACCTTATTTCTTATACTCTGTGCATTGAAATATAACACTGAGTACTGTATTTGCTACCCTTTTTGATTCTGCATCCCTAATGCAATGACACTCGCCCTGCTGGCTGCAATAATGTCCTGTCATCTTCCTGCCCTTCCTGACAGTCTGACCGCAGGCGATCTTTGCCTTTTCGCCATCCATCCTATCCTGAGTTCCTCCACTCTGCTTCCCATTCATTTGCCAAATTAGTTTAAACCCTTCCTGGCAGCTCTAAGAAACCTGTCCACGAGAATATTGCTTCTGCTCGGGTTCAAGTGCAACTTATCACTTTTGAACTGCTCATGCCTCCCCTAGAAGAGATCTCAATGATCAAAGAACCTGAAGCCCTGCTCCCTGCCATGCATTAATCTGCCAAATCATCTTGTTTCTATCCTCACTAGCTGGGATGTCCAGCTTCTCAGCTTTCTACCTAGCTCTCTAAATTCTCTTCTCAGGACCTCTTTGCTTTTCCTTCCTGTGTCATTGGTACCAATATTTACCAAGACATCTGGCTGCTCTCCCTCCCTCTCCAAGATGTGGATGCAGTCTGAGGCATCTCTGACCATGACCCTGGCACATGGGAGACAACATACCATTCGGGTGTCCCAGTCACATCCATAGAATTTGTTGTCTGTTCCCCTATCGCTACTGTCCCCCTCTTCTCCTTCTTTTCCTTCTGCACCAACGGACCTATGCTCAGTGCCAGATTCAACACCTTCTTATCCTAAATCATTACACAGTTCATTGGGTTAGAATAAAGTAAGACAATAAAAATGGAGAGTGAAGTGTAAAAGCTACCAGGTAAACAATGAAATGCAAGAACATAACATGGTAGATTGTGAGGCCTCATCGAGGGTCTTTTCAAGAGTCTGAACACATTAGTCTAGAAGCCTGGTGGTAGGTATTTTCGTACTTTTATATCTTCTGCAACACACATACAAAATGCTGGCAAACTCACCAGGTCTGGCAGCATCTATGGAAATGAATTAACAGTTGACATTTTGGGTCAAGATCCTACTGGAGAAGATGCCAGAATAAATAGGTGGGGGGGGGGGGTGGAGGAAAACAGCTAGAAGGAGATAGGTACAGCCAGGTGGGTGAGAAAGATAAAGGGCTGGAGAGGATGGAATCTGATAGGAGAAGAAAGTGGATTATAGGAGAAAGAGAAGGAGGAGGGGACCAAGGGGGAGGTGACATGCAGGTGAGGAGAAGTAAGAGACCAGAGTGGGGAATAGAAGGGAGGAGAGGGAGGGAAAAACTTTTTTACTGGAAGGAGAAACCGATATTCATGCCTTCAGGTTGGAGGCTACCCAGATGGAAATTAAGGTGTTCCTCCAATCTAAGGGTGGCCTCACCATGGCACAAGAGGAGGCTAAAGACCAACATCTCAGAATGGGAATGGGAGTCATATTTAAGATATTTGGCCACTGGGAAGTTTCACTTGTAGTGGACAGAACAGAGGTTCTCAATGAAGTGATCAATAAATTTATGACGGGTTTCACTGATGTAGAACAGGCCGCATCAGGAGCGCCAGACCCCAGCAGGTTTGCAGGTCAAGTGTTGCTTCACCTGGATGGACTGTTTGGGGCCCTGAACAGAGATGAAGGAGGAGGTGAATGGGTAGGTGTAACACTTCGTCCACTTGTAGGAATAAGTGCCGGGATGGAGATTAGTGGGGAGGGACAAATGAACAAAGGAATCATGGAGGGAACATTCCTGCAGGAAATCATGGGGGAGGGGGTGGAGGGAAGGTAACAATATGTTTGGTGGTCGGATCCCTGTGGAGATGGCAGAACTTGTGGAGAATGAAGTGTTGGATATGGAGGCTCATGTGGTGGTAGGTAAGGACAAGAGGAACTCTATCACTGTTAGAATGGTGGGAAGATGCAGTCAGCGCAGATATTTGGGAAATGGGGGAGGTGTGAGTGAAGACAGCATTGGAGGAAAATGCCTTTTGCCTAAAGGGAGAGGAGAGAATATATAATGTCTGAAGTGGACTGGGTCTTTGATTATGCAGGTAAGAGTCTGAGGGCTTTACGGAGGTGAAGGTCGATGGGGACATGCCAAATTTTTTTAGCTCCTGAGGAAGCTCAACATGTTGCTGCGGACAGGACCATGTGCACATTTAAATCAATGACCGGCTCTCATGATGACTTTGAGGGAGAAGTTGCTGTCATGGCACCACGTCACCAAGCTCTCTATCTCTTTCCAGTATCATGACTCATTGCTGTTTGAGAAGCAGCTCACTATGGTGGCATCATCCTCAAACCAGCAGATGGAATTCGCATATTTGGGCATGCAATAATGAGTGTGCAGGGCCCGAGGACACAACCTTGTAGAACACCAGGGTTAAGAATAATAGTGGCAAATACTTCTATGTTCATCTTGAAATGGATTCAGCGTTGTGCAAGAGTATTTCATAAGGCAGATGATCGGCAGATGAAAGGGATGAGGTTTGGAGCGGAGTGTGAGGCCTGGTTGCCTAGAGACTCCTTTGCTTGCCTGTGATTGATGTGTTGAGCAATACTGGTTGGTGAGGATGAGAGTGGGGAACGGGCAGGAGTTCAGCACTGTCTGACCGGTCCTCCTCTCCTGCTCCTAGCTGCTGTCAGAGGAAAGAGCAGGGGTCTTGGTATTCACTTTGCCAGAATTGATTGGCAAGTTTTGAGGAACTTTGAAATTGCATGTTTCGTGCGTTCCTGGATTCTGGTTACCCTTTTCTTTGCTGTTTTTGTGTAGTTTGATCAGGGCGATCAATGTGGACTGGGGTGCCTCGGCAAAGAATGGCCATGTGGCACTGAACGGAACTAAAATGAACACTCCCAGTTTGATGTTTGATGCTCCATGTGCTGTTCACTTGCTTTTTTTGCCATTTGCACAATCTGTTATGTTTTTGAGTATTGTGTGTTTGATGTTTGCTTGAACGGGTTCCATGGTGTTCCTTTTGTTTCATGGCTGCCAGCGGGAGGACAAATCTCACAGTTGTATTCTGCATATATACTTTGATAATAAAGGTACTTTGAATCTTTGAAACATGGCTACAGAAAGAATGTGTGCAATAGATTTGTTTCAGAGGATTCTAGTATGAGAGGAGAAGTGTGGTATAGTCTCAATCACTGATAGTAGTTGGTGTTAAAGTTCTCGAAAAATACTTCCAAACTTCACTTTCATTGTTGAAAGTATGATGATATTTTCTTTTTTAAAGTTAAACATTGATGGTGTAGATACAGTGCTAGTTTCACCAACCAAAACCAATAAAGATATTTATTTCATGTGTTTGTGGGTATTAGGAATGTTCGCTGAGAAGGAATAAAGAACTCCAGATGTCTGATTCTGAGCTTTTTGCTATATTGAACAATAAACAAGCAGATAAAGCACACAAGAATATTGCACTAAAATCACAAATGAAACACTAGTAGCGTATACTGATTAAGTTTTGACTTGTGTCATAAATGCACCTTATTATTTGTTAATTTATTTGCAGTAATATTATCTTTGTGTTGTGTGTGAGCTGTACTGTGCACTGTACTTGTGAGGCCTCACTTGGAGTACTGTGAGCGGTTTTCTAACCTTTATCTAAGAAAGGATAAGCTGATATTGGAGAGGGTTCAAAGGAGATTCACAATGATGATCCAAACACCAACAGGAGGAAATCTGCAGATGCTGGAGATCCGAGGAACACACACAAAAATCTGGAGGAACTCAGCAGGCCAGGCAGCATCTAGGGAAAATAGAATAGTCGACGTTTCAAGCCTAGACACTTCAACAGGATTGGAGAAAAGAAGCTGTGGAGTAGATGTAAAAGGTGGGGGGAGGGGAGATAGAAACACAAGGCGATAGGTGAAACCTGATTGAGGAGGGGCAAAGTAAAGTAAAGAAGTTTACTTTGAAAAAGACAGAAGGCCATAGAAGAAAGAAAAGGGGAGAGGAGCACCAGAGGGAGGTGATGGGCAGGCAAGGAGTTAAGGTGAGAGAGGGAAAAAGGGATGGGAAATGGTGAAGGGGGGGTGGGGGCATTACCAGAAATTCAAGAAGTCAATGTTCATGCCATCAAGTTGGAGGCAACCCAAACAGAATATAAGGTGCTGTTCCTCCAACCCAACTGTGGCCTCATCACAACAGTGGAGGAATGGGAATGGGAGGTGGAATTAAATTGGGTGGCCAATGGGAGATCCTGCTTTTTCTGGCGGACAGACTGTAGATGCTTGGTGAAGCGGTCTCCCAATCTATGTCGGGTCTCACCGATATATAGGAGGCCACACAGGGAGCACCAGACACAGTATGTGACCCCAGCAGTCTCACAGGTGAGACAGTCTCACAGTCCTCACCTGGAAGAGCTTCACCTGCCCCTCTCCACTGACCTCCGTCCTGGCACTTATTCTTGCAAGCGGAACAAGTGCTGCACCTTGACCTTCACTACCATTCGGGGCCCTAAATTCTGCTCCTGTACCTTATGGTCTTATGCACCTTGGTCCGGAGGAACATTGTTTTGTTTGGCAGTATATATGTGTACAGTTAATTGCCTGGACTTAAACTGGGAATGTTTTCTAAGAAAGAGCAGAAGGCTGATTTGAAGCATTTGTTGGCATATTGAATAATGAACTGGTCGATAAAATCAGGCAAGGAATACGACTTGTGGGCAACAGTATATATGACTGTAAGTTAATTCACACTAGTTATTAAGAATAACTTTGGCCGGCATGGTGGCGTAGTAGTTAGCACTACGCTTTACAATACCAGTGACCCAGGTTCAATTCCTGCCGCTGACTGTAAGGAGCTTGCGCGTGCTCCCCACGACTGCATAGGTTTCCTCCCACAGTCCAAAGGTATACCAGTTGATAGGTTAATTGGTCGTTGCTAATTGTCTGATGATTTTGCTAGGGTTAAATTGGAGGTAGCTGAGCGGGGCAGCTCGGAAGCCTGAAGGTTCTACTCCGTGCTGTATCTCACTAAAGAAGTAAAAAATATATAATGAGTAATAATTCTCTTCTGCTGAACATCCAACTCTCATTGGAGACTGTTGATCAGTAAATGTGGCAAAGGTTACGGGGAGAAGGCAGGAGAGCTGAGAAGGTTAATAAATCAGCCATGATGGAATCGCAGAACAGATTCAATGGGCCAAAGGGCCAAATTCTGCTCCAGGGTCTTATGGTCTCAATCAAGTGTCAAAGTTTGACTTTGCATATTGTCAGACTGCATCAATCATAAGTATCTCTGCCCCTGAGGTCACCTTGTCAGAGCCCTCAGGTAGAAGAGAAGTGAAGTGACCGTCGTCCCATCAGTCAGTCTCATACAAACAGCAGTGCAATGAGTGAGTGACACAGGGTGACAGGAGGAGGCGGGTTTAATATCTCATTTAAAGTCTGAATATGTGGGACTCCCTTTGTGCAGCAGCAGAGAGCTAGCAAGAAGGTGGGCCAGGTGTCAGCAGTGGGACTTGAACACACTACCGACCGATAGTGAGATGCAAGTATTACCGAGTCAGCCAAGCTTCCAGAGAATATCTTCACAGAAGAGTAAACAGAAAGCGCAGTTTATATCAATCCTCATGAAACTTTTTATTAGTTCCTCCACAAAGCACTCTAGATTTTTATTATGCTAATATAGATACTCAGGATACACCTTGTATAAATCATTAAACCATTGAGAGTTTCGGGCATACTGTATATAATTAGCCAATTCCACTGACGGCTGACTGAGCACCTTCACAGGAAACAACTGGCTAGCTCACTCTCATCCCCCGTGCTGGCACACTGAAGCATGCTCAGGAGGACACATCTGGCCTCTTGTGCTACCCCTGAACTCACCGCTGGATCCAGTGGGGCTGTTTGCTTCTATCTGGAGCTAAATGGTTGAGTACCACATCATATCCAACCTGCTAATTTTACATCAACCCATTACTGGCACATAACACCAAACCAATTAATTGAATTTTCATCTGCGACTCTAATTAAAATGTGAAGCTAAGTTTTGATTTTTATTCACTCTGTAATGTTTAGCTAATGTACATACATTAATGTGCTTTATAGGACCTATAAAGCACAATAATTGTTAGTTAATAATTACCTGGGATTATGCTGCACCTGGACTATCTGTAGCTCATGTTATGATGTGTTTCTGGTTGCTTATTTTCTTGTTAACATTTTGGGGGATTTTATCGGGGCAACAGTCTGCAGATAACAAATGACACAGCGCTAGATTGAACTAGGACTGCGCTGAATTGAATGTGCCTGGACTCTTTCAATTTTGTGTTTTATATTCTGTGTTTCCCCGCTTTTTGTTGCCGTTTGCACCATTTGTTTTTTGTTGTGCTTTGGCTGATGCTTGTCTTTGAACGAGTTCCATGGTTTTCTTTGTTTCCTGGCTGTCTGTGGGGAAGACAAATCTCAGGGTTGTAAGCCGCATACATACTCTGATAATAAAAGTATTTTGAGTCTTTGAATCTTAGGTTGCCTCATTATAGGAAGACAGCGGGGGCTTTGAGAAGGTGCACAAGTCATTTACCAGGGTGCTGCCCAGTTCAGAGGGCTTGTGCCACCGGGAGAGGTTGGAGAAACATAGTTGCTTTCTGCAGAGTGGCAAAGGCTGAGGGGGATCTGATAGAGATTGATTAGATTATAAGAGGCGTGCCTACAATGTACAGACAGTGCCTTTCCCGGGTTCAAACGGTCTAATACTATAGGGCATGCATTCAAGGTGAGAGGGGGTAAGTTCAAAGGAGAGCTGTCAGGCAAATTTTTTTGACACAGAGAGTGGAGAGTACTTGGAATATTCTGCTCAAGGTGGTGGTGAAGGCAAATGTACTTAATAGGATCATAGATAGGTACATGAATGGAAGGATATAGACATGATCCAAGATGGTGGTGAGTTCAGATGCTGTGACCACTTTGTCGCCAGGTGTTAATAGTTCGTCCGTGTCCTGTATGTCTTTGTTGTGATTGGAAAATGCTGCTGGATATTAAATAGCAATTCCGCCACGCTAGTGAACCATTGAACTGCAGAGGAGCTCCCCAGCTTGGGCTTATTGCGCACGTCATTGTGAAGAGCAGAGCACTTTATCAACCGAGGGAGTTCATTACAATTGTGTTGGTGGCCATCCACCTCTGCTAATACCGATGAAGAACTGCGTGAGCTCTCGTGACTTTCAAGCCAAACATCCCGATGGTGCCTTCATCATCGCAGGTGATTTTGACCATGCATACCTAAAGATGGTCCTGCCTAAATTCCACCAGCTTATTGATTTTGGTACCAAAGGTAAAATACACTAGATCTGGTTTACACTAACATACCAGGTGCCTGTAAAGTAGTTCCTTGGCTCCGGGACTATCAGATCACTTATCCGTAAAGTTAATTCCAGCATACAAACCAGTGACCAAATGGGTCAAACCAATTCCAAAGGTGGTAAAAATCTGACCTGAGGGTGCAATCTCTGCCCTGTAGGACTGCTTTGATAATACAAACTGGAGAATGTTCAGGCAGGCTGCTACCTATGGCAACCATGTTAACATCGAGGAATACGTGGATTCTGTGACTAGCTTCACAGAGAAGCATGCTGAGGATGTTACCATCGTGGAACACATCCAGGTGAGGGCAAATCAGAAGCCACGGCTTACTGCAGTGGTCTGTGCCAGGATGAGGGATCGTGATGCTGCTCTTAAATCAGGGATGCCACAGCTCTCTCGGAGGCAGGAACTGTGCTCTCCAGCTCCATCAGGAATGCGAACCAGGAACATTCTCAGAGCATTTTCATTCACTTCTGCGATACCAGAGACACGAGGCGCATGTTGCAGTGAATTCAGAGGATTACGGGCAACAAGGCTACCCTGCACCAGGGTGCTTCGCTCCCTGAGAGGCAGAACGTCTTCTACGCCGGAAGTGACGCGCAGAACAAAACGCTGGTGAGGAAGGCACCCCTCCCCCAGGGGAGCAGTCACTCTGTCTGTCTGAAGCTGAGATGAGGAAGACCCTCAGAGTTTTCCTTCTCTTAGGTGGATTACCGTCAAAGGCTGATTGAGCCCCACCTGCCCGAAGCAATTGGTTTGGTGCCAGTGGTCCACCTTTGCCACTTCTCTTGTCAGTAGAAACAGTTCTGCTGGGCCTAGGAACTAAGCCACACGTGAAGGTCAAGAGTTGGACTTGGTTGTCAGAGGCCATTAGAGTCATATGCCATTAGGAGCACCTTATAGGTAGTGGGAGCATATCCCCACTATCACCCCCGGCTTTGAGAACCTTAGGAATACACCTGTATGCACACACATACATGCGCACACACACACACACACACATGTATACAGTGCACATAAGCATGTACTTACACATATGTAAACACACAGAAAGTCACAAATACCCTCACAGATACAGATAAGCACACACACAGACACAAACACCGACACATACAATCACATATACTGAACATTAAAACACAGATGGGGATATAAGAACACGCATGCACAAACACGCACAAATATGCACAATCCTGGCAGGTTTAACAATCTGTACTGTGCTGCCTTCCTACAGTAGTCCTCCTGTCCACGAGATGTCAGTGTTAGACATAATAAGATACCGTGCTCCCACATTTTTCACTGTGATGACCCAGTCACAGAATCAGAGTCATTGAGCATTACAGCACAGAAAGAGGTCTTTGTCCATCTGACCTGTGCCAAATTGTTATTCTGCCCAGTCTCATCAATACACACCAGGACCTCAGCCCTTCATACCCAACCCATCCATGTGCCAAACTAAATTCCTCTTGTGTTGCAATCGAACCCGCACCCACCACTTCTGCTCACTCCGCACTTGCACCACCCTCTGAGTGAAGAAGTTCCCCCTCAGGTTCCCCCAAATTATTGCACCTTTCATCCCTAACATTGACCTCTAGTTCTAATCTCACCCAACCTCAGTGGAAAAAGCCTGCTTGCATTTACCCTGTGCCTATCCCTCGATTTTATTTACCACTATCAAATCTCCCCTCATATTCCCAAATTCCAGGGAGTAAAGTACTAACCTATTCAACCTTTCTCTCAGGTCCTCAAGACCCAGCAATATCCTTGTAAATTTTCCCTGTACTCTTTCAATCTTATTGACATCTTTCCTGTGGGTAGGTGAGTAACAATGTTCAAGAGAGTAAACTTTCATCAAGTCATTTCTTGCTTCCCTGATTAGCAAGGCATGAAACTCAAATCAAGTCAAATCACTTTTATTGTCATTTCAACCATAACTGCTGGTACAGTACACAGTAAAAATGAGGCAATGTTTTTCAGGACCATGGAGTTACATGACACAGTACAAAAGCTAGACTGAACTACATAAAAAAAAAGCAACACAGAGAAAGCTACACTAGACTACAGACCTTCACAGGACTGCGTAAAGTGCACAAGAACAGTGCAGGCATTACAATAAATAATAAACAGGACAACAGGGCAAGGTGTCAGTCCAGGCTTCGGGTATTGAGGAGCCTGAGAGCTTGGGGGAAGAAACTGTTATTTTATGGTGCAACACACAAACTGCTGGAGGAACTCAGTGAGTCAGGCAGCAAATATTGCAGGAAATGGACAGTATACTTTTGAGTCCTGACCCTTATTCAGGACTGGAAGGGAAGATAGGAGATAGCCAGTCTAAGAGGGTGAGAAGGAGGGTTGGAGCAACATCTGGCAGGTGATGCTTGGATCCAGGTGAGAGGGGAAGATAAGCAAGTGAGAGAGGAAGAGGAGAGGGAATGGATGAAGAACTGAGCGGTGATAGGTAGGTGTGGAAGAGGGCTGAAGAACATGGAATCTGATAGAAGAGGTCATTGCTTTAAGGCAATCCTCTCACTGCAGACCTCTAGCCCACTCTCACACCAAAGAATGCAATCAGCTTTGGAACAGGAAGGGCAGAGATACTGAGACAGTCACTGACTGTCGCCTTTTCAGTTCATCTATTGAAACTTCTTATGAAGAATGGATCCCAGGTTAAGCAGCCTCCTTACCTTCATAGCAACGTTACACAAGGCAGATACAGGACATTACCAGATCATGGGAGGGTTGTTAATGCCATGGGTGCTTAAGCATATGTCACTCTTCCATACCGCCCCTTTGCGCATGGCTCTCCGGGAGTTAATAATGGAGGGAGGGTGATAGAAATCCAGAGCTAACATGTTATTTTTCTGGCTGTGGAAGGCCATGGTAAATTTCTACACCAATCTGCCAATATTAACTGCATGTTATAGTAAGCAGTGAATAAGTCAAAGGAACGTTTCACCAATGTGCTGTCTGTAGAATGATGGCAGGGGTCTAACAAAGGCGAATAAGAAATGACTTGCAGATATTTGGCCTGTGACGTCTCTGGCTCCGGGTGGCTGGGTGGGAAAGATTTCCAGCTCTCTTTAAACTCGGACACTGGAATGAGGTGCCATGATGATCCTGACTTTCCCAGCTCCACATCCCAACAGTCAGACGCAATGCACAGGGATCCAGCTGCTCTCCCCTCTTCCCCACAACAAAGTAATCAGCTGAGGAGAGTTCCCAGGGCAGTTCGTCACCGGTAGGGATCCGGGCTGCCTGATTCCGCTTGAGGCAGTGCACATGCAGGGCTCCTGAAAAATGTGGATGTTTCCACTCTGCACTGACTATGTGGCGGAGGGTGTTCATTCCTCAGAGGGGTGGAATGTGTTTACAGATGGACATCAAAAGTGAACTTCTTTGCTCATACACCAGTGATTGCTGTGTGTGGCTCTGATGTTATAATCAGATCCATGCGCTCTATTATAACAAACTCTTCAGGATTCAATCACGTTTCCAGTTATAAGAAGGTCTGTTGACTCACGGTGCCAAGAGATCGGGAAGCTGACAACTGGATTAGATGGGTGTGACCCTGTGAACCTGGGGTATTGCGGTTGACTGATTCGGTCAGTAAAGTTGAAAGCTAGCCATTGTGCTTTTACAATCTGTGGAAAGACTCTTGCTTCAGATGTGCTTTTCCTTTGAGTGAAGCCATCGCATTCATGTATCCATCCGAATTTCTCCCAATAGCTGAAACTGAACCTACATCCACCACTTGGGCAGCAGCTCGTTCCACGTTCTTACCACCCTCTGAGTGAAGAACTTTCCCCTTAAACATTTCACCTTTCACCCTTAACCCATGACCTCTAGTTGTGTCTCACCCAACCCAAGTGGAAAAACCTGCTTGAATTTATCCTATCCATACCCCTCATAATTTTGTATCTTTCCATCATATCTCCCCTCAGTCTTCTATGTTCCAGGGAATAAAGTCCTAAACTACTCAACCTTTACCCGTAACTCAGGTCTCCAAGTCCCGACAAAATCCTGTAAATTTTCTCTGCCATCTTTCAATCTTATTCACATCTTGTACATAGGTAGGTGACCAAAACTGGACTCAATGCTTCAATTTTGGCCTCACCATCATCTTATACAACTTCAACATAACATCCCAACTCCTCTTCTTAATACATTGATTTATGAAGGAGAAAAATGCCAAGATCTTCCTTTAAAAGCTTATCTACCTGAGGTGCTACTTACAGTGAATTATGGACTGTATTCCTAGATCTCTCTGTTCTACCATACTACGTCCCCAATTTTAACAAGCAGGATAGACAAAGGAGAATTGATGGATGTTGTGTATTCAGATTTTCAGAAGGTCTTTGACAAAGTTCCACACATAAGGCTGCTTAATAAATTAAGAGCCCATGGTATTTCAGGAAAGATACTGGCATGGATAGAGCTTTGGCAGATTGTCAGGAGACAAAGCATGGGAAGAACCTTTTCTGGTTGGCTGCTAGTGACTAGTGGTGTTCCACAGGCTTCTGTGATGACACTGCTCCATTTAACATTAGGTGTCAGTGATCTAGTTGATGGAATTGATGGCTTTGTGGCCAAGTTTGTGGATGATATGAAAGGGGTAGGTGGTGTTGAGGAAGTAGAGAAGCTACAGAATGGGCAAAGAAGTGGTAGATGGAATACAGTGTTGGGAATTGTATAGCCATGCACTTTGGTAGAAGAAATAGAAGGGTAGACTATTTTCTAAATGGAAAGAAGATTCAAAAATCTAAGGTGCAAACAGACTTGGGAGTGCTTGTGCAGATCGAGTGTGTGGTGAGGAAGATGTTAGCATTCCTTTCAAGAGGACTAGAATATAAAAGTGAGGATGCAAAGCTGAGGCTTTATAAGTGCCCATATCTAAGAAAGGATGTACTGACATTGGAGAGGGTTCAAAGGAGGTTCACAAGAATGATTCTGTGATTGAAAGGTTTATCATATGAGGAGCATTTGATGGCTCTAGGCCTCTACTCACTGGAATTCTGAAGAATGAGGGGTGACCTTAATAAAATCTATTGAATTTTGAAAGACCTTGATAGAGTGGATGTGGAGAGGATGTTTCCTCTGGTGGTGTAGTCTAAGGCCAAAGGACACAGCCTCAGAATAGAACGGAGGTGAGGAAGAATTTCTTTAGCCAGACAGCAGTGAACCAGTGAGATTTGTTGCTCCAGGCGGCTGTGGAAGCCAAGTCTTTGGGGATATTTAAGGCAGATTAATGAGGGCATGAAGGGATATGGGAGAAGACAGGAGATTGGGGCTGAAGGGGAAAATGGATCAGCCATGATAAAATGGCAGAGCAGACTCAATTGGCCAAATGGCCTAATTCTACTCCTATATCATATGGTCTTGTGGTCTTAATTTTGGTGTCATCCACAAATTTGCTGATCTAGCTAACCACATGATCACCCAGATCATTGAGATAGGTGACAAACAACAACCTAATGGTAACACCTTGGCTTGCATCTTCAGAAACAGCTCTATTTCTATCTTTAATATCTCTGGTGTTCCAGATGCCACAGATCTAGCCCTCACCAGACTACATATCTCCTGGTTCACTCATGGATTTTGGTTTGGGTACGTCCGGTATGTTCTCAAAGGCACACACATACTCATCCTTACGGAGCTCAAAGAAATTGGTTACAACTGTAGTATATTCATTCAGATTCAGGGAGAAATCCCTATATATTGTCTCTAGCCCACCAATGCAAAGTAGTAAATGCTCCTTTGCCTCCCTTGACTGTACATTCTTAGTCCTCACCACTGGTGGTGCAGTCTTCAATCTCTGCCTGTGCGCCAGGAGCAGAAGCACAGCCAAGTGATCGGACTTCCCAAAGTGTAGGTGCGGGATGGTACGATAGGCTTTCTTGATAGTGGCGTAACAGTGATCAAGTGTGTTGGCACCTCTGGTTCCACAGTTAATATGTTGGTGTTAGTTGTTCAGAGATGTCTTCAGGCTGGCCTGGTTGAAATTCCCCACAATAATTGGGAAAGCAACAGGGTATGCCGTTTTATGGCGATCAGCTCTGTCCCTATCTGATGTTGGCCAGAGGTGGAAAGTACACTGCTACCAGAATAGCAGCGGAAAACTCCCTTGGCAGATAAAATGGATGACACTAGATGGTCCAGGTTGGGTAAGAAGGACTGAGATAGAAGTGCCACTGCCACTTCTGTGCACCATGATGAGTTAATCAGAAAGCATGCCCCCCTTCCTCTGCCTTAAAGAGACTCAGATGTCTTGTCTTTTCAGTGGATGGTGAAGCCTTCAGGCTGCAGGACTTGCATCCAAAATGACAGGATTGAGCCACGTTTCTGTGAAGCAAAGTACACACCATTAAGCACATCTTCAAGGAGTGCTGCCATAAGAAAGCAGCATCCATCATTAAGGACCCCCACCATTCAGGCCATGCTCTCTTCTCACCACTGCCATCAGGAAAGAAGTACAGGAGTCTTAGGTCCCACATCACTGGGTTATTTCCCTAACAGGCATTAATGACTTCTCTCCTCAACTCTGAACTGATTCCACAACCTCTGGACTAATTGTCAATTACTATACAAGTCAAGCTCTCAGTATTAATTGTTTATTTTTTGAATTATTAACTAATGATCTCACTTTGAAAACACTTTATCCCATTATCTCATGTTCTCGTTATTTACAGCTATTTATTTATATTTGCACTTGCACAGTTTGTTGTCTTCTACACTCTGGTTGATCTTTCATGGATCCTGTTATAGTTACTATTCTATAGATTTATTGAGTCTGCCCACAGGAAAGCGAATCTCAGGGTTGTATATGGTGATAGATATAAACTTCAATAATAAAATTGCTTTGAACTTTATTACTATTTCATTTGCAGTTTGTCTTCTTTTGCACAAACGTAGGTTGCTTGTCAAGTCTTTGTGTGTAGTTTTTCATTGACTCTATTGTATTTCTTTGTTCCAGCATAAATGCCACAAGAAAATGATTCTCAAGGTAGTATATGGTGACACATATGATGATAAATTTACTTAGAACTCTGACTTCTGATCACTGCATACAGGCAGGATGAAAAGAGTTCAGAAGGTGTTGTCTGTATTCGGTTGGACAAACAAGGATTGTCTTATCTAAAGCATTGGAGACTGAGGGATGACCTGATAGAAGTACATAAAATTATGTTAAGTATAGATATCATAGAGTGAGTCATTTTCTCAGGTTGGAAATGTCAACTATTGGAGTGTTAATTTAATTTGAGGGTGAATGTTTAAAAGGGATTTGCAAAGCAAGTTTTTTTACACAGTGTGTGATAGATGCCAGGAACATCCTGTCTAGGGAGGTGGAAGAACACATTCTGTGCAATACTAAGAAGCATTTAGACAGACACATGGACACAGTTATGGAATAGTGGGATGTGCAGGCAGCGAGACTGGCAGCAGGGCTAGTGCAGACATAGTGGGCCGAAAGGCCTCTTTCTGTGTTGTAGAGATCTTCAGCTTATTAAAGATAATGTAAAAACGTATAGCTCTTTTGTTCAACGAAGCAGAAGAATATTGAATCTTCACAATTGTCTACTTCAGACATCAGTCACAGTATATAGTGAAGAGAGAGATCAAAAGGATTTTAGATATTAAGGCAAATGAGGGATGTGGGATTAGTAGAGTACAGAAGCACCGGGGCAACAAATTATCCATGAACAACACACACAAACTACTGGAAAAACTTAGCAGTTTGGGCATCTTCTAAATATTCAACATTTCGGGTTGAGACCCTTCGTCAGGACTGGAAAGGACGGCAGAAGGAGCCAGAATAGGAAAGTTGGGCAAGGGGAAGGAGTACAAGCTGGAGGTGATAGGTGAGATCAGGTGAGGGAAAAAGTGGGTATATAGAGGAGATGGGTGGAGTAAAAAATTAGGAGATAAATGGAAGAGGTAAGGAGCTCAAGAAGAAGGACCATGTTAGAAAGGGAAGAAGAAGGGGCACCATTGGGAGGTGCTGGGCAGATGAGAAGAAGGGTAAGAGGGACCAGAATGAGGAATGGAAAAAGAGAGAAAAAGAGAGAAGGGGTATGATACATGTGTTACTCCTATTTCCTCTCTTCCTGTTTACTGCTGCCTTGGGTTCTTCTCCTTTTCTTTGAGTGTTCTGACTCAAAAGACTGCGTGCCAGGAGCCAGTATCTTGCAGAGCCCGAGGGTGTTTGAACACTCACAGGCTTCAGAAGCGTTACAGTATCCAGTCACCCAGTCTGACTGGTGACAGGACCCAGTAATGACTGCATCTATTCCTGGAAGATGTACCATATGACCTACTACCACCCTGCTCCCACACTGCTCCTTGTCTCCTAACGTGTCCATCCTCACGATCATAGTCATAGATACAGCACAAAACAATCTCTGGAACTTACCCACTCCATGCCAGCACATTTATAGTTACCCTATTTTATCCCACCTTTCCTCCCACAAAATGCTGGAGGAACTCAGCAGGTCATTGCCTCTAGCATTTCATGTGTGGCTTTGATTTCCAGCATCTGCAGAATTTTTCACTTTTATTTATTGTCAACTACCCCCCCCCCCCCAGACTTGATCTGTCACCTACATACCAGGGGAACTTTACAGGGGCCTACTAACCTGGTGACTCATAGTGGGAGAAAACCGGAGCACCGTGAGGAAAACCCTGTGATTATGGGGCGAACATATCATAATTCATTCAACATGGTGTCACAGGTAGATAGGGTCATAAAGAAAGGTTTTGGCACGTTGGCCTTCATAAATCAACATATTGAGTACAAGAAATGGGATGCTGTGTTGAAGATGTATAAGTTGTATCAGAAGTTGTGTAAGCAAGGCCTAATTTGGAGAATTACATCCAGTTTTGGTCACCTACCTATAGGGACATGTAAATAAGGTTGAAAAAGTACAGAGAAAATTTCCAAGTATGGTTCTGGGTCTGGAAGTTCTGAGTTATAAGGAAAGACTGAGTAGGTTAGGACTTTATTCTTGGAAAGTAGAAGAATGAGGGGAGATTTGATAGAGGTAAACAAAATTGTGAGTGGTATAGATAGGGTAAATACAAGCAGGCTTTTTCCATTGGGGTTGGGTGGAAATACAACTAGAGGTCATTGTTTAAGGGTGAAAGGTGAAAAGTTTAAGGGGAACGTGAGGGGGATCTTCACTCAGAGGATCGTAAGAGTACTGAAGAAGCTGCCAGCAGAAGTGGTGCATACAAACTTGATTTCGACACTTGAGAAGTTTGAATAGCTACATGGATAGTAGGGGTATGGAGGGCTATGGTTGATGGGAGTAGCCAGTTTAAATGGTTTGGCACAGACCAGTTGGACCAAAAGGTCTGTTTCTGTGCTGTACTTTTTGTATGGCTCTATAACATGCAAGCCCCATACGTACAACACCAGAGGTCAGGCGTGAACCCTGGTCTCTTGCACTGCAAGGTGGTGGGGCTACTACTTGTGCCAAGGTGTCGCCCTGTACAAGAACTTGTGTTACCCATCAGTCAAATGTAAGACCACAAAATATCAGAGCAGAATTAGGGCATTTGGCATATTGAATCTGTTCCACCACTTAATCAGATCTTGTCTTTTCCAGGCACACAAAAATGTTGGAGCTTAGCAAATCAGGTTATATCTATGGGAGTGAAGAATAGATGGTGTTTCATGCTGAGAGCCTGCATCAGGACTGATGAAGGGTCTCAGCTCAAAATATGGAGTGTTTACTCTCCTGCTGGGTGCCTCCAGCTTTTGTGTGCATTGCTCAAGATATCCAGCATCTACAAAATAAATTTTCTTTACAACCCCATTCTCCCCATAACAGAACATCTCTTACCGTGTAAGACTCTATCAGCCTCTGCCTTAAATGCACGCAGGTTATTCAACCTCTACAGCCCCTTGATTAACCACTCTCCGGAGACGAAATACCTCCTCATCTCAGTTCAAAAGGGACATCCCTTTATTCTGAGGCTGCTCCTTTAGATCCTAGATTCTCCCACTACTGGATACATCCTCTCCAGAACTTTCACTATTTGGCAGCTTTTTGGTGAGACCCACCATCCTTCCAAACTCTAGTTGAGCACAGGTCCAGCGTATACGTTAAGCTTTTCATTCCTGGGATCAACCTTATGAACCTCCTCCGGATCCCCTCCAGGAATAGCACGCCTTGCCTTAAATATAGATGCAAAATTGCTCACTACATTACAATCTTGTAATCATAATCATGATGTGCCGTGTCATATGACATAGGTGATCATGGTCTCATGACCTTGATTGATCTTGGCAAATTTTTCTGCAGGTTTTCCATTGCCTCTTTCTGGGCAGTGTCTTTACGAGATGGGTGACCCCAGCCAATATTTCTTATTAACTTATAATCTCAGCCATAGTACTCTTCAAATATAGTCTGCCTGGCGTCAGTGGTCACATAAGTAGGACTTGTGATATACACCAGCCGCTTATACGACCATTCTCTGCCTGCTCCCATGGCTTCATCTGACTCTGATCTGGGGGCTAAGCAGATTCTACACCTTACCCAAGGGTGGCCTGTAGGCTAGCGGAGGAAAGGAGCACCTTACATCTCCTTTGGTAGAGATGCATCTCCACCCTGCCACCCAAATCTTGTAATAGCCTTGTTTATAGTATACAACAGTTCCTAATAATGAATCAATGGTAACTGTTCAAGAAAGTGTAAGGAAGGACCTTGCTTTGTTTCATCCCATGGATTTTCCTGCTGGATGACGACTGGCGGGAAACTGCTCTCCACTAAGTGGCAGGCATGTTTCCTCCATTACAACAGCGATTACACTTTTGACGGGGCCTCACTGGCTGTGATGCCCATTGGGACATGACAAGATTGTGAAGGATGTTTTATACACCAGCAAGATAGTTTTTTCTGCCACAGGCAAAATACCATCTCTGCTATTAACTCCACTTAATTTAAGACATGAAATTCAACCCCTTGACCTTGTTCTTCCATTCAGTAGGATCAGGACTGCTTTGTGCACTTCAAATCCATTGTCCCACCTGACACCCTACGTCCCTTGGTGCCCAAGGATTTTGGCTCTGCTTATTTTACCGTAGATGTGACCTGAAATCAGCAGGACATTAATTTAGCCTGAGAGTGACTGCTTTCCTCAAGCCCCGCATCTATTAACACTGAACTGCAGAGAGAAATCTGTCAGGCATGAACGAGCCCTGCGTAGGTCTGCAGTGAGATGAAAACTTATTTCTTTCCCCTCTCTGAATCGGTAGAATTTATTGTAACAACTGATAGTGGAAGCCAAATTATTGGGTACATTTAAAGGGAAGGTTGATAGGTTCTTGATTAGAGTAAGAGCAACAAAGGTTACTGGGAGAAGGCAGGGAAAGGCATAATAAATCAACAATTATTTCATAAAGAACAGAAGTGATGGGCCAAATGGCCTAATTCTGCCCAATGTTGTATATGCATATGGTCTCTTCTTTTGAATATGTGCATACCTGGGCACATAACGTTTTGTCTCGGACCACCCTGAGGTATCTGCTCTCAAACTTTGCATAGCTCAGCAACTGTTAATAGGCTCATCAGAATAGCTTTCTATTATGTTGGGAGTTCTGGCAGGAGGAAGACTGCAGCTACACATGGCAGAATGTGAGGGCTACAGAAAAAAACATATTTCCTCTGCTGGAGGTTAAATCACTTGTGCAAAAAAAAGTGAATAAAGTTGCCTGGTAAGAGAAGAAAATAAAGTAAGCCCAATAGGCTTGTGTTTTGTTAATCTGAGTGGTGATTATCCATCGAGTCTGACAATGGCAGGAAACCTGCATGGGAGAGTTTTTAAAGAGTCGAAGCTGGGGCACTTCCACTCTCTCAACCTTGATGTCCATAAGCAAGTGTCATAAACTAGGGCCTTCCTTGGTAGTGGTGGATGACCATGACGTCACACGTCCTTCAGTCTCCATGGTGTGGTTGCAGAACTGCCTTCCTGGCTGTTGGATCTCACTGTTGATCTCATCCACCCAGTCCACTGGAGCTGACTTCACAGGCTAGGACAGGCATGTCCTTATTTCACTGAGGCGTGAGGCCCTCTAGCCACCCTCAACTGGTTTAGCCCGCCTGTCGAAGGAATGTGCTAGCATTGTCACATGAGAACAGTTGCTTGGAGCCGCAGGGGAGAGCTGAGTACGTGGTGGGGACCAAAGCTGAGTGAGCTGCCCCAGGATGGACACAACAAGCCCCTTCACCAGAGGTGCTACCCCTCCCTGAGCACCCCATACACCCCCAATCTAATTACTAATTAACACACCAGCCATGCACTGTAGGAGAAATCTCTCCTGCTATATAAACTGGATTCTAGAAACAATTTCTCTGTTTCAATTTCCCCACCCCTGTCATGAGTTGTCTTCATGGGAATCGAGACAGAATTAATGTGTGCAAAATCAGAATGATTTCATGTTGCAGACTATCTCAGGCATTCCAAAAGTGCCAGTTGCGCTATCAGCTGCGAGGATCATCCTACCCCAACAGGATAACAACATAGAACATAGAAATCTACAGCACGTTAGAGGCTCTTCAGCCCACAATGTTGTGCTGACCATGTAACCTACTCATGAACAAAGCAGATGAGCTTAGAGCATGGATCAGTACTTGGAGCTATGATGTTGTGGCCATTACAGAGACTTGGATGGCTCAGGGGCAGGAATGGTTACTTAGAGTGCCAGGCTTTAGGTGTTTTAGAAAGGACAGGGAGGGAAGGAGGCAAAAGAGGTAGGGGCGAGGCACTGCTGATCAGGGATAGTGTCACGGCTGCAGAAAAGAGGAAGTCATGGAGGGATTGTCCACTAAGTCTCTGTGGGTAGAAGTTAGGAGCAGGAAGGGGTCAATAAATCTACTGGGTGTTTTTTATAGACCACCCAAAAGTAACAGGGACATCGAGGAGAAGATAGGGAGACAAATTCAGGAAAGGTGTAATAATAACAGGGTTATCGTGTTGGGAGATTTTAATTTCCCAAATATTGATTGTCATCTCCCTAAAGTAAGGGGTTCAGATGGGATGGAGTTTGTTAGATGTGTTCAGGAAGGTTTCCTGACACAATATGTAGAAAAGCCTACAAGAGGAGAGGCTGCACTTGATTTGGTATTGGGAAATGAACCTGGTCAGGTGTCAGGTCTCCCAGTGGGAGAGCATTTTGGAAATAGTGATCACAAATCTGTCTCCTTTACCACAGCATTGGCGAGGGATAGGAACAGACAACTTAGGAAAGCGTTTAATTGGAGTAAGGGGAAATTTGAAGCTATCAGGCAGGAACTTGGAAGTATTAATTGAGAACAGATGGTCTCAGGGAAATGTACAGCAGAAATGTGGCAAATGTTCAGGGAATATTTGTTTGGCATTCTGCATAGCTACATTCCAATGAGACAGGGAAAGGATGGTAGGGAACCGTGGCATACAAAAGTTGTTGAAAATCTAGTCAAGAAGAAAAGCTTATGAAAACTTCAAAAAGCTAGGTAATGAAAGAAATATAGAAGATTACAAGGCTAGCAGGAAGGAGCTTAAGAATTAAATTAGGAGAGCCAGAAGGGGCCATGAGAAGGCCTTGGTGGGCAGGATTAAGGAAACCCCCAAGATTTTCTACAGGTGTGTGAAGAGCACAAGAATAAGACATGAGAATAGGACCAATCAAGTGTGACAGTGGAAAAGTGTATGGAACTGGAGGAGATAGTAGAGATACTTAATGAATACTTTGCTTCAGTATTCACTACTTGGTGACTTACAGTGGATTGAAAAGCTTGAGCATATAGACATTAAGAAAGAGGATATGCTGAAGCTTTTGGAAAGCATAAAGTTGAATAAGTCTCTAGGACAGAATGAGATGCATCCCATGTGGAAGGTGAGGGAGGAGATGGCTGAGCCTCAATGATGATCTTTCAATCAGCAATGGGGATGGGAGAAGTTCTGGAGGATTGGAGGGTTGGAGGGTTGCAGATGATGTCCCCTTTTTCAAGAAAGGGAGTAGAGATAGCCTAAGAAATTATAGACCAGTGAGTTCTACTTCAGTGTTTGGTAAGTTGATGGAACAGATCCTGAGAGGCAGGATTTATGAACATTTGGAAAGGCATAATATGATTAGGAATTGTCAGCATGGCTTTGTCAAAGGAAGGTTGTGCCTTATGAGCCTGATTGAACTTTTTGAGGTAGAGCAGTAGATGTGTATATGGATTTCAGCAAAGCATTTCATAAGGTACCTTATGCATGGCTTATTGAGAGGGTAAGGAGGCATAGGATCTAAGGGGACCGTGCTTTATGGATCCAGAACTGACTTGCTCACAGACGGTAAAGAGTGGTTGTAGACAGGTCACATTCTGCATGGAGGTCGGTGACCAGTGGTCTTCCTCAGGGGTCTGTTCTGGGACCCCTTTTCATCGTGATTTTTATAAATGACCTGGATGAGGAAGTAGAGGGATGGGTTAGTAAATTTGCTGATGACACAAAGGTTGGGGGTGTAGTGGATAGGGTGGGAGTCTGTCAAAAGTTACAGCAGGACAACGATAGGATGCAAAACTGGGCTGAGAAGCGGCAGACGGAGTTCAACCCAGGTAAGTTTGAGGTGGTTCATTTTGGTAGGTGAAATATGATGGCAGAATATTGTATTAATGGTAAGACTCTTGGCAGTGTGAAAGATCAGAGGGATCTTGGGGTCCAAGTCCATAGGACACCCAAAGCTGCTGTGCGGGTTGACGTGGTTAAGAAGGCATACAGTGCATTGGCCTTCACCAATTGTGGGATTGAGCCAAGAGGTAATGTTATAGCTATATAGGACCCTGGTCAGACCCCACTTGGAGTACTGTGATCAGTTCTGGTCACCTCACTACAGGAAGGATGTGGAAACTATAGAAAGGGTGCAGAGGAGATTTTCAAGGATATTGCCTGGATTGGGGAGCATGCCTTATGAGAACAGGTTGAGTGAACTCAGCCTTTTCTCCTTGGAGGGACAGATGATGAGAGGTGACCTGATAGAGGTGTATAAGATGGTGAGAGACATTGATCATGTGGATATTCAGAGGCTTTTTCCCAGGGCTGAAATGGCTAACATAAGAGGGCACAGTTTTAAGGTGCTTGGAAATAGGTAGAGAGGCCGTGTCAGGGGTAAGATTTTTATGCAAAGTGGTGAGTGCGTGGAATGGGCTGCCGGAGATGGTGGTGGAAGCGGATATGATAGGATCTTTTAAGAGACTCCTGGATAGGTACATGGAGCTTAGAAAAATAAAGGGCAATGGGTAACCCTAGGAAATTTCTAAAGTAAGTATAAAGTGTACATATTAGGCACAGCATTGTGGGCTGAAGGGCCTGTATTGTGCTGTGTAGGTTTCTATGTTTATGTGTACTCCAGAGTCTGCCTAGAAATACCCTACTGCACAGCCCTCTATTTTTCTAAGCTCCATGTACCTACCCTTAAAAGACCCTATTGTATACACCTCCACCACCATCACTGGCAGTGCAAATCACACATCCACCACTCTCTGTGTGAAAAACTTGCCCCTGACATCCCCTCTGTACCTACTTCCAAGCACCTTAAACCTGTGCCCCCTTGTGTTAGTTACTTCAGCCTTGGGAAAAAGCTTTTGACTATCCACATGATCGATGCCTCTCATCATCTTATACACGTCTATCAGGTCACCTCTCATCCTCCATTGCTCCAAGGAGAGAAGAACAAGTTCACTCAATCTATTCTCAGAAGGTACGCTCACCAATCCAGGCAAAGTTCTTGTAAATCTCCTCTGTACTCTCTCTATAGTATGCACATCCTTCCTGCGGTGAGGTGAGCAGAACTGAACACAATACTCCATCACAACAAGAGAAAATCTGCAGATGCTGAAAATCCGAGCAACTCACACAAAATGCTGGAGGAACTCAGCAGGCCAGGGAGCATCTATGGAAAAAAGTACAGTCGATATTTTGGGCTGGAATACCGACTGTACTTTTCTCCTCACAGATGCTGCCTGGCCTGCTGGGTTCCTCCAGCATTTTGTGTATGCTGTATAGTACTCGAAGAGGGGTCTGGCCAAGGTCTTAAATAGCTGTAACATTACCTCACGACTCTTGAACTCAGTCCCATGGTTGATGAAGGCCAACGTACCATATGCCTTCTTAACAACACTGTCAATCTATGCAGCAGCTTTGAGTGCCTGTGGACACAGACCCCAAGATCCCTCTGATCGTCCAACCATTAATACTATATTCTGTCTTCCAAATTTGACCTAGCAAAATGAACCACTTCACATTTATCTGGGTTGAACTCCATCTGTAACTTCTCAGCACATTTCTATATCCTATCAATATCCTGCTGTAACCTCTGACAATCCTCCAGACTATCCACAACACCCACAACTTTTGTGTCATCAGCAAACATACTATCCCACCCCTCCACTTCCTCATTCAGGTCATTTATAAAAATCACCAAGAGGAGGGGTCCCAGAATGGATCCCTGTGGCACACCGCTGGTCACCAACCTCCATGCAGAATATGACCCGTCTACAACCACCCTTTGCCTTCTGTGGACAAGCCAATTCTGGACCCAAAAATCAAGGTCTCCTTGGATCCCATGCCTCCTTACTTTCTAAATGAGCCTTGCATGGGGAGCCTTACCAAATGCCTTACTGAAATCCGTATACACTACATCCACTGCTCTACCGTCATCAATGTGTTTTGTTACATCCTTGACAAAGCCATGCTAACTATTGCTAATCAGATTATGTCTCTCCAAATGCTCATAAATCTTGCCTCTCAGAACTTTCTCCAACAACTTGCCCACCACTAAAGTCAGACTCACTGGTCTATAATTTCCTGGGTTGTCTCTAATCCCTTTCTTGAACAAGGGATCAAGATTTGCAACACTCCAATCCTCTGGTACTTCTATCCATGTTGATGATTCAAAGACCATCGCTAGAGACTCAGCAAACTCCTCGCTTGCTTTCCACAGTAGCCTGGGGTATATCTCGTTCAGTCCTGATAATTTATCTAATCTAGTGCTTTTCAAAAGTTCCAGAACATCCTCTTTCTTAATGTCTATATACGCAAGAGTTTCAGCCTGCTGTAAGTTATCCCGACAATTGCCAAGGTCCTTTTCTTTGGTGAATACTGAAACAAAGTATTCATTAAGTTCCTCCGCTATCTCCTCCAACTCCATGAACATATTTCCACTCTCACTCCTGATTGGTCCTTTTCTCACATGGCTCATCCTTTTGCTCTTCACATTCTTGTAGAATACCTTGGAGTTTCCCTTCATCCTGCTCACCATGGCTTTCTCGTAACCCCTTCTAGCTCTTCTAATTTCATTCTTAAACTCCTTCCTGGTAACCTTGTAATTTTCTAGAACTCTATCAGTTTCTTAAACCTTTCATAAGCTTTTCTTTTCTTCTTAACTAGATTTTCCACATCCCTAGTATACCTTGGTTCTTTTACCTTACCATCCTTTCCCTGCCTCAATGAAACATACCTATGCAAAAGGCCATGCAAATATTCCCTGAATATTTGCCATATTTCTGCCATGCATTTCCCTGAGAACATCTGCTCCCAATTTATGTTCCCATGTTCCTGCCTAATAGCATCATATTTCCCCCTACCCCAATTAAATTTCCCATATTTTCTGCTCTTATCCCTCTCCCCAGTGCTATAGTAAAGGAGATCAAATTGTGTTCACTACCTCCAAAATGCTCTCCCACTGAGAGATCTGACACCTGACCAGGTTCATTTCCCAATACCGTACCAGATCAAGTACAGCCTCTCCTCTAGTTGGCTTATCTACATACTGCATCAGGAAACCTTCCTGAACGCACCTAACAGACTCCACCCCGACCAAGCTGCTTGCTCTAAGGAGGGGCCAGTCAATCTTAGGAAAGTTGAAATCACCCATCACAACAACCCTACTGTTATTGCACCATTCCAGAATCTGCTCCTCGATGTCCTGTTACTACTGAGGGGGGGGGGGGGGGGCTGGTGTCTATAAAAAACCCCCAGTGGAGTTATTACCCCCTTCCTGTTTCTGACCCACCGACACTGACTCAGTAGGTAATCGCTTCATAACTTCCTCCTTTTCTGCAGCTGTGACACCACCCCTGATTAGCAATGCCATGCCCCCAACACTTTTGCCTCCCTCCCTGTCCTTTTGGAAACATCTTAAGCCTGGCACACTCAGCAGCCATTCCTGCCCCTGCAACACCCAAGTTTCTGTAATGTCAAAACATCATAGTTTCACATATTATCCACGCTCTAAGTTCATCCACTTTGTTTATGATATTCCTTGCATTGAAATGGAAACATCTCAAACCAACTGGCTGAGTGCACCTTTGCTCTACAATCTACATTTCCTTCCTCACAAACTCCCTACAAGTTGTCTTTACTTGTGCGCCAACTGCCCCTTCCTCTGCCTCTTCACTTTGGTTGCCATTCCCTTGCAAATCTAGTTTAAACCCCCATCCCCAATAGCCTTAGCAAACCTCCCCGCCAGGATATTGGTCCCCCTCGGATTCAAGTGCAATCCATCCTTTTTGTACAGATCACACCTCCCCCAGAAGAGGTCTCAATGATCCAGAAATCTGAATCCCTGCCCCCTGCTCCAATTCTTATCTGCCACCTCATTCTATTTCTATATTCTGTTACGAACCCCGTAACTGGGTGTCTTACCAGCAAAGATAGGAGTAGCTGTTGAAGTCTGATGATACTATTTTTAACAGTATTTATTAGTAAAAATACACAAAAATAATATCAATGCAAATATACAGATAATATACGTCATCAATACTAAACCTAAAAGTGCGGGTATAATAATAATCAATAAGAAATAAGCTCTATCGTTGTCTAGGGGATAATGAATTGTCCGATGGAAATATAAAGTTCAGTTCGTTCATACAGGCTGCAGTCGTTGTTGATCGCTGTGTTGCAATTGTTGGAGAGAGAGAGAGAGAGGGAGAAAGCAGTAACAGCTATTAACTTGCCGACTTTCCTTTTTACGATCTTGATCTGTATTTGTCCTTTAGCTAGACTGTTCCGTGGAGGACTCGTCACCCAGGCAAGGATGGACACACACACAACCCCCCCCCCCCCCGGGTCTCGTAGCATTTCTCTCCTGGTGCGTCTGAGGGGTGTTTCCCCAGACCCTACTTTTATCCCTACTCATGGGGTCTCAGATGTCGATCAGGTTGGAATGATGCAATCCCTCAACCAGACCACTCTGGCTGTCCCCTGAGGGATTTCAATGAATAGTACAGTACTCAATACACAATTCCTTCTTCAAGAGACAATAGCAGTAATCAGTGGTTCCGTTCCACTTTTGTTAGAAGGAGACATTCCACTTTTTGTGTATTCCTGTGTTGTCAAGAACAACTGCCTTTGCTGTTATCCTGCATCTCTCTCTCTCTCTCTCTCTCATTACTGACATGATGTGTATCTCCCTCATTTCCTGGGTATCAGACCTGAAATAATAGCGATCTTGTGATTCTCAAAAGGGGGGGGGGTGGCGGGCATTGGCGACTCTGTACCCTTCGGCCCATCAGAGTTTCTCCTCATTCGTAACATTCCCATCCTTCTAAGGATTTTTACCACAGGAAAAAATTAACTAATACAGAATCTTACAGAATTTCAGAATCTAACACAATACAAAAGAGTTTTTTTTCACTACAGAGTAATACAGTTATACATTCAATTCAGCATCTAAACAGTTAGCGATTACATTGTCACTTCCTTTAATATCTTAATATCTTGTACCTTAATAAATTCCTGTAGCATCAGACTCCAATTTAATAACCACTCACATTTTTATTCCTTTTCTTCCGCAAAACAAAACAAAAGAGTTGTGATCTTAGCACACGTATATGTTACAAAAGGTTAACCAATACTTGTGTGATTATTCTGTAGTACATTACAAAAGTTTATGCAAATACTAACCCTTATTTTACTTTTAAACTTAACAGTCAATCTTCCATGGTGTTGTCTTTATCATTTACATGCTTTGTCGAAATCCCTTAAAACCAGATCCTGTTATTTAAAGTGGCATCCCGTCAACCTTCGCCCTTTGTCCACTTAACTCCCACGTGGTTAGCTTGCTCACCAGTGTGGAATAGGCTTTTGCATGCTCCTTTCATAGGAGTTATTTTATCAACAATATTTTCCAAACTTAGCCCATCTTCTGAACTTCCACACAATTCTTTATTTTTAAGCAAGTCATTAGTTTTAACTTCAGGACCCTTCATTCTATTAGTTTTCAGTTTAATATCTGCAAGCAATCCCTCTTTGTCCAAACAACATTTCAAATTCTGTCTCTTCACAGCACATCCTTGAATAACATTAGCGAGTGGGGCACCTTTACATTCCAAATCAACCTGTAATTGATTCGCAGGCACCTTGGTAACAAGCCATTGTTCCTTCAGCCTGGTTACTGCTTCTGACACCAATCCAGACTTTAAATTTTCTTCATTCAATTTAGGAACTACACTTTTCCCTTCTCCTTCAATAATAATATTCACCTCACCACCTTTCATCTCCTCACTAACTTTTAACACACCTTCGAACACAAACAACTGGGAATTGGTAGTACCAAGGTTAACCCTTTCTTCACTGAACCAAGTCCATCTGACCCACAAGGACTGCATTCCTTTTTAACTGAATCAGATACCTCAGACTTTTCCTGAGTTTCATTACTAGGTTCAGTACCATGTGCATCAACATCTTGAAACGGGACTTCTGCCTCTTCCAGGCTTTCAATATCCATCCCCTTTTCAAATTCTAAGTTCCCCTGATCCTCCCAGTTACTCTCTGGGCAACTCCCTTACGGAGTAAACTCAACCCTGCGGGCTGAAACAACCTCATCTGCTAACCCAGCAGACTTCTTCAACGTAATGGCATCCTTTTCATCTAGGACTGCCCTCATTTCATTATCGGGAACACATTTAGAATTTTCAACTTCTTCAAACAGTTCTGTCAAACCAGACAGATCATCCATGTCCAACCCCGGACCTTCTAACAGCCTTATCTGTTTCTCATTTTTATTCCGTGCCTCTATAAATTTTCTCCTGGCTAAGGGTAGGTCTACCTCCTCTCCTTTACTCTCTTTCACCTCCCTGCTCTCCATTTTACCATCCCCTAACCCCTCTTGGTACAGGGTCGGTAAAAACGTCTCAGCCAAATCCACACAGGACTTATTTAAACTGGTCTCTTTCTCAGCTGCCTTTCCCGACATGCTGCGAGTGATTGCGCATGCGGGATAGATCTTGGAATCTAGGGGTGGGTCCTCAACACTTACAGGCTGGCTCGTCAGCTTCATTGCTGACCAAACCTCACCACCGGCTAAATTGTTACCAAGAAGGATGTCCACGCCTTCTTTCGGGAATTCTGATCGCACCCCTATTTCAACTGGTCCAGATACCAGATTACAATTTATAAAGATCCTATGCAAAAGTACAGCTTCTGTCCCTTTTCCTATAGCTCTCAAAGCTACCTCTCCAGTCTCAGGACCAAAATTTAGTACCTTACTGAGAATCAATGACTGCTCAGCTCCAGTATCTCTCCAGATCCGCACTGGAACTGGCGTTTCTACCTCTTTCACAGACACGGTCCCTTCTGAAATAAATTTCTCATGCCCCTCTCGTATTCTATCTACCTGGGGCTTTCTCGTTGATTTACTGATCAACACAATACACCCTGTAGGGACTGCTGCTTTCCCTTTTCCTGTCTCCTTCCTCAGAGCAAAGCACTTAGATGCAATATGACCCACCTTTCCACAATTAAAACAGGTCAAGCCAGGAACCCTCCTGCCATCTTGCCTTTCTTCCTCCTTATTTTTACCACTAGCTCCCGGCTGAATTTCTACCTCAGCCAGCGGGCTTTCTCTACTGTTCCTATGGTCTTTCTGGTATCTCTTATTCGAGGAAAACTTTGTCTTGTGGGTTAGGGCATATTCATCTGCGAACCTGGCAAATTCTGATATGGACTTGTTTGGCTTCTCATTCAAATACATCTGGATATCATCCGAATCACAACCTTTAAATTCCTCAATTAGAATTAACTCACTGAAATGCCGAATATCCTCTTCCACCCTTTCTGCTGCACACCAACGATCCAAGAGCACACCCTTCTCATAGGCAAACTCTGCATACGTCTGACTCCACACTTTCTTTAAATTTCTGAACTTTTGTCTATAAGCCTCAGGTACCAATTCATAGGCCCGAAGAATGACCTGCTTTACTTCCTCGCAATCCTCCTCCTCCTCCTCCTCCACAGACAATGCCGCATATGCCCGTTGTGCCTTCCCTTTTAACACACTTTGTAACAATGTTACCCACTGATCTCTGGGCCACTTCTGATTCACTGCCACCTTTTCAAGATGCAAGAAATAGCTATCAACATCCATCTCCTCGAACGGAGGTACTAACCTAAACCCCCTACTAACATTAAACCTCTCCTCACAGTCCACCCCTTGGACCCTTCTCTCTTGCTTTAACTTCTCCATGTCCAACTCATGCTGCCTCTTTTTCACCTTCTCCCTCTGGTTTTCAGCTCTTTCCTTCTCCTTTTCAACTGCTTCCAGCTGTTTTAACTTAATTTCATGTTCCAACCTTAATTTCTCCAAATCTAACTGAGCCGTCCCACTAGCTGGTACCTTTTCAGGGATCTGTTCCACTACCTCAGCCAAAAACACATTCTTCTCAATATAATGCTGAGTCACGGCCCTCCGCATCTCCCACTTTTTCATTGACGGCCTCATCTCTGCGAGATTTAGTCCTTTCGCAATATTTACCAAGTCCGTCTTTGTGGCAGCCTCCAGCACCTCCGGAGTCGGGTTTCTTATAAATTCGTCCACCTCCATCTTTACTGGTTTCCCATCTGGCTATCCACGCAACCAGATCCAAGTCTGGACTTAAAAGCCAGATTTACTGGCCCTCCAATTTATGTATCAAATCCCAGACGAGCCCCCAAGTTGTTACGAACCCCGTAATTGGGTGTCTTACTAGCAAAGATAGGAGTAGCTGTTGAAGTCTGATGATACTATTTTTAACAGTATTTATTAGTAAAAATACACAAAAATAATATCAATGCAAATATACAGATAATATACATCATCAATACTAAACCTAAAAGTGCAGGTATAATAATAATCAATAAGAAATAAGCTCTATCATTGTCTAGGGGATAATGAATTGTCCAATGGAAATATAAAGTTCAGTTCGTTCATACAGGCTGCAGTCGTTGTTGATCACTGTGTTGCAATTGTTGGAGAGAGAGAGAGAGAGGGAGAAAGCAGTAACAGCTATTAACTTGCCGACTTTCCTTTTTACGATCTTGATCTGTATTTGTCCTTTAGCTAGACCGTTCCGTGGAGGACTCGTCACCCAGGCAAGGATGGACACACACACAAACCCCCCCACCGATCTCGTAGCATTTCTCTCCTGGTGCGTCTGAGGGGTGTTTCCCCAGAGCCTACTTTTATCCCTACTCATGGGGTCTCAGATGTCAATCAGGTTGGGATGATGCAATCCCTCAACCAGACCACTCTGGCTGCCCCCGAGGGGTTTCAATGAATAGTACAGTACTCAATACACAATTCCTCCTTCAAGAGACAATAGCAGTAATCAGTGGTTCCGTTCCGCTTTTGTTAGAAGGAGACATTCCACTTTTTGTGTATTCCTGTGTTGTCAAGAACAACTGCCTTTACTGTTATCCTGCATCTCTCTCTCTCTCTCATTACTGACATGATGTGTATCTCTCTCATTTCCTGGGTATCAGACCCGAAATAATAGCGATCTTGCGATTCTCAAACGGCGGGGGGGGGGGGGGGGGGGCGGGCATTGGTGATTCTGTACCCTTCAGCCCATCAGAGTTTCTCTTCATTCGTAACAATTCGCTGTTGTGTGGTACAGGCAGCAATCCTGAGATTACTATCCTTGTGGTCCTGCTTCTCAGCTTCCTTCCTAACTTGCTGTATTCTACGTTCAGGGACTCCACCCTTTTTTTTAGCCAATATCATTGGTACCAATAAGTACCATGATCTCTGGCTTCTCACCCTCCCATTTCAGGACATTGTGAACGCGTTCGGAAGCATCATGAACCCTGGCACCTGGGAGGCAAACTACCATCCACGTTTCTTTTTCACGCCGACAGAATCGCCTGTCTGGCCCCCTAACTATGTGATTCCCCATCAGCACTGCCCTCCTTTTCCGTTCCCTACCCTTCTGAGCCACAGGGCCAGAATCAGTGCCAGAGGCACGGCCACTGTTGGGTCCTCCTCCCCCAGTAGTTCTCAAAATAGAATACTTGTTAAGGAGGTCAGCTACAGGTATGATCTCCAATACCTGACTCCCTCCCTTCCCTCTCCAGACAGTCACCCACTTACCTGTCTGCTGTGGCCCTGGTGTAACTACCTGCCTGTAGCTCCTATTGATAATCTCCTCCACTTTCCCTAACAAGCCAAAGGTCATCGAGCTGCAGCTCCAGTTCCCAAACTTGGTCTCTAAGGAGCTGCAGCTGAATGCACCCGGTACAGATGTGACCATCAGGGAGTCTGGAACCCTTCTGGACATCCCATACCTGACACCCAAAAAAGAAAACTGGCCTTGCAGTCATACAAACTATTAGTA
This sequence comes from Hypanus sabinus, assembly GCF_030144855.1. Lineage (NCBI taxonomy): Eukaryota > Metazoa > Chordata > Chondrichthyes > Myliobatiformes > Dasyatidae > Hypanus > Hypanus sabinus. Next base: position 18,814,724 of record NC_082717.1, on the reverse strand, counting down.
AGTTAGAGAAGAAGACATTTGAGGGTTCCTAAGCCAGTTAGGTGACAACTTTAACCCACTCTGGCTGAGGAGAGACTGGTGATAAAGGTTGACTGGTTAGGAGTGCTATCGGGCAGGAGATATAGCAGCCAAGTGTCCCACACCATGAAGTTCAGAAACAGTTCAAATGTCAGATTGCTGAACCTGGGTGGATAACTTTACTCACCTCAAATCTGAACTGACTTACAACCAATGGGCTCACTTTCAAGGACTCTACCACCCATGTTCTCAGTGTTAATTAATTATCTAATTATTTATCTATATCTTTATATATTGATTTATTTTGCATTGTTTGTCTTTTGCAAGTTGGTTGTTCAATGCCTTTGTGTGTTTTTTCTCATTGACTCTGTTGTATTTCTTTGTTCTACTGTGAACATGTCAGAATGTGTCCAACACTCATCTCTACACAAAAGAAATGTATAGGAACCATTGAATCTATCCCTGTTCATCTCTAGGATTTGGAAGAAAAATGAAGCAGACAGAGATTACTCGTGCAGCCATAGGGGGAGCATGTGGACTCCACACAAGCAATAATGCATGTGCAAAGTCATCAAGGTGTGACGTTTGATGGTGGCAGACAGAGTGAGGTAATCTGGAAGTGACGACATTTTCAAGAGTGTTGTGTTTTGTCCCAAAATGTCAATGGTTTATTCCCCTCCATAGATGTTGCCTCACTTGCTGAGTTCTTCCAGCATTTTCTATCTGTTATTTGAGATTTCCAGCACCTGCAGAGTTTCTTGTGTTTACAGAAAGTGATGTTGTCGATGGGCACCATGCTACAAATACTAATCACACACCAATAGGCATTAACTGTGGATTTCACGCTGTCACTTTCTTCTCCCTTTAAGAAACACAACTATGAACCATCTAAATTCACTAGCAATCTTACGCTTTTTTGTACGTTGGGTGGCTGTCAGTCTTTGTTCATGTATACCTTTGCTTTTACCAAATTCTATTGTATTTCTTTTCCTGTAAATGCCTGCAAGAAAATGAATCTCAAGGACTTACACTCTGGCCACTTCATCAGGTACAGAAGTGAAACGGGTGTGCTTTGTGGTCTTCTGCTGCTGTAGCCCATCCACTTCAAGGTTTGACATGTTCAGAATGCTAATCTGCACATCACTGTTGTAAATCATGATTATTTGAGTTACTGTCACTTTCCTACTAGCTTGAACCAGTCCGGCCATTCTCTCACTAACAACGCGTTTTTGCCCACAGAACCACTGCTCTCTGGATGTTTTTGTTTTCCTCGACATTCTTTGCAAACTTGAGACAGTTGTGCATGTCCTAGGAACCAGCAGTTTCTGAGACACTCAAACTACCCTGTCGGGCACAAAAAAAATTGTGTTCGTTCCGAACATCTTGATGATATCTGCATGCTTTTACGCTTTGAGTTTGTGCTGTATGATTGATTGATGGGATATTTGTATGAACGAGATGCATGGGTATACCTAATAAAGCAGCCACTGAATGTATACATTACTCGATAATACATTTATTTTCATTTTGACTTTTTATGCTGGTCTGGCAATAGATCCAGGTCTGAATCTTCCTAGGAGCACCAGAATGACTGCTGTGCGCACCACCATCTTTTTGAAGGCAATTAAATATGAGCCTTGACTGCATCCTTTAAAAATGAATAAAACATAAACCCAAAATGGCCCCCTAATACTCAATCTAATTGCTGCTTCAGTCACCTTATGCTAATCCTTTGCCACTAATATTTGAAATCACTTGCAATAATTTCCATCAACATAATATTGCAACTGGAAATATACTTTCGTGAATGCTGAGATTCACTTGACTCTGCCGAGGCTCTGTTCATTCAGCTGGGGAGCTGCAGCTGCCGTCTGTCACTATACTTTCAAGCGTGCAGACTTCAGGAAAAGGCGAACATATCAATCAGAGGAGATTTTTCTTCCTCCTTGCACTCGGTAATGAAATGAGGCGAAGAAAGCCTTGTTGCAAATCAAATCACTTTGCTGACTAGTCCAACGGACTATTCCCCTATATTGGTTGTAAGTAGGTGTGTGCACAGTTCATCTTAGATATAAATGGTCTAACATCATAAGACAGTGCAAAGATATATACACACAGGCCTGGCAGTGCCGCTGACAAACCCTGTTCCAGGATTAATGGTATTTTAAATGCAGTCTGTAGGTAATTGACTAAACAGCTACTCAATTACCCCTGTGCTGCACTGCTAAAATGATGTTCATTGTGAACACAGCTGCTTTGCTCTGCCCTGACTGCTGTGACAGTCCCATCGGAGGAGCAGATTTCCCTCTCACTGGCCGTTACCTGGGCTCACTCTCAGGCTGAGCTGCACCCACATACTCAACACCCAGAGGTGACTCCAACTTACTGCCCTATTGCCCTGTTTATTATTTATTGTAATGTCTGCACTGTTTTGTGCACTTTATGCAGTCCTGCGTAGGTCTGTAGTCTAGTGTAGATTTTTTCTGTAGTTCAGGCTATGTAACACCATGGTCCTGAAAAACATTGCCTCGTTTTTACTTTGTACTGTACCAGCAGTTATGGCCGAAATGACAATAAAAAGTGACCTGACTTGACTTGATTGTGAATGATATTAGAGTGTGGCTTGGAATCCCCACAGTGGGTTTACAACAAAGGGAACCTTCATCTTATAAGAATAGGTTCAGTGAGCTAGGACTTTTATGTTTGGAGTGAAGGAGGCTGAGCGGTGACTTAATAGAGGTGTGTAGAGGACAAGAGGCATAGATCGCATGGATAGCCAGAGGCCGTTTCCGGGGCCAGAAATGGCTAATATGAGAGCATGTCATTTCAGGGCAATTGGAGGAAAGTGCAGGGGGATGTCAGAGGTTTTTTTTACACAGAGTGGTGGGTTTGGAACACACCCTCAGGAGTAGTGGTACAGGCAGATATACTAGCAACACTTAAGAAACTTTTAGATAGGCACATGGGTAAAAAAGTAAATGGAGGGCTGTGTGGGAGGGAGAGGTGAGATTGATTTTAGAGTAGGTTAAAAGGTCGGCATGATATTACGGGCCAAAGGACCAGTACTGCGCTGTAATGTTCTATATTCTTATACAAAGTACAACAAAGATGAACTCATGATTTTCCAATCGACCTTGTCATGACTCTTGCTCTTTATCTTTTCTGTCTGCTCTGCACTTTCTGTTCAACTGTAACAACATATTCTGCATTGTTTTATTTACCTGTAGCATTATCTGGATACATTTAAATATGAAATGATCAGTCTGATGGCATGAAGTCAAAGCTTTTCACTGTAACAACAATAAACCAAATAGCAGTGAGGATCAGGTTTCAAACAAGACTGCTGCCCATCTCCTCATTCAGCCTTCCTTGCTGTCTTGTTTTATCTCAACTCCAATACCCTTTCCAGAAGAACAGAACTGTTTAACAGATGGATACCCAACGGATTCATGGCTCAAACTTAGTTTTTGTGATCATAGGGATGGGTCTTTGAGGACAACTTGGGAAGTTAGGGTGTCTGGTTAGGGCTAGGGACAAGGAGATGAGAGAGTGAGAGGTCAGGGACAGTACAGTCATAGAATAGCTCAGATACAGGCCTTTCAGCCTATCTAGTCTGTGCCAAACCATTTAAACTGCCTACTCCCATTGGAGGACCATGGCCCTCCATATCCTTACTGCCTATGCACCTAGGAATTCAGGGAAGGACTGGGAGTTTAAGTTGGAGTGTTCTGAGTTCAAGGTCCAGTGATCCCTGATGATGGAGGACTGAGGTGCAAGGCCTGTGGGCCCCAAGTCTGGTGATCCCCTAAGTCAGTGAGTCCCAGGATTGGAGGCCTTAGCTCGGTCGTCAGGTCCTGAGGTAAGAGGTCTGTGATCAGCAGTGTTCTGCGGTCAAAACCTAGAGGTCAGTGATTCCAAAAGGCACGAAGCTGGAGGGTGAAGCCTCAAGGTCAGCAAACCCAGTGGTTGAACCCCAAGGTTGGCAAGCCTGGAGGTCAAAACCTGAAGGTCTGTGAGTCTGGGGCCACAGTCTGGAGGCAGCCTCTCCTGTGGTTGGAGGCCCAGCTGATGTGTGGGTGGGAGAGGGGTTTGCTTTGGTTTTGTTGCTTGTTGTTTGTTGGCCGAGTGTTGTTCTGCTGCATGTTGTGAGCATGATATGTTGGTGCCAGATTGTGTGGCAACACTTGTGGTCTGTACCAAGCACATCGTCATATTGTGTTGGTTATTAATGTATTGTATGTTTCAGTGTACATGTAGTTAATAAATAATTCTGATATCAATATATCAGTATACATTCAGTATATTGTATCAGTATACAATACATATATCAATATACGTTCAGTGCCCACTTCGAGTTGTCACTGACTCATACACAGAAGCAGATGAGAAGATGGGCCTTATATTCAACATCTAGAAGACAAATTAACCTGGACTCACTGCACAACACTGCCCAGAAGGGTACTGATGAAAATTCTGTAACGTTAAACATTACTACAGCTTCTCTTTCCACAGATGGTGCCTTTTCAATTGTTTTTGTTTTTATTTCAGACTTCCGGCATCTACTATTTTTTTTTTGCTTTCGGTCTTCAGGAATGGTATGTGATCTCCTCACAATGAATGTATTGTGGAATCAGATTCCAGAGGAATTTTCAATGGCACAATGCCATGTATTGGAATTGAGATCACCGGTGTGGATTGTAAATACTAGAGAGTCTGCAGATGCTGGAAATCCAGAGCAAGAAACACAAAATGCTGGAGGAACTTAGAAGTTAAGACAACAACTATTTGTTTGTCCTCACCTGCCTATCCCCCCTCTTTGGTGTCTCTCTTCTTTTCCTTTCTCCCAGTGTCAACTCTCCTTTCCTGTCAGAGTCCCTCATCTTTCTGTCCTTTACATTTCCATCTATCAGCTCCTAGCTTCTCACCTCATCCTCTCAACCCTTCCCCTCACCTGGCTCCATCTTCCAGCTTGTACTCCTTCCCCATCCCCCTAGCTTCCTACCCCTTCCTTTGCAAGCTGATGAAGGGTGTCAGCCCAAAACATCAACCATTGATTCCCTTCCATAGATACTTCCTTTTGTGTGAGTATGGACTGTGTTGGACACGGGTGGAATGAGGGAAGTAACTTCCTTCTGTGCAGTAAGATTCACTCAAAACGCTAAGGCCTCCGTAGGCCAGAGTCGACCATGGATATTGCATCCTAGCTATTTAGATACGCAAGCCTGGGCAGTACGATATGGAGAGCAAGCTCCCTTTCTCCATGCATCTGATGAACCCAAAGGAACGGCAGAGACTGAAACAGAGTGGTGCCAACAGCATTACAGAACTCAACGTAGGACTGCCTTCCAGCTCCGGATTTCTCCCTCGGGGATTACTCCGGAAGCCTTCCACCTGAGTGGGTAGAGCTACAAGGGAGCAGAGGTTTGAGATCAGAATTTTCCTTCTCCTAGATGAGCTGCCAACCATGGCTGACAAGCCCCATCTGCCCAAAATAAATATTCATACAGCTTTAATTCTTCACCATGACTAACTGAAATGCTGACAGCTTGCTTAAAGTAATTTTGGAATAAATAACCAAGTGGCACTCAGGAAAGATGTAGAGAGAGTCGCATCTAAAGATGTTTTAAACATCTGAGGCATGGTTTAAATCTGATTTTTACTATCCTGCTCAGCTTTGAGGCATATATGAACAAATTTATTAATTTCTGTTTAACAACAGCACAGATTAGTCTGGTTCCTTAAGGTTGTTATGGCTGGGCGTGGTAATGGGGAAAGAGTCCTACTGCCTATTAAATGCTCCCAATGGTGTGCGCCTCAAATAACCTCCGACAGCCAAGTCCAACTCCTCAGCATCATGCGGAACCATTTCTACTAACAGAAAAAGTGGCAAAAGTGGTTTATTGGCATCTTAAAACCCGTTAATTCAGGCAAATGAGACTTGAAAGCTCAGCTAGAAGGAGGGAATCTCTGATCTCAAACCTCCGCTGCTTTCCGGCTATTCAAAGTCACGGGGAAGACTTTGATAGTAAACCACGAGGAAAAGTCAGGAGCTAGAATCCCTGCACTGATAGTCCTACGTCGAGTTCAATGCTGACGGTCAACTCTTGTGACGCTGCTAATGCCAAACCGTATTGGTCTCTGCCGTTCCTTTCGATTCATCAGCTGCGTGGAGAGGGGGAGCGGACTGCTTGGGAAACAGCTTGTACAAACAAGCTGGACGAACTCAGCAGGTCGGGCAGCATCCATTGAAATGAGCAGTCAACGTTTCGGGCCGAGACCCTTCGAAAGGACTGAAGAAGGAGGGGGCAGGGGCCCTATAAAGAAGGTGGGGGGAGAGTGGAAAACCAATCAGAGGAAAGATCAAGGGGTAGGGGTGGGGTTAGGCTGGAAAGGTGAAGAAGGAATGTAAGGGGAAAGCACTATAGGTAGTAGAAGAAGGCAGAATCATGAGAGAGATGATAGGCAGCTAGAAGAGGAGGCAGAGTGATAGGGGAAGGGAGAGGGAGGGAATTACTGGAAGTTGGAGAATTCAATGTTCATACCAAGGGGCTGGAGAGTACCCAGATGATCAATGAGATATTGCTCCTCCAACCAGAGTTTGGCCTCATCATGGCAGTAGAGGAGACCATGTATGGACATATCCGAATGGGAATGTGAAGGAGAGTTGAAGTGGGTGGCAACCGGGAGGTCCTGTCTATTGTGACGGACGGAGCGGAGGTGGTCGATGAAGCGGTCCCCCAATCTGCGTCAGGTCTCGCCGATGTAGAGGAGGCCACACCAGGAGCACTGGATGCAATAGATGACCCCAACAGACAGCTTGCTCTCCATATCATACTTCCCTGGCTTGAATATCATGTGGAAAGCTGGGACGCAACATTCATGGTTGACCGTGATAAACAGACGACCTCAAGAGTAATTTACGCCCTACTTTCATTCAGAGAAACATATTTGATGGATATTTGGAGGATATAGACCCCATCAATAGACAGGGACTTTTATTTAGTCCTGATGCAGGGTTTTGATCCAAAATCATTCATTTCTCCTCCACAGATGCTGCTTGACCTCCTGAGTTCCTCCAGTGGGCAGGTCATTGCTCCTGACCCCAGAGAGAAGCTACTTGCTCTTGACCCCAACAGGAATCTCATTGCTCCTGACCCCAACGGGAATCTCATTTCTCCTGAGCCCAGTGGGCAGGTCATTGTTCCTGACCCCAGTGGGAATCTCATTGCTCCTGACCCCAGCGAGAATCTCATTGTTCCTGACCCCAGAGAGAAGCTCCTTGCTCCTGACCCCAGCGAGAATCTCATTGCTACTGACCCCAACGGGAATCTCATTGCTCCTGACCCTAACGGGAATCTCATTGCTCCTGACCCCAGCGGGAATCTCATTGCTCCTGACCCTAACGGGAATCTCATTGCTCCTGACCCCAGTGGGAATCTCATTGTTCCTGACCCCAACGGGAATCTCATTGCTCCTGACCCCAGCGGGAATCTCATTGCTCCTGACCCTAACGGGAATCTCATTGCTCCTGACCCCAGTGGGAATCTTATTGTTCCTGACCCCAGTGGGCAGGTTCATTGCTCCTGACCCCAACAGGAATCTCATTGCTCCAGACCCCAGTGGGAATCTCATTGCTCCTGACCCCAGTGTGAATCTCATTGTTCCTGGCCCCAGTGGGAATCTCATTGTTCCTGACCCCAGTGGGAATCTCATTGCTCCTGACCCCAGCGAGAATCTCATTGTTCCTGACTCCAGAGAGAAGCTACTTGCTCCTGACCCCAGCGGGAATCTCATTGCTCCTGACCCCAGTGGGAATCTCATTGTTCCTGACCCCAACGGGAATCTCATTGCTCCTGACCCCAGCGGGAATCTCATTGCTCCTGACCCTAACGGGAATCTCATTGCTCCTGACCCCAGTGGGAATCTCATTGTTCCTGACCCCAGTGGGCAGGTCATTGCTCCTGACCCCAGTGGGAATCTCATTGCTCCTGACCCCAACAGGAATCTCATTGCTCCAGACCCCAGTGGGAATCTCATTGCTCCTGACCCCAGTGTGAATCTCATTGTTCCTGACCCCAGCGGGAATCTCATTGCTCCTGACCCCAGCGGGAATCTCATTGTTCCTGACCCCAATGGGAATCTCATTGCTCCTGACCCCAGTGGGAATCTCATTGTTCCTGACCTCAGTGGGAATCTCATTGTTCCTGACCCCAGCGAGAAGTTCATTGCTCCTGACCCCAGTGGGAAGTTCATTGCTCCTGACCCCAGTGGGAATCTCATTGCTCCTGACCCCAACGGGAATCTCATTTTTCCTGGCCCCAGTGGGAATCTCATTGTTCCTGACCCCAGTGGGAATCTCATTGCTCCTGACCCCAGCGAGAATCTCATTGTTCCTGACTCCAGAGAGAAGCTACTTGCTCCTGACCCCAGCGGGAATCTCATTGCTCCTGACCCCAGTGGGAATCTCATTGCTCCTGACCCCAGTGGGAATCTCATTTTTCCTGACCCCAACGGGAATCTCATTGCTCCTGACCCCAGTGGGAATCTCATTGTTCCTGACCCCAGTGGGAATCTCATTGCTCCTGACCCCAGTGGGAATCTCATTGTTCCTGACCCCAGTGGGAATCTCATTGCTCCTGACCCCAACGGGAATCTCATTGCTCCTGACCTCAGTGGGAATCTCATTGTTCCTGACCCCAGAGAGAAGTTCATTGCTCCTGACCCCAGTGGGAATCTCATTGCTCCTGACCCTAACGGGAATCTCATTGCTCCTGACCCCAACGGGAATCTCATTGCTCCTGACCCCAGCAGGAATCTCATTGCTCCTGACCCCAGTGGGAATCTCATTGCTCCTGACCCTAACGGGAATCTCATTGCTCCTGACCCCAGTGGGAATCTCATTGTTCCTGACCCCAGAGAGAAGTTCATTGCTCCTGACCCCAGTGGGAATCTCATTGCTCCTGACCCCAACGGGAATCTCATTGCTCCTGACCCCAGCAGGAATCTCATTGCTCCTGACCCCAGTGGGAATCTCATTGCTCCTGACCCCAGCGGGAATCTCATTGCTCCTGACCCCAACGGGAATCTCATTGCTCCTGACCCCAGTGGGCAGGTCATTGCTCCTGACCCCAGTGGGAAGCTCATTGCTCCTGACCCCAGTGGGAATCTCATTGTTCCTGACTCCAGGATCCACAGTTCCACGTGTCTTTACTCATTTGGTTTTTCATCTGTCCTTGAGAGACGTCAGTGACATGATTTGTTGTTAACAAAACAAAAATACTCTAGAGGTGTGGATATCTGAACTAAAAATGGAAAATATTCAAGCAAGTCAGACAAAATCTGTGGAGAGTTCATCATTCAGGCTGATGATCTCATGTCAGAACTGGGAATTGTTAAAAATGTACAAGTTTTAATTTGCAAGAGCAAGCGCAGTGATGGGAGGAACAATCAAAGCTAGAGGTTGTGACAGGAGCCCTTGATTAACACACTTCACCCACATACACGTTTACACACACTCACACTAGACATTGCCTTGTCATTCTGCTGCGTGTGTGCACTTCATTATCTTCCCCAGTATATTTTCACAATGGGTCCTAAATGGTTAGTTTATGGTGCCTTTCCCACCACAGCTGGTAGAATATTCCACTTCTTTAGTAATGGGGATGTGTAAATGAGTATTTATTGTTTATATATTGTAGCTAAGGTAGGTGCTTCTGTTTATTTTGCAATACGATTGTAACTGCATTGTGGGGTGCATCATATTCTAATTCATGTGGAGTTTTAAGTTAGCTTGGTTTGTAATTAAAGATAGTATGTCCTAGTGCCTAAAGAAATGGGGCTCATTTCTCTCAATAGGTTTGAGTTAGGGGCTGCTAGCAGTTCACACTGCTTCCATAGTACCCAAGGTATCTCCAAGAAACGGTGCCTCAGAAAGGCGATGTCCATTATTAAGGACCCCCATCACCCAGGACATGCCCTCTTCTAATTGTTACCATCAGGTAGGAGGTACAGAAGCCTAAAGGCACACGCTCAGCGATTCAGGAACAGCTTCTTCCCCTCTGCCATCTGATTCCTTAGTGGACATTGAATTCATGAACACTACCTCACTTTTCTCATATATATTATTTCTTTTTTTGCATGATTTTTAATTTATTCAATATGCATATATACTTCTTGTAATTGATTGATTAACTTATTTCAATATTATCATGTATTGCATTGAACTGCTGCTGCAAAGTCAACAGATTTCATGACCTGGTTCTGACTCTGTCGAAGTACAAGTATAGAACTACTATTGTGGTCTCTGGTAGTTATCTTTTTGCAAATATTGGCAGTTTTCCTTTCACTATTTTTGAAACTTTTGTAAGTTTGATTTTTGGCACACCTAATAAACACCCTTGCACTAAAGTACAGAGCAACTCCAGCCATTTGTTTCTTTGGTCCTAACCCACGTAACAGAAGTCTAGGGGAAAATGAGTAACAACACTAAGAAAGGATGATGAAATGGTGTCAAAGCATCCTGAAAGGATGATAATTCACAGTCAGTCATCATTGACCTGTTGCCTTCCCGTTTTCTGAACTTGGGAACTCTGCCTGGAGCTGGGTCATTAGACAAACTCTTGACCACCATTGGTGTGTATGAGAGTATTTGTGGAGCAGAGGTGGGGAGTGTGGGATCGCACAGCAGGAAAAGCTACAGAGGAGGGCAAGAATCTGGGAATGGAAGTCTCGGGGGAAAGAAGTTCTCCAGCCAGAGAGTGGTGAGTCTGTGGAATTTGTTGCCACGGGGCTGTACAGGTAAAGTCTTTATACATAATTAAGGCGGAGGTTGATCGATTCTTGACTGGTCAGGGCGTGAAGGGATACGTGGGGAAGGCAGGAGATTGGGCTGAGGGAGTAAAAGGATCAGCCATGATGAAATGTCGAAGAAGATTTGATGGGCCGAATGGCCTAATTCTGCTTCTATATCTTATTGTCTTAAGTGGGGGATTGGGACTGATGGGGGTGTAGAATTAATGGACAGAATGGTCTCTATTCCTGTTTTGTAACAAGACATACTAAAATAAGAAATGATCCTGGTCAATAGCTTGTTGTTGTTTGTGATATCTTGCTGTGTGCCCTTGGCTAACGCATTGTTTACAATCCAAAAATGACACATCTCTAAGCCGAGGTGTTTCGTTGGCCACTTGGCTCATCCTGAAATCACAAATTTACATGTAAATCCTTCCTCACTGAAATTATTCCTGATGTAGCCCCCTGTCTGCAACTGCTTATTTGGTGAACAATTAAAGAAGCAAATTGAAATATTGCAGCACTGAACTTCGCTTGTTTCGCTCCATTATTGTGCATTGGGCAGAGGCCAACTTCAATTGTTGCAGCACAAGCTCCCTTTTATAGCAAGTGAAGTAAAACACAATTAACTGGGGTGTCTCTTCTGCAAATTGCTGAAGGTTAGCAAATGGGTGACAAATGCTTGAGTGGGTCTTAGGGTCTGGATGGCTGCACCACTCACCTACTTACAAGGCAGACTCCATTTTGAGATTAATGCAGTTCATTCTCAAACATCATAATTTAATATTAAACTGACTACAGCTAGGATAAACATATTCAGTAATACCTGTAAGCAGCACTAATGTACCAGACTAAAATTGCACAGGTAGAATACAGACTACAATTACAGCATTAGAATAGTTAGGTTTCATTATTTGTTACTGTTTCTTACCAGATGTAAATGAGCTTAGACTGGAGCTGAGGAAATTTAGCTAGGTATAAACACGAGAGATTCCACAGATGTTGGAAATCAGGAGTAACAAACTCAAAGTGCTGGAGAAATTGAGGAGGTCAGACTACATCTGTGGAGAGGATGGATGGGGCTGAGACTTCATCAGGACTGGAAAGGAAGGGAGAAGAAGCCAGAATGGGTGGGTGGGGGGGGAGGGAAACATAGCTTGTTCCACTTGCGGGGTAAGTGCCAGGAGGGAGATCGAAGGGAAGGAAGGAATGCCCCCTCGTCTCCATTGTCTGCAGAGATCACTCTTTCTGTGATTCCCTTGTTCATTTGTTCCTCTTCTTTGATCTTCCACCTCACACAGATACCTACATGTGAGACAACCTGCTCCTTTACCTCCTCCCTCACTACCATTCAGCATCCAACAGTCCTTCCAGATTAGGCAACACTTCACACGCAAGTCTGTCGGGGTCATCGACTATATCCGGTACTCCCGGTGTGGCCTCCTCTGCATCAGTGAGACCCAATGTAAACTGGGGACCACTTTGTTTAGTACCCTGTACAGCTGGGATTTCTCTGTGGCCACCCATTTAAATTCTACTTCCCATTCCAACATGTTGGTCCATGGTCTCCTCTATTGCAATGATGAGGTCATTCTGGAGGAGCAATGCCTCATATTCCATTGGGGTCATCTCCAACGCGATGGCATAAACACAGATTCTACTAACGTCTGGTAATTCTCCCACTTCCCCCTTTTCAAATTCCCTGTTCTGGGCTCCCCTGTGTTACTTTTAGGGTGAGAAGAAGGAATTTAAAGGGCCCTGAAAGAGAATCATTATTATTTTCTTTCTATACAGAGCAATTGATAACTAAAACTCACCACCAGAGGAAGTGGGGGCATCATTGCATTTAAGGAACATTTAGACCGACACTTGAATACGCAAGGCATTGAAGGAGATAGGCCTATTCCAATCAAGTGGGATGAGCATAGATGAAGAGAAAGATTAGAACATTTAGTAAACTAAACAGCTCAGTTCTATGCTCCACAACTCTATGGCCTTATGCCTCCAGAATACACAGGTACCCACTGGCAAGGAATAACAAGGATGTGGAAGCTATTAGATGTGATCTTGCATCCTTCTGCTACCTTCCTCAAGTCAGAAGACTGACTCTCATTTCAAAGTCTTTCCTGATATTTTAGAGATAAATGAGGCAAAATCTTTCCAGAAGTTCCTGTAGCCACTAAAACATACATTTGTAAAGCTCAAAGGGTGAAGGACAGGAATCCAGCCAAGAGAGGAATTATCACTCTGAAGGGGACAGTTACGTAGATGAAGAATTTGGCAGGAGGTAGACTGGGGAAGAGATGGAGAAGGACATCTGTTAGTATGTACTGATAGATGGAGAGGTTGGAGAATTATGAATGGATATCAGAGCCATACGCCTCAGTAGGGACATGACTTGGTTCTCAACATGGAATATAGCACAGGGCTTTCAATATTAGCCTCAGTGCCAATGGGTTAGGGAGCAGGAAGAAGCTTAGAGCTCTCATTGCTGATCACTGCCGAAACTGTACATGGATGGGGAACATTTGAGGGAAGAAACTGGGAATACCTTAACTGAATAGTCAACTCTCAAAACTACAACATAAGGGCAACACACAAAATGCTGGAGGAACTCTGCAGATCAGGCAGCGTTTATGGAAATGAATAAAGAGTTGATGTTTTGGGCTGAAACCCTTCAGCAGGACTAGAAATAAAAAGGGGGAAGAAACAAGAATAAGAAGGTGTGGGAAGGGGAAGGAGCACAAGCTAGCATCAGAGGCTCATTTAGCAAGAGTATCCAGTAGTAGTGCGGGTCCAATGGGATCAGCGGATTAATGAAAAAAATAACTAACGGAAGAAGGACAACAAGATATGGTATTTGAGTGATGTTTCTTCAGCTATTACCAGGCTTGAATGCTGCTTTTATTGGGACCACTCCGCATTCTCTGTGTGTCTGGCAATCCTTGCAATTTCAATTAATTACACGAGAAGCATAGCCTCATAATTATAAAGGAAAGCGCAGTTTGTGAACCACAATGCAATATTCAGAATAGTCTTATTATCCATTCTCCTCACGTGTGTATAGTTAGAACTACATAGACCCAGATCTATTGGTGATAAAGCAGAGGTTTAAAATCATAGATGAGGGATTTAAGAGGAACATCAGGGGCAACTACATCAAAGGGTAGTGCATATTTGGAATGAGCTGGCAGAAATAATGGTTGAGGTAGGCACATCAGCAACATTTAGAAGATGTCTAGATAAATAGGTAGGTTGGAAATCTCAGAGGACGGACTCTGCTGTGAGATCTACACGGTGTGTTTGGCGATTGCACTGGGGTATATGCACATTCTAATTAATTACCATTTCATTCTTTTTATTGTAGTCTTGATGAGACTTTAGCAAAGCACAGCATCATTACCACTGCCTGCTTACTTTGATGAAGAGGACTACTACTTTGTCTGAGTTAGAAAGAAGCAGTATTTGTTTAGTGTTTAGGTATTGCTTTCAGCTGCAGTATTGGCATTTTCCTTTCCAATTGAGAGCTTTAGTTAATGGCCCTGTTGACCGAGCATTTATTATTTTCCCTTCCCTTAAACTTCTGCAACAGTTCTCATTAAAGTCAGTGAACTGTTGACCTGCTGCAGTGTCTCTCTCTCTCTCTCAGGAAACATTCTGACAGGAAAAGCTTAGAGGGCTATGGGCCAAATGTGGGCAAATGAGATTAGCTCACAGAGTTGGCATGGACAACTTGGTCCAAAACCTGTTTCCATGCTGAGACTCTATGATATTCTGTGTCTGAAACGTGACAAAACCTCTGTTCTTTGGATTCTGTCTGGACTTTACAATTTCACCCATCTTTAACAGCTCTTCATGCAGTCGAGACTACAGCCCACTGATGACAAGCGAACAAGCTAACTCAGAGAGTACAAACGACTGATGTAAGACATGGGAGAAGTTCTACTCCACCTGAAAGGTGGGACAGACCAGACAAAACTCTGTGGCTATGTTACACTTAGCCTAGAAATACTATAAAGGGAAGACAGCTCCTCTGCCTAGTGCTGATGTTCATTTCTATGTCGTGCAGAGGAACTCATTCAAAAAAGAATCAGCCAGTAGAAAATATTTCAGACTAATAGGTTTTGCAGGAACATTGAAGGCTATTTAAAATACTTAGTGAAAAGCAGAGGTTATCCCCCCTCAGATCTTGCTGAGTTCAGTCTTTCAACTGTACAGCAAACATTCCCACCGTGCTTACAGCTGGTCAAACCCTCCGGGGTAGGCAACATCATAATACCATTAAACTGCTGGGCCACAACAGCAGATCATTCGGTTTATCACTGCATGCGATCACCCTGTGGAACAGTTTATTCATATGCTCTTGCCCTTTAAGTAAATTCTATCCATAGAACATTGAACATAGAGCATGGTACAGGTCCTTCAACCCATAATGTTGTGCCGACCTTTCAACTATCTCAAGATCAAACTAACCCTACCTTCCCACATAGTCCTCCATTTTTCCTTCATCCATGTATCTATTTAAAAGTCTCTTAAAAGTTTCCCTAATAAATCTGCCTCAACAACCACCCCTGGCAGGGCATTCCATGTACCCACTACACTCAGTGTAAAAAAGAACTATTTTTGACATCTCCCCTATAGTTTCCTCCAATCACCTTAAAATTATGCTCTCTTGTATTCACCATTTCTAGTCTGGGGTGAAAAAGATCCTGGTAGTCCATTCTATGTGAGACTGTTATCTTCTTATACACCTCTATTAAGTCAGCTGACAAATTCCTTCATTACAAAGAGAAAAGCCTTGGCTTAGCAACCTTTTCTCATAAGATTCCTCCTGGACTTATGCAACATTCATTCTCCCTGGACTGTGCGTTCTTAATCTCGTTTCCTTCTACTGCACTAGCCGGTTCTGTCAGAATTCAATGGTGCTGCATTCCTCATTTCCCATTTCAAATGAAACAGCCTAGCTCCATTTGTAAACACCAGACAACAGGTTGGCATCAAGTGACTGGGCCATTATCTGTAGAGAAGTTGCCAATTTCAATCCATTAGGTGACAATAATCTACAAGGCCAAGTGAAAACTAGATGAAAACTATTTTATATTCCTCGTTTTCATTGGTGTCAGGGGTGGAAGGGATGAAGCGAGAATTTCTTGATGGAGTTGATGGAGAAGATCCTGAGAGGCAGGATTTATGAACATTTGGAGGGGTATAGTATGATTAGGAATAGTCAACATGACTTTGTTAAGGGCAGGTTGTGCCTTACGAGCTTGAATTTTTTGAGGATGTGATTAACCACATTGATGAAAGAAGAGTAGTAGATGTAGTATATATGGATTTCAGCAAGGCATTTGATAAGGTACCCTATACAAAGCTTATTGAGAAAGTAAGGAGGCATGGAATCCAAGGGGACATTGTTTTGTGGATCCAGAACTGGCTTGCCCACAGAAGGCAAAGAGTGGTTGCAGATGGGTCATATTCTGTATGGAGGCTGGTGACCAGTGGTGTGCCTCAGGAATCTGTTCTGGGAACCTTACTCTTCGTGATTTTTATAAATTACCTGGATGAGGAAGTGGAGGGATGGGTTAGTAAATCTGCTGATGACACAAAGGTTTGGGGTGCTGTGGCTAGTGTGGAGAGCTGTCAGAGGTTATAGCAGGACTTTGTAGGATGCAACACTGGGCTGAGAAATGACAGATGGAGTTCAGCTCAGGTAAATGTGAGATGGTTCATTTTGGTAAGTCAAATATGATGGCAGAAGATAGTATTAATGGTAAGACTCTTGACAGTGTGAAGGATCAAAGGGATCTTGGGGTCTGAGTCCATAGGACGCTCAAAGCAGCTATGCAGGTTGACTCAGTGGTTAAGAAGGCGTATGGTCTATTAGCCTTCATCAATAATGGAGTTGAATTTAGGAGCCGAGGGGTAATGTTGCAGCTAAATAGGATCCTGGTCAGACCCCGCTTGGAGTACTGTGCTCGGTTATGGTTGCCTCACTACAGGAAGGATGTGGAAACTATAGAAAGGGTGCAGAGGAGATTTACAAGGATGTTGCCTGGATTGGGGAGCATGCTTTATGGAAACAGGTTGAGTGAACTTGGCCTTTTCTCCTTGGAGCGACAGAGGATGAGAGGTGACCTGATAGAGGTGTATAAGATGATAAGAGGCATTGATAGTCAGAGGCTTTTTCCCCAGGGCTGAAATGGCTGCCACAAGAGGACACAAGTTGAAGGTGCTTGGGAGTAGGTGCAGAGGAGATATCAGAGGTAAGTTTTTTTACGCAGAGCGGTGAGTGCGTGGAATGGGCTGCTGGCGGAGGGGGTGGAGGTGGATACGATAGGGTTCTTTAAGAGTCTTTTGGATAGGTACATGGATCTTAGAAAAATAGAGGGCTATAGGTAACCCTAGTAATTTCTAAAATAAGTTCATTTTCGGCACAACTTTGTGGGCCAAGGGGCCTGTATTGTGCTGTAGGTTTTCTATGTTTCTATGTCTTTGATTTTAATTTACTGCTTTTCCAAGGTGGTGTGATGTACAGACAGAGTCTACGGAGGGGAGTCCACTTTTCAAGATAGACAGAACCATGTCTACAACTCTCTGAAATTTCATGCAGTCTTCGGCTAGACTAGAGGCATTATGGAAACAAATTCAATTTAAAGAATACAAGGTCATATTGTAATACAGCTTGGAAACCAACCCTTTTGGCTTACAGGATGTTATCTAAACTAGTCCCATTTGGCCCATATCTCTCTAAACCTTTCCTATCCTGTACCTCTCCAAATTTTTCCATTGTATCTGCCTCAACCACTTCCTCGAGCATTTCATTCAATGTACGCACCCCCCCAAATGTGAAGAAGTTACCCTTTAGTTCCCTTTTTAATCTTCCACTGCTCATTTATCTATGGGTCTCATTCTTTTCTAAGGCTCTACAAGGTCACAGTGAATGGTGGTGCTGGCTAGAAGGGCTGAATGGCCTACTCCTGCACCTATTGTCTATTGTCATTTCTTGATCTACTACTGTTATGGACTGAAGTCCTAGCCTGCCCAAGGCCTTGTGCAACTGCAGCTGGAATGGATTTTCCATGGCACAGAGCTTTTGCCTCTGTTTATTCCTTCTTGGAGAATGTATATGACTAAGGAAAGTTGAAAGAGAGGAAGGGGAAGTGGAGAGAGGGGAAGAGAGCAGAAGTAAAAGAGGGAGAGAGTTATAGGGGAAAGGGACAGAGGAAAAGAATGAAAGGGAGAGGGGAAGGGGAATTGAGGAAGGGGAAGGGAAGAGAGTATGGAAGAGAGAGGAAAAGGGGAAAGGGGCCTAATTCCTAGAATGCCCTGTCCAATAGTACTGCTGGAGTACCTTCTCCAGATGAATTGCAGCAGTTCAAATACACAGCACCTTTTTAGGGCAGATAGTAATGGATTTCAAAGGATTCAAATTTCTTTTATTATCAAAGAATGTATAAATTATACTGCCTTGAGATTTGTTTGCTTACAGGCCGCCACAAAACAAGAAAGCTGAAAGAGCCCAATTAAAAAAATAGACATCAACACCTGATGCGCAGAGAAAAGGAAGAAAACACAAATCATGCAAACAATAGAAGTGAGAGATAACATTCCGAACCAAAATGAGTCCTTAGATCCGAATCCTGGAGCAGGCCCAAGCCTCAGTACCAATCCAGCATGGAATACAGCAGCCGGGAGCAGTATTCAGAGCCTCAGCGCCATGGAGAGAAGAGTCACCATCACGGGAAGCGAGCAAGATTGGCTCTCACCTGTAAGCTCAGCACCCTTTCTTTCCAGTATATTGTTTAAATTGCCCAAAAAGCACATCTCACCTTGCGCTGGGACCCGGGCACCACTGCAGCGAAAGGCTCCGGGTCCAGACACTCTAGATTTCTCCAAATCAGCTCAGCACCCAGAGTAATCCAACCTGGCACTCGACCTGGTTGAATGGGCAGCGGAACTCCGTTGCCTCAACTTCTCTCTCCAAATGGCCCACTCCATCTGTGTCGACTCTGCAACGTACCAGCATGGTTCATCCCTCGAATTCACTTCACCTTTGCTTGCCTCTTCAAGTTGTTTGCAATGATAATTTACTACAATTTACTTCAGAAAAGGTGTTATTAGTAAGGTTCTTGACCAACCTGTGAGCTGTTGCACAGGTTTGGTAGCATCATCTTAAATGGGAAGTTGATGAGCAGTAAACACTGGCTTTGCCCAGTCACTGAAATATACAATTTTATTTCTTTTTTTAATCAATACATCATGTATATTTCTGATAAAACTTTACTTGTAAAGTTATGTCTTGCTCTTCTCTTCCGGACCTGCTGAGAATTTCAAACAGAGAGATAGAAAAGACTGCGGCCTTTTATTTTGATTTCAGCATCCAACCATAATTTTTTCCTTTGCTTTTCAATTGCAATTGATATTTGTATCAAATACCAAGGGCTGAGAGTTTATATTGTTTGCTCAAAATCCGCAAAACTTAGCAAAAGATTGCAAAGTTTTGGATGTAAATTAAGTTCATGTTTCTATAACCACTGCTGTTTTTAAGAGACATTGCTTCAGAAACTACTCCTGCCAGGAAACAGGGCATACAATTTTCCTTGAATTATGCACATTCGAAGAGGCTGTTTGAATTAAAGTTGGAGCAATGAAACAGCAAACACCTTTTAAAAGCTGATAAATATTTAAAAAACATATTTAAGTTACTTTGGATTAACCACTGCACACAGATGAAACTATTAACTGGTTCTGTATTGCTTTTTTAGTTATATTCAATGACATAAATTGAATTACTCACAGCTGGTGGACTAGGCGTTTTGATTAAAAATGGCTGGTTTCTGTGATAAACCCATTTTCAGACATTTTAATAAAACTGCACCAGGCTATCGCTCAAGGAATATATTTTAAATGCAAATCCTTTTTATAAATGTTCTCAAAAGCTGTGCTGTCGAAACTTGGCGATATTCAAGGGAGAGGAAGCTTGAGTTAGAAACCTCATCCAGGGAACAAGCACGATTTTGAACACAAGTGACCCAGGTTGCAGTTGCAGACATAATGGAAGCAGAGTCATTGTAACAAGCCCTTCAATCCTGTGCAGGGAGCTGGAGTGCCTTGGTCTCTGAGCTTTATAGAATTTTAGAATTGGCTAATTGTTGTTTAACGAGAGTTGTAACTCCGTGTGTTTGTATCTTTGTAACGTGGTCTCCTGGTGCTCTCTGTTTAAACTTGTTCAGTTTATTTTTGATAGGCTCAGGGATTCTGTGTTATTTGCATTATTTACGTGGATGCCCAATTAGCACTGATCGCAGAGTCCTAGTTTTGAGAATATTACGTTGCGCAGTGTTGCTCAGCCAAACCACCAAAGCTCTGTTAGAATTCTTATGAAGGACCTCTGGTCACCGCCTCCACATTGAAGTCGGTTTTTCCTCCACAGTTGGGTTCTGACATCGCCAGCGCACATAGAGTATTAAAGTATGGAACCGGGCCATTCAGCCCATCCAAGCTATTCCCATTTCTAAGTCTTTCTTATCCATGTACCTATCCAACCATCTTTTAAAAGTCGTTATTGCACCCATCTCAATCACTTCCTTTGGCAGCTTGTACTACATACATACAATCCTCTGAGTAAAATTACTTGCATCTCGAATTCCTCTGAATATTATCCCTTCAAATAATTAGGCTTTACTTCCCCACATGCATATCCCAGTTGAAACTATCAGCTACTTATATTAGTGATTTTTTTATTCTTACAAGAAAGTGCATTGTTAACAAAAAGTACCTGATGTCTGTGGAAGCACAGTGGAATGGAAAGGTCCATTTAGGCTCTGCATTTGATGAACTAAAACCAAGGCCATTCACTCTAGCTCATCACCTTATTGCATTTGCAATATTGCTTCAGTTGTCTGTTTAATTAGGTGGGTTACTGGATGATGTGTGGGTAAACTTTCTTGTTTCCTGAATTGAAATTATGGGATAATTTTGGGAATCCTTGTGCAGGATTCGCTAAAGGATAATTTGGAGGTTGAGTCTTTGGTGAAGACTGTAAATGTGATGTTAGTATTCATTTTGAGAGTACTAGAATACAATGGCAAGGTAATACCCCTCTCCCTTCTCCATTTCCCTCCCCTTTTCCCTATCTCACCTTGTCTCACCAATCAAGTTCCCATCAAGGACAAAGGACGTTGGGAATAGCGAGGGTGGAGCTCTGTGTGAGGGTCGTGGGACGGGTCGCAGGGGAGTGCCAGGGGTGAGGGGGTGGGCGGGTACAGACACACCCAATCCTAAGGCATCTGGCAAAGTCATTTGATTCAAAGCAATTGCTTTACTGATCATTACAGAATGTCCTTCTGGTACTTCCCTCTCCAACCATGATTCCCCTCTCCCTGCCTCCTTCCCACTCTCAATTCACAATAGGGACCCATATCAGAATTAGGTTTATCATCACTCACATGTCATGAATTTTTATTTTTTGGGGCAGCAGTACAATGCAATACATAAAATTACTACAGTACTGTGCAAAAGGCTTTGGCACACTAGTTATATCTATGTGCCTAAGACTTTTTCCCAGTATTATATATTTATTGTGGTTTATTTATTATTGAGGTTTTTGGGTTGCAGAGTAGTAATTATTTTGTTCTTATATACTGGAAATGACATTAAACAATCTTGAATCTTGAATTGTTTGCCTATGTCATGTGTCCAAATTACAAGTTTTGCCTGAGAATCATAGGCTTTGCAATCATGAGAGAGATCCTTAAACTCTGAATAACTTATTTAGATTTGTATTTAGTGCAGCCTCCCAGCACTTTCCTCAGGAGCTAGCTCTTACCGAACATGACATTCGTTGAAGCTATTGAATGTGAAGGGCTGGGTACTAGTTTACTGGTTCCGTTGAAGGATCTATGATATGAAACATCGAATGATTTCTCTTTACACAAATACTGTTTGACTGGCGGAGTTTATTCAGCATTTCTTTTTCCGTTACTAGGCTACTAATTCATTATTTCAGAGCATCAGTTCATTTCCAGAGGCTTTTTGTCGTCCCATATTGCTCTGAAAGGATCACTGGCTGAACCTGGGAAGAGTTTGTGCTGTTGCCTTCTGTAAGCTGATTGTTCTGTGAGGACCACCCTTTGGCTTGGATAAAAAAGAGAGTGGGAAGGAGGGGAAAGCACCGGTAACGAGGTATCGTAACAGTTAGCACAACGCTATTGCAGCTCTTGCTAGTATGCTTCCTCATACGAACAATAATGCACCCTTAACTCGCTACCTTTTCATCCCTGAGTCAGGCTTCATAATAAACAGTGCAAGAATTCTGTTCAAACTGTCATAACTGCTGATGTAAATTGGCTCTAATTTTCTTAAGATCAGCAATGAACATTTTTCGACTTCTGAGCTTCTTGGTAAATTCGGTGGATTTTTTCTTAGAGACTTAAAGCAACTCGTATTTAAGCAGGTCGAATCCAGAGTCATGCTTTCCCCAGCGCTGCTCAAACCCAAACGTTATTGACCCCCAGGTGCTCAGCTCTTTGGCGAACGGTGGCTCACATTCTCTCCCGGCTGAGCTCTGCCCCAAATCACCTGACTCTGTGTCAGTGAAGTCATGTAATGTCCTTGATCTGTGGAAACAGTTAATCACTGGTGAAATTGCATTGAATTTTTTAAAAAATTAGGTATTGATTCCAAAAGGATATAATAATTTCAAAACATTACAATAAGAATACATATATTTTAAAACATTACAAATAAAATCAGAAAAAAAATTTAAAAACCTAAATAATGTCTTCATAATATCTGAGTCTGGAATTCTTGACAGAGGTTCTGATCCTCTGTTGGGTCTGGCTGTTGTAGGAAAGAAGCTGAATGCTGGGAGTGTCAGAAATAATAGGCTTCACCACTGGAGTCCAGCAATAGAATAGATGTTGGCAAACATGACTTATGGAGAGCCAGTGACTCTGAAATGTACTGCTCTGTTAGCAACAAGATACTTCTGCTTGTGTTTGGAATGCTCAGCCACAGCTCCCTGGCTTTCTCTGGTGTTTCCTTTCTGTCTCTTTGTTCAATCCTGTTTTTTTTTTCTTTCACTCTTTCTTCGCCTGATTTGCTTCAGATTCACCCACTCTAATCCTCCCTCAAATCTTTAATTCTCTTTGGTTAGTAAGTTTCCCAATTAGTCCCATCCTTCACCAGTCTCCAGAGGGACCTCACCACTCCATTCTTACATCCTGTTATAGTTCAATTACACCTGAACTGATAGACCGTGGAGAAAGCCATACCCTTTAGGTTACACTGGTGATTTTTGTTCTTGAATACCCACTTCTTACAAATACCAATGTACATTCCATACTGCCATAGAGCAATTGAATCATACAGCACAGATTGGGCGGGGGGTGGTGGCTTACATTGTTTGCCAAAAGCTGCTTCCATCCTGATTGGTTAGTTTAGAAACTGCAGCTGCTTTTCCTATTGGTTAGCCGCCTGGTGTCCAGTTTCAAATACCCCAGGTATAATGTAACCCATGGAAGAGCCTTGCTCTCTTTCTCTGTTTAAGGCAAGCGGTGCACATAACCTTTGGGAAGGTATGCTATGGCATGCACTCTTAGCCAAATATGATTGTTGAATATTCAACTTTGTAGTATCTGTAATCTGGGAACATGAATGGTTGAATTTTTACTGTTTGCTAATAAATGATTAATATGTTTATTCACAGTCAGAATTTTCAGTCTCACTCACCAGACTCATGAAACTAATTCAGCATTACATGGTCCTTCAGCCCTCCCTATCTACACCAGCCACCAAGTCTCTGTCTACCTATACTTTCATTCCATTTACCACCATTTGGCCCTGAGCTTTCTGCAGCTTGGTGATCCATTGGCTCAACCAGATATTTTGCTAGTCTTGTGAAAGCCTCTCCTCCTACCACCCTCTCAGGAGGTACACTTCAGATTCCATCCACTCTCTGAGTGGGGAGAAAAAATCCTTACATTCTTTCTAATCTTCTCACCCTGACCTTAAACCTATTCCCTCTGGCTATAGATGTCTCTGCAGTGAGGAGCAGTTTTCCAGCCTATTCTATCAAAGCTATTCATAATTTTGTATAACTATGATCCTTATTATGTTTATTTAGGAAACACAAAGAGGAGACAGATAAAACGAGTAGTTAGGAAATAAACTGTATTTTATTAGGAGGAAGAGAATACAGTGGGAAGTGTTGATAAAACAGAATCGAACTTATATGAGGGCACATCTGAGTAGTGGGATTAAAAGGAAGATGACATTTCGCTTCCAGTTACCCATCACTTTAATGTTCTACCTCAGTTCCATTCTCACCTGTCGGTCCATGCACACCTGCATTGTTAAAGTGAAGCCTACCATAACCTTGAGGACAGCATCTTTTCAGTACACGCCAGGAATACACACAATACTCTAAATCTGGCTTTTCTAATATTTTATTCAGCTTGCTCCATACCCACATCGCCCTCTGTGTGAAGAAGTTATCCTGCAATTTTCTATTAAACGTTTCACCTCTCACCTTCAAACTATGTCCTCAAGTTTTTGATTTTCTTCCTGATGCACCATCAATAACTCTAGGAGACTGGAAGTGAACGATAGGCTTTTATTTACAACAAAAATGGAGCACGACATGTCGAAGACTGAGGGAGGAGCAGTGCCCCAATCGCCTTTATGCAGGGGTCTGTGGGAGGAGCCACAGGAGCAGTCAGCAGAGGGGCATGTCCAGACAGGTATATGTAGTTCACCACACTTCCTCTGGGGAAAAGACTGTGTGCATTCATCCCAGTTAGAACATAAGATATAGGAGCAGAATGAGGCTTTTTGGCCCATCGAGTCTGCTCTGCCATTTCATCATGGCTGATCAAATTTTCCTCTTTGCCCTAATCTCCTGCTTTCTCCCAATACACCTTTGTGCCCTGGCCAATCAAGAATCCATTTATGCCCCTCATGATTTTATATACCTCTAAGGGCATCCCTCTATCCCCTACATCCCAGGAAACAAAGTCTTTACCTGCCTACTTCTCCCTAGTTGAGTGCTGGTGATATTCTCACAAATTGTTTTGCACTCTTCTCAGCTTCATGATGTCTTTTCTACAAAAGGGTAACCAAAATTCTACATGTGCTCTCACCAATGTCTTGTACCACTGCAACATAATGCCCCAACTCCTGACTGACGAAGGACAATGTGACAAAAGCCTTCTTCACCAGCTTGTCTACCTGCAGCTCCACCTGTAGTGAACCATGTGCTTGTGCTCCACAGTCCCTCTGTTCTATCGCACTCTCCATTCACTGCCTGAATCCATCCCTGGTTTCACTTCCCAGAATGCAATATTCCACACTTACCAAATTGAATCCTAGCTGATCAAGATGCCATTGTGATTTTTGATAACCTTCTTCATTGTCTGTGATGCTGTTTAGTTTGCCGTTGTCCGCAGGCTTACTAACCCAACTCCAAACCTGCCCAATTTTTTCTCTACTTCTCCTCATAGTTAAACCTTGTAAATTTTCATCCCACTCATTTATATAAATAATGAAGACAGGTTCAGCACTGATCCCTCCAAAATGATAAATGGCCTTCCACCATCATCCTGTGCTTCATACCTGCAAACTAATTATGACAGCACAGCGTACTGATTAGCTCAATTGGCTTAATTGGGTTCCAATTCCTGCCACTGTCCATAAAGAGTTTGTACATTCTGCTCGAGACAGCGTAGGTTTACTCCAGGTGCTCCGGTTTCATCTCATGTTCCAAAGGTAAATTGTTAGGGTTAGTGTTAATGAGTTGTGGCCATGCTATTTTGGCATGGAGGTGTGGAGACACTTGTCCCTCCTGTACAATCTTCGCTGATTTGATTTAATGTTCCGATGTTCATGTGACAAATAAAGCTGATATCCACAGCTAACTTTCCCTGGTTCTCCTGCAATCTGGCTTTCCAGACTAGTCCTCCATGCAGGACCTCATCAAAATCCTTGCTGAAGTTCATATAGACAACATCTACGACCCTGACTTCATCTGTTCTCTCGGTTACGTCATCAAAAAAAAGCATGGCATGTTTTCCCACATGCAAAGCCATGCTCACCATCCCTGAGGCAACTCCAGAGATAAGTAACCTGGTTAAAGAGTGCATGAGAGCAATTAACTCAAAGTGCTTTGGACCTGAAATCTTAGCTCTGTTTCGTTTCTGTCCTATCCCAAACCCCCAAAAATAACAGCATCTTCTGCTTTTATATTAGATTTCCAGTATCCACTGTTGTTCTTTTTTCAATTTTCATTTAAGTACTATATACATCTCGGTTTCCAATTTTAAGAAAAGGAAGGGCCTTGGTTGTAGTCCAAGGATGGCTCACAGCATTGATTCCAAAGATAGAAATGTCATATAAGGGAAATCTGACCACATTGGAACTTTCCCTTGGGCATTTAGATATCTGAATGATAACCTCATTGAAGCAGATTTTGGCGGGCTTGGTACCGTGATGGTGTTTATCTTGGCGGAAGAATTTATCATGAGGGACCATAGTTGCAGAATAAGGTGTCTCTCTGGGACATGGACAGAGACGGGGAGGAATTTACCATAGAGGGTCATGAATCATTGTGAATTTCCACTCTATAAAACTAGAGTCAGAATCATTGAGTCTGAGGTAGATAAATTATTGGGTCACAAGGGTATCAATAATTGTTGGAACCAGGAAGGAAACAGGAGCTGAGGCCTGGACAACACACACAAGATGCTGGAGGAATTCAACAGGCCAGGCGGCATCTATGGAAAAGACTACAGCCTGTTTCGGGCTGAGGCCCTTCATTGGGACTGAAGCCACTGATCAGTTAGAAAAAATATAGATGATAGGTCAAGGTTTAGAGGGAACTAGGCCAAACACAGGGAAGTGGACTGAAGAATCTGCATCCATACTATATAACTTCAGGATTGGAGGAGGCCTGAAGCCATTTCACCAAAAAAAGTTCCTCTTTGTTCTGTTCTTACACTTCAAATACTGGAACATTGAGATGAAGGAGATGAAATTCCAGACCATTAAGCTTGTCCCTTTGGATTAGTTAAAGCTAAATAGTGGGAGGAAAGCAACAATAGTGATACAGAGTTTCCCAGTTTAAAATACATAGAAGGAAGCGATTAGAGCCATCCTTAGAATAATAGAAAGTGATAACAAAAACATATTGACAAGTTATGCTAATAAATGCAATTTACATAATCAACAGGGACTTCATTACAAATAGATTTTCTCCTATAATTCAAAATCCAAAACAGCTGTCTTTTGAATGCTTAGAGGCCTTGCTCGTTATGCCCCAAGGCATGTCTTAATAGTATATTATGCTAATTGGATAGTTTTTACATATACAAATTACCAATTAAAAATAGACTTTCTTTACAACTCAAATAGTTTTGAAGATTTCAGCTTCTATAAGTTAGAGGCAATGTTTTGTTTCTTTTAACAGGATATTAATAATTAATGATAATTAGAATAATTTACATTTAAATTGGATTTATTAGAAAATTGACTTTCCCCTGTAATTTAAATACCGTGAGTGCCTATTACACAGATAAATTGTCATGGTCTCTTTACTTTGAAATTTATTTGTTCTACTTTGAGAATTTGACTTCATGCAGATTTCCAGTTTTTGTGAAGTTACATATAAAATCACAAGGCTGATCCCTTTAAGAATCTGTGTCAATGTAGCAGGAGACTGGAGTGTTGGTTTCAAACTCTTATCAAGCATTGACCAAAATAATTAATTTATGGTTTCCATAGAGAAATAAACAAAATCAAGGAAGGTACAAATAGAAAGAGAAGTTTAACTGGTCCAGTTTGATCAGTCCCATTCTTTAGGGTTATAGATGAATGGAATGTACTCAAAGTTCAGGAGTCAAGGTTGTTTATTGTCATTCTTTAGTATACAACTGTACAAGAGAACAAAATGATTGTTACTCCAGATCCAATTCCACATAAAAAGACACAATAAACATAAAGAACATAATTAAAAACAATATATATATAAATAGCAAACATGAGGAAATCTGCAGATGCTGGAAATGCAAACAACAGCACACACAAAATGCTGGTAGAACACAGCAGGCTAGGCAGCATCTATAGCTGTCGACGTTTCGGGCCGAGACCCTTCATCAGTGCCTATCAGTGTTCTACCAGCATTTTGTGTGTGATATATATAAATTCATAAGGTTAGTTTGTATATAGTACTGTGCAAACTGGCACAGAGTCTGGCCCTGTGGCTCAGAAGGGTAGGAAAAGGATGGCAGCAGTGATAGGGGACTCTATAGTTAGGGGGTCAGACAGGCGATTCTGTGGACGTAGGAAAGAAACATGGATTTGTAGTTTGTCTCCCAGGTTCCAGGGTCCGAGATGTTTCTGATCGTGCCCACGATATCCTGAAGTGGGAAGGTGAACAGCCAGAGGTCGTGGTACATATTGGTACCAACAACATAGGTAGGAAAAGGGAGGAGGTCCTGAAAACAGACTACAGGGAGTTAGGAAGGAAGTTGAGAAGCAGGACCTCAAAAGTAGTGAACTTGGGATTAATGCCTGTGCCACCCGACACAGAGGGAGGTGGAGGGTAAATGCATGGCTGCAGGATTGGAGCATGGGGCAGGGATTCCGATTTCTGGACCATTGGGAGCTTCTTTAGGGCAGGCGTGACCTGTACAAAAAGGACGGGTTGCACTTGAATCTGAGGGGGACCAATATCTTAGCAGGGAGGTTTGCCAAGGCTATTGATGAAAGTTTAAATCAGAGTTGCTGGGGGGTGGGATCTGGACTGAAGAGACAGAGGAAAGGGCAGTTGGCTCACAGACTCACAGATAGTTGGTTCACTAGGAGATAGTGCAAGAGAGAGGATAGGCAGATGATAGAGGAGGGACACGCTCAGACTGATGATTTGAGATGGGTTCATGATACAAGGAGTATCATGAACAAAGAGGATGAGCTTAGAGCATGGATCAGTACTTGGAGCTATGATGTTGTGGCCATGACAGAGACTTAGATGGCTCAGGGGTGGGAATGGTTATTTTGAGTGCCAGGCTTTAAATGTGAATAGGTTGAGTGAACTCGACCTTTTCTCATTGGAGCGGCGAAGGGTGACAGGTGACATGATAGAGGAAAGAGATGTATAAGATGATGAGAGGCATTAATCGCGTAGATAGAGGCTTTTTCCCAGGGCTGAAATGGCCAACACGAGAGGGCACAGTTTTGAGGTGCCTGGAAGAAGGTACAGAGAAGATGTCAAGGATAAGATTTTTATGCAGAGTGGTGAGTGCGTGGAATGGGCTGCCGGCGATGGTGGTGGAGGCGGATATGATAGGGTCTGTTAAGAGACTCCCAGTTAGGTACATGGAGCTCAGAAAAATAGAGGGCTACGGGTAACCCTAGGCAATTTCTAAAATAAGTACATGTTCGGAACAGCATTTTGGGCTGAAGGGCCTGTACCATGCTGTAGGTTTTCTCTGTTTCTATGTAAACTAGTTTAAACCTTCCAGAGTAGAAATAGTCACCTTCCCTGCCAGGATATTGGATCCAGTTCAGTGTAGGGGAACATCATCCCTCTTGCACATGTCACCCCTGCCCCAGAAGAAGATCCAATGATCCAAGGAGCTGAAACCCTTCCCCCCGCACCAATTCCTCAGCCACTCATTCATCTGTTTCTTCAATGGCCAATACGTGACACTGGGTATAATCTAAAGGACTGACTCATTCAATCGGATCATTCATTTTGTGGTTGATCTCAACCAGGTGACTTTATAATGAGTTTATAGAGAGGGGAAACCGGAAGGGTAAAGCAGTATGACTGAATATAAAGCTTGGCAGTGAAATTAGAATCTTCTTCATTCAATCTATGATGATTTTTAAGTGAATTCTGTGTCTTTGTCTATTCATATAGAAAGCCCAGTAGATAGTTCAAGACCTTAGACTCTGAAAGCAAGAAGTTTTAACAGCATAGATGGCTTTAAGGTGAAGTTAGGTAAGGGAGCAATGGTGCATTGTTGAAATTGCAGGAACAGCAGCCAAAGTGCTTGTTTGCTGATGCAGAACGAGAGTTGGAATGGAAACAGGGAGCTTAACCATGATAACTGGGAGTTTAACCTTGATAACCTGGAGTTCAAATTCAGATAAAAATGCAGTCAGAATTTTGAAATTAAAGTTAGTCTGATTAAAAAATGACAATTGTGCTACAAATCCACCTCTTTCAGTCATATCCTTCAGGGAAGGAAATCCACCATCCTTAAATCAGTTTGATCCCAGAGCCACCACTGCATTTCACTGCATCAGGAGCAGTTAGCGGTGGACAGTAAACGCCATGCTGCTGATGATTCTCAGTCCTGTGAGTGGATAAACTTTAACATAAGGGAATGGAATGAAATGCTGGTAAGGTTATGTGAAAAATGTTGGGGGGATAATATGGTTGAACATTGGACTGAGTGGCCTGTCAATGAGATGCATAGATCATTGAACATACACCGGAGAACAGAATCAGGTCTTAAGCCCACTATGTTTTGTTGAACTAATTAAACTAATGATGCCTAATTCAATTAAAATCCCTTCTGCCTGCATGATCCATATCCTTTCATTCTTTGCATATTCATGTGCCCATGCAAAAGCCTCCTAAATGCCATTATTGCCTCAGCCTTCACGACCACCCTGGCAGGGTATTCAAGCCACTCACCATTTTGTGTAACAAAAACTATCCCCACACATTTCCTTTGCACATTCTCTGTCTTACCTTAATGTGTGCTCACTAGTATTAGACTGAAAAGGATACCACCAGTCACAATATTTATTCTTCTCATAATCATAAACTTCTATCAGCCCCACAACTTCAGAGAAAGCCATTGCAAGTTTGTCCAACCTTTCCTTATTGTGTGTGGCTTTTAATCCAAGCACCATCCTGCTAAACATCTTCTGCAGCTTCTCCTCGAGCAGGTGGGGCTCATCAGCCACGGACAGCAGCCCGACTAGGAAAAAGAAAACTCTGATTTTAAACCTCCACTGCCTTGCCGTCATGCCCACCCATGGGAAGGGATCCGGAGTAAACCCCGAGGAAGAAATCCAGAGCTGGGATCCCTAGGACAGTTTGATGTTGTTCACAACTTCGCTCTGGCAACCTCCACAATGACACTGGTGCCAAGCTGTATCTGCGCTTGCCCTTCCCTTGCACTAGATCAGTGACGTGGAGAGGGGGAACCCGCTGCATGGGCAGCAGCCGGTTCTTCAAATCCTCCCATCCAGGCTTGTGCCCTGGAGAGGACACAGTCCACCAGAGGCGCAAACCCATGATCCCCCGGGATCAACAGCTGCCTACTGACGGGCATCTTTCCCAAAGCCTCCACATTCTGCCCATAATGGGGCAACCAGATTGCAATGAAGGACTTCGGATACAGCTTAACCAGAAGTTTATAAAGCTGGAACATATTGTCCTGAACTCGGAGCCTCAACTAATACAGGCAAACATGCCATACATCCTATTTACCACCCTATCAACTTGTGCAGCCACTCTCAGGGAGCTGTAGACTTTGACCTCAAGATCGCTCTGTTCGTCAAGGCTTTTAAGGGTCTTGACATTAACTGTGTACTTTCCCTTTCCCTCTTTGAGTGGGATGGTAGTGCAGTGGTTAGGACAACGCTTTACAGTACAACCAACCCGGGTTCAATTCCCACTGCTGCCCATAAGGAGTTTGCATGCTCTCCCCATGACCACGTGGCTTTCCTCCGTTTGGTCCAGTTTCCTCCCACAGTCCAAACGTATCAGTTGGTAGATTAATTGGTCATTGTAAACTGTCCCATGATCAGGCTAGGACAGGGGTCAGCAACCTTTACCACTGAAAGAGCCACTTGGACCCGTTTCCCACAGAAAAGAAAACACTGGGAGCCGCAAAACCCGTTTGACATTTAAAATGAAATAACACTGCATACAACGTTTTGTTTTGCCTTTATGCTATGTATAAACAAACTATAATGTGTTGCATTTATGAAATTGATGAACTCCTGCAGAGAAAACGAAATTACATTTCTGCATGCAACAAAAACATTTTGAACTCCGAAAAAAAGACGTTGGGTTGAAGGTTACTTTTAAGTAAAATACTCAACGTCTATTTGAGTCCTTCTTGTATTTATGAAAAACGCCAAACTTAAATTTGCCGCCAGCAGCAAACCAAAAATAACGTCAGCCAGCTGTCAACCTGAAAAATAAAAGGACTATTTCACTGAACAATGAAAACATATGAATATACGTAAAATAATAGGCAATTAAAATATTTATCATACTTGTTCAGGTTGACTCACACCTGACAATGCAGTCGTATTCAGTAGGGATGGATCGATGCTTAGGGGAGTGACCGGGAAGGATAATGTGTTTTTTTCCTCTCTGAACTCACAGAAGCGTTTCCCAAACGATGTTTGCTTTGCGATGATTGCAGAATGTAAATACTCCAAATTTATCATGTCGTGACCTTGTTTGAACTCTCTCAAATTGGGGAAGTGAGACAATGTGCCTTTCTGTAAATCTCTGGCAAGCAACGTCAACTTGCGCTCGAATGCCAAAACATCCTCCAACATGTGCAGGGCTGTACGTCCTTACCCCGTTGAAGAGCTGTGTTCAGCGTGTTCAGGTGCGCTGTCATGTCTACCATGAAGTGTAGCTTTTCCAGCCACTCTGACTGTTCCAGCTCAGGAAAGTTGAGCCCTTTGCTGCCCAGGAATGTTTTCACTTCTTCCAGACACGCGACAAAGCGTTTCAGCACCTCCCCTCTGGACAGCCAGCGATAAAAACACGTTGTAGCGGTGTGCTACACGCAGTCAGTAAACTGCAGTCAAAGATAGCTTTATTCAAACTAAACAGCCTTGCTTTTAAGCCTCCCTCAACCCACCCCACATGGGCACGGATGCTCCAAAAGACACGTACTCACGAACCCCCGTAGGCTATCTCCCTTAGCCTGAACGCTGGCTAATTGTGAGCCGGTTCGGATGTGTCAGGAAATGGGTCGCCACAACGTCTTATTTAGATTGTACAAGATCACCATAATCTTCAAATTTAGATTTACATTTCAAAAACTAACAAACTAACATAAAATACATTTTAATTAAATACTGACCATGTAGCGGTGTGCTACACGCAGCGCTAAAATTACGACACGGAGTCGGTAACTGCAGTCGAAGGAAAAAACTTTATTCGAAATCTTCAGCCTCACTTTTAAGCCTCCCTCAACCTGCCCCCCATGGCGCAGAGGCTCCAAAGCTCTGTGCTCGCAAACCCCCGTAGGCTATCTAATTGTGAGCAGGTTCGGATGTGCCAGGAAAAGGGTCGCCACAACCAATTATTTCCCAAGGCAACAGGGAGCCGCAGCACAGACATAAAAGAGCCACATGTGGCTCCGGAGCCGCGGGTTGCCGACCCCCGGGCTAGGATTCAAACAGAGGATTGATGGTGACACAGCTTGAGGGGTCAGAAGGGCCTATTCTGCACTATATCTCAATAAATAAATGATTTTGATCTATCCAGACATAACACCATTTTCCTGCATTAAATTCCATCTGCCATTTTTCTGCACAAGTCTGCAACTGATCTGCAGTGTATCCCACTGCACTCTTCACAGTCTACAACAACACCACTGAACTTTGTGTCGTCTGCAAACTTACTAACCCACCCTTGCTGGTTTATATCTAAGTCACTTATATATATCACAAACAGCTGTGGTCCCAGGATAGAACACCAGTAGTCCGGTACCTCGGGCCAGAGCAAGTCACCTTGACCACTGCCCTCTGCCTTCGATGGACAAGGCAATTCAAAAACAGCCCAGCCACAGTATGAATTGTAATTGTCTGCAAGCTGAAGTGCTCCTGCTATCAAGTGCCCTGTGGAGGTGCAACACTGGCAGAAGGACAGGCAAAAGTGGTACCTATAATGATCTCTAAAAAAAACTTTATGTTCCCATCCCAACTGTAAAGCTGAAACAGAAAATAATCTTCAGGTGATCAAATTTCAATCTCCCCTCTGAATAGCTTACCTCATCTGAAGTGCAAAACAGCCACCCTCTGCCTTCACTTGTCCTAGCTGCCATCCTCAAGGTTCCTTTGCTGAACCTTGGTGATTCTCAAGTTCAAGTATCCTGGGGTTTAATGCCATGACAGTTAGTCCTTTAGCAGCAGCAGCACAGCACATGACACAAGTTGCTAACAGTTAGCAATTGTAAACATGGCAAGCATAGTTCTTTCCTCTTTGAGAATGCTGCTTAAAGCTATTCTTTTGATCAAGATGTTAATTACTCTTCACTCAACTAGTCTTCACATGATTAGGCATTTGGTTTTCATTCAGTGGCCTTGAGAAAGTGGGAAGATGATGAGTCCCATCCTGAACGTCTCCAGTTGTAGTGTATCCCTGTAGCGCTGTTGACTAGTTTAGTACGTTGAGACATTTATTAGACCATGTCAGAGGACGGTTAAGAATCAACCACCTTTCTGTGTAATCTGTAGTTACCTAGAGGCCAACAGAGGTACAGATGGTAGATTTCCATTTCTGAAAGAGATTGATGAACCAGATCAGTTGTTACCAATCTGATAGCATCATGCCACCATCACTGAAACTATTCCATATGTAATTGGTGTCAAATGTTACAGGATAACATTGCTGTAGAAATCGTTAGTTTGTTTTACCTCATTACAGGTGTGTTTATGTGTTAGCTGTGCAAGACACCATTGCTCCAGATATTGGTTCTCTTTATGGGCACTAAATTCAATTTTAAGTTTAATTTTGATCCAAATGTATATGAATATAGCAAAATGAAACAGAGTTCTTCCAGGGCCAAGGTTCAAAACACATGCCAACAGCAGATTGCACATTATGCATAGCACAAAGCTCAAATATCACATATGGTTACAACTGCAGAAAAGCATACAGTCACAAAGAAAAAGAAATATCGTCCAAGTCCTTAAGTGGCATGACTGTCGATGGATGGAGCGTTATCCTGGTCCAGCTTGTTCTTCCATGAGCAAATACTGGAGAGCAGCACCGAAGGGAGGGACCAGTCCCCAACCTAATATGGATTCCAGTGCACCCAGAGAAGCTTCTGCTCTCTCCACACAGTCTTCTCCTCTGGACGACTGCAACAGGTGACTCAGCGGTGAGGGCCATAGCCATGGCAACACAGCCCCCCCCTCCCCCCGTGTCAATCTCACCAATCAACCCGTGAACTGGACTAGCAGTATTCTATGTTACAAATATCCAAGTGGGTCTTGCAATCGCAATATAGATATCCAAAACAATCACTCACATCACACACCGTCTTGACACAACAATAGTACACAAGTCTAGGGAACAACACAACAACGATACACAGTAAGTCCAGCTCCATCGCTATGGAACAACTTGCTGATGGGATAATCTTGCACCACTTGATGATCTTAATATCTATCAGTGTCTTGTGACCATAAAAAAGATGTAAAGGACGAACAATTGCACATCTGATTGGGCCTGAGGTGGCTGAACATGCTGCCATCTTACTGGAAGTAATATTAGTACTGGATTGCTACCGACATTCCTAAGTTTAGCGTGACAGAGTATTCAGCCTAAAGAAAAGTACTTAACCTGTCCTTTGAGGAGTTGGCACACTCCCAGGGCCTGTACTAAAAATGACAATGTGTCTTCTCTTTCCTCATCAAACACAAGATCCTCGTATAAAAAGCAAGGGCTAAGTATGGTGCAGGATGATGTGGGCAGCTGACTGATGCTGATGAACACTTTTAGCATATCCATGTACCTACAGAAGAATTGAGCACAAATTTTTCAGAAAGCAGGTGTTATAAAAGGACATAATGAATTTTCAACAGAACAGTTTGGCATGTTCACTCAAACGTAAAATACCCAGTACTTAAAAAAATTTACTAAGAGAAAAATGAACATTAAGTTGTTCCATGGATCATCTGGTTTGATATGTATTCACACATTCATTCAGAAATATATATTCCTATATATGTATAGGAGTGGGAAGAAAGTTCATCCTCTGTAAAAACTAGAATACAGAGGTTTCACCAATAGGTTGTGCTGTCTCACAGCCCCCTGTACCTATTGCCAAGTCTCCTGACACCCCACTGAATGGATAGTGTGAAGAACAAGTCAAGTCAATTCAAGTCAACTTCTGTTGTCATTTCGACCATAACTGCTGGTACAGTGCATAGTAAAAACGAGACAATGTTTTTCAGGACCGTGGTTTGCATGACACAGTACAAAAAACTAGACTGAACTATGTAATAAAAAAAACACAGAGAAAACTACACTAGACTACAGACCTACACTGGACTGCATAAAGTGCACAAAAACAGTGCAGGCATTACAATAAATAAGAAACAGGACAGTAGGGCAAGCTGTCTCTGGCTGCCTGGAAGGGTTTCTTTGGTACCCTGGACAACTGCGTGGGACTGAGTGCCTTTCTCATTCAGTGTTTCAAACTTGAAATGCAGAAGAACTATTGACTAAAAAAATGGGAGTAATCAAGAGAAGTGAGAATCAATATATTTGGGAAATGCAGCAAGGCAATAAATGACAGGGTCAATAAATACCCTGAGGAGGACAGTACTTAACAGAATACGGAACAACTGATAGCTAAGATGGCTTAATGGCACAGGGAATAATTCCCTTATTAACTGAAGCATAAAATGTAGGAGAATGAGGGTCCTTGGGCACTGGTTGCCTCATATCGTGAATATGCAGTATAGGCCATTCAGCCCACAATGTTGTGCCAACCTATATAAACCCACTCCACAATCTACCTAATCCTTCCTTCCTTCCTCACAGCCCATAACACTATTTTTCTTGCATCCATGTATCTATTTAAGAGTTTCTTAAATATCCCTGTTATACCAGCCCTGCCAATGCATTCCAGGCACTCATCTTTCTCTGTATAAAAAACATATTTCTGACATCGTCATTATCATCATTATGTGCCATGCCGTGTGATGTTGGTGATCGTGGTCTCATGACCACGACTGTTCTTGGCAAATTTTTCTACGGAAAGGGTTTGCCTTCTACTTCTGCATCTTCCGTAAACTTCGCTCTACTCTTGCAGAGCAGTGGCTCTGTTATGCATCCAGATAGTGTGGTGCACTGATAAAATATTACAACTGATGATTTTAACTGGGTCGTTTAAAATAACAACCAGTGAAAGGTAAAGGAGGACCATGGCCCTGGTGAGGTGTATATCAAGGCCCTGACTGAAGAGTAGATTAAATGGATCACGGAACGTTTAGCTGTCCCACTGGAAGATTGACAAATAATGAGGGAGGATAGGAGTCAAGACTGCTCCCATTCCTCCACACAGTTGCCATGGCAGCAGAACCAAAACCTGACCTGACAGCAAGGAGGTAACCTTGAGGAAATCTGCAGATGCTGGAAATTCAAACAGCACACACAAAATGCTGGTGGAACACAGCAGGCCAGGGGGCATCTATAGGGAGAAGCACTGTCGACGTTTTGGGCCGAGACCCTTCGTCAGTAACCTGTTTGGTGTGCTGGGCTGTTTCGTTAGCCAAGGGCCCATACTGAGCTGAAGTAAAAGCTCTTTGTGACCGAGATTAGTCCGCAGACTGGTCTTGACCTGATGAAGTGGCTCAGCCTGAAACATTGTCTGTTTCTTTCTTTCCATAGGTGCTGCCTGAGCTGCTGAGTTCCTCCAGCATTCTGAGTGTGTTACTCTGGATATCCAGTATCTGCAGGAATGTTTAGAACTTCTGGCATGGTGGGGGAGTCCTTTGTTTCTGCACGGCAACTACTGGTCTTGCTTCAACAGCAGAAAGCAGGTGCAGGTCAGTTTAAAAAAATATTTCCTCACAAACATGCCCCCTTTGTGGCCACTGAAATGATATCCAGCAGCTGGAACAAATGGGGAATGGGGGGGAGAAAGGGATTACAATTTTTTCAGTGCAGCAGCAGGTTAGGAGGGAACATTCTGTGGCTTCTAGTTGTGACAATGAGAACTTAATGATCTTACTTCAAAAGTGGGACTTTTGAAGTGTCAAAAGTCACTTTTGAAGCTCTCAGTGTCAGAGCTCCTGCAGTCATGCAGGGTCTACAGTTAGAACAGAGTCACTACAGTCAGGAAAGGGCTACAGTTACCCACAGGCCAACTACAGTCAGACAGAATTACTGCAGTCAAGAGAAGCCTACAGTTGATCACAGGCTAATGACAGACAGTCACCACATTCAGGAAAGGGGCTACAGTTTGGCATAGCCTACCTACAGTCAGACAGAGTTACAACAGTCAGTACAATAGCCAAGGGGTTTTAGAGTCAAAGGGAAGAGCATCCTAATCTCAGCTGTTACATGAATATGATTGTAAACTCTCTATCTCAAATGAAGGTGTTTCACTACAGAATAATTCGACGCACAAAAAATTCTTCAATCGTGGTTTTTGCGCTGTTGGAGGTGATCATATCACTGGCCTGTTTAAAATGTATTTGTGATGGGGTTGGGAGGTTCAGAATCTCCACTCCACCCCCACAGCTCAAGGGAGGCTGGAAGCGTAAGTATTGGAATCTCCACACCTCCAACTTCAGAGAAGCTGGGAGTCTCTTCAACCCCATATCTATAAAACTTGGGAGCAATGCAATCTCTGTATGCCAGCACAATTGGATCTGGGGGTGTTTGGAGAGGCGGCTCCTCAGCTCCAAGGGACATGGATGCGTCAGAGTCCACACATCCCAGATCCAAAAACTCTGAAAGCAGCATCCCTGTGGAGTCACAAATAGAGATATCTTCAGCCGGTCCTCACAGAAGATCAGAAAAGACCCACACTCGGGGAAAGGATGGCTTTTTAGTTGGGTTGTGCTTGGCTTGGTGGGACAGGGTGAGCTGGAATTTCACAGTGCCAGGCTTTTAGCTGGCAATATGTCAGAATCCAAAAGGAAGGGCATCATCTCTCACATCAAGAAGCACAATGGAGAGAGGGAAGTGAATTTGTCTCGAGTGACATTTAATCTATTTTTAGTGTGTGTGGTTGTGCTCTTCAAGTTGATACACTTGAAGAAAGTGAATCAATATTATTAAGATTCCTAACTGCTGATGAATGATTGTGGATGTTAAAGATGTTCGCAAGCATT
The DNA here is from genome assembly GCF_030144855.1 of Hypanus sabinus. Taxonomy (NCBI): domain Eukaryota; kingdom Metazoa; phylum Chordata; class Chondrichthyes; order Myliobatiformes; family Dasyatidae; genus Hypanus; species Hypanus sabinus. The sequence goes on along the minus strand of NC_082717.1, from coordinate 18,775,796 downwards.
CAGTGAACTTGACAACTGGGGGACCGGCGGGGTGGGGTCTTATCTGTTCTTCAAGCTTTTGAGAGCGTGAAGTAGGCCCGATAACACTTTGTCCACACAAAGAAGCTGAGAGGCATTCTCCCTGCAGATCATGGTGACTAGACTGGAGCCAACAGCAGCCAGCCAGTGATTCATAACCAATGGAAGAACGTCCCCTCACCTCCATGAACACAGATTGGTGGCAGTGCTTCCCACAACTGTGACTTCCATTCAAGTACAACCTCACTGTGTTAAAGCACATTGGCGTGTCCTGAACTCAACATTCATGTCAGCCGTTTTACTATTAAACTAGAAGAGTGTAGGGGGGAGGTCACATAATGACAGGGCAAAGAAGCCTCCGATGCTCCTGGAACGTTTCTCAGCATACTGACACGGAATTCTTTTTTTACAGCCATGATGATTTGCTCACAGGAAGCTTGAGTCAGTTTACAGGAATTTCTCTATTAGGGTATAAATTTGGCAGTGTGGGAAAGAGTTTATCAATGCTTTGAAAGGAATTCCTGAGCAGAGATCCTTTCGCCAAGAGGGGCGGGAATGATGCTGTAGTCTAAAATAGCCCTCAGCTTTCTGTTTTCATTTGCTTCCACTCCAAAATAAGCTTCACATTTCCTTATTGGGCCTGGAGATTATCTACAGGCCTCACTGCGAAATGCATGATGAGTGGCTCAATAGGGAGAAACGTCCCCACAGGTCGGAGTGAGGGTAAGCAAAGGCTAGAGGTTCAACATTGTTGGCAGATTAACCGATGGAGAGATGAGGAAGAATCTATTTTATGCAATGACCTGGGAATTCCCTGCCACAGATGGATGAACGCTGGGTCCACAGAAACTGTGTAGTAGATCTTCTCGGCCACATCCTCTGCAAGGGTCAACTGTGGAAAGTGTACTGGTCTCTTGGTGGACTCCCACCCAGAGGGATTAAGATCCTTTGCGTGGAGCACCACACACTCCACCACCTAGGGGTCTACCTGAGCTCCACTGAGGAGGCCTGGCTGGCAAACCGGTGGAACTTAGGGACAGAAGCCTCTGCCCGGCTGGGGTGCTGGTCAGGCCTATTTCATGCAAGTTCAGACCAGGGAAGGGTACTGGTCTAATTGCCTCCAGGATCTGGTCACTTTGGTTTCGCCCACTGCTTTTGTCTCCAACACCCAGAGGAGGCTGGTGGATTTCTTCTGTGGCAATAGGAGGCACGTGAGTTGTCCGATCGCAGAGGGAGGTCAGACACTGGGGTGCGTACATACCCAGCTGGTGACTCTCCACCTCAAGACCCTGCAGGATACCTGTACAATGAGCACCCCTCTAGATGGCATGCACTAGTGACGTACTTTAGCACCCACAATCATTCATCAGCAGTTAGGAATCTTAATAATATTGATTCACTTTCTTCAGGTGTATCAGCTTCCAGGGGTCCCAGCAGTGCTAACTCCTAGTCAGCTGGAATTGCTCATCGGGCTCAAAGCCTAAGATCCCTCTTGGGAGAGGGCTCACACAACCTGAGCCGTCCTTGCTGTGCGGCTCAGCTTACCATTCCGTGCCGCACTGAGGTGGGCTGTTACCACACTCCTTTCACGTCCTTGCCTTTGGCTGCCGACCAGACCCGCTGTGGCGGTCTGCTTTGCCATCCGGCGGTGGAGGAGATGCCCGGTAGAAAACTCTTCGTGCAGGGGTCCTTTCCCCGAACACTGGGGACCCGGGGGTGGAAGGCGTTGCACAGGGCAACACCGTGCAGCCGGTTTTTAAGTTGGTTCACTGACTCACCATCCACCTGTCCATCCTGCGGCCGTGAGGAGTCAGTGTACCAGGTTTATATGGAGTGATAGAGGTTGCTGCCCCTATCTGAATTTCTAAAGGGGCTGCCCCTCAATGTTTGGTTGCACTTCCATCCCACGCTCACTCTATGTGGGCTTGCAGTATTTGGGCAGGGGGAGATCACTAGCAGGATTTACTGGTGGGCTTGGTCCAGGCAGCGGACAGTTGAAGTCTCCGCCCAGGCCGACTGCCTGCCCCTCTTCCCTCTCCTGGGGGTACATTTGTTCCTGGTGTCCTTGGTGAGAGGGAATGCAGTCACCATGGGTACAGTGGGAGGATTTTCAGGAACTATGCCCCCCCCCCCCCCATCCCCATCAGGGAATTGACTGTTTTACAGACAGGAATAATCATATCTAAATTTGAATTTGTTCACTGTCTTATAAATACTTGATGCTTTTACTTTGTGGATTTTTGCATTAATGTATTTACATAGTCTTGGGAAAAGAATAGGAATTCTGCAGAATTGAATTGGATGAGGATTTGAACAGGAATCTGGGAAGAGTTGCCTCTAAGCTAAACAGAATGATTTTTCAATCATTTTGGTTCAATGGACCAAACGCTTCTTTCTCTACATCATGATACTATGAAAGTTTTGCCGTATATGCCGTAGAAGTCCCTAAGGCAGCCCTATGTTGAGTTCAACATTGATTCTTGTGGCACTATTGGCGCCAAACTGTATCAGTCTTTCCTTTGCGTACATTGGATGCCTGGTGAGGGGGAACTTGCTACATGTGCTTGCTCTCCATATCATACTGCCCAGGCTTGCACACCTAGACAGCTAGGCCGCAACATCCACGGTCAACCCTGACCAACTGAGGACTCAGAATACCAAATCATCAACCTTCCCATTGACAGGTACAACGTTAAGCCTTGGTGAAATCCTGAGAAGTTCCTGGTCCCTCCCCAAACCATGGGAGTTATTAGGCCTAGAATCATTGAGTAATAAACATGGAAACAATCCCTTCAACCCAACTGGTCCATGCTGATCATGGTTGCCCACCAACCTAATCCCATTTGCCAGCGTTTGGCCCATATCATTCTGAACTTTTCCCATCCATGTGTACTTACCCAAATGTCTTTTAAATGCTGTTATTGTACCTACCTCAGCCATTTTCTCTAGCAGGGTAATCCATAAATCACCACCATCTATGTGAAAAATTGCCCCTCAGATCCCTTTTAAAACTTTCCCCCTCACTTTAAGCCTAATCTTGGCTGTCAGTCTCCAGCACTACTGGGCTCAGGTGTCACTCCTTATTCACCTTTCACTAGACCAACTCTCAACCAGTTGTCATGAATACCAACACCCCCGCCCCCCCACCCGCCGCTGGTAAGAAAACCTCATGGGAACAGGACAAGGAGCTGCAAAGAAAATGCTGGAAACATTTAGCAGGTCAGGCCGCATTGGTGGGATGAGAAGCAGAGTAAGTCAGAAACTCTGTCAGAACTGAGAAGGAGACAAACAAAGACTGCGGGGAGTGGAGCGTCATTGCTAAGCAAAAACTGGAATTACCGTAGGGATAAGTTACAGGGGAATTTGATGGTCAAGTTATGGACAGGGGTGTAGGGGGGCAGTTTAGAGGTCAGGTGAAAGTCCAAGTCGGAGCACTCCTTGGGTCAAAGGTCAATGACCTCCATGGAAGGATGTCACTCCAGCAAACACTGTAGTCAAAGAACAGTGAGCTGGTGACCCTCTCCAGGTCAGTGAGTTGCCTCAGGTCAGTGGGCCAGTAACTTCCCCCCCCCTCCCTCCGACCACCGCCTATATCATCAAGTTGTCAAGTCTGGTGTTCAAGGCCTGGAGTTTGGGGTCTCATCATTGGTGTGTCCTGGGATCGATAATGAAGATCGAAGTCCGAAGGTTAAAGACAAAAGTTGGCAAATCCAGAAGTCAAGGATCAATGGGTGAAGCCCTGGGGCTGTGAGTCTGCAAGTCCACTAGGGAAGTTAGAGTCCTAAGGTCTGCAGGTCCATATGTCCACTTAAAGTTGGAGGCCCAGAGTTGGCCTGTCCTGAAGTTGGAGGCCTGCCTGTGTGTGTGAGTGAGTGGGGGAGAGGAAAGAGACTTGTTTTGCTGTTTTTAATTTGTTGCTGTTATTCTGTTGTTGTTGTGGTTGCTTGTGCTGTCCCACTGACATTGTGGGCATGCTGTGTGGGCGTCAAAATGTGTGGTGACACTTGTGGGCTGCCCCCAGCACATGCATAGGTTGTGTTGGTTATCAACACAAGTGATGCATTTCACTGTATGATAAATGAATCAATCTGAAATCTAAATCTGGGAGCAGCTGGAAGGTGGGAACGGAAACCAAATTAAATAATCAAATAATCAAAGGTAATAGATTGTCTTGAGACCATTGACAGCAACATCAAAGAACGAGAAATGGATTGCAGGTGGCCTGAGTGAACAATGGATATAAAGTGACCATAGAAAGTATAGAATGCTCCAGTCTAAAGATTATGAGATGCAGGTGCAGGAATAGGCCATTCAGCCCACTGAGTTTGTTCTATCATTTTCTAGGATCTCCATCTCATGCTCTCATTTGGCCAAGATGGGTCCTATAACCATTCTCTTAATAAAGTATAACCCAAATGGCCAGAGCTTAAGTATAAGATGACTATCACAGAAGATGGGAAGATGACTAAAGTACTTTGAGACACAGAAAACAACGTAAAGACTAACAGACTGTTGAGAATTATCGAAGGGGAGCTGAGCTTCAAAGGGGTGCTCCAACTCTGTACAACTCTGATTGGAGTCCAGTTGGAACACTGCATTCCATTCTAGGCACAATGCCCCCAGAAAGATGGATTTGACCTCAAAAAGGGTATAGGACAAGAGTTAAATTACAATGAGAGTTGTGTAAACTTTCCTCAGTTCTAGATGGCTGAGGGTCGCTTGAAGCTCAAAGTTTGAAGTAAATTTATTATCAAAGTAGGTTAACATTACCATATACTTCTCTAAGATACATTTTCTTGCAGGCTTTCTCAGTAGAACAAAGAAATACCATTGAATCAGTGAAAAACTATACACAAAGACTGACAAGTAACCAATATGCAAGAGAAGACAAGCTGCCTAATAAATGAATAAATAATACTGAGACCACAGACGGTAGAATCCTTGAAAACAAGTCCATAGATTGTGGAATCAGTTCTGCATGGTGCTGAGTGAAGTTATCCATGCAGAGTCAAGAGCCTGATGGTTGAAGGCCAAGAACTGTTCCTGAACCTAGTTATGTGGGTTGCAAAGCTCCTGTGCCTCCTTCCTGGTGGTAGCAGAAAGGAGAGAGCCTGGATGGTGTGGTTCCTTGAAGATGGATGCTGCTTTCTTGTGGCAGTACTCCTTATAAATGTGCTCACATATTGGGAAGGGCTTTTCCAGTGATGGATTGTGCTGTATTCATCACTTTTTATAGACTGTTCCATTCTTGGTCATTGGCGTTTCCACACCAGGCCACGATATAACCAGTCAGGATGCTCTCCACTGTGCCTCTATAGAAGTTTATCATATTTTTAGATGACATGCCAAATCTGCACAAACATCTAAGAAAGTAGAGGCACTGCCATGTCTACATTGAAATGACACTTAAGTGCTGGCCCTCTAGCACGATAACGCACAGGAATTTAACGTTATTTTCTCTCTCCACCTCTGATCCCCTAAGAGGACTGGCTCATGGACCTCCAGTTTCTTCCTCTTGTAGTCCATAATCGGCTCTTTGGTTTTGCTGGCATTTAGTGTTTGAGTGAGAGGTGTTGTAGCATCACTCAATCAGATTTTCAATCTTCATCCTATATGATGATTTGTCATCACCTTTGAATCACTGAATGACACCCAACTTAAAATGATGATGGAGCTGTACTTGGCCTCACAGTCATGAGTATAAAGTGTGATTAAAGCAATTTGTAGTGCCAGGGGTCTCATCTTCTGCCTCCAAATATTGGCTAATTAACTTCATTAAAATGAACTTCTGAGAACAGTGTACAATTTATAAAGGCTACTACATGGCATACTGAACAGTAGCTTTACGGACGGATTTCTACATATTTCCTCTGGTCGATTGATCAAATAGAAGCTTATCATTAAGAAGCCATTTGAGGGGTGATGTTGGGAAGCACCCCTTCATATACAAAGGTTCACAGAGATCTGTAACATTTCCATCAAAAGACTGTTGCGACCGAGCTGGGGTGATGAAGGCTTCAAGCAAAAATTTCCAACGGAGATTAGGTTTTTAACATCAAAGCAGGCAGATGGATGTGAGGCAGGTGAGTCTCCAGTGTTGAATGGCAGCACATACACAAGGGGCCAAGTGTCCTTCTCCTATTTCCAGTTTCCAATGTTGCAATGAGTAGAAATGAACAACAAAATGGAAAAAAAAACAAGTAGAAACTATAAATTGATGCTGATTGTCAGCTCACCATGAATAGGAATCAATATCATCACGTTCTGACCTTGGTGGCAACTTCACCCATTAATTCAGAGACACAAGATGTTCTGCAGATGCTGGAACTCTTTAGCAATACAGCTACACAGTGCTGGAGGACCCAGAGGAAATCGGCAGGTCAGGTGGAATTTAAGAAAGGGAAATAAACAGTTAACATTTTCAGGCTGAGATACTTCATCAAGACTTGTGAAAGTTCTTGATGAAAGGTCTCAGACTGAAACATCAACTATTGTGTGTGTGAGTGTTATTCACTCAGTAATTAGATTGGTCGTTAATGCAAAAGATGGAAGGGGAACTGCTCACTGTTTGGGAACAGCAGACCTTTGTGGTAAAGTACCTCATATCACAGGCTTGAAAATATTTTGTTTAGCTTTATGGAATTTAGCTTGGAATGTGAATTATGCAGCTTTGATGAGCAGCTTGTAACCAAAATGTCTGTTTGATCAGCCCCAGAAATAGTTTTAGCTAAGTTTGTAACAGAAATCTCTGCTTGATCAGCCCTAGAAATCGTTCTAGCTCAGCTTGTAACAAAAATGTCTGTTTGATCAGCCCTAGAAATTTTTCTAGCTCAGTTTGTAACAAAAATGACTGTTTGATCAGCCCTAGAGATCGTTCCAGCTTCAGGCATCCAGTCCTCTGACAATAACTCTTAATATTTCACTGTCTAATACTTTGTGTCTTTTTTTTTTGGACTTATAAAATCTGCTGTATGGGCTGCTACCATTCCAGATTTAGTGAGGAGGCAGAATTGAATTGACTGTGAAGTTTGTATTTTGTCCGTTCCTCTTGCGCAACTGACTAGAAACCAGCTGAGAACTAATGATGATGAGCTACAGGGTAATTAACGAAGGTTTTTAGGCAGATGAACATGCCCTATTAATTTTGTATTGAAAAACAGAGAGCTGAAACTTTTAAATGGATTTCAGGCACCAGATAAAGAACAAATAATTGAGGAGCCAAAACTCTAAGAAATATTTTTCAATCCTATTTGTGCAATGGGCAGATTTGAACTTTCTGTAGCGTTGAAGAATGTAAATGCACAAGGGACTGTAGATGTTGAAATCTGGAGCAAGAGACAATCTGCTGGAGGTATCTGCAGATACAAACTGCCTTTTAGGATCAAAAGGAGGAAAAACTTCTTCACACAGAGAGTGGTGAATCTGTGGAATTCTCTGCCACAGGAAACAGTTGAGGCCGGTTCATTGGCTATATTTAAGAGGAAGTTAGATATGGCCCTTGTGGCTAAAGGGATCGGGGGTATGGAGAGAAAGCAGGTACAGGGTTCTGGGTTGGATGATCAGCAATGATCATACTGAATGGTGGTGATCATACTGAATACTTGAAGGACTGAATGACCTACTCCTGCACCTATTTTCTATGTTTCTATGTTATGTACTTAATTATTATCTATCCATTTATTGAGATCCAGTGTGGAATAGGCCATACCAGCCCTTTGAGCCATATTGCTCAGAAATCGCCCAATTTTAATGCAAGCCTAATCACAGGACATTTTACAATGACCAATTTACCTACTAACTTATGCGTTTTCGGACAGTGGGAGGAAACCAGAGCACCTGGAGGAAACCCGTGCAGTTTTGAGGACACCTTACAGGCAGCAGCAGGAACGGAACCGGGGTCGCCTGCACCATAAAGTGTTGTGCTAACCACTACTCTACCATGCCGCCCTGTATCTAGGAGAGGGGGTGTTGGAGGAATGAATTGTTGATGCAGTGTTCACCCCCCTCCTCCCCCCAAAAGATGCTGCTCATCTTCTGAATTCCTCGACAAGATTGTTTGATGCGTGTGAAAGACAGGTTACTCTGACAAACTGGAATGTGTTCTTTGAAGATTGGGCTTGCTCCGATGTAGGAGGTTACAGGGAATAAGGCATCTGCTAACGCTGGTGGAATGAGTCGCGTTGTTTCATCCCAATCACAAGGTAGAAAGTGCTAATCAACTACATCCTGTTGTTCATAAAACATGAAGTAGGAGTGGGACTTGTCTGTGCTGAGCCTGAGTGAGGAATCGGTCACTGTTAGGCTCTCCTTTGGGCATTCAGCTCCATTAATTTCCTTGGTAGGATGTGAGTACAAGTGAGGAACAAAGCCCTGGTCTGCGGTTATTTTTAGTGACCAAAGGCAGAATCTCTTCTATATGTTGCTCAACAGCAAGTGATCTAAGGTAGTGTATGTGATGAGTAAAGAGGATTTACTACATAAAACAGTAAGCATTTCATAAAACAAAATTAAGGCCATCAATCAAAGGCAGAGCAAAATAAAGTCCGTTTTTATTGGATGGTAATCTAGGAGTTTTTCTGCTGCTGGGGATATGAACACAAACATTATTACTTTGCTTTTCATATTTATTTATGTATATGTGTGGGTGCACGTGTGTGTGTGTGTGTGTGTGTGTGTGTGTGTGTGTGTGAGTGTGTGTGTGTGTGTGTGTGTGTGTGTGCGTGTGTGTGTGTGTTTGTGTGTAAGTGTGCAAGTGTTTGAATATTTGAGTATATTCAATCGTGTCTTAGATGGGATAAGCGCGTGTGAATATGTGCCTTGGTGCGCCTCTGAGCGTTCCTGTGAGTGTGCACATCTGTGAATGTGACTGTAGCCCTGTCAGAGTATGTGTGTATATGACTGTCCCTATGTGAAGAACATATGCTCAGTGGCCACTTTATTAGGTACGTCATGTACCTGATGAAGTGGCTACCAAGTGTATGCTCATGGTCTTCTGCTGTTGTAGCCCATCCAGTTACAGCACAAGACTTCAAGGTTTGATGTTTTGAGCATTCAGAGATGCTCTTCTGCATGCCACTGTTGTAACTAGTGGTTATTTGAGTTACTGTTGCCTTTCTCTTGGCTTCTGTCAGGCCCGGTGGAACTGTTTCTACTGACAAGAGAAGGGGCAAAGGCAGACCACTGGTGCCTCAAAACTAGATGCTTTGTGCAGGTGGGGCTCGTCAGCCTTGGACGGCAGACCGCCTAGGAGAAGCAAAACTCTGATTTTAAACCTCCGCTGCCTTGCGGCCACACCCACCCATGGGAAGGGCTTCCGGAGTAAACCCCGAGGAAGAAATCCAGAGCTGGGGTCCCTAAGGCAGTTTGTTGTTTACAACTTCACTCTGGCGACTTCTGCCATGACACTGGTGCCAAACTGCCCTTCCCTTGGACTACTTCAGTGACGTGGAGAGGGGAGCCCGCTGCATGGGCAACAGCTGGTTCTTCGAATCTTCCCACCCAGGCTTTTGCCCTGGAGAGGACACAGTCCACCAGAGAAGCAAACCCATGATCTCCTGGGATTGACGGCTGCCTGCTGTCTGTCAGCTTGAACTAGTCTGGCCATGCTCCTCTGACCTCTCGCACTAATAAGGTCTTTTCACCCACTGAACTGCTGCTCCCAGGTGACTTTTTTCTGCTTCTTACACCATTCACTGTAAACAGACTGTTGTGTGTGAAAATCCTACGAGATCAACAGCTTCTGAGATACTCAAATCACCCCATCTGGCGCCAATGGTCATTCCGCGGTCAAAGTCACTTAGATCACATTTCTTCTGCATTCTGATGTTTAGTCTGAATAACAACTGGCCCTCTGAACTGTATCTACATGCTTTTATGCATAGAGTTGCTGCCACATGATTGGCTGATTAGATGTTTGCATTAATGTACAGGTGTATGTAATAAAGTGGCCACTGAGTGTATGAATGTAACCTAAGCTTTTGCACACATGTGTCTCAGCTCATGACTGCCTGTGAGTCTGTCTATTTGCCTGTGATAGTCTGCAACCTATCTTCATGAGATGTTTGACAGGATGTTGCATCCAGATACCTGGTATTGTTGCAAAGAGGTGGTTTACTGCTGTCCATCGTCCTGCGTTAACCTGCTGTGTTGGGTAAGCTCTGGGGGTTACTAATTCTGGCCTCTGTTGACAGTAGGGAGAGTCGTGAGCTGTTAAACATTTTAAAAGCTGCAAATAGATCCCTGAACTTGGCAGCACCCAGGCTGTGAGTTTGGCAGGGATAGGGTAGATCTCACCTTGTTTCATGCAGGAACTTGACAGAACTGAGTGTGAAGTCTGGGCTCTGGATCACCATTACTGCCTGCCATTTAACAACAGAGAACAAACAAAAGCAGGAAAGGACTCATCAAAGCAGACAGTGGTGGAACGACTGGGGGAGGCAGTGAGGGAGTCAGGGTCATCATCACAATGGACCAAGATTCTCCAGCAATTAATTTAGTTTATTGTGATCAGTTTTTGGAAGAATAGTGCATTTCTTGGCACGATTAGCTTGTGGAAACTTGTGGATACCTTGTGGAAACTGAGTGCTCCACCACATGCTAGATGATCACGCAAAGAGCTGTCCATGTAATGCTTATTCATCCGTTACTCCCAGCTTCTGTCCAGGGCAGCTGTGAGATGGGAAAGGCTGATATGGGCAATGAGAAAGGGAATGACTTTGTTTCCCCATAGACCTTCATAATAATGGTACCATAATAACACATACAAAATGCTGGAGGAACTTCGTAGGTCAATGGAAAGGAACAAACAGTTAATATTCTGGGCCAAAATGTGACAAAGTGTCTGACAGACCTAATGAAAGGTCTCAGCCTGAAGCATCGACTGTTTATTCCCTTCCATATATGCTGCCTGAACTGCTGAATTCCTCCTGCATGTTGTACGTGTCACTCTAGATTTCCACCATCTGCAGAATTTTTTCAGTGTATGGTCCTGTACTTGCATTGAGGTACAGAGGGATCTTCGGGTGTCGGTCTGTGGTTCACAGAAACTGGATCAGGTGGTAAAAAAGGCATGTGGCATTTCTGTCTTCATTGTTGATAAGGGTGTTGCATATAAGCGTAAAGAAGTCAACATGCAGCTATATAAAGTTTTAGTCAGACTGCGCTGTTTGTGTGCTTTTCCAGTTATAGGAAGGATGTGGAGACTGTGGAGAGATTGCAGAAGATGTACACCAGGATTCTGCCTGGATTTGAGGGTAAGAGTTACAAGGACATTCTGAACATACTCCTCAGAGCATCAGAGGCTGAGAGGACATCTGACCAAAGTGTTTAAAATTATGAGGGGTTGTGGTAGTGGCAGACACATTACAGATGTTTAAGCGACTCTTTGATAGGCAAGGATGAAAGAAAAATGGAGAGCTATGTGGGAGGGAAGAACTAGACTGAACTTGGAAGAGGATAAAGTTTTGGCATAATAAATGCTGGCACAAATTATCCTACAATGTAGAAGATTGAGTGGGGATTTCACAGAGTTATATACTATTATGAGTAGTATAGAATGAGGACACGCAAGCAGGCCTTTCCACTGAGGTTCAGTGGGACTACAACCAGAGATCATGGGTTAAAGGTGAAAGGTGAAATGTGTAAGGGGAACATGAGGGGAAATTTCTTCACTCAGAGGGTCATGTGATTTGAACTGCCAGCACAAGTGGGACATACGAGCTTGATTTCAATGTTAAAGAGAAGTTTAGATAGGTACATGGATGGTAGGGGTGTGGAGGGCTATGGTCCTGGTGCAGGTCGATGGAAGCAGGCAGCTTAAATGGTCAGCATGGACTAGATGGGCCAAAGAGCCTGTTTCTATGCTGTACTTTTCAATGACTCTATGACCCTATAATATTGTGAGCCAAAAAAACTCTGCACTGTGCTGTACTGTTCTATGTTCCATAATGAAGGCAAAAGATTCAAAAGAAAAATTGAGGAATAATTATTTTGTGTGCCTAAACAAAATGAGGAAATACCCTTTTGTATGTTTTTGTCCTGGAAAGCGCTACCAAGATACAAAGTGGCGGCATATTCCTGTGTAAAATCTGAAAGGGAGATGGATAAGCATCTGAAATGAAAGAATTTGTATGGCAAAGAGAGAGAAACTAACAGAATTGCTTGCTCCAGTGTGGATTCAATTGGATAGGTGACCTCCTTCTGCTCTGTGGCCTTTCTGTGGCTCTAAATGAGATGGGAATCCAGTGTGTCCTGTCTGATGAGTAATTGAAAATCCAAAACAGGTTTTGCAAATTAACAATTCCTAAACCTCTTTCATTAAGATAAACCTCATTCACTAAGATAAAGTGATTTTATAACAGCAGTGTAGTGTTGAATAGGAAATAATAGAGGTAAGTTATATGCATATTATTGCCAAGTCTATTAGCTGACATCACTATCATAATCACTTTTAATGCAGCAGCCTATTGTGAAGGTAATCTTTCTCAATTAATGAGCTGCATCATCATAAACTCCCAGATAATTATTATTATCCAAGTCAGGAAATACCTGACAAAGAGTTTTATCATTTCAATATTTTTCATGATATGTTTTCATTCATGGATGAACACAGAAAGCAAACAGAGAATGGCAAGAAAATTCATGGGAAAAGAAAGAGACATTATTTGTCTAGGCTGGTGGGAGGTAACAGAGCTCCCCATGAGGTGGTATTAGGGCCATCATTATTTTTGATTATATTTTTAAGTGCACTTCAAATGCATTGGGCATCATTCTGAGTTCCTGCAGAGGTAGGAAATGCAGTAACCAGTGTGAGAAGGTGCAGTTAACACCTAGTCCAGTAAAATAGGCAGGTGAAATTTGAGGCACGGTGTTAAGTGATTAAGTTTTGGCAGAATGAGCCCAGCCAATATAACTAATTCTATATCCGCTGCAGACACTGGGAGACTTCTCAATATGTACATATGAGAGAAATTGAGAATTGTGTTTAAAAAAAATATATGCAGTACTGTGTAAAAAATATGTATGTTTATATAGCTAGGGTGCCGAAGTACTGTATATCGGTTAAAATAGGAAGATGGTTGGGAAACAGAAATAACAGTACTTAACTCTGTGTTAGCTCAGTAGTATTGAGTGTTATTTGGTAACTGGAAAGACATAATATACAGTCTTGTGCTCAAGTCTTAGGCACCATACCTATAGTATATGTGTAATGCTTACACGACAGGCTGGTGTATGTCTAGGGGAAAATTCCCGCCACCTGCCAAACCCTGCCTCCCGTATATGTGGATGCTGTGAAATACACGCTAATACAAACTCGCACACACAATATTGAGCACACACCAGGTACGGTTACAGAATACACTTTATAAATCTCACTAGAATGAAGTGATTAATAACGATACAATATATATGAAGGGTAAGAAAATAAAGAAAAGGTGCCAAAACTTATCAGAGTTCAGTTAATTTGTGCACATCGTTGGAGCTCAATCCTTGACCCTCCGACCTCCATAACCCGCGCACCTGGGACCACCCTCGGTGATCGACCAGCAGTGCCGCACCCGTCCACCTTCCTCGCCGTCTTCTTCCCGACTCCCAAAAAGACTGCGCAATCCCAGCTCCCAGACCCACAAGAGAAAATAACATCCAGCCCAACTGGTTAACAAGTGAATACAACCGCCGTTATCAAAAATTTTAATCCAAACAAGCTTCGAGAGTGCTCTGCAAGAAAAGCATTCTTTCACCGGTTGGCATAACAAAGAAGCAGTTTTACTTTTAACAAACAAAGAAGCCATTTTGATTAACATACGCAGTACATATGTATGTACCTAGGACTTTTGCACAGTAATGTAGAATCCTCCTTAACTTACTCATAGAAAAAGCAACAACAAATGCAAGAAACTACACTATGGAGTCTTGGCTTCATCTGACGAGCCCAAACTGAAACATTAGGTTCAATTCTATGAACCAGACATGGAAAAATAATACACATCTCTTGAAGGTGGTTTAGAAATGTTTTCTTAAAATGAATGATTGGATGCTATGATACATAGCGGTCAGCACGATATTATTACAGCTCAGGGCATTTTGGAGTTCCGAGTTCAATTCCAGCAGCATCTGTAAGGGGTCTGTACTTCCTCCCTGTGGAATGCACGGGTTTTCCTCCGATTTCCTCCCACAGTCCAAAGACGTACTGGATAGGTTAATTGATGATTGTAAATTGTCTCTGTGATTAGGTTAGGGTTAATCGGGTTTGTTGGGGTTTACTGGGGCAATGAAGCTCAAAGGGCCAGAATGGCCTACTCTGTGCTGTATCACTAAATAAATAAATAAGAAGGTTTTCGCTACAATGGAAAAATCAAATGTAGATTGGTTGACTGATTTGCAGAAACCTACATTCGTTTTGTGGGGGATCCGCGCTTCCTAGCCGCCTGTCACATTAATTTACCCTCCCACCCCAATCTGGCTTGCATGTGACTTCCTGCACTGTTCCAGTGTGAGATCCTCATGTTCTGTCTGGCCATTTTGCAGTCAGCCAGTTGTAATGAGTTCTTTGGGCCTGTCTGGGGGTAGCTGGAGGGCACTGGGCTCCAAGAGGACCTGAAATGGTTAATTGTTGTTTTACGGGAGTTGTTAATCATTTAGAGTTGCAAGTGTTTTACTTGAACTTTGTACTGCTGTTTCCTGGTGCTTTCTGCTTAAACTTGTTATGTTTATTTTGATAGACTCAGGGATTCCGTCTTAGTTTTATTATTTAAGCAGACACCCGATTAGCACTAATCGCAGGGCCCTACTCTTGAGAATGTTACGTCTGGTGTTTTTGCTTAGCTGAGTCACGGATATTCTGTTGGAATTTTTATTAATAAACTCTGGTTGCCATTCTGCTTTGTAGTCTGTCTCTTTGGTTCTGACATTGCCCGTGCATACCGTGACACTAGTAAACCTATCAACAATCTAAGGGAGCTCCTGATAATGAAATGGCCAGCGCAAGCAGTCTACAGCATCGTGCTAACTCCCACACTACGGTGGCACCCTTTGATCTGTTGTTATTTCAAAACGTGGCCTTGCTTCTGCTCATTTAGTTATTAATGAGCTGGACAGTAGGATATTCTGAAAGCTGCTTCATGGATTAAGATAGTTGAACAGTGAATCAAATGCAGACAGATTAAATGCTTGGGAAATGAGCCACACAAGGACAAATGTGATTTGATTTAGATAAATGTAGCATCATGTTTGTTGGCAGTTCCAAGACAGTGCAAACATTTTGATTACTGGAACCAATGCTGAGAAAGGTTATCTGAGGAAAAGATCTTTTAATATGCACAAAAAAATGCCAAGAGACATCTGCCAGAGCTAACAGCCTGCTGAGCTCAAATGATGGAATCATTCCTTGTGATTGTAGGGCAAAGGCAGAACACTGCATTTGCTGGAAGACTGAATTGGAAAATGCTGAGTAGGTCAGTCGGTATCTGGGAATCAGGATTATCAATTGGCAATACTAACTCAGTTCTTTCTCCTCAGACAATCCCTGTCCACTTGGATCTTTCGAGAGACTTGTTATAAATCTTCGGGATACCATTCGGTTGCTGTTTGGTCAGACATTAATAACATCACTATGTCCAGTTTCTACCCATCATCCTCACTATCCATCTTCACTCCTCAACCACACTCAGTTTCTGAGGAAAGAGTTATTTCTTGTTCACGACTAGGCTGTGTTTATTTCTCTCTCTCTCTCCTCTCTCTCCATCTCTCTCTCCTCTCTCTCTCCCTCTCTCTCCTCTCTCTCTCCTCTCTCTCTCCCTCTCTCTCTCTTTCCCTCTCTCCTCTTTCTCTCCCTCTCTCCATCTCTCCTTTCTCTCTCTCTCTCTCTCTCTCTCTCTGTCCCATCCTGCATTAGTGCTGTTATGTTTATTTTGTTGTATTGGTTATGTTAATTTGTTTTATGTAAAGTTATGGTTAGCATGTTTGTAATGTCCTGTGCTGCTGCTGTGGAAAAGCTAATTTTCACTGCATTTATACTCTGTATAAGTACTGTTAACCATAAACATAAGCTTGAACTTGTCTTAAGGAGTTTGGTCTGTGTACACTTAAACAACCTTGACTTAGAATTTGCCTGACAATACCATATAAACATACCATTAGAAGCAGAAACAATAAGGCATAAGAAAGGGTGTCAAATTTGCACATCCATCCAAAAAGATCATAGTTGGTCTTATCCTGGCCACAGCTCAACTTTTCTCTCTGTCTCTATAACCTTTGTGTTTTCAATGGTCCAATCTTGTGGGTAGCAACCTTGAATACAGAACCCTTTGTGTTTAAACATTCATTGATTTTACCTCCTCTATTCTCCGAAGTCAGGAGTTCTAAAGAGCAAGAACACTTTGAGAAAAGCTCTGCCTTAAATTGGCAATTCTTAACCTGAGACGAGTTCCATGAGGAGATATCCACTCAGCATCCATACTGTCAACACTCCCCCAGAGACCTCTTTGATACAGCACAGAAAGAGGCTGACTATGTTCTTCTGACTATGCCCATGCTAATTCTTTAAACGTGCTACCTTTTCTCTCACAGTGCTACAAATTTTTCTTTTGCACCTATAAATGTACCTACCTTTCTGTACTTCATCAAAGGTTATATTCAGGACAATCGTCTGTTTGTGTAAGAAACACAGAGGTATTCTTTGTAGCTGTTCAAATAGATAATGTGTTGGCACGTGTGTATGGAGAAGAGGGTGCAGACAGATTTGCTGTGTCCCAGCCCATACTCAATTATTTCCAGTTTCTCTGCCTGTAGGGTGATACATCTCTGACAATACAGCACATGTGTTTATGATAATCACACTGACTCAAACAGAACACAATGTGAAGTGCACAAGAAAGAGAACACGGAGGAGATACACAGTACTGTGCTAAAGTCTTAGGTACATTTATATAGCTATGATGCCCAAGACTTTTGCGTAATACTGAAGTAATTTTATGTATTGCACTGTACAGCTGCCACATGATAAAACACATTTCATGACTTAGATGAGTGATGGTAAACTTGATTCTGATATGGATCACTATAGTGGACTGAGAGTGGGACAGGGCAGGGAAGGGGAGATTATTGTTAGAAAAAGGGGAAAGGAGAGGGGAGGAGGTGAGAAGAACCAGAGAGACATTCTGTAATGATCGATAAACCAATTATTTGGAATCAAGTGACCTTGCCTGGTGACTCAGGGCTGAGTGTGTCTACACCAACGCCATCCCTCACCCCTGACACTCCTTATCTGCCACCTGTCTCACACCCCTGCCATAGTACTCCACCCTCACCATTCCTAACATCTGTTAGTCTTGTCAGACTTATAAACTCGCCCTGTGCTCCAAGTTGACCATACAGTCTTAGGCACCTTATTTATATATATATATATATATATATATATATATATATATATATATATGTGTGTGTGTGTGTGTGTGTGTGTGTGTGTGTGTGTGTGTGTGTGTGTATGTATGTGTGTGTGTGTGTGTGTATGTATGTGTGTGCGTGTGTGTGTGTGTGTGTGTATGTATGTGTGTCTATATATATATATATTTTATATTTTTGGTGTGATCACCCTTTGCCCTTTGGCTTTAAGACTATCTATTCTCTTAGGTACCCTGTCGAGCAATTTTATAAGTAAGTCAGCTGGTGCATTGTTCCATGAATCTTGGAGAACTTGCCACAGTTCTTCAGCAGACTTTGGCTGTCTCGCTTCCTTCTGTCTCTCCAGGCAATCGCAGATAGCCTCGATGATGTTGAGTTCAGGGCTCCATGGAGGCCATACCATCTAAAACCAGATAAAAAAATCTAGTGTGTCTAAGACTTGTGCACACATTAACAAAGCTGTCCCACTCACATAAACACTCAGACATATGCATATGACACACAAAGTCACACCTACTCACCTGGCACACGCACTCAAACGCTTACACGGACGTGTAGTCATAGACGTAATCAAGAGTAGGTCAAGTTGGGCGGGATCCATGGAGGGGAACAAGCCATCAACGTTTCAGGCTGAGACACTTCATCAGGATGTCAGCTGTTCACTCCACTCCATAGATTCTGCCAAACTTGCTGAATTCAGATTCAGATCTATTTATCACAGGTACGTTGTGACATACAGTGAAGTGTTTCATTTGTGTTAGCAACCAACACACTTAAGGATGTGCTGGAGACAGCCCACAAGTGTCACCACACATTGTAGCACCAACATAGCATGCCCGCGATGCATGGCAGAATAATAGTGAACACAGCAAACCAGAACATAACAAGCAACAAAAAAACATCACCTTCCTACTATCCAGCTTCCCTTCCACCCACTCAAGCACATGGACACTCCTCAAACTCCAGGACAGGCCCCTGGGCCTCCATTCTTCAAGCTTCAGCTGTCAGGCTGCAACTTCCAGACTTACAGTCGCTTTGATCCGGAGTACTGACCTCCAGGCTAGCCAATGATGGGAACCCAATCTCCAGGCTCGAACTAGAACTCCTGGCTCGTTGACTCACTGGCCCTATGCCTCCTACTCATGCATATCCTCCAGCATTTTGTGTGTGTTCCTTGCACCTGCAAAGAACTTGTGCAAAGACTGAGCTTTGTCTTCGCTCCAGTAGGACGTTATGGATAGTGCCAAAGGAAACTGAACTATATTACTAAATCTACTCTTAATCAAGTTGGTTGAGGTATAATATTGATCAAGACCATAAGACGTAGGAGCTGAGTAAGGCCACTCAGCCCATTGTGTCCACCCCACTATTTCATCATGGCTGATCCCGGATCCCACTTAACCCCATACACATGCCTTCTCACCATATCCTTTGATGCCCTGACCAATCAGGAAATGATCAACTTCCGCTTTAAATATACACATGGATTTGTCCTCCAGCGCAGTCTGTGGCAGAGCATTCCGCAGATTCAAGACTCTCTGGCTGAAATATTTATCTCCTATCTCTGTTATAAAAGGTTGCCCCTCAATTCTGAGGCTGTGCCCTCAAGTCTGGACACCTGTACCTTAGGAAACCTCCTCTCCACATTCACACTATCTAGTCCTTTCAACATTCAGTAGTTTTCAATGAGATCCTGCCCCCCCCCCCCCCCACCATTCTTTAAATTTCCAGTGAGTACAGGCCCATTCTGCCAAATGCTCCTCATATGTGTTACCCCTTCATTCGCGGAATCATCCTTGTGAACCTCCTCTGGACATTCCAATGACAACCTAAGTCCCTCTGAACCTCTGATGTTTGAACCTTCTCCACATTTAGATTTTAGTCCACACTAAAATTCCTTTTACAGAATGCATTATCTTGCATTTCCCAACACTGCCACCTTTTTTAGCCCATTCTTCCAATTTGTCTAAGTCCTGCTGCAATATCATTGCTTCCTCAGCACTACCTACCCCTCCACCTATCTTCATATGATCTGCAAACTTTGACATCAATTTCATTATCTAAATCATTGGCAAATAATGTGAAAAATCACTAGACACTGGCAGCCAACTGGAAAAGGCCCCCTTTATTCTTATTTGCTGCCTCTTGCCTGTCAGCCAATGCTCTTTCCTGCAACGCCATAGGATTTTACCTTGCTAAGCAGGGTCATGTGTGGCACCTTATCAAATGTCTTCTGAAAATCCAAGTAAATGACATCCATTACCTCTCCTTTGTCTACCCTGATCGTTATTGCACCATCTTGGATCGCAAGACGCTGCAGCGGATAGTGAGGTCAGCTGAGAAGATCATCAGGGTCTCTCTTCCCGCCATCACAGACATTTACACTGAACGCTGCATCCGCAAAGGAAGCAGCATTATGAAGGACCCCATGCACCCCTCATACAATCTCTTCTCTCTCCTGCCGTCTGGGAAAAGGCTCCAAAGCATTCGGGCTCTCACGACCAGACTATGTAACAGTTTCTTCCCCCAAGCTATCAGACTCCTCAATACCCAAAGCCTGGACTGACACCTTGCCCTACTGTCCTGTTTATTATTTATTGTAATGCCTGCACTGTTTTTGTGTACTATATGCAGTCCAGTGTAGGTCTGTAGTCTAGTATAGCTTTCTCTGTTTTTTTTAATTAAGTAGTTCAATCTAGTTTTTTTGTACTGCGTCATGGTCCTGAAAAACGTCTCATTTTGACCGTGCACTGTACCAGCAGTTATGGTCGAAATGACAATAAAAGTTGACTTGACTTGACTTATTTCCTCAAAGAACTCTAACAGATTTGTCAGGCAAGATTTCTTTACTTACTTTATCATTAGTCTCAAAGTACCCCCAAACCTCATCCTTAATAACAGACTCCAACACTTTCCCAAACACTGTTAAGTTAACTGACCTATAATTTCCTCTCTTTTTTCTTCCTCCCTTCTTCAAAAGTGGAGTGACATTTGCAAATTTCCAGTCATGTGGGAGCATGACAGGATCAAGTGATTCTTGAAAGACCATGACCATCGCATTCGTTATCTCTTCAGCAACCTCTCTCAGGACTCTGGGATGTCGTCCATCTGGTCCGGGTGACTTATCCACCTTAAGACCTTTCAGTTTGCCTCGTGCTTTTCCCTTTGTAATAGCAATGACACTCACTCCTGCTCCCTGACACTCACGGATCTCTGGCATACTGCTAGTGTCTTTCACAGTAAAGACTGAAGCAAAGAACTTATTAAGTTCATCTGCCATTTCTTTGTCCCCCATTACTACCTCACCAGCATCATTTTCCAGTGGTCCAATATCACCTTCTCCTCCCTTACACTCTTTATATAAATGAAAATATTTTTATTATCCTGCTTTATATTATCAGCTACTTAGCCCTCATGTTTCATCTTTTCCTTATAGCTTTTTGAGTTGCCTTTTGTTGGATTTTAAAAGCCTTGAAATCACCCTACTTCCCATTCACTCTTGCAACTTTATATGCCCTTTCCTTGGATTTTTGGGGGGACAGCCTACCTGAGGGAAGCAACAGTGGCCGGGCCTCTGGCACAGAGTCCGGCCCTGTAGCTCAGGAGGGTAGGGAAAGGAAGAGGAAGGCAGTAGTAATAGGGGACTCGATAGTTAGGGGGTCAGATAGGAAATTATGTGGGCGCGATCAGGAGACCTGGATGGTAGTTTGCCTCCCTGGTGCCAGGGTTCAGGATGTTTTTGATCGCGTCAAGATACAAGATATCCTGAAGCGGGAGGGTGAGGAGCCAGAGGTCGTGGTACATATAAGTATCAATGACATAGGCAGGAAAAGGGAAGAGGTCCTGAAAGGAGAATATAGGGAGTTAGGAAGGCAGTTGAGAAGAAGGACCACAAAGGTAGTAATCTCAGGATTGCTGCCTGTGCCACGCAACAGTGAGAGTAGGAATGGAATGAGGTGGAGGATAAATGCGTGGCTGAGGGATTAGAGCAGGGGGCAGTGATTCAAATTTCTGGATCATTGGGACCTCTTTTGGGGCAGGTGTGACCTGTACAAAAAGGACAGGTTACACTTGAATCCTAGGGGGACCAATATCCTGGCAGGGAGATTTGCTAAGGCTACTGGGGAGACTTTAAACTAGAATGGTTGAGGGGTGGGAATCAATTTGAAGAGACTAGGGGAGAGGAAGAGGTGGAGAGTTTCTTAAATGCATCTATTTTAATGCTAGGAGCATTGTAAGAAAGGTGGATGAGAGAGCATGGATTGATACCTGGAAATATGATGTTGTAGCTAATAGTGAAACATGGCTGCAAGAAGGGTGTGATTGGCAACTAAATATTCCTGGATTTCATTGCTTCAGGTGTGATAGAATCAGAGGGGCAAGAGGAGGAGGTGTTGCATTGCTTGTCCGAGAAAATATTACAACGGTGCTTTGGCAGGATAGATTAGAGGGCTCATCTAGGGAGACTGTTTAGGTGGAATTGAATGGGAAAGCTGTAGTAACACTTATAGGAGTGTATTATAGACCACCTAACAGGGAGCAAGAATTGGAGGATCAAATTTGCAAGGAGATAGCAGATATTTGTAGTAAGCACAAGGTTGTGATTGTGGGAGATTTTAATTTTCCACACATAGACTGGGAAGCCCATTCTGTAAAAGGGCTACATGGTTTGGAGTTTGTAAAATGTGTGCAGGATAGTTTTTTGCAGCAATACATAGAGGTACCGACTAGAGAAAGGGCAGTGTTGGATCTCCTGTTAGGGAATGAGATAGGTCAGGTGATGGAGGTATGTGTTGGGGAGCACTTCGGGTCCAGTGATCACAATACCATTAGTTTCATTATAATTATGGAGAAAGATAGGACTGGACCCAGGGTTGAGATTTTTGATTGGAGAAAGGCTAATTTTGAGGAGATACAAAAGGACTTAGAAGGAGTGGATTGGGATAATTTGTTTTATGGGAAGGATGTAATAGAGAAATGGAGGTCATTTAAAGGTGAAATTTTGAGGGTAGAGAATCTTTATGTTCCTGTTAGTTTGAAAAGAAAGGGTAGAAGTTTGAGAGAGCCATGGTTTTCATGGGATATTGGAAACTTGGTTCGGAAAAAGAGGGAGATCTATAATAAATATAGGCAGCATGGAGTAAATGAGGTGCTCGAGGAATATAAAGAATGTAAGAAGAACCTTAAGAAGGAAGTTAGAAAAGCTAAAAGAAGATACAAGGTTGCTTTGACAAGTAAGGTGACAATAAATCCAAAGGGTTTCTACAGTTATATTAATAGCAAAAGGATAGTGAGGGTTAAATTTGGTCCCTTAGAGAATCAGAGTGGACAGCTATGTGTAGAGCCAAAAGAGATGGGAGAGATTTTGAATGATTTCTTTTCTTCAGTATTCACTAAGGAGAAGGATATTGAATTGTGTAAGGTAAGGGAAACAAGTGGGAAATTATGGAAACAATGACAATTAAAGAGGAGGAAGTACTGGCACTTTTAAGGAATATAAAAGTGGATAAATCTCCGGGTCCTGACAGGATATTCCCCAGGGTCTTGGGGGAAGTTAGTGTAGAAATAGTAGGGGCTCTGACAGAAATATTCCAAATGTCATTAGAAACGGGGATGGTGCCGGAGGATTGGCGTATTGCTCATGTGATTCCATTGTTTAAAAAGGGTTCTAAGAGTAAACCTAGCAATTATAGGCCTGTCAGTTTGATGTCAGTGGTGGGTAAATTAATGAAAAGTATTCTTAGAGATGGTATTTATAATTATATGGATAGACAGGGTCTGATTAGGAATAGTCAGCATGGATTTGTGTGTGGAAGGTCATGTTTGACAAATCTTTTTGAATTTTTTGAAGAGGTTACGAGGAAAGTTGACGAGGGTAAAGCAGTGGATGTTGTCTATATGGACTTCAGTAAGGCCTTTGACAAGGTTCCACACGGAAGATTAGTTAGGAAGGTTCAATCATTAGGTATTCATATTGAAGTAGTAAAATGGATTCAACAGTGGCTAGATGGGAGATGCCAGAGGGTAGTGGTGGATAACTGTTTGTCAGGTTGGAGGCCGGTGACTAGTGATGTGCCTCAGGGATCTGTACTGGGTCCAATGTTGTTTGTCATATTCATTAATGATCTGGATAATGGGGTGGTAAATTGGATTAGTAAGTATGCAGATGATACTAAAGTAAGTGGTGTTGTGGATAATGAAGTAGGTTTTCAAAGCTTGCAGAGAGATTTAGGCCAGTTAGAAGAGTGGGCTGAATGATGGCAGATGGAGTTTAATGCTGATATGTTTAATGTGAGGTGCTACATTTTGGTAGGAATAATCCAAATAGGACATACATGGTAAATGGTAGGGCATTGAAGAATGCAGTAGAACAGAGTGATCTAGGAATAATGGAGCATAGTTCCCTGAAGGTGGAATCTCATAGGATAGGGTGGTGAAGAAAGCTTTGGGTATGCTGGCCTTTATAAATCAGAGCATTGAGTGTAGGAGTTGGGATGTAATGTTAAAATTGTACAAGGCATTGGTGAGGCCGAATTTGGAGTACTGTGTACAGTTCTGGTCACCGAATTATAGGAAAGATGTCAACAAAGTAGAGAGAGTACAGGGAAGATTTACAAGAATGTTACCTGGGTTTCAGCACCTAAGTTACAGGGAAAGGCTGAACAAGTTAGGTCTTTATTCTTTGGAGCATAGAAGGTTGAAGAGGGGGCTTGACAGAGGTATTTAAAATAATGAGGGGGGTGGATCGAGTTGATGTGGATAGGCTTTTTTCATTGAGAATAGGGGAGATTCAAACAAGAGGACATGACTTGAGAGTTAGGGGGCAAAAGTTTAAGGGCAACAGGAGGGGAAATTTCTTTACTCAGAGAGTGGTAGCTGTGTGGAATGAACTTCCAGTAGAAGTGGTAGAGGCAGGTTCGGTATTGTCATTTAAAGTAAAATTGGATAGGTATATGGACGGGAGAGGAATGGAGGGTTATGGGCCGAGTGCAGGTCGGTGGGATTAGGAGAGTGTAAGCGTCAGCACGGACTAGAAGGGCCGAGATGACCTGTTTGTGTGCTGTAGTTGTTATATGGTTTATGCAGTCCTGAACTTCCCTTGTCAGACACAATTGCCTGGCCCTGCTGTTTGAGAACAACTTCTCCTGTGGGGAATATCTAACCTGCACCTTGGGATCTATCCCCAGAAACTTCAGCCATTTTTGCTCTCCTGTCATCCCCATCGGTATCCTTCTCAAAACCACCTGGGCAAGCTCCTCTCTCATGCCTCTAATTCCCTTTATTCCATTGTGATGCTGATACCTCAGACTTATGCTTCTCCCTCTGAAATTGCAGTGTGAGTTCAATCAGATTATGATCTCTGCCTCCTAAGGGTTCCTTTACGTTCAGCTGACTAATAAAATTTGGGTTATCACACAACACCCTATCTAGGCATTTCCCCGAGTAGGGTCAAGCACAAACTGCTCTAAGCAGCCATCTCATAAGCATTCAACAAATTCCCTCTCTTGTGATCGGTCACCAAGCTGATTTTTCCAATCCCCTTGCATATTGAAGTCCCCCATTACAATTGTGGCTATGACCTTTCCAGCTCCCTTTGCAACCTCAACTCCACATCTTGGCTACTATTTAGAGTCTATAAATGATTCCCATAATGATTCTTTTTACCCTTGCAGTTTCCTAACTCCATTCGACATTCTCTGACCCTATGTCTGCTCTTTCTAAAGGTGTAATTCCATCTCTTACCAGCAGAGCCACACCACTGCTTATGCCTTCCTGCCTGTCCTTTCGATACAAAGTTTATCCTTTGACGTTAAGCTCCCAACTATGATCTTTTTCAGCCACAATTCAGTTATGCCCATAACATCATACTGACCAATCTCTAGTTGCGCCACAAATTCGTCCACCTTATTCTGAATGCTACGCGTTTTTAAATACAGCACCTTCAGTCCTGCATTCTTCACCCTTTTGAATTTTATCTCTGTGGTATAATTCAACTCTTTGCTCTGTTTGTACTTGTATCCAATCATTGGCTTGACCTTCCTTACATTCATGTTGCACCCATCATCTACTTGTAAACCTGCTGGCTCATCCTCAGCTCTATCACACTGGTTCCCATCCCCCTGCCATATTCATTTAAACCACTCCCGACATCTCTAGCAAACCTGCCCACAAGAATATTGGTCCCACTAAGATTCAAATGCATCCCATCCCTTTTGTACAACTGCCCCAGAAGAGGTCCCATTTATTTAGAAATATAAATCCCTGCCCCCTGCCCTAATTCTTCTGCCATGCATTTATCTGACACCTCATTCTATTCCTATCCTCACTGTCACGTGGCACAGGCAGCAACTCCGAGATTACTATCCTTGAGGTCCTGCTTCTCAGCTTCCTTACTTCTGGCTGTTCACCCTCCCTTTTCGGGATATTGTGGACGCGTTCGGAAACATCATGGACCTTGAGATTTGTTGGGGGGGGGGTGCAAATTACCGTCCGCGTTTCTTTTTCACATCCAAAGAATCACCTAATTGTCCCCATAACTTTAGAGTTCCTTATTACTGCTGCCATCCTCTTCAGTTCCTTAACCTTTTGAGCTACAGGGCCAGACTCAGAGCCAGAGGCAAGGCCACTGTTGCTTTCCCTAGGTAGGTTGTTACCCCCTCACTACTCAAAATGGAGAACTTATTGTTGAGGGAGGTGGCCATAGGGTGCCATTCCTTATTCTCCATTCCTTCTCCTAACAGTCACACGTTTATATGTCTCCTGTAGCCTTGGGGTGGCTGCCTCGCTGTAGCTCCTGTCTATCACCTCCTCACTTTCCCTAACAAGCCGAAGGTCACCGAGCTGCAGCTCCAATTCCTGAACACAGTTTGTAAGGAGCTGAATCTTGACGCACCTGGTGCAGAAGTGGCCATCGGGAAGGCGGGTAGTCTCCCACAAATCCCAAATCTGACACCCGAAACTTCCCATGCATAAAGCCATGTAGATTAGCCGTAATCGGTCTATCCAAACACTCCTCCAGCACCTCACCCTTGGCTTAGGGTGTTTTAATATCTATTAGGGCCTCTGCAATTTCAGCACTTGCCTCCAACAGGATCTGTGGCAATGGATTCCCAGGCCCTTGCAGTTTATCCACTTTAATTTGCATCAAGACAGCAAACACCTCCCCCTCTGTAATCTGTATAGGGTCCTTGGCCTCGCTGCTGTGTTGCCTTACTTCTGCAGTCTCTGTCAATTTCCCGAGTAACTACAGATGCAAAAATCAATTTAGGATCTCCACCATCTCTTTCAGCTCCACACAAATATTACTACTCTGATCTTCCAGAGGACTAGTTTTGTTCCTTGCTATCCTTTTGTTCTAAATATATCTGTAGAAGCCTTTAGGATTCTCCTTCACCTTGTCTGGTAGAACAACCTCATGTCTTCTTTTAGCCCTCCTGATTTCCATCTTAAGTGTTCACTCACATTTCTTACACTCTTCAAGTACCTCTTCAGCCTATACCTGTTGTGCATCTCCTTATGTCAATATGTCTTGAAAACTAGGGTTCCCTAACCCTGTTATCCTTGCCATTTATTCTGACAGAAACATGCAAAATCTGTACTTCCAAAAATTTCATTTTGGAGGCTCTCCCACTTGCCAGAAAAAGTATACTTTTGCCACAGAACAACCTGTCCCAATTCACAGCTGCCAGATCCTTTCTGACACTATCAAAATTGGCCTTTCTCCAATTTCGAAGCTCAACCCTAGATGTTCAGCTGATTAAAGAGTCTATAAAACCATATGAAGAGAATTAGGGTGACTTATCTTCCCTTCTGCCATTCTCCTGCCTTCTTACTGTATTCTTTGATGCTCTTACTAATCAAGAATCTGTCCACCTTCTCTTTAACCATACCCAATGACTTGACTTCTACTGCTGCCTGTGCAAATGTATTCTATGAATTCGCCATTCTCTGGGTGAAGAAATTCCTCCTCATTCCTATTCTAATGGGTCATTCTTCTATTTTGAAGTAGTGCCCTCTGGTCTTAGACTCTCCCACAATTAGAAACATCCTATCCATGCCCACTCTGTCTAGGCCCGAGGAGGTGACAGAAGAACAAGTTGTTGCTGAACCAAAAGGGACAGGCCATTTCTTCACCTCGACCTCGTTAGTGTCCACTTGTGAACATTCACCGCGCACCACCAAGGGACACCAGTTGTAGACTTCTGTACATCCTTGGAGTATGAATTAACTGCAAACATCACATTGTGAAGGGCTGGAATTAATCTCAAAGCTATGCACATCCAGTCGCAATCAGAATGCACCATCATCCCTGCTGGTCCAGCTCTTTTACATAATGAGGGGATTTATATTCAAGTGAACAGCACGCTAGCACGGATGTATTTTTCTTCCAGTTTTATGTTATTTTTATGCTCTGCACCTTGGCAACAAGTAGACAGCCCTCTGGCAATAAACTAATGGTAAAAAGTTGCTTTGAAGAGACACTGCAAACCAATGTCCCTACACCCATCCAGGGAGACCCCCATTGGCTCTCCTGGGAATTTCCTTCCAAAGCACATCTTTGGCTGCCTCACCAGAAGAAAATCTTACATTTCTATCTCATAGTTTACAAGCCAAGTGGAATGAAGGTAGTGATACTGAGATAAAATAAAATCAGTGGTTGATCACTCCACGGGCAAGCTCAGCAAGAAGCTAATTTTCTGTTCTAAGGGTCAATTCGATACTGACTTCCATTTGAAGAAACATTGATTTTAGTTGCTCTTAGCTCTTTAGAATTGATGCAAAGGGCAAATCCCAAAAAAAAAACGCTGCCTTTCCTCAATATTGTTTGCTATTGTAATTGAATTTTCACTAAGGATTCCTTAGAGTGGTAGGTACTGAATCAGGTCCTAAAGTCCTACCTGCACTAATGGATGTTGTGCCTGGCATGACGAAGGAGAGTCATCTTCACGTGCTCTGCTCACGTGCCCACTGACAGTTCTGTGCAAAAGTCTCAGGCACATATACAGTACATGGCTAGGGTGTCTGAGACTTTTGCCTGGTACTGCAGTGATTTTATGTATTGCACTGTACAAATGCTGCAAAAATGAAAACAATCATGACCTATATGAGTGATGATAATCCTGATTCTGATATGGGTCTGTATTGCAGACTGAGAGTGGGAAGAGAACAGGGAGAGGGGACTCGTGGTTGGGAAAAGGGGGTAGAAGAGGGAAGCATGACAGAGACTTTCTGTAATGATCGATAAACCAATTACTTGGAATCAAATGACCTCGCCTGGTGTTATCAGGGCTGGGTGCGTCTGCACCCACACCAATACACCCCTTCCCTCACCCCGGCACTCCTTTTCTGCCACCTGCCCCACACCCCTCCCATGCCCCTCACCTAGCCATTCCCGACATCCTTTGCTCCTGCCAGATTTACAAATTTGCTCTCCACTCCATATTGACAAGTACAGTACTGTGCAAAAGTCCTAGGCACCCTAGCTATATATAAGACTTTGCATAGTACTGTTCACAAACATATGTAAGCACCTATTCGCCACGGCCTTCAGCTGAAGGGCTGGACTTTGTCAGTGTGCAGTGAGACTGGGCTCAGCTGCACCCAATGTCAGAATTTGTGCCGCACACAATTTACTGATGGAATTTCCCATCTCAGTCCCACAGCAAATGTCTCCATTGTCTGACCTGGTGAAAGAAATGGCTCCAACAGATTTTGCACTGCGTGTGCCCCCTCCCTGCTATGCAACACCTGGTTACTCAAGGACATACAAGGGGAGTAGGAGACCTCCAGGCTCCTCAAGCCTGACCAGCTTTTACACCCGATCAAGGCTAATCTATGCTTGAGCTGACTCTCCTTGTGTGCCAGTTCCCCATAACCCTCAATCTTTCAGATATTTATTTCACTTTAAATATATCCAATGATTTGGTCCTGGAGGCTGAAAATTCAAAAGGGGTTTTATATTCTCTGTGAGAAGAAATGTCTCCGCCCCTCGGTTTTAATGATCAGCCCCTTCATTTGCATTTATGTTCCTTTGTGTGTGACTGTCACACAAACAAAAACAGCTCAACGTCTACCCTATCAAATCCCCTGAGGTTCTTATAGATTTGAATGTCACCCCTCAGTCTTGAAAGACCTTCCAACCTCTGCGAATGAACTGTGGTAGCCCAAGGCATTCAGGGATGACTTCACTGATGCCTCAAAACTTTGTCAACGCGTGATCCCTGATCCACCTTCCATTCCTTTGCTCCGCACTTCCCTTCACAAAACTGCAGCCCTGAATTAGATATGACTGTCTCCTCCCAACAGAACTGAACTGTACGTGATTCCGACAAAAAAAAAACATCCTTATCCCTTCCTTGTCACCGTTCCCATTTAAGAGGAAGGGTGTGCTGCGGCAGCTGTTTTTAACTGTGAGCAGTGGCACGAGGAGCTGCCCAGAATCAGGGCAGTGCAGTGGAGCAGCTCCCACACCACTCCAGTGACCCAGTGATGGCTTTGTGGCCAGGTTTGTGGACAATACAAAGGTAGTTGGAGGAGCAGGTCGTATTGAGGAAACTGGGAGTCTACAAACAGACTTGGACAGATTGGGAGAATGGGCAAACAAGAGGCAGCTGGAATATAGTACTGGGAAGTATATAGTCATACACTTTTGTAGAAGGAATAGGTATAGATTATTTAGTAAGCACGGTGAATATTCAGAAATCAGAGGTGCAAAGGTACTTGGAAGCCTTAAGGCAGGTCTCCCTAAAAGTTAACTTGCTGGTTGAGTCAGTGGTGAAGAAGCCAATTACAATGTTAGCATTCATTTTAAGAGGACTAGAATATAAAAGCAAGGGGGTAATGCTGAGGCTTTTAGGTCATTGATCAGACCACATTTGTAATATTGTAGGCAGTTATGGGTCTTATATCTAAGAAAGGACGTGCTGGCATCGGAGAAGGTCCAGAGAAGATTTACGAGAATGAATCCGGGAACAAAAGGGTTAATGTATGAAGAATACTTGATGACTCAGGGCCTGTACACACTGGATCTTAGAAGAATGAGGGGGGGATCTCATTGAAACCTATCCAATATTGAAAGGCCTAAGAACGGAAGTGGAGTGCCTAGAACCCAAGGGTGCAGCCGCAGAACAGAGGGACGCCAATTTAAAACAGAGATGAGAAGAATTTCTTTAGCTGGAGGGTGGTAAACCTATGAAATTCATTACCACAGATAGCTGTTGAGACTAAATCTTTGGATATATTTAAAGAGGAGGTTCTTAGGTTCTTGATTAGTAAGGGGGTGGGGGGTGGAGGTTAAAGATGCAGGGAGAAGCCAGGGGAATGGAGTTCAGAGAGATAATAAATCAGCCATGTTCAAATGGCAGAGCAGAGCTGATGGACTGAATGGCTTAAAATTAAGTAGTGCAAAGTTTACTTAAATTAGACATGTGCTTAGCCATTTCTTCAGATCAAAATGTCACCCCAGTTACCTTGAATTATTTTAGTCCCCATTCAGCTTGTTCATTTTTTGTGAGGGAGGAGGGATTGGGGGGGGGTTGATGAGCCTGATCTGTTTTGTTTGTATTTTTTGTGCACTGGGAGGGATTTGGGGATCGATGTGCCTGATCCTTTTTGTTTGTTTTTTTGTCTGCATTAGAAGGGATTTGGGGGTCGATATGTCTGATCCGTTTGTTTGTTTCTTTGTGTGGGAGGGGGGGATTTGGAGGTTGATATGCCTGTTCCGTTTTTTTTTACGGGAAGGTGAGAACGAGGGATTGATGATCGTGGGGCCTTTCTTTTCATTCCTGGTTTCATGGCTTCCTGGAGAGCGAGGAATTTCAGAGTTGTGTACTTCGATAATAAAGGAACCTTTGAATATTTAAAGTGAACTTGGCATCATTTCCTCAGCCTTGGTACCTTGAGACCAATTAGCCTTCAGAAACACTTTGGGACACATTCAAAATTGTTAAACCAGCCTGCTGTAAACACAAGAGATTCTGCAGATACTGGAAATCAGGAGAAACACACACACAACCCCGGAGAAACTCAACAGATACAACGGCATTTATAGAAATTTCTGTTCAAGACCCTTCTTCAAGACTGGAAACGAAGCGGGAAGATGCCAGAATAAAAAGGTAGGGGAGAGGGGAAAAAGGACCAGCTAGAATACAGTAAGAGAAGCCAGGTGGGCGGGAAAAGTAAAGAGCTGGAGAAGAAGGAATCTGAATGGAGAGGAGAATGGACCATAGGAGAAAGGGAAGGAGGAGGGGACCCAGTGGGGAGCTCTAGGCAAGTGAGAAGAGAATTAAGAGGCCAGGGAGGGGAATAAAAGAAGACGGAAGAGGGGAGAATTTTTATTACTAGAAGGATAAATTGATGTTTACGCCAAACAAGAGAAAATCTGCAGATGCTGGAAATCGGAACATGCACAAAATACTTGAGGAACTCAACAGGCCAGGCAGCACCTATGGAAAAAAGGGCAGTCGACGTTTCAGGCCAAAACCCTTCGGCAATGGGAATATAAGGTGTTGTTCCTTCAACCTCATCACAACATTGGTGGAGCCCGTGGATGGACATATCAGAATGGGACTGGGAAGTGGAATTAAAATGGGTGGCTAGTGGGAGACCCCGCTTGTTCTGGTGGATGGAGCGTAAATGCTTAGTGACGCAATCTCCCAATCTACGTCAGGTCTTACCGATGTACAGGAGGCCACATTGGGAAAACCGAACACGGTAAATGACCCCCAACAGACTCGCAGGTGAAGTGTTGCCTCACCTGGAAGGACTGCATGGGACCTGAATGGTAGTGAGTGTGGAGGTGTAGGGGTAGATGTAGCATTTGTTCTGCTTGCAAGGATAAGTGCCAGGAGGGAGATCAGTGGGGAGGGACGAATGAACAAGGGAAAATCATAGGGAGTGATCCCTGCAGAAAGCAGAAAATGAGGGGGAGGGAAAGATAGAACATAGAACAGCACAGTACAGGCCCTTCGGCCCACAATGTTGTACCGACCCTTAAACCCTGCCTCCCATATATCCCCCAAACTCAAATTCCACCATATGCCTGTCTAGTAGTCTCTTAAATTTCACTAGTGTATCTGCCTCCACCATTGTCTCAGGCAGTGCATTCCACGCACCAACCACTCTCTGAGTAAAAAACTTTCCTCTAATATCCCCCTTGAACTTCCCATCCCTTACCTTAAAACCATGTCCTCTTGTACTGAGCAGTGGTGCCCTGAGGAAGAGGCACTGGCTGTCCACTCTATCTATCCCTCTTAATATATTGTACACCTTTATCATGTCTCCTCTCGTCCTCCTTCTCTCCAAAGAGTAAAGCCCTAGCTCCCTTAATCTCTGATCATAATCCATACTCTCTAAACCAGGCAGCTTCCTGATAAATCTCCTCTCTACCCTTTCCAATGCTTCCACATCCTTCCTATAGTGAGGCGACCAGAACTGGACAAAGAACTCCAAGTGTGGCCTAACCAGAGTTTTATAGATCTGCATCATTATCTTGCGACTCTTAAACTTTATCCCTTGACTTATGAAAGCTAACACCCCATAGGCTTTCTTAACTAGCCTATCTGCCCGTGAGGCAACTTTCAGGGATCTGTGGACATGTACCCCCAGATCCCTCTGCTCCTCCACACTCCCAAGTATCCTGCCATTTACTTTGTTCTCTGCCTTGGAGTATGTCCTTCCAAAGTGTACCACCTCACTTCTCCGGGTTGAACTCCATCTGCCACTTCTCAGCCCACTTCTGCATCCTATAAATGTCTCTCTGCAATCTTCAACATTCCTCTACACTATCCACAACACCACCAACCTTTGTGTCATCTGAAAACTTGCCAAGCCACCCTTCTACCCCCACATCCAGGTTGTTAATAAAAATCATGAAAAGTGGAGGTCCCAGTACCGAACCTTATGGGACACCACTAGTCACAACTCTCCAATCCAAATGTATTCCCTCCACCACGACCCTCTGCTTTCTGCAGGCAAGCCAATTCTGAATCCACCTGGCCAAACTTCCCTGGATCCCATGCCTTCTGACTTTCTGAATAAGCCTACCGTGTGGAACCTTATCAAATGCCTTACTAAAATCCATGTTGATCACATCCACTACACTACCCTTATCTATATGCCTGGTCACCTCCTCAAAGAACTCTAACAGGCTTGTTAGACACGATCTGCCCTTCACAAAGCCATGCTGACTGTCCCTGATCAGACCGTAATTCTCTAAATGCCCATAGATCCTATCTCTAAGAATCTTTTCCAACAGCTTTCCCACCACAGACGTAAGGCTCACTGGTCTATAATTACCCGGACTATCCCTATGACCTTTTTTGAACACGGGGACTACATTTGCCTCCCTCCAATCCTCCGGTACCATTCCCGTGGACAACGAGGATGTAAAGTTCCTAGCCAGAGGCTCAGCAATCTTTTCCTTTGCCTCGTGGAGCAGCCTGGGGAATATTTTGTGAGGCCCCAAGGACTTATCCATCCTTATGTATTTTAACAACTTCAACACCTTCTCTCCCTTAATATCAACATGCTCCAGAACTGCAATCTCACTCATATTGTCCTCACCATCATCAAGTTCCCTCTCATTGGTGAATACAGAAGAGAAGTATTCATTGAGGACCTCGCTCACTTCCACAGCCTCCAGGCACATCTTCCCACTTTTATCTCTAATCGGTCCTACCTTCACTCCAGTCATCCTTTTGTTCTTCACATAATTAAATAATGCCTTGGGGTTTTCCCTTATCTTACTCACCAAGGCCTTCTCATGCCCCCTTCTTGCTCTTCTCAGTCCCTTCTTAAGCTTCTTTCTTGCTACCCTATATTCCTCAATAGCCCCATCTGATCCTTGCTTCCTAAACCTCATGTATGCTGCCTTCTTCCACCTGACTAGATTTTCCACCTCACTTGTTACCCATGGTTCCTTCACCCTACTATTCTTTATCTTTCTCACCAGGACAAGTTTATCCCTAACATCCTGCAAGAGATCCCTAAACATCGACCATATGTCCATCGTACATTTCCCTGCAAAAACATCATCCCAGTTCACATTCGCAATTTCCAGCCTTTTAGCCTCATAATTTGCCCTTCCCCAATTAAAAATTTTCCTGTCCTCTCTGATTCTATCCTTTTCCATGATAATGCTAAAGGTCAGGGAGCGGTGATCACTGTCCCCCAGATGCTCACCCACTGAGAGATCTCTGACCTGACCTGGTTCGTTACCTAATGCGCTTGGTGGTGGGATCCTGTTGTAGGTGATGGAAGATTGAGAGAATTATGTACTGGATGTGGAGGATAGGGTAAGAGCAGATGTGTGTGAAATGGAAGAGATGCAGTTGAGGGTAGCGTTGATGGTAGAGGAAGGGAAGCCCCTTTCTTTGAAAAAGCCTCATCCTGAGAGCAGATGTGGTGAAGACAGAGTTATTGAGAAAAGGGGTTGATGTTTTCACAAGTGGTAGGGTGGGACAAGGTGTAGTCCAGGTAGCTGTGAGACTCTGTGGGTTTGTAATGGACATTGGTGGATAAGCTGCCTCTGGAGATAGAAACAGTGAGATGGAGAATGGGAAGGGAGGTGTCAGAGATGGATCAAGTGAATTTGAGGGCAGGGGGGAAGTTGGAGGCAAAGTAGATGAAGTCAACAAGTTCAGCATAGGTGCAGGAAGCAGCATCAATGTAGTCATCAATGTAGAGTAGGAAAAATGCAGGATGATAACCAGTGTTAGATTGGAACACAGACTGTTCCATATAGCCAACAAGCAGGCAGACATAGTTGGGACCCATGTGATCTCACTGTCTCTATCTCCAGAGACAGCTTATCCAGCGATGTCTATTACAAACCCACAGGCTCTCAGAGCTACCTGGACTATACCTTGTCCCACCCTACTACTTGTAAAAACGCCATCCCCTTTTCTCAATTCCTCCGTCTCCACTGCATCTGCTCTCAGGATGATGCTTTTCATTCCAGAACAAAGGAAATGTCTTCCTTTTTCAAAGAAAGGGGCTTCCCTTCCTCCACCATCAATGCTGCCTTCAACCACATCTCTTCCATTTCACACTCGTCTGCTCTTACCCATCCTCCTGCCACTCTACCGGGGATAGGGTTCCTCTTGTCCTCACCTACCACCCCACCAGCTTCCACATCCGGCACATAATTCTCCCAGTCTTCCACCGCCTGCAACGAGATCCCACCACCAAGCACATCTTTCCCTCCCCCCGCCCCATCTTCTGCTTTCTGCAGGGATCACTACCCATGCGACTCCCTTGTCCTTTCATCCCTCCCCACTGATCTCCCTCCTGGCACTTAACTTTGCAAGCGGAACAAGTGCTGCACTTATCCCTACACCTCCTCCCTCACCACCATTCAGGGCCCTAGACAGTCCCTTCAGGTGAGGTGAAACTTCACCTGTGAGTCTGCTGGGGTCACTTACTGTGTTTGGTGCTCCTGGTGTGGCCTCCTGTACATTAGTGAGACCCAATGTAGATCGGGAGACCGCTTCACCAGGTATCTATGCTCCATCCACTGGAACAAGAGGGGTCCCTCAGTGGTACGTATTTTAATTCCACTTCCCATTCCCATTCCGATATGTCCATCCAAGGTCTCCTCCACCATTGTGATGAGGCCACACTTAGGAACAACACCTTATATTCCATCTGGGTAGCCTCCAATCTGATGGTATGAACATCGATTTCTCAAACTTCCAGTAATGATGAGTCTGAGTACAGAGAAGAAATTAAGAACTTGGTGGCATGGTGCGAAGACAATAACCTATCTCTCAACGTCAGCAAGACGAAGGAATTGGTTGTTGACTTCAGAAGGAGTAGCGGACCGCATGACCCCATCTACATCGGTGGTGCGCAGGTGGAACAGGTCAAAAGCTTTAAGTTCCTCAGGGTGAATATCACAAATGACCTGACTTGGTCTAACCAAGCAGAGTCCACTGCTTAAAAGGCTCACCAGCGCCTTTACTTCCTGAGAAAGCTGAAGAAATTTGGCCTGTCCCCTAAAACCCTCACTAATTTTTATAGATGCACTGTAGAAAGTATTCTTCTGCATCACAACCTGGTATGGAAGTTGTCCTGTCCAAGACCGGAAGAAGCTGCAGAAGATCTTGAACACAGCCCAGCACATCACACAAACCTATCTTCCATCCTTGGACTCACTTTACACCTCATGCTGTCGGAGCAGTGCTGCCAGGATAATCAAGGACACGACCCACCCAGCCAACACACTTTTTGTCCCTTTTCCCTCCGGGAGAAGATTCAGGAGCTTGAAGATTCGTATGGCCTGATTTGGGAACAGCTTCTTTCCAACTGTGATAAGACTGCTGAACGGATCCTGACCCGGATCTGGGCCGTACCTTCCAAATATCCGGACTTGACTTGCACTACCTTACTTTCCCTTTTCTATTTTCTAATTATGATTTATAATTAAATTTTTTATTATATTTACTTTGATTTGTACTTCAAGGAGCGCAAACATTGCTGTGATGATTGTACGCTCTAGTATCAATTGTTTGGTGACAATAAAGTAAAGTAATGCCCCACCCCCCCCCCACCCCCCCCATATCCAGAGAGACCTAAAGAATCTGACTTATTTGCATCACAACACCCCCCAGTACCATCCCCCCCTTCTCCATTTCCCATCCCCTTTTCCCTCTCTCACCTCATCTCCTTGCCCACCCATCACCTTCCTCTGGTGCTCCTTCCATAGCCTTCTGTTTCTTTCAGCAATCAACTTCCCAGCTCTTTGCTTCATCCCTCCCCCTCCAGGTTTCACCTGTCATCTGGTAGTCCTCTCTCCCCTCCCCTCATCTTTTAAATCTACTCCTCATCTTTGTTCCTCCAGTCCTGCCAAGGGGTTTTGGCCCAAAAGGTTGAGTGTACTCTTTTCGATAGATGCTGTCTGGTTTGCTGAGTTCCTCCAGTATTTTGTGTGTGTTGCTTGACGTTTATGCCATCAGGTTTGCTTGCAGTGGACCCTTATGCATAAAGGAAGGACAGCTTTGGCATTTTCTTGGGCTCACTGAAAGAGCTTTTTGTAATGCATTAATGTACATACACAAGCTCAGGGCTCGGTCAAACCACTGAGATGCAGTCCAATTGATGCTATGGCAGTCACAAGTACAAATCTCCGTAATATTACTGGATAGAGGGAGTGGTAAGAACTCTTGTTTGCTGATAATGCATCCACCTGTTATAATTTTTGGCCCACTGCATTTGACTTTGTTTATGGATCGCCTCAGGGAATGATATCTACACTGAAATTATTGCCTGTACAAGTTAGTTGATGCATCGTGTCACTAATAGAGCTCCGGGGATCAGTCAAGCAATCCCACACTGAAGCTGGAAACCATCTCAGAGTCTTAAAAGACATGATGGCTACAGACAGCGCTGGGAGTGATATGAGGTGTGTTTTGTAAATCAAGGTTAGCTTTGGCAAGGTCTCACAAACACAGGCTAAAGTCCAAACCAAAGTAATTCTTTCAAAGTCCAAAGTTCATTTATTTTCAGACCATATCCAGCCTCTGAGATTCGTCTCCTTAGAGGCAGCCACAGAACAAGGAAACCCAACAGCAACCAATTAAAAAAGAAGACCGTCAATCACACAACATGCAGAGAAAAAACAAATCATGCAAACAATAAAAGTAAGCAAATAACATTCCAAACTGAAGTTTATGAAAGTGAGCCCACAACCACTGCCACCGATCCAGGAGACCCCAATTGCAGGTCACAGACTCAGTTCAACGCAGAGAAGAGTAAAGCTCATGGAGCAGTGAGCTAAACTATCCTTCTCCTCCAGTCCCGACACCATGACGTGTTCAATTTGGCCCGGCGATTAAATCAGCAAAACTTGGGTCATTCCTTGCTGTCAGACCTGGGCCCTGCTACTTAGATATGCTCTCGGGCCTGGACCCCGCCGCCTCGATTCAGCCTGTACCCAACTTCTCCGATCTGGCCCAGCACTTAAATCAGCCAAACAGAGGGTCATTCCTTGCTCTTAGACCTGGATACTAGCATTTCAACATGCTCTTGGGCGTGGATCCCACTGGATCGATTTGGCCTGTACCGGAGATTTCCAATCTCGTCTGCTGCTTAAACTGGTCAAGTAGCAGATTGTTCCTCATTGTCGGGCCTGGCCTTGCTGCCTCTACTCAGCCTCACCTCACCTCGGTTTTGCTGCCCTGAATCACCTCCAAGTCTGCTTCAGCAACGTCTAAACATTGATTGACTCCCAGCTCTTGGGCCTGGACCCCAGTGCCTCAATTCGGCTCGTGTATGCCACACTGCAACTACCCTGCACCTTCGAGAACTTCAGTACGCACCACAAAAATGCAGCGGTGGCACAGGTGGGCTCCAAAAGGGAAGTTACAGGCTATTGATTGCAGTGATCGGTTCCGAGAAAAAGTGTGCTTAATAAAGCAGCTGGTAGTTTTGTTTGTCAGTGGCATCTTCTCCTTTTCATCTGTTATTATTTTAAGAAGATGTGTTATGCTTCCTTATTGACATGCATTTCTTTGAAGAGTAACCAGTGTCGTACCACACTGTGCAATCATACAAATCAGTTCTGCAGAGATATTATAGTGGACTTCTAGCATAGAGGAAGAAATAAAAGTCATCTGGCCTGAAACATTTACTCTGCTTCTCTCTCCTCAGTGCTACATATAATCAACTACTCTTTTCGAGTGTGTTAGTGGGGCAGTTGAAGATTGTCGTGCATTTGGTCGTATTCCATCTCTGGAGACAGCAGAGCTGAGCTGGCGCTCCAGGCAGATGACACAAGAAACGCATAGCATCATCTCTTGTTGTCATCTCTCTCCATCTCCTCCCCCTCTTCTACCTTCTTCTGTGCCTTAAACTATCTGTAACGTTTTCCATTTGTGAAGAAAGGCCATCCAACTGAAAGGTTAGCTGTTTCTCTCTCCACACATGCTACCTGGCCTGCTGCCCTCTTTACTTTGGGTTTCAATATGTATTTAATTTTACCATGCATAACCATATAACAATTACAGCACAGAAACAGGCCATCTCGGCCCTTCTAGTCCGTGCTGAACGCTTACTCTCACCTAGTCCCACAGCCCATAACCCTCCATTCCTTTCCTGTCCATATGCCTATCCAATTTGTTTTAATGTAATGAGAGAGTAATGTGTTGCTCTCGAATTAGCAGAATGAGAAATAATAGTTAAAAAGGATATAAGACACTTAGTAACATGGTGTAATGACAACACCCTCTCCCTCCATGTCTGCAAAACTAAAGAGGTGGTCATTGACTTCAGGAAGGGAGGTGGTGAACATGCTCCTGTCTGCATCTGTTACGTTAAGGTTGAGAGCTTCAAGTTCCTAGGCGTGTCCTGGTCCAACCATTTAGATGCCATGGCTAAGAAAGCCTAGCAACAAACCTGCACTTCCTCAACAGTTTAAAGATATTTGGCGTTATTTTTTATCTTGTTCTATCTCAATGGACTGTGTAATGATTTTGATCTATATGTGTGGAATGCAAGGCAAGCTTTTCACTGCACCTTGGTACACGTGACAATAATAAACCAATTCATGTGATTTGATGAATGGGTTTGTTTAGGATAATTCATCTGGATACAGTTCTTCTTTAATATTCGTGGCTCAAGGATGAGAACATTTACTTGATTCTTATCACAGCAAATGCACAAAGAGATAATCACATTATGGTAATGCTTGCTACCTTGGACCCTAAATAGCAACAACTTCAAATGCCTTGTGCCATTATCCAGAGGAAGACAATTGCTGGAATGCTCTAAGTTATATTAATGTAGCCACCAAGAAGCTATTTCCTTTAAAATATGCAGATAAGACATTTCCACCCAGAGTTCAAGGGTGTAAACAGCTGAAACAGTGAAACAGCAGCCCAGCGGAGGCAGAGCTGCAGGCAGGGGGATGGTTACACTTAGGAATAGTTTCCAGCCCAAATCCAACTCTGTGTAGAAGATGGGGTAGACTGGAAATGGTGCAAGTACACCTAATTGTGACTGATCTTGGTAACAATTAGAATCAGCCCTGGTCTGACATTGGGCTTGTCTAACCTAAGCATTAGGTGCAGAGTTTTGTTTTACTTGGAAAGAGAAAAGGTGCCATTCTGTTCTTCAACCTAATAACCAGCTTTCATCTGGGAATGCAGTTGGTTAATCAGGTCAGAATCTGACCTCTGGAACAAAGGTAAGCAATATTAATTGCCGCACCGTCATGCCAACTTCAAACGTTAATGTTGACTCTCCCACCAAAGATGCCGCCTGGCCTGCTGAGTATTTTCAGCATTCTTTTTTGTTTCTGATTTCTTTTGTGTGCCTGCGATATTTTAATTATGCCTTCCTACCCTTTCTACCCGTGTCTGTTGACAAGGAAGTGTCGAATGCAGGCTCATTGTTGGCGCCCTCTTCTCAGAAGCAGAGGGGTTCCTTGTGGTAATGCAGGATCAGGTGGTTAACACAAAAAATCATCAAAAATCCATATTCAGGGCATGAATGCTGTTTAAACTTTTTAAAGGTCAGCTTAATTTGTCACAAGTGCATCGTAACATTGAAATATATGTCGTTCTGCACCAATGACCAACTGAGTTTAACTTGGATGGGTGCAAAATGTATTGGCAAGGAATTCAACACTCCTAAAGCCTCCAGAGAAAAGGACTATAGGTGTTGTAGAAAGGAAGAGAAAGCAACTAGGCATTCTAATCCATCAAGATTTATCGTGGTGCCGGGGTACAGTAATAGCCCACAACTTGAAACAATAGCCAGGAGCTTATCTCACAACCAACAGGTCAGATCAGAACTCAATCAGTTCATCATGTCTAGTTTTGAACGGTGCAGGGCAATTAAAAGCTAATGGATGAGGACGTTCCATGAACACCAGTGATGGCTGGGCTCTGTATGTGGAAAGACTGAAGCATTCACACTTAAAGTGCCAATAGATAATGCAATTCTGCTTCCTCGTGAGACATCATGAAAACAGTTTTCAGCCAATCTCATGCACTCCATGTGATATTAAGAAGTGGCTGAGTTACCAGAAACAGCAATACAAGATCAAAGAATACAAGATCCTGGTGATAGCGCTGAAGTCCACTGCCTTAGAACTAGCTGTGACTTTCGCAAAGTTATTCAGTTTAGCAATCACACTGACATCTACCCACCGGTATACAAAAATGCCCAGAAGAGTCATAATAACATAAAGTTGGAGAAATCCCAACCAGCTCATCATCATGCTCTCCATCAGCAGAAAAAGGATGGAAAATGTTATTGATGGTTCTACCAAGAGACAACAATAGCTTGCCTGCCATTGCCCAACTTGGGTTTCAGCAAGACCACCCCATTCCAAACCTGATCATGGCTGTTATGTTTTACAACTTCAAAACTTCTAATCCAAAGGAAAAGATGGGAGTCTGAAATGCAGGTATAACTTCCTCTTTACTTTAAGCAAGGTACACACGTATCACATGGTAGCATGATTACGTATGCAATTAACATTGTTTTACATATAACCCATAATGAATTATTTGAACAATCAGAAATGCTTAATCAACCAAAATATGTAAACAAGATTACTGAACTATAACTGTAATATTAAATACATGACAACAGCCTTAGTCCAAACATGGACAATAGAGCTGACTTCTAGAGGGGAGGTGAATGATTGCCCTTGACTTTAGTGCAACACTTAACATTAAGGAGACCTGGTAGAATTGAAGTCTATTGCCATCAAAGAGAGATCATTCCAAAGGATGGAGTCATACTTGCCACGAAGGGAAATAGTAGAGTTTGTTGGAGGTTGATCATTCCACCGTTGTGATTCACCACTGGATTCCTCAAATCACTGTCCTGTTCTATGACACATTATCTTCAGCTGACACAAGAGATTCTGCAGATTTTTGTTGGTTTATTAAAGTGTTTATTGCTTTTGTTATATTGGTACTACTGAGCTCTGTTTGACAGATTTTCTTAAGCCTTGAAGTAAATTCTGTCATAAGTTTTCCGTTTATCGCACTACGATCATGGGGGTGTCTTCCATGGAGGATCATGATCTTCTATCGATTAACCTTTTCTTTTGTTATGATAATGTATTCATTTTTCTGGGTTGTGCCTTCATTTAAGTTTGGTGGTGTGTACTTCTTATCAGAATTGTATATGTGATGCACCATCAATAACTCTCGAAGACGTGCGGCGAGATATGGGCTTTTATTGGCTAGAAGAAAGAACAATTAGCAAGTGACCACACAACATCCTGGAGACTGAGGAAGGGGCTGTGCCTCCAATCGCCTGTATACCGGGGTCTGTGGGAGGAGCCACGGTCTGTGGGAGGAGCCACAGGAGCAGTCACCGGGGGGGGGGGGGGGGGGGGGGCGTGTCTAGACAGGTATATGTAGTTCACCACAATATGCTTGCATGGAGTGCTGAATCCTGTTATCATTGATGAAAATATATCCTTGGTTGCATTGAGTTGTTCTCTGATCTTGACAACTCATTTGCAAACGTTTCGTTGCCATACAAGGAGGTATCATTTTTCAGAAGTTCCATCTGACTGTTGTGTAAACTTTTTATGTCTGTTATTCCCCTTCATCCTCTGCCCTAAGTAATGTTAATCCAAGTGTGTTCAAGTATACATAGTGTTTTCTAAAACATGTCATTTCAGTTTCTTTTATTTTTCTTTGTAAATTTTCCAGATCGGTTTTGGCCCAAGACATGTCAAAAGAGTACGTTAACATAGGTATGGCGAAAGTGTTTATTGCCTTAGTTATATTTTTACTGTTGATCTGTATTTGGCAGATTTTCTTAAGCCTTGAAGTAAATTCTGTCAAAGCTTTTCCCTTTATTACACTATGATCTATTTTCCTTGCTGTTGATATCCCAGATACTAAAATGTTTCATATTTATCCATCATTTGTATTGTATCCTGCTGCTCTGTTTTATATTCTGCTAGCTTTTTATATTCTAATTGCTCCTTTCTTTATCTTTAATGTTCTGCACATATCTAGTCCAAAGTTCATGTTTAGATCTTAAATGTTTAAATTACTTTAGCTTTACTGATGAAGGAATGTATAATTTCAAATTGCCCGTCAGTAGGTCTGTCAAGGTATAATTCATTTGGTTGTCTCTGATTTGATAATTTTCATCTGATTGAGTGAGTTAAAAAGTGAGTTTAAAGCTAGACAAAACCAT
This sequence comes from Hypanus sabinus, assembly GCF_030144855.1. Classification (NCBI taxonomy): domain Eukaryota; kingdom Metazoa; phylum Chordata; class Chondrichthyes; order Myliobatiformes; family Dasyatidae; genus Hypanus; species Hypanus sabinus. The sequence goes on along the minus strand of NC_082717.1, from coordinate 18,732,206 downwards.
AGAGGGCTTAAAGAGTTACCCTAGAAAATGCCTCGATTTATTTGATACGTTACGGTGGCTGTACTTTTTTTGGTTGTTATCAGATAGGGTGATTATCATATTCTAATACTTCATCAAATGGTGTCGGAATTTCATGTAATTTACATATATTAAAAGCATCTATTAACCATGAGTGTGGGACAGATTCAAATGCTTCTAGGTAATCAATATAACATCATGGAAGATTTCTTCTTCTTTACAGCTTGATTTAGAGCCCGGCAGATAAGTCAGTGGTAATTAGTTGAGAGATGCATGAGGTTAAAGTTTTATATATAGTTTGTAAACAAGTAATAGGATGATATTTTGATGCGTCATTTGTGATTTCTCCTTTTGGTAAAAAGTATGTTTTACCCTCTCTCAAAAATTCAGGAACATTTTCAGGATTTTTAAGAAATTGTTGACATGTATTAATAGGTACTGATGAAGGCAAGTTGTTATAATAATTATCATTGCTGGTATTTTTCAGTTGTGGGTATTTTTTTATAACTTGCTTTTAGCATAGCCATTGTAACTTCAAGTGTTTGCATGTCTTCATTGTGTGAGTGTGTTCTCCATTATCCAACTTGCTTCTTCATTGTGTTTCACCCTATTTGACCAACAGTTCATTATCTCTGTATTTGTTGGTAATTCTGTGCTAGCGTTGGAGACATTTTGGTGCGTTGAATTTAGTTTCAATGTCCTTTATAAACCTTTTTCATTTTCTCAGTCTGGCACATGTCTTGCATCTAATTAGTCTAGCTTTGCACATTAAACAAGAGAAAATCTGCTGATACTGAAAATCAGAGCAACACACACAAAATGCTGGAGGAACTCAGCAGGCCAGGCAGCATCTTTGGCAAAGGGTACAGTTGATGTTTCAGGCTGAGACCCTTCGGTAGGTCTCTGCCTGAAACATTGAATACACTTTTTGATGCTGCCTGGCCTGTTGGGTTCCTCCAGCATTTTGTGTGTGTTGCTTTGTATGCTGTTGTTTTAGTATATCTATAAATTCTATAATGCTTTTGTTGGGTTGATCGCATCTTGCATGGACTTTATATTTTCTTGGTACTTCCTTAGCTTTTCTCTTCCCTTTTTTGCTCAGGTTATCCATTTTATACTCCATTAGGCAGCTATTTCTGCTCTTAAGGTTTCAATTTTGTTTCTTAATCTCATTGAATTATTATAGTCTGCTATTATTATTACTATTGTTGTAGATAGAGTGAAAAGCTCATCTTGCTTACTGTTTGCACAAAACAAATCATTACACAGTGCATTGAGCTAGAATAATTTCAAATAGCAGTCCAGGGTGAGTGTAAAATCTACCACAAAAGTGCAGAGCAGGTAAATGATAAGGTGCAAGATCATAATGAGATGGAAACCTTGAACAGGACTCAAAATAACTTTCTGACACATCAGAATGAGAATGGGGATTGGAATTTAAATGGTTGGGCACCAGGAAATCCTCATTCCTCATTCCCACCCTGACACGTTGGTCCATGGCCTCCTCTCCTGCATGACAAGGCCATTAACAGGCCAGAAGATCAACAATTCATATTCCAACAAGAACACAAAGTACACTGCAGACGCTGGAGGAACTCAGCAGGTCGAACAGCATCTGTGAAAATGAGCAGTCAACGTTTCGGGCCGAGCCCCTTCGTCAAGACTGAAGGGGGTGGGGGGAAGGGTGAAAAAGGGATGGGGGAAGGAGGGGGAGGGAATTATCAGAAGTTGGAAAATTCAATGTTCAACTCTCCAACTTCAACTTCCGGTACTTCCCTCCCCCTCCCTTCCACCATCCCAGTCTCACTCTGCCTCCTCCTCCAGCTGCCTATCACCTCTCTCATGATTCTGCCTTCTTCTACTATCCATAGTGCTTTCCCCTTACATTCCTTCTTCACCTCTCCTGCCTATCCCCTCCCTGCTTCCCCTCCCCCACCTTTTGATCTTTCCTCTGATTGGTTTTTCACCTGGCACCGACCTGCCTTCTCCTTCCCACCTTCTTTATAGGCAGCCCATTCCATGCACTTACTACTCTCTGCATAAAAAAAACTTACCCATGACATCTCCTCTGTTCCTACTCCCCAGCAGCTTAAACCTGTGTCCTCTCATGGAAGCCATTTCAGCCCTGGGAAAAAGCCTCTGTCTATCCACACGATCAATGCCTCTCATCATCTTATACACCTCTATCAGGTCACCTCTCATCCTCCGATGCTCCAAGGACAAAAAGGCTGAGTTCACTCAACCTATTCTCATAAGGCATGCTCCCCAATCTCCTCTGCACCCTTTCTATGGTTTTCACACCCTTCCTGTAGTGAGATGACCAGAACTGAACACAGTACTCCAAGTGGGGTCTGACCAGGGTCCTACTTAACTGCAACATTACCTCTCGGTTCTTAAACTCAATCCAACGGTTGATCAAGACCAATGCACCATATGCCTTCTTTACCACAGAGTCAACCTGTGCAGCAGCTTTGAGTGTCCTATGGACTCGGACCCCAAGATCCCTCTGATCCTCCACACTACCAAGAATCATACCATTAATACTATATTCTGTCATCATATTTGATCTACCAAAATGAACTCCATCTGCCACTTCTCAGCCCAGTTTTGCATCTTATCAATATCCCACTGTAACCTCTGACAGCAATCCACACTATCCACAACACCTCCAACTTTTGTGTTATCAGCAAATTTACTAACCCATCCGTCCACTTCTTCATCCAGGTCATTTATAAAAATCACTAAGAGTAGGGGTTCCAGAACAGATCCCTGAGGCACTCCACTGGTGACCGACCTCCATGCAGAATATGACCTGTCTACAAACACAACTGTGGGCAAGCCAGTTCTGGATCCACAAAGGCATTTCCCCTTGGATCCCATGCCTCCTTACTTTCTCAATAAGCCTTGCATGGGGTACCTTATCAAAACCCTTGCTGAAATCTATGTACACTACATCTACTGCTCTTCCTTCATCAATATGTTTGATCACATCCTCAAAAAATTCAGTCAGGCTTGTAAGGCATGACCTAGCTTTCACAAAGCCATGCTGACTATTCCTAATCATATTATGCCTCTCCAAATGTTCATAAATTCTGCCTCTCAGGATCTTCTCCATCAGCTTACCAATGACTGAAGTAAGACTCACTGGTCTATAATTTCCTGGGCTATCTCTATTCCTTTTCTTGAATAATGGAACAACTTCCATAACCCTCCAGCCCTCTGGAACCTCTCCTGTTCCCATTGATGATGGAAAGATTATCAGAGGCTCAGCAATCTCCTCCGTCACCTCCCACAGTAGGCCTGGGGTACATCTTGTCCAGTCCTGGTGAGTTATTCAACTTGATGCTTTGCAAAAGCTCCAGCATATCCTCTTTCTTAATATCTACATACTCAAGCTTTCCAGTCAGCTGCAAGTCATCCCTAAAATTGCTATGATCCTTTTCCGTAGTGAATACTGAAGCAAAATACTCATTAAGTACCTCTGCTATCTCTTCCGGTTCCATATGCACTTTTCCATTGTCACACTCAATTGGTCCTATTCTCTCATGTCTTATCCTCTTGCTCTTAACATACTTGTAGAATGCCTTGGGGTTTTTCTTAATCCTGTCCACCAAGATCTTCTTATGGCCCCTTCTGGCTCTCCTAATTTCTTTCTTGAGCTCCTTCCTGGTAGCCTTATAATCTCCTATCTCTGTATCATGACCTAGCTTTTTGAACCTTTCATAAGCTCTTCTTTTCTTCTTGACTAGATTTACAACAGCTTTTCTACACCGTGGTTCCTGTAACCTACCATCCTTTCCCTGTTTCATTGGAATGGCTTGTCATATGAAGAGCATTTGATGGCTCTGGGCCTGTTTCCAGAAGAATGACGGGTGACCCCATTGACATCTATTGAATAGTGAAATGACTTGATAGAGTGGATGTGAAGAGGATGTTTCCTATTATGGAAGAGTCCAATACCCAAGGACACAGCCTCAGAATAGAGGAGGAATTTCTTTAGCCAGAGAGTAGTGAATCTGTGGAATTTTTTGCTACAGGCAACTGTGGAGGCCAAGTCTTTATGCATATTTGAGGAAGAAGCTGATAGATTCTTAATTGGTCAAGGCATGAAAGGATATGGGGAGAAAGCTGGAGATTGAAGCAGAGGGAAAGTTGGATCAACATGATGAAATGGCGGAACAGACTCGATGGGCCAAATGCCTAATTGTGCTCCTATATCTTATGGTCTTATGGTAAAAGGATTCCCTCCCCGGGGCCACAATGTCCACTGAGAATTCATGGATCCTGAAGATCTGGTCCAGGACAATGCTGGGGATCTCCACCACAATTAATAGCTTACCCAAGACAATACATTTGCAGGCCTTCGAAAGCCAATCAACAATCACCAACTCTCTCCCTCTTGGGAGAGACCCATGACAAAGTCCATGGAGGTGTGTACCCATGGTCGTTCCGGAACAGGTAGAGGGTGGAGGAGCCCTTGGGGACAGGTACAGGGCTCTTTGTTCTGGGCGCACACCTCGCATGCCTGCCTGTATTGCCAAACCTCTTTCATCATTCCAGGGCACCAATATCTTCTCTTGATGAACTCGAGGGTTCTGGCAACCCCTGGATGAGTGGTCAATCTCAATAAACGTTCCCATTTGAGTACCTGAGACTGGGTGGAACTTGAGACAAACAGCTGACCCAAAGGACTGTTCTTAGTAATCTCTCCTTGCACTTGGGCTTTTTGAACAAGAGCGTCGATTCCTCAATGAATCGGCACTACCATCTTGGCTTGGGTCAAAATAGTGGTAGGCTGCTCCTCTTGTTTGGGTTCATCAGACTGACAGGGCAAGGCATCTGGTTTCTGGCTTTTGCTCCTTGGAAACTCTTGAAGGCTACATTTGTGAGTGGAATGGAATTGGCCATTATGTTGTTTAACCCCCTATAGTCAATGCATGTCCACAAGCTCCCATCTTTTTTTTGCATAAAGAAGAAGCCTGTGCCAGGTGGTGAGTTTGAGGGCTGAATGAAACTCATGGCGCGAGCCTCCTTTATGTACGCTTCACCCTGGACCTGTGAGCATGTACAATCAACCCATGGGGGATAAATAGCAGGTCTCTAGCACAGTCATAGGGTTGGTGTGCTGGAAGAGTCAAGGCCTTTCCCTTGCTGAAGACTTCTTCCAATTCCTTGTAGATAGAAGGGATTTCAACTGGTTTGAGTTTGGCAATCGCTTCTGGGCCTTCCTTCAAGGACGGCTCCTGAGGCTTCTTAAGTGGCAGCGGTGATCAACAGACCTGAGTCCTCTCCCTGGGTTCACAAAACTCACTTATAGAAACAGTCGGCAAATCAGAGTCCAAATCCTCATCTGTATCCTCAGGCGACGGCAGCTTGGCATTACAGATGGTCCTTGTTTCCCCAGGAATAGGCTCCAAAGGTTTGTTTACAAGAGTCCTTCCTTCAGGACATGTCAGCTGGATCGCTTAGGCATCTTCTTGGTCTTTTTCTGAACTAGAGATTCCCCCTCTGTGGTTCCTGTATGGCCCCAACTAGACAGGGTCGGGGCACACCCAGGTCTGTCGGCCGGGACTAGTTTGACTGTCCTTAAGGGCAGGACTAGGTCTCCAGAAGGCCTTACCTTGCATTGAAGACTTGTTGATCGTTGGTCTTGGGGGGGTCTGGGGATCTGAACACTATCCCGCGAACTTACCCTCTTACAATCTCTGGAACAAGCAATGATTCTTCCTTCTCTCCAGTCCACGGAAGGGTTATGCTGGGACAGCCAAGGGTGTCCAAGCATCAGGGCTGTGAGTGGAGAGTCAATAATGTAGAAACTAATGTCTTCCACATAATCCCCTATTCTGATCTGCATAATCACAGTCTGTTGCTGGATCTGCCTGGAACCTAACGAGCGACCGCTCAAACTGACTGACTCAACCCTTGTAGCAGTATGTCGAGATGACGGGTGGTTCCCAAGTCGAGAAAGTTACCCACTGCCCCAGTATCCACAAAAGCCTTCACCTGCCTCCAGCCCCAGGTGATCCCCGGCTGCTGAATGAAACCAGAATCCTAGGATTGGGAGTAGAGGCTCCTACCATCACAGTTCTCCCAACACGGGACGGTCTTAGCAGTTCCCAATGGTTGCAACCTCAGGCATTTATCCCACAGGTGACCTTCTTCCCTGCAGTAAAAGCATCAACCTCGATGCCTTCGCTGGGACCTCTCATCGGCAGAGAGTCCAGTGCAGCCACCCTGCATGGGCCCAACAGGAGGCTGGGTGGTCATGGTCCAAGGTCGGGGAGTGGAAATGCAAACGCTTTGGGTCCAGACTTGGACTTGTCCTCTTTGACCTCCTGAAGTGGTTCCACTTCTGCGCTGCCAGGCGATTATCGAGACAAATGGACTAGTCGATCAGAACCTCTAATCCCAACGCAAGGGCATCCTTCAGTTTGTCTTGGAGTTGGTAGTGGTAAAGTGTTGCTAATGCCTCCCCGTTCCAGCCGCTCTCTTGGGCCAAGGTCCGAAATTCAATAGGGTAGTTGGCCGCTGACCATCCGCCCTGCTGAATCTTCATCAGATGGTCCGAGGCTTGGCTGGCTCCGGCAGGGTGATGGAGCACCTTCCTCATGGCAGCCATCAATCCATCCAACTCCGACCTTCATTCCCAATGTGTGGTGGCCTAGGCCTTGGCTCTTTCAGTCGAAACAGAAATAATGAAGGCCACCTTCCCACACTCCGACGACTGGAGTTTGAACACTAATAAGCATTGGATGAGGAAGCTGAGGCAAGAATCCGGGTCACCATCAAATCTCTCCAGGATTGGCCAATGCCCTGGCTCTGCAGAGTGAGCTGGGACATCTCCCGAGTGACTCTGGCTTCCTCCTTGTGTAAGTTGATGAATGGCAATGTGGAGGTCGTGAGTCTCCGGGCTCTGTCTAGAAAGCCTCTGGCTGAGGCTGGCCACAGAGTGGGAAAGACTCTGATACCCCACTGGGTCCATGTTGGCTCAATCGTACTGTCACAAGAGACCTTGACAAGGGTGATTAAGACCCAAATGCTGGAGCATTCGAGACAAGGGCTGTGACACAGTGTGAAACTGGAATGAGAACCCACTAGATGATATCACTAGCTCAGCTTACAATTGACCACTGAGGCTCCGTTCAGGTGCTCTTTAAGTACTGAATTCTTGGCCCCGAAAACATGATTTGCTATTAGTAGGGTGGCCCTGAACCCTTAAAGGGGGCTGTGCCAGCTATCCATGCATACTCCAGAGAGTTAGAGCATCTACACCCCAGAAGCTGGCACAATTGGGTGCGTCTCGTAACATCTTCAAGACTGAAGAGGAAAGGGGAAGATGCCAGAATAAGAAGTTGGGGTGAGGGGGAAGGAGGCTAGCTGGAAGGTGATAGGTGAAACCAGGAGGGTGGTAAAGAGGAAGGAAACTGATAGGAGAGAAGAGTGGTGCATAGAAGAAAGGGAAGGAGGAGGGGACCTGGGGGAAGCAATAGGCAGGTGAGAAGTGGTAAAAACTCAGAGTAGGGAATTGAGGAAGAGAGGAAACAGATCATAGATGTTCTCTGAGTAAACAAACTTATTCAGCCATCATACTGCTTTGTCCAAACTTTTAAATCTTGCATCGCGCACAAATGGGATCAGTTTCTCTCTTGCTTCCAGATGCACAACAATCCTAATCCTGTAATGCTCCACATCAAATCTCATTAGTCATGGGGAGAGAGAGAGAGAGACAGATACTCCATGGAAAAAGGGCCTTCAGCACATCCAATCTGAATGAATGATCAACCACAGGTTCACACTAATCCTGTGTTAATTCTGTTTTTAACTCTTCCTATAATCCTGTTATCTTTACCTAAATTCTACCACTCACTTGCACTCCAGTAGCACTTACAATGGGCAAACTGCATGTCTTTAGGTTTTGGGGGGAAATGGAGCACCCTGAGGGAACCACACTCTACTGAGAGAGAGTGCAAGCTGTACACAGGGTAAGGATTAAGCTCAGGTTGTGCTAGCTGAACTACTCCAATGTCCCACGTCTTCTCTACCTTCTTCTCACTGGTTCCCTCTCTGTGCACTCACTGTTCTGAACTATACAGCCAGTCACTGAGCCCCTCTACTAACATGGAACCTTGAGCTCACAAACCACATGGGGCAGGCAGCATTCTAACTCAGTTACCCTGGATGTCAACCATTGGTTCTCAAACTTCAACCTTCAACTATAAACACTCCATCTTTCCTTGTACCATTCCCATAGTAGAAGACATCATCTATCAACTGTTATTGTTCCTTCAGTAGTCTCATTTAGGAGGAATATGGAAGGCTATAGTCCAGGCGTGGGTGGGTCAATGACACCTGGTGGAATAACAGTTTGATACAAACTGGATGGGCTGAATGGCCTGTTTCTGTGCTCTAGTGCTTACAATTCTATGCCTCCATGTACAAGTAATTATGATATATTATTAGAACAGTACACGCCCTTTGACCCATGATGTCAACCTTTTAACCTACTCCAAGATCAATCTAACCTCCTTCCCGCCTAGACCTCCATTTTTCTTTCATCCATGTGCCTCCCTAAGAGTTGTTTAAATGTCCTTAACATATCTGCCTCTACAACCACTCCTGGAATTGTGTTCCACACACTTACCACTCCCTGTTTAAAAAACCTACTCTGAAGTCCTCCCCCAATCCTTTCTTCCAATCACCTCATAATTACGTCCCTCTCATTAGCCATCTATGTCCTGGGTAAAAGGCGATATAACAATGCTTCTTATTTATTTATTATTGAGATACAGCCTGGAATAGGCCCTTCTAACCCTTCGAGCTGTGCCACCTAGCCAGCCCCCAATTTAATCCTGGCCTAATCACAATTTACAACGGTCAACTAACTTACCAACCAGTGCATCTTTTCACTGTGAGAGGAAACGGGAACACCCAAAGAAATCCCACACTGTCACAGGGAGGTGGTATAAGCTCCTTACAGGCAGCTGCGGGAATTGAACCCGAACCACTGGCACTGTAAAGTGTTGTGCTAGCCAGTACGCTAGTGTGCTGCACCACCTTGTCATCTTACATATCTGCGTTAGCCTAGCAGGCTAATTCCATTATGAAATGGAGACCCTGCCGTCAATGCCCAGCCCAGAACTCATCCCCCAGTGCCTGCAGTTCGGGATATTAAATCCTTTTGTCACACTGGCACAGATTCCAACAGAACTGACATGCATTTTGTACATAATAAACTTCAGCTGTTACAGACATTGTTGAAAACAACTTAATTGAAGAAGATCAAAGTAAGAGTACACATGCTGGCAGGCTTCTCTTTATGAATCCATAAAAATATAGCACATAGACCAGACTTTTAAAGAAACTGCCTGGTGTCCCCTCCTTTTAATGGATGGAATATGTTACCAAGTGTCCTGTGTTGATTTAATGATGATAACTTCGAATTCTAGCCTCAGCCATCAAAAGGGAAAGCTTCCTTTCATGTAACAATGTTTCTCCATCACACAGACCACAACATAGAAACATAGAAAATAGGTGCAGGAGTAGGCCATTCAGCCCTTTGAGCCTGCACCGCCATTCAGTATGAACCCTGTACCTGTTTTCTCTCCATACCCCCTGATCCCTTTAGAAAGTCCTGCCATCCCAGGAATCAATCTAGTGAACCTTCTTTGTACTCCCTCTATGGCAAGAATGTCTTTCCTCAGATTAGGGGAACAAAACTGCACACAATACTCCAGGTGCGGTCTCACCAGGGCCTTGTACAACTGCAGTAGAACCTCCCTGCTCCTGTACTCGAATCCTCTTGCTATGAATGCCAACATGGAATCAATCATGTGTTATTTCAGGCCACCATGGTTGCATGACGCTATTACAGCTCGGGGTGTTGAAGTTCAGGAGTTCAATTCCAGCAGCATCTCTAAGGAGCTTGTATATTCTCCTCATGTTCATGTGGGCTTCCTCTCACACTCCAAACAGGCACTGGCTAGTAGGTTATTTGGTCATTGTAAATTGTCAAATGGTTAGGTTAGGGTTATATCAGTGGGCTGCTGGGCCAAAAAGGCTGTTCAGTGCTGTATCGCCAAATAAATAAAATAAAAATTTAAAAAACCACGCTTGCTTCTAAAAGGAACACCTTAGCACCCTCACAAAAGCTGTGTGGTACCTTTACCACCTTGCACCTGTCAGTAAAGCTCTCACAGTCGACGAACACCCTGTGGTGAAAAGCAGCTCTTGTACAGACCGTAAATCAAAAGAGCAATTAGAATGCAGTTTAAAATATAATCTCAGCAATTAAACTCTGGGCTCTGTTTTTCATCCAGCTTCCCTTTTAGCACAACGTAATCAAGTTTACCCCTGTTAGGATTAGTTTGTGTACCAGTGATATTTGGTGAACGGAGAGCTTTGGACGAAATTAATTATTCCTCTTCTGAAAGCGCTAGCACCCTCTGGAAACTAATATTCTTTCATATCTGGTCTTCCTCTGTTATAGCAGCTAAACGGCTGCCCTAATGCATTACTCTGGGCCAGTCATCCAGTGAGCTGTGGCCTGCTTCTATTCACAGAGAGCTAGAGACATGAACATATTCTTCTTCCCTTTATGCAGTGGTTTAGGTTAGTGTCTGCTATCACACAGACAATTGCCTAACCCAATGATCTAATCCAAGACTTTCATAGTTTGCTTATCTTAGTACCATTCTGAGCATTGCACTCAGCCATCCATTAAGCATTTATGGAAGGTTAATTGAGACTGCACACTAGTCAATGAGCAGTGTATGAATTGCTGTGGGATTCACATCCAACTGAAGAACCATCTGAAAATTACTACCTGGTTGTGTTCATCCTTCTCCCTTTGGTAACACTCAACAACAACAATTTTACTTTTGGATGCACCTCATGGATTTTTGGGCTGCTGATCATGAAAATCACGATAAAATTTCCCTATCGTGCACCATGTTTTTAAAATCGTCTATATTTGTTATTTCAATTCATAATTTGTGGCCAAGTGGTTAAGGCTTTGTGCTTGTGATCTGAAGGTCATTAGTTCGAGCCTCACTTGAGGCAGCGCGTGTGTCCTTGAGCAAGGCAGTTAACCACACACTGCTCCTGCACGTTTATAGCCCAGTGGCAGCGGTTGGTACAGTATGGACAAGACAAGACAAGTCAATTAAAATGTTGCCCAAAATATAAGCGGAAGCCATGAAGTGCAACATGTCACCAAAGAGTCATTTTGTACATTCCCATTTAGACAGTGATGCACCATCAATAACTCAGTCTGAGACGTAAGGCGAGATATCGGCTTTTATTGACTGGAAGAAGGAACAAACAGTGGTTGACCACCATGCTACATCCTGGAGACTGAGAGGCCAGGCGCAGACCTCAATCTTTATACTGGGGTCCGTGGGAGAAGCCACAGGAGCAGTCAGCAGGGGGCGTGTTCAGACAGGTACATGTAGTTCACCACAGACAGTTTCCCTGCAAATCTCGGCACATTCAGTGATGATCATGGTGAAAGATTCCACCAGGCCAATGCGGTTTTGGAGAAACGTTATCAGGGCAAATGGAATCCATCAATGCTGGCTGACTATTGTTGTACACTTAAGTGAGAAGCCTCAGACACTGAGTACAAATGAAAATCATCAACAAATCATTTTTAGCTTAGTTGAACTATTGAAGGGTGACAGCACTGTTATGCAGTTAAGTGCATTATAGTCAATAAAAATTAATTTCTTGTTTCTATAAATTCCTATGTGGTAAAAATAGTCTGAAATTATATTTGTGTTCAGATTTAGGCAGTTTATCATAATCACAAAACATTTTTGAGGAAGAAAAACTTTCAAAAATATTTCTTGTCCAGTGTAATTGGAAATTTGTTTATTATTGTCAATGTAGAAAATACAAAGTAAAAAGTAAATATACTACCAATGCTATCCCCTTCTCACAATTCCTCTGTCTCTGCCGCATCTGCTCTCAGGATGAAGCTTTTCATTCCAGGACGAAGGAGATGTCTTCCTTTTTTAAACAAAGGGGCTTCCCTTCTTCCACCATCAACTCTTCTCTCAAATGCATCTCTCCCATTTCCCGCACATCTACCCTCACCCAATCCGCCCACCACCACACTCGGGATAGGGTTCCCCTTGTCCTCACCTACCACTACCACCCCACCAGCCTCCAGGTCCAACATTTAATTCTCCGTAACTTCCGCCACCTCCAACGGGATCCCACTACCAAACACATCTTTCCCTCCCCCCCCCCCTTTCTGCTTTCTGCAGGGATCACTCCCTATGTGACTCCCTTGTCCACTCGTCCACCCCCCCCATCCCTTCTCACCAATCTCCCTCCTGGCACTTATCCTTGTAAGCAGAACTGGAGCTACACCTGCCCTTACTCTTCCTCCCTCACCACCATTCAGGGCCCCAGACAGTCCTTCTAGGTGAGGCGACACTTCACCTGTGAGTAGGCTGGTGTGGTATACTGTGTCCGGAGCTCCCAGTGTGGCCTTTTATATATTGGTGAGACCCGACGCAGACTGGGAGACCGTTTCGCTGAACACCTACGCTCGGTCCGCCAGAGAAAGCAGGATCTCCCGGTGACCACACATTTTAATTCCATGTCCCATTCCCATTCTGATATGTCTATCCATGGCCTCTTGTACTATCAAGATGAAGCCACAGTCAGGTTGGAGGAACAACACCTTATATACCGGCTGGGTAGCCTCCAACCTGATGGCATGAACATTGACTTCTCTAACTTCCGTTAATGCCCCTCCTCCCCTTCTTACCCCATCCCTGACTTATTTAGTTGTTTGTTTTTTTCTCTCTCTCTGCCCATCACTCTGCCTGTTCTCCATCTCCCTCTGGTGCTCCCCCCCTCCCCCTTTCTTTCTCCCAAGGCCTCCCATCCCATGATCCTTTCCCTTCTCCAGCTCTGTATCACTTTTGCCAATCACCTTTCCAGCTCTCAGCTTCATCCCACCTCCTCCGGTCTTCTCCTATCATTTTGCATTTCCTTCTCCCCCCACTACTTTCAAATCTCTTAGTATCTTTCCCTTCAGTTAGTCCTGACAAAGGGTCTCGGCCCAAAACGTCAACAGTGCTTCTCCTTATAGATGCTGCCTAGCCTGCTGTGTTCCACCAGCATTTTGTGTGTGTTGTTGGAATTTCCAGCATCTGCAGATTTCCTCATGTTTACTATCAATGTACATATGTCACCATATACTACCCTGGGATTCCTTTCCTTGCAGGCATTCACGGTAGAACAATGGAGTACAATTGAATCATTGAAAAATTACACAAACAGACATTACAGCACACATAAAATGCCGGAGGAACTCAGCAGGTCAGGGAGCATCTATGGAAAAGAATGAACAGTCAATGTCTTGGGCCAAGACCCTTCTCGAGGTCTGGAAAGGTGCCAGAATTAAATGGTGGGGGGAAGAGAAGGAGGCTAATTTGAAGTTAGTTGGTGAAGCCAGATGGGTGAGAAAGGTCAAAGGCTGGAGAAGAAGGAATCTGATAGGAGATGAGAGTCGATCATAGGAGAAACTCTCCACTGTGTATCAATAGAAGCAGCACTGTACTGAAATATGTGCCATCTGGATAGATCTTTCTATGCATAAGTACACTGAAGAACTACAAAAGGCAAAAAGAAGACATATAAAGAGTTCCAGCTGCTGAGAAAATGCAGAGCGGGCAGGCGAATAAAATGGGACTGTGGGAGGAAACCAGATCACCCAGAAGAAACCCACACGGTCACAGGGAATTGAACCTGGGTCACTGGTACTGTGAAACGTCGTGCTAACCACTACACTACCGCGCCATCCCCTATTGACAACAATTTCCTTCAGATTCTCCCGCTCACCCGCACGTCAGGGAGAATTTACAGTGTCTAGTAGTTGACCTGCCCGGCAGCACCTCTATGGGATGCTGGAAGTAACTAGAGCACCCGTGTGGTCACTGGGAAGATGTGCAGTGCCAGGGGTCTGGGTCAATGGGGCTTTCGAGCAACAGCTCGACAAGGTGTTGTCGTTGTGCCATCCCATAGAGAGGGGCTCTCAGAAAAGAGTTCGATTAAGAACTGGAGGAAGATTCTTGTATTTTATTGCTTGCATGTGGGTTATTTATAAGACCATAAGTCCATATGGAAGCTTTTTTATGCCATTGACCCCGACCATTAACCAAGGGATCTGTGGATCCCAGGTTGGGAAATCCTGCCATGAGACATAGGAACATAATTAGGCCAAATTCCACCTCTTCTCTGTTCTAAACAGATGTCTTTCTAGTCTGAGGCTGTGCCCTAGACAGGTCCTAGACAGCCACTTGATCGAGGCATTTCAATATTCAATAGGTTTCACTGAAATCACTCTCATCCTGCTTAACTCCAGTGAGTACAGGCCCAGAGCTATCAAACAATGTAGTTTATTTTGTGCATGTATAACAGCAATGTCAGCAAGTATCTTGTGCTGCAATATGATTCCAGTCAGGCTGACATAAGCAAAACGTGTTCAGTATGCTGCAGAAGGCATAAACTTTCAAAGCACAGTACTAACTGAAGATAAACTGGGATTTTTTTTCCCTGGTGTCCTGCCCCATATTTTGTACTGGAGGCAATGACAGACCACCAGTTATAATTTCTTATTCATTTACAGAACATGAACAGTACAGGCTATAAATCCAGAGTGTATTGTTTGTAAGATTGTACAGACGTTTTGGAACCATCACAGTAGTGGGTCCGGGGTCATATACTGACCAGACCAGAGAGAAAGATTCTTTTTTCCCCCGGCCATTTAGGAAACAGGTGATTGTCCTGACAATAATCATTCTAAAGTTCAGTGCAGAAACAGGCCCTTTGGCCTATCTAGTCTGTGCTGAACCATTTAAACTGCCTACACCCATCGACCTGTGCCAAGACCATAGCCCTCCATATCCTTGCCATCTATGTAACTATCCAAACTTCTTTTAAGCATTGCATTTGAGCTTGCATGCATCACTTTTCAACCCTGTCTACCTGTGATGCCACTTTCAATGCATTATGGACCTGTATTTCCCCAAAGTGCAACACCTCCCACTTGGCTGCATTAAATTCCAGCTTATTTTTCCAGCTGCTCCAGATCCCACTACAAGCCATTATATTGTCCCTTGATATCTACTACACCCCCAGTCTTTAGATGGAGACCATCTTTCAAATTAAGTGGAATTAATTTGCTGAACTGCCAAGGCACAAAGTGAATTCATATTTATGAATCAATAGCCCATATCAGTCGATCTAACTCCATTTACTTAGCCACTACACCAGAATGTCCCAAGGTGGTTAGTTACAATATCTGCCCCCTTGTGGGACCAGTCTTCATATTGATGTACCTGCCTCATTTATTAAAAGATTTCCAGAATTCATTGTGGTAATTAGTAATTGGTTTATTGTTGTCATATGCATGAAGTACAATGAAAAAAAGTCTGTTTTGCATGCCATGAATTCAGATCATTTCACCGCATCTGCACATCTTCCGTGGAAGCTGCCAAAGATAGAAATGCTAGAAATATTCTTGACTGTGCCCATGAAGGCTGCAATTAAAAACAGAAAGGGCTGCAGGTTGGCACTGAATAGACTACTGATTGGCACTGAGGGGTTGACGGCTGGGGAGCACTTTGAGTCAAGTGACCAAAATTCTATTAGTTTTAAAATAGCTGTAGAAAATTAGAACAAATTCTCAAGTTAAAGTCCTAAACTGGGTCCTTTGAAGGCAAGACCCAGCCAAGATCAACTGAGTGACTATTTTAAGGAAAAGAAGCAGTTGGCAGGTGGGGATGTTTTAAATAGGGTCATATAAAAAGCCAGGGAAAGCATATCCCTATTCAAGTGGAAGGTAGACACACCAAGTTCAAGGAAGCCTGGCGAACGAGAGATATCAAGGCTCTAGTTAGGAAGAAGAAAGAAGCATATATCGTGTATAGCAGCTGAGTATGAACAAATCTCGTGAAGAGGAGGTTTAAAACAGAAACCAGGAGGGCAATAAGACCACATGAAATGGACTTGACAAGCAGAGTTAAAAATATTCTCAAGAAACTCATTGGATATACTAACAGCAAAATAGTGACTATATAGAGACTAGGTTCTCCTAAAGAGCATCAGGTCTGCCTATATGTGGAGCCACAGGAGATCACTGACGTTTTAATGTCTATTTCTCCTTGATATTTGCTAAGGAGAGCATCATGAATGCCAAGGAAATAAGGGCAATAAGTAGTGATGGCTTGGATCATATGCTTATTATGAGGAAGGAGGTATATGCAACCTTGAATTGTTTTAACGTGGGGTAGATTCCCAGGACCTGATCAATGGCACACTCAGATCTCATGAAAGGCCAGGAAAGAAATTCTGAAGGCCCTTGAATAGAAACTTGCTTTGTCATTGGCCTCTAGCAAAGTTGCAGATGACAGGAAGTTGGCTAATATTCCATTGTTCAAGAAGGGTAGCAAAGACTGGCCAGGGAATCACTGGTTCATAAGACTGAATTTAGTTGTAGGGAAGTTACTGGAGGGAAATCTGAAGAACAAGATCTACAATCATTAAAAATCTTCAAGGATTATTTGTTTCCTCAGCGAGCTGAAAACCAGAGGGCACAGATATAAGATAAAAGGAGAGAGATTGAAAAGATATGTGAGAAGACATTACACAAAAGACATTGAGTACTTGGAATTGTCTGCAAGAGGAAGTGGTCAAGTTGGGCATAATTGTAACATCTAAGAGTCATTTTGGTAGATACGTGGAAGGGAAGGGCTTGGAGGGTTATGGGCAAAATGCAGGTAATTGAGACAAGTAGGGAGGATGCTGTAATTTGCATGGACCTGTTGGACTGAGGGAATTTTTCCATGCTGTGTTACTCTATCACTCTAATTGTGGAGCTGGTCATGGGAGTGGAAAAGAATGAGCCAGAAGGTACTTACGCGCAACAGAGATGAAAAATTGACTTCAGAGAGGCAGCAAGTGTGGAAGTGTGTTGGGCCATTTCTTCTTTGTAGGGGAATATAGAACTATCCAAAACTCAGGTGCCCTGATTAAGATAAAGATAGGGGACTTTTTAATAAATCTCGATGGGCCATGAATCCTTGAAGCCTTCCTCTTCAGAGGGCAGAGGAAGCAAAGTCTTGGAAAGGTCTTAACATAGAGGTAGGTAGATTCTTATAAAACAGGGGGGTGAAAGATTATTAGGGATCCATGGGAATGTGGGTCTCAGATCAGCCAGTGACAGTGGAGCAGGATCAAGTGGCTAAAAGGCCTCTTCCTGTTCCTCATTCATGATAATTGTAATACTCCATAAGGGAAAGACTTCCATCTCCCAGCATAATCTCTGGCTATTGAAGATGATAGTTACCATTATGATGGCACTTTTAATTGTGCAAAATTTCTCAGAGCACTTGTCCATAAATAGAAACCGACAGAAGCAGATTGAAAGCCTAGTCATAGAGATGGGTTTGTCCAGTGGTTGGGATCATCCACTCGTGGAAGTAGATGTTTGAAAACCTGTTGCTTGCTGCTTGCACCCTTGATGTCATGGAAGGTGGAAAAAAAAATTCAAAACCACGTCTTCCCGTTGCCGCCTGATTGATCTGTACTCTTCGTTATGGGATACTGCTTGGTCTGATCTGGTGGCTGTGAATGTGCAAATCTATGTCCGATTTTGATCTTTCCTGATTTAATTTGATCTCCTTGGGTTATTCATCAGATTTAAACCTGCCTTCCTTTTGTAATCTTCCATCATTTTTGGAACTATCCCAATCCCAAGCTCATCCATTGAAAGCCTGCAACCTAAATGAGAACTGATATTAAGAAGCATATAGCCATCAATCAATTGCTATATTCTGGTTGGTACATGCATTAATGCAATGATTCCAATTCAGACTTGTTTATTGTTATGTACGTCAGAGTGCAACAAAATTCTTCACTTGCATGCTCACAGAATAAGTTGTATTAACATGGGAATAATGAAAGCAACCAAAAATATGGTGATGAACAGAATAGTGGAAAGTATAACAGAATTGTTCAAGTATAGTTGTGCAATCTGAAGAACTGCAAAGAGAAATACCAAGCTGACAATAATGGAATAACAAGAGGTTAAATTAAGAGACTGAAATTGCAGCAGCAACGCAAGATGTTCTGCAGATGGTGAAGATACTGAAAATCTTAAGTATACCACTCACAAAATGCTGGAGGAACTCAACAGGTCAGGCAGCATCTACGGAAAGGAGTAAACGGTCAATGTCTCGGGCCAAGACCTTTCATTAGGACTGGAGGACAAGCGGGTGCAGGAAGCCACAATAAGAAGATGGGGGAAGGAGAAGTGCAAGCTGGCAGAGGGAAGCTGGGTGGATGCGGAAGGGGGGATGATATGAGAAGCTGGGAGGTGACAGCCGGAAGAGGTAAAGGCTGAAGAGGAAGGAATCTGATAGGCAGCAAGACTATAAAACTTAGGAGTAGAATTAAGCCACTTGGCCCATGAGTCTGCATTGCGTTTTGACCGTGGCTGATTCAATTTCCCTTTAAAACCCATTCTCCCATCCTCTTCCTCTAATCTTTGACACACTTACTAATGAAGAACCTGTTAATATCTACTTTAAATATACCCAATGACTTGGCCTCTACAGCCATCTATGACAATGAATTCCACAGATTCACCACACTCTTGCTAAACTATTTCCTCCTCATCTCTATTCTAAGTGGATGTCCCTCTATTCTGAGGCTAGGCCCTCTGCAACTATTGGAAACATCCTCTCCAAGTACTCTCAGTCTAAGCCGTTCAATATTTGGATGTTTCAATGAGATCTCCACTCATTCTTCTAAATTCCAGCATATACAGGCCTGGAACAATTAAAAGTTCCTCATATGTTAACCTCTGAATTTCTGGAAATAGTCTCACAAGCATCCTCTGGACTCTCTCCAATTCCAGTGCATTCCTTTGAGCTGGGGGGCCAAACCTGCTCACAATGTTTCTAACGTGGTCTAACCAATGCCTGACAAAGCGGCAGCATTATATCCTTGCTTTTACATTGTGGAAATGAATTTTTCTTCCTTACTACTGACTTAGCCTGCAAGTTTACCCTTGGGAAATTCTGCACTAGGACTGCCAAATCCTGAGAGGACACAGAAGGCATAGGAAGGGGACACCAGAGGGATAGTGAGGAGATTATAAGGGATATGAAGGAAGTCAGAATTCGGAACAGAAACTGAGAGAACAGGGTTGGAGAGTAATTACTAAATTTAGAGAAGTTGATGTTTATGTCATCAGGTTGGAGGCTACACAGATGGAATACAAAGTATTCAGATTCAGATTCAGTTTATTGTCATTTAGAAACCACAAATGCAATGCAGTTAAAAAATGAGACAACGTTCTCTGGAATGATATCACAAAAAAAGCACACGACAAAACAGACCACACAAGAAAAACCACATAACGTTTGGCAATCCCCAATCCCGAGACCGGAGAGGCTGCTGCGTATCAATATCGCGCTCCTCCTCCAACCTGTGTGTGGCTTCATTGCGGCAATGGAGGAGGCCATGGGACACCACGTTAGAATGGGAATGGGAAGTGGCCATCTGGAAATCCTGTTCTTAGGGTTCTCATCGAATAAGACCGTTTTACCAATTTTCCATTTGGGGAAACAGAGCCTCAGCCAACACTTCAAACTCAGTTAAAACTGAAAACGGCGAGTGAATCTTCAAGTTGTGCATACCCAGTCTGGTGTATGCTGCATACCCACTTTGAAATAGACACTAGATATCAAGCAATTGATTTTGTGTGGAATATTCTAAGAAACCGACTAAGTGTTATATACTTAGCGCAGGACTTCATACTGTCTCTTGTTAGGTTTATTCTACTGACTGGCCTTTGGTACTAAAAAGCTATCTTATCCCTCAAAAACTGATAATTTTTCTGATGGCGTTCTCTCAAACCCAATCATTCCTAACCAGATCCTTCTTTAAGGGAGGTAATTTGTAGAGCTTTTATGTGCCTGCTTTTTATTCTCCATCAATCACTCTGGGACACAGTTAATATTAACTGCTTAAGAGGCACAAGAGCTTCCACACTTCAGAAGGCTCTGACTTGGTCGCTCTCACAGCACTCCCTCTGACGTTTCCAAATAGGGGCCTCATAGATTCCAGGGGTCTGATTCACTGACACACAAAATACAGCATGGTGACACCCCTTGAACCTTATAAGGCACTGAGAAGACAATGCCACTAAGAAGTTTAATCATCTATTGATTCACGGACCTCTCTTGCACTGCAATGACTTGCAGACTTCTTGCTGCAGACACTGATTTCTGTCTCGATTTCAGCAAATCCTATTCACAGCTGACAACTTCGTGCTACTTGTTTGGAAGTGTAGTCGTGATCCCTCTCTAAGTGGACACACACACAAGCCCCCCCCCCCCCCCCCAACCATTGCAACTAATTGCTTTTTCCTAATTGCAGAGGTCAGGAACAGGAAAAGAAAATTGATCTGCCCCTTGCATTGAACATTGAATACGGTTGATTTGAGTTATGTATGGTTGGCTGCTTGCCACCACTCTGACACTGATGTGTCCTAACAATCTCAGTCATGTGAAACATCTTCAGCATAGTGCACGCAATGCTAATCTAACCCAACAGATCTGGCAGAGATCATCCTGATTTTATCTCTGCCTTCAATACTGTTGTTCCGGAGTTGCTCCACAGCAAGCTAACCCAGCGAGCTGTACCTGACAGTATCTGTCAGTGGATTAGGAACTTCCTGACAGGAAGGAAGCAGTATGTAAGGCTGGGCTCCTATGTGTCCAATTCAATATCTATAAGCACAAACTCTCCCCAGGGCTGTGTTCTTTCACCTCTCCCGACTGTACTTCTACAAACAAGTTCAATAAAATCCTAAAGTTCGTAGATAGCATGACTGTAATTGATCTCACTTCTAATAATGATGTGACTTTGTATCAAAGAGAGGCAGACAACCTTGCAACATGGTGTGTTTGTAACAACATAGAGCTTAATGCTATCAAAACCATGGAAATGAGGATTGAATTCTGCCGACAACCCCCTACCTGCACCTCCCCACTTGGAAATTGCTGGTCAGGATGTGTCTGTGGCCAAGTCACTCAGATTCCTGGGGACTACCATTACAATTACATTGAAGTGAGACAAGTACATTGCACTCATCATGAGGAAAACCCAGCAAAGATTGTGCTTCCTATGCCAGTTTAGGAAACTTAACACCTCGGGGCATATCCAGAAGAATTTTTACTCAGCCACCACTGTTGCGACCGCTGCTATCTACCGCTTGGTTTCCTGCCACCTCCGCTCCATCCAAGCCCAGGTGGCAGTGAAGATCATTGGCTGTCAGCTACCAACATTAAAATACCTGTTCATTGCCAGAGCGAAGAAAAGAGGACTCACTTCTTCTCTCAGAGTATGCAAGTATGGAGAGAGCTACCAGTAGAAGTAATGGGCACAAGTTCAATTATAACATTTAAAAGAAGTTTAGTTGGGTACATGGATGGGAGAGGTATGGAGGGCTATTGTCCAGGTACATGTAGATGGGACAATGCAGACCATGAACTAGATGGGCCAAAGAACCTGCTTCTGTGATGTAAATCTCTATGACTATATGACTGTATGACTCTAGTCATGCTGTTTGACCTCCATTGTCACGAGGGTGGAGAATGATTCAAAATGCAGAGATGCAAAGGGACTTGGGAGTCTTTGTGCAAGATACCCTAAAGGTTAACCTCCAAGTTGGGTCAGTGGTGAAGAACGCGAATGCAAAGTTGGCATTCATTTCTAGAGGTATAGGATATAAGAGTCGGGATGGGATGTTGAGGCTCTATAAGGACCTCGTGAGACCACACAGAGTACTGTGTGCACTTCTGGGCTCCTTAATTTAGAAAGGATATACTGACATTGGAGAGGGTTCAGGGAAGATTCACGAGAATGATTCCAGGAATGAAAAGGTTACCATATAAGGAACTTCTGGCAGCTCTTGGCCTGTATTCCCTGGAGTTCAGGAGAATGAGGGGGGGATCTCACAGAAACATTCCGAATGTTAAAAGGCCTGAACAGATTAGATATGGCAAAGTTATTTTCCAGGGGAGTCTAGGACAAGTGGGTACGACTTCAGGATTGAATAACATCTATTTAGAACAGAGATGCGAAGAAATTACTTTAATCAGAAGGTGGTAACTCTTTGGAATTTGTTGTCACGAGCGGCTGTGGAGGCCAAGTCATTGGGTGGATTTAAGGCAGAGATAGATAGGATCTTGATTAGCCAGGGCATCAAATCCACCTCCTTCTACCCTTCTGATGGAACAGTCATCTCCCCTGTTTAACCAAAAAGGGTACGTAAAGGGCCATTAACTACAGGAGTGCGGCAAAGAGAATTAAGGTATATTCCACATTTGCCCAGTATGAGTCCAATGGATCATTTAGCCTCCTTCTCCTGAGACGTCTATGATTCTGACCCATCTGGACTCTGTTCCTCTGGGTGTTACTTCGATCCAGGGAATGATGTGTTTATTCTCAACAGGTTCACTAAAGCACTTTGTGTCAATCGATAAAGCTGATCAGCGCCCTGTTGTCTGACAACAGAATCCATTTCCTCTGGGTCAGTGAGAATACAAAGCGGCTGCTTCATCACTAACATCGTGTCTCAACTTCAACTTAAAAAGCTGGGTCAGTACGAAGTTCCTGTCTGAGAGGCTCTTGAGGCCCTTTTGGGGTTGGTTGCCAATTCAGTTCCAATTAGTAGTGGATTACACACGGTTTTATGCTGACAGATGATAATGATCCCAAGAAGCCTGCTCTAGCCATGCAGCCTGATACAGTGCTAATAATATAACATCACTTGGGCCCAACGGAAGCCGCCTAACAGGTCCAGAGTACATGTGGTACGAATCAGAGAAGACAGCAATAATAGAATCAACATCACAGCGACTCTTCCACTCAGACTTACTGACTGCTCCTCGTCTGCATGACACATTCAAAATGCCTTAGTGAAAGATTCTTTTTTAAAACCACTTGGCGCTGAAATTCAATATTTAATTGATTATTCTGGGAATGCTTGTGGGCGCCACAGTGGTTAGCGTGACGCTGCTTCGGCTCGGGGGATTCTGGAGTTCGGCGTTCAACTCCGGTGCTGCTCAGCATGAAGTCAATGTGCACCCTCCCCGTGCGACGTGTGGGTACTCTCACGTGCTCCAGTTTCCCCTCAAACCCCAACAGGTACCGGGTCGGTTAGATGGTCATTGTAAATTCACACTGTGATTAGGTTGGGGTTACTCAGGGTTTTGGCGGTGCTTGGATTGAAAGGCCAGAAGTAAATAAGTAAATAAATGAATACAATTTCTACCACAGAATTCTGAATAAAAAATTATTCTCCTCAACGGAATAATTTGGCCAAGTTGGTGCAATAGCGTAGTGGTTAGCACAATGCTTTACGGCACCAGTGACCTAGGTTCGGCTCCTGTTGCTACCTGTAAGGAGTTTGTACATTCTCCCTTTGACCGCATTGGTTCCTCTGGTGCTCCAGAGGTGTACAGGTTGGTAGGGTAATTGGTCATTGTAAATTGTCCCATGATTATGCTCAGTTAACAAGAGAACAGCGAGAGTTAACTGTGGCTAACAAGAGAATTCAAAGCCAACATAAAAGCCAAAGAGAGTGTTTATAATACAGCAAAGATTAGTGTGAAGTTAGAGGATTGGGAAGCTTTTAAAAACCAACAGAAGGCAATGAAAAAAAGATATTTAAGAAGGTAAAGTTGGACTATGAAATTAAGCTAGCCAATAACATTAAAGAAGATACCAAAAGTTTGTTCAGATTCATGAAGTGTAAATGAGAGGCGAAAGTGGATATTGGACCACTGTAAAACAATGTTGGGGAGGTAGTAATGGGAGACAAGGGAATGGCAGACAAATGGAATAAGTATTTTGCGTCAGTGTTCACTGTGGAAGACACTAGCAGTATGGTGGACATTTCAGATGACAGGGGTCAAGTGTGTATGAAGTTACCTTAATTAGAGAGAAGGTTGTTAGGAAACCGAAAGGTCTGAAGGTGAATATGTCACCCGGACCAAATGGTATATACTTCAGATTTCTGAAAGAGGTGGCTGAAGAGATTGTGGAGCCATTAGTAATGATCTTTCAAGAATCACAAGATTTCGAATGAAACTCCATTCTTTAAGAAGGGAGAGAAGCAGAAGAAATTATAGGCCAGTTAGTCTGACCTCAGTGATTGAGAAGATGTTGGAGTTAACTGTTAAGGATGTGGTTTTGGGGTACTTGGAGGCACATGATAAAATAGGCTGTAGTCAGCATAGTTTCCTCAAGGGAAGATCTTGCCTAACAAATCTGTTGGAATTATTTGAAGAAATAACTAGCAGGATAGTCAAAGGAGAATTGGTTGATGTTGTGTACTTGGATTTCCAGAAAGCCTTTGACAAGGTGTCACACATGAGGCTGATTAACAACTTAACAACTTACGACCCCACAGTATTACTGGAAAGATTCTAGCCTGGATAAAGGATTGATCGACTGGCAAGAAGCAGAGTGGAGATAAAGGGAGCCCTTTTTGGCTGGCTGCCAGTGAATAGTGGTGTTCCACAAAGGTCTGTGTTGGGACCGGCTCTTTTCACATTATATGTCCATGTTTTGGATGATGGAATTGATGGCTTTGTTGCAAAGTTTGCAGATGATATGAAGATAGATGGATGGGTAAGTAGTTTTGAGGAAGTAGAGAGGCTACAGAAGGACTTGGACAGATTAGGAGAATGAGCAAAGAAATGGCAGATGAAATACAGTGTTGAGACGTGTATGGTCATGTACCTCAGTAGATGAAATGAACGTGTTGACTGTTTTCTAAACGAGAGAAAATACAAAAGACTGAGATGCAAAGGCACTTAGGAGTCCTCGTGCAGGATTCCCTAAATGTTCATTTACAGGTTGAGCCCGTGATGAGGAAGGCAAATATAATGTTATCATTCATTTAAAGAGAACTAGATTATAAAAGCAAGGATATAATGTTGAAACTTTATAAAGCACCGCTGACATCTCAATTGGAGTATTGTGAACAGTTTTGACCCCCTTATATTAGAAAGGATGTGCTGAAACTGGAGAGGGTTCAAAGGAGGTTCATGGAAATGATCCCAGGATTGAATGGCCTGTCATATGAAGAGCATTTGATGGCTCTGGGCCTGTATTCACTGGAATTCAGAAGAATGAGTGGTGACCTCATTGTAACCTATTGAATTATGAAAGGCTTGATTAAGTGGATATGGAGAGGATGTTCCATATGCTGGGGTATCTGAGAACACAGCCTCAGCATAGTCCTTTTAGAACAGAGATGAGGAGGAATTTCTTTTGCCAAAGGATGGTGAATCTGTGGAATTCTTTGCCATGGGCAGCTGTGGAGACCGTCTTTATGGATATTTAAGGCAGGGGCTGATAGATTTTTGATTGGTCAGGGCGTGAAGGGATTCATGGAGAAGGCTGGAGGTTGGAACCGAGCAGAAAACTGGATCAACTGTGATGAAATGATGGAGCTGACACAATCAGCGAAATGGCCTTTTTCTGGTCCTATATCTTATAGTCTTATTATCAAAGTAAGCATGCAGTATACAGCCCTGGGATCTGTCTTCTCACAGACAGCCATGAAACAAAGTAACACCATGGAACCCGTTTAAAGAAAACATCAAACGCCCAAGATGCAAAAAAATCCAAGCCACTCAGATGGCAAAGAACGAGCAAAAAGCGCAGAATATAAAACATCAAACATTGAAACAATCTAGGAGTATTCAGTTTGTTCACATCATTATATAGTGCATTGAGGTAGAACAAAGTAAAACAATAACAATGAACAATAAAGTGGTGACATAGAATTTAGATTTAAAATTGTGTCATAGAAATAATGATTGGATCTGCAGGGAGCAGTTTGAAATGAGTCGCCGTGTTTCGGTACTATCATATGACCCCATAAATAATTTTTTTTAAACTGACCACCTTGTGAGCGTTGGCTCCATCAGCACAATCTTAAATTATAGACGTTTTTCTATCACAGAAATCTGTCCACAGTTACCACACCAACTCTACACGGAGCTTATATTCCTTCTCTCAGTCCATGGCTCCTGAGACTTAAACGCTTTAAGCACATTTTAATGTAATGAAGGCTTCTGCCTCCACAACCCTTTCTGGCAGCAAGTTGGTGCAATCCTTGTTAGACTGGCATTCTCCACACACTTGAGAAGAGATGCAAACTACAT
The DNA here is from genome assembly GCF_030144855.1 of Hypanus sabinus. Classification (NCBI taxonomy): domain Eukaryota; kingdom Metazoa; phylum Chordata; class Chondrichthyes; order Myliobatiformes; family Dasyatidae; genus Hypanus; species Hypanus sabinus. The sequence continues at coordinate 18,705,921 of NC_082717.1, read as the reverse complement.
CTGAAATGCAGAGACTGGAGGGGTGGGGTGTGGTGGGGGAGAAGGAAGGAAGAAAGAAATAATACAGCACAACCAATTCAAGCCTCTAGAAGCAGGCTGAAATATTTAACAGCATTTAATTTTGTTCATTTATTTTAATAAATGCTCCTAAGATAATTGCAACAAAAAAAAAATTGCAGAGTGGAATGGCTTTGCTAACAACTAAAAGTGAAACTACCCCAATAATACTTAGTCTGATGTAAAGGTCCAGGGGGCTCTTACAAAGATGACTGATGTCTCAATTAAAAGCTGTTAAAGGACCCGGCTAATATTTCACCTTTATTATGTGCCTGTGGCACTTATAATGAACTGAGACAGAATCATGTGAAGATCTTGGTGGTATCAGGATGACCATGCTCTCAGCTAAGCAAAAAAATAAAATGCTTATAACACATATCATGCAATCACAACTGTTGCTGGTGAATCCCTGACTTTTATTACCCTCATGAGGTAAGCTACACTTTCAGAAGGAAAAATAAACATAAGAGGTAAGCTTTTCTGCACGTGCACAGGGTTTAATCCAACAGTTTCTGAGTCAGGTGTCACTGAGGCAATTATCCTTCACTGTTACAAATTCAGATCCAGTCCTCCTTTCTCTAGCATCCTAGTGGGGGTCAAAAATTGAGAGGAGGCTTAATTGAGGCTTCATCCACTTGTGAAAAGGTGAACAGAAGACTTATTTTGCTTGATGGAGAGGCCCACAACTAATAGTCAATCAGTAAATTAATGCATGAGAAGGGAATTGAGGAAAATAAACTTGCTGTCACTGAGATACTCAGGGGAGTGGAACTTGCTGCCAGGAAGGGTTGTGAAGGCAGAAGCCTTCATCACATTAAAATATTCTTAAAGCACGTAAGTCTCCAGAGCCATGGACTGAGAAAAGGAATATAAGCACCATGTAGAGTTGGTGCGGTAACCGTGGACTGACTTCTGTGATAGAAAAATGTCTATAATTTTACGATCTTGTGTGCCTGAAATCAGGCTCAACCTGTTTTAGATGTGTTTTTAGGCAGTTCCAACACCTTCTCAAGGGCATTTAAGGATAGACGCGATATGGTTTTGTGATGATGGCCCTTGAAAATCATCTTGACCACTGGTGACATCAACATAAAAGCCCAGACCACAAAGGATGGAGACTGGTGCTTTCAACAGATAGATTCCCTTTGTAAAATCACCACACATTTTGAAGAATCTTCCAGTCAAGATGGCGCCAAGCTGTGATGTTTGTCGAGGCCATGGCTCGGACTTAATTGTTTTTTAAGTTTGTAGGGATGGCTTTTGGGACAGTGCAGGGAGTAAGGAGAGAGGACAGGGATGGGAGGAGTTAGAGGTCAGTGGGCAGTAAATGAAGAGTCAAGCGTAGGAGCCAGAGTCCAGGTTGAGACACTCTGTGGTGGAAGGTCAACAATCTCCATGGATTGATGTTGGATTGGTAGGCCCTGTGGACAAGAGCTGGTGACCCACTAAGACCAGGCTGGTGAGTACCGGGATCAGGTGTGTAAGCAGGCAGGAGACTCAAGAACCTCTGACTCCCCAGGTTGCCGAGTCCTGGGCCTGGATGTCCATGTGCATCTGGAGTTTGAGACCCAGATGGTAAAATCCTGTGAGTCCTGGAGCTGACACCGAGGATCAAAGCCCAAAGGGCAAAATAAGTAGTCACTGAGTTTGAAAGTCAAGGACCAATAATTGAAGACCCTGAGCTGGGTCAGGGTGTCAGATGTTGGAGGCATGGTGTCCGCAGATATGTGGGTCTTGGCCAGGGACTGGAGATTGGTGGTTAGGGGGTGGCCTTTACTGATGTTGGAGGTGTGTGTGTGTGTGTGTGTGTGTGTCTGAGGGGGGGGGGTGCAGGAGGGAAGCAAGAGGTCTGTTTGGTCGCTGTTGTCGTATTCTTGCTTGTGTTGTTCTGCTGGACATTGTAGGCACGCCATGTTGGTGTCAGAAAGTGTGGCAACAGAATCAGAATCGGGTTTATTATCACCGGCATGTGACGTGGAGCCCGTTAGCTGAGCAGCAGCTGTTCAATGCAGTACATAATATAGAAGAGAAAAAGAATAATAAATAAAATAAAAATAATAATAAATAAATATATAAATAAATCAATTACAGTATACGTATATTGAATAGACAAAAACATGCAAAAACAGGAATTGCGTATATTAAAAAATGTGAGGAGGTGTCCAAGGGTTCGATGTCCATTTAGGAATCGGATGGCAGAGGGGAAGAAGCTGTTCCTGAATCACTGAGTGTGTGCCTTCAGGCTTCTGTACCTCCTACCTGATGGTAACAGTGAGAAAAGTGCATGCCCTGGGTGCTGGAGGTCCTTAATAATGGACACTGCCTTTCTAAGACACCGCTCCCTGAAGATATCCTGGGTACTTTATAGGCTAGTAGCCAAGATGACTAGATTTACAACCCTCTGCAGCTTCTTTTGGCCCTGTGCAGTAACCCCTCCACACCAGACAGTGATGCAGCCTGTCAGTATGTTCTCCACAGTACATCTATATAAGTTTTTGAGTGTATTTATTGACATGACAAATCTCTTCAAATTCCTAATGAATTATAGCTGCTGTCTTGCCTTCTTTATAACTGCATTGATATGTTGAGACCAGGTTAGATCCTCAGAGATCTTGACACCCAGGAACTTGAAACTGTTCACTTGCTCCACTTCTGATCCCTCTTTGAGCATTGGTATGTGTTCCGTCACCTTACCCTTCCAGAAGTCCACAATCGGCTCTTTCATCTTACTGATGTTGAGTGCCAGGTTGTTGCTGCGGCACCACTCCACTAGTTGGTATATCTCACTCCTGTACACCTTCTCATCACCACCTGAGATTCTACCAAAATTGGTTGTATCATCAGCAAATTTATAGATGGTGTTTGAGCTATGCCTAGCCACACAGTCATGTGTACATAGAGAGTAGAGCAGTGGGCTAAGCACACACCCTTGAGGTGCACCAGTGTTGATTGTCAGCGAGGAGGATATGTTATCACCAATTGGCACAGATTGTGGTCTTCCAGTTAGGAAGGCGAGGATCCAATTGCAGAGGGAGGAACACTTGCAGGCTGCTCCCTAACCCATCCTTAGGTTGTGCTGGTTGTTAACGCAAACAATGCATTTCAGAGCACGTTTCAATGCATGTGTGATAAATCAGAACATTTGACCATCTGAAGGTCTGAAATAGTGTAGATGCATCACATTGGAAGTGAAGCATGAAAAGAGGACAAGCACGATTCCTCTATGAGACTCAGTATATGGGATCATATCATGATAAGGCTGATTAGACAGGACGTTGTCAAAGCTCTCTGGCTGGGAGGATGACATGCCCCAGCTGATTAGGAAGTTGTCAGCGAACAATGCTCCCTCAGGTGCTCTCTTCCAGACAGTCCACTCAAACTGTTTCTTCCACTTCTCCTACATCTGGTTTCCATTTTGAAAGTGTTCCTGGTACAGTCCCAGCCTGTGATGTACAGTTTGAAGACTGATTGAGCGATCTGGCACTTTGTTGTCTCCTAGAAGATTCCAGGAGGCAAGCAGCCACGAGGTCTGGAAACTTAGAGACAGGGTGCGAGCCCAAGGCTGACTCCATTCCTCACTGGTCTGCCAGTTTCTTGCTTACTGTTGCTGAAGGAAGGTGTCTGCATGTGACGGGCTCCTTCTCCCCCTCGCTCGCTGCACCCAAAGGAAGGTCTGTGCATTTGAATGGTCTCTCCTGTGATGCCATCAGAGGACGATACCGAAGCTCTGGGTCTGCGATGTATGGATTGCACTGTGCATCTCTTGGACTCTTTCAGTTTCATGTTTCGTATTCTGAGTTTTTTGCCCGTTCTTTCATGTTGCTGTTCGTGTGATTTGTCAATTTGTTCTTCTTTTTACGTTGGGGGATTGGGGTTTGGAGTTTGATGTTCTTGTGCTGTAGCATGGTTTGTTTGTTTTTATAAGCGGGGGGTTGGTGCTTAAAACCATTTGCACGATTTGTTTAATTCACTCATGAGGGGGTGGGGTTGGGTCAATGTTTTTCTTTGTACGGCATGATAGATTTCTTTGTTTCATGTCTTTTCTTTGTTTAGACGAGTCTCAGAGTTGTATACTGCATACGTATCTGGATAATAACTGTACCTTGAACCTTGAACAAGAAAGCAGATGTCTTTCTCTGCAAGGTTTTGACAACTCTCCTGTCACACAGTGCCTTCTGTAGTCCAGATCACAGCTACTGCAGAGTTCTACACTGAAGCTATACAGACTCCTCCTCCGTGCAGTCTTTCCCCGGTCAGCCAGCTGTCTGGTCCCTGGCAGAGTTGAAACTCTGAACGAACAACCAGTGGGGAGCAGTTTAATATCCTCATGGCAAGGGGAGATAATCCAGTGGCATCCAGTGGACTGAAAGCTGACACTTGCAACCCGACTGGAACAAAGCAACAGAGCATCCTGATTAGCAGCTGATGCTGCTCTTCATTAGGATCCTCTCCCACTCAGGCTGCAAAATCCCACAAGCAGAGCATCACTATTCCACAGGAATCCAGATATGGGAACTTCCTGCATGCACCATTTCCCGACCAGCCCAGTCCTTGCATCCCTTCCTCTTTCACCAGCCCAGTAGGGTCCATCTCACATAGAGAGAGTCTGTCAGAGTACTCATGAGCAGATGGAGATCGGGGCCTGCTAAGTTCCGTTGGCAAGGCCCGGAAGCAACACACGGAGAGCCAGATGCTGATCATCAGGGTTTCCAAATTTTATTACTGTTTTTATTACTGTCACCTGTACCAAGATATAGTGAAAATATTGCCTGGCATTCTGTTCATACCTTCACTCCATCTGCTACAAGAAGGAATTCCAGGTGGTCAACAATTCCCATTCCCATTCTGACCTCTCGGTCCATGGCTTCCTCTACTGCCAAGGTGGGACCGCTGTCAGGTTGGAAGAGCAATACCTCATATTCCATCTTGGTAGCCTCCAACCTGATGGCGTGAACATTGATTTCTCTAACCTAGTAAGTTTTTGCCCCTCCCCCTTCTCTCTTCTTCAATTCCCTATTCTGGTTCGTTTCTTACCTCTTCTCTTCCCCTCATATGCCTATCCCCTCCTCCTGGTGCCCTCCTACTTCTCTTTCTCCCTTAGTCCACTCTTCCATCCTCTCAGATTCCCTCTTCTTCAGCCCTTTACCTTTTCCACCGATCACATCCCAGTTTCTCACTACACTCCCCCCTTCCCCACCTTCCCCTTTCCCTGGTTTCACCTCTTCTAGCTTGTACTCCTTCCCTTCCCCCACCTCTTATTCTGGCCTCTTTTGTGCTTCCATTCCAGTCCTGATGAAGTCCTGGCCTAAAACATTGTCTGTCCATAGATACTGAGTTCCTGCAGCAAGTTGTGTGTGTTGCTCATGAATGATCTGTTACCTCAATGGTTCTGTCTTCTACCAATCCCACATCCCCTGATCCAATATATATTGTGACTGATGTCTGGAATAGACAGTTCTGATGATTCAATATCCTTCTGCCATTTCAAACAGAACAACATATTGTTCTACATTCATTGTAGGGTCTAAATGAGATAAGGAGTTCTCTCCTTCTCCTACTTATCATGAATCATAGAACAATAGAGCACTGAAAGAGGTCCTTAGGGCCCTGGCCCGAAACGTCAACTCTTTATTCCTTTCTTTAGATGTTGCCTGACCTGCTGAGTTCCTCCTGCATTTTGTGTGCGTAACTTAAATACACCATTGGAACTGTACTTAGCCTCACAGTCCTAAGTATAAAGCAAGTACAGCAGGTAGAGTGGGGAATAAGCACACAGCACCCGTACTAATGGAGATTACGGAGCGGATATTGCTGACAATTCGAACTGAGGAAATTGAGGATCCTGTTGCACAAGGAGGTATCGAACCTAGTTCTCGGAGCTTATTGATTAGTTGTAAGGGAATGACAGTGTTGAGTGCTGAGCTGTATCCTGATGTATGCATCTTCACTGTCCAGATGTTCCAGAGTGGAGTGAAGAGCCAGTGAAATGGCATCTGTTGTTGAACTGTTGTGACAAATTGGAGCGGGTCCAAATCACTCCTCTTACAGACTTGATATGTGTGATAAACCATGTATACCTGTCTGGACACGCCCCTCTGCTGACTGCTCCTGTGGCTCCTCGTACAGACCCCTGGATAAAGGTGATTGTGTCACTGCTCCTCCCACAGTCATCCAGCATGAATGTGCTCCGTTTTACTGCTAATAAAAGCCTTTCAGTCTTTACTCTACTTCCAGTCTTTTGGAGTTATTGATAGTGCATCAATATGCTTCATGACCAGCCTCTCAAAGAACTTCATCACTGTGGATGTAATAATCATCGAGGCAGGTTACCACATCCTTCCTGGTGTGGTGCAGGTAAAAGATGAAGTGAAAGATCACAACGTGGTAGATTGTGAGGTCATCTGATCACACAAGAGGTTCTGATAATAGAGGGACAGAAGCTGTCCTTGAGCCTGGAGGTATGCACTCTTAGGCTTTTGTATCTTCTGCCTGATGGGAGAGGGGACAGGAGAGACAATGTATGGGTCTTTGATTATGCTGGCTGCCTTACTGAAGTAATGAGAAGTATAGAGGGAGCGTATAGAGGGAAGGCTGGTTTTCAAGATGTGCTGAGCTGTATCCATAACTCTCTATAGTTTCCTGCGGTCACATGCAGAACAGCTGCCGTATCAAGTCATCGTGCAGCCAGATAGAATGCTTTCTATGGCGCATCAATGAACAGTGGTAAGGGTCGGTGGAGACATGCCAATTTGTTTTTAGAATGCTGAGGATGTAGAGGCATAGGCAGATTATCAGGGTTTTAACATATATGTGAGGAAGTGTGAGAGCATTCATGAAAGAAACAGTGTGAAGTAAATTAGATCACTTCTAGTGGTGGTGTGCTGAGGGAGCGTGAGTTGTGAGTGAAATGCGTTGGTTCTGTGGAGAATTACTTGTCCCCATTTCATACCTTGAAACAGTCAGTTGATGAAAAGACTTAAGGTGAACCTCCAGTGGAGTTTCAGGGGGAATTTCTTGTTACTGAGAGATTACAGGCTTCACTGGCTTGAAACGCTAGCCCCTAAGGTGCCTCCCTACACAGGTATTGCCAATCTGATCGATTATTGTTACATACAATACTCTTCAGTATGGAAGTTAAAATGTGGAACGCTGACCACTCAGTATTCAGCCAGAGCCAATCTATAGGCTTGCCTCAATCAAAATCAGTGTCTGGACGTGAAAGGCTTTTAAATATGTTTACCTGAAGAACCAATATGGCAAATGATTGAAGTGTCACAAAGAGCTGGTTTTCAGTGTCTCTCTTACAGTTCTCCACTGTTATCAGTGGAGACTTAAGAGACTGCAGCTACTGGATTCGCAACAAACAATCTGCTGAAGGAACTCAGTGGGGGGAGAGGAATGGTTAATGTTTTGTGCCAAAATCCTGCTGCGGGGTCCTAATGTCATGGTGGTCCCCGACAGGACTGGACCCCAGTCCAGAGGAATGGCACGGTGAGTGCTGGCAATGACTCAACCTTGGAGCTGAGGAACGGCAGACTCCCCGTGAAGAGATGGAAACAGGATATTAGACATAGGAATACCAACAGAGCACGGGAGGCACCAGTGAGCAGCTCCTCCGGACAAATCATTCTCCATGAACACAAGGACAAAACGAGAATCCCCTTCACAGAATCATGGGAATGCAAGAAACCTGTGCCAGTCACAATTAACTTGACAAGATTAAAGCAAAAACATCAGGGCTAGGACAAGAATTAATAAATACAAGTGCTTGAGAAATCTGAAACCCCAATGCTCCATGGCAAGCTGGAGTGGCCCACAGGCTTATGACATCTAAAGTAGGATTTTGACTGAAGCATTGAAAATTCTTCTCCTCCCACAGACGCTGCTCGACGCATTCAGCTCCTCCAGCAGCATGTTTATTGCTACTTAACAGTGAGCCTTGTTTTATTCAGGCTAACTTTAGTTGTCACACATACGCTGATGCATGCACTGAGAAGCATCTTCTGCATCAACAACCCAAACAGTCCGAGGATGTGTGCGGCGGGCAGCCCGCAAGCGTCGCCATGCTTCTGGCGCCAACATTACGTGCCCACAGCTCACCGTACGTCTTTGAAATGTGGAAGGAGACCCAGCAGACACAGGGAGAATGTACAAACACTTTACAGACAGTGGTGGGAATTGAACCTGGATCGGTAATCAATGGTGCTGTAAGTGTTGCACTAAGTATAATAACTCAGAAACTGTGCAGCTCCAGTGGTCGATGGCTGGGTTGAGCTCTTCTCTGTTCTTGGCAATCTATTGGCAAATGTTTTGTCACCATACGAGGAGACATCATCAGTGTGCTGCTCATTTCCGGTGTGTCGTCTGAAAGCTTGGCCTTTATATACTTATTGATCAGCTGATTAGTCATCAATATGGCGACTCAGTTGTGCCACGGGGTGGGGGGGGGGGGGGCGTCTCATCGCCAATTGGTTGCATAGCGAATTCTGCATCGTGGCCTGGAATTTTGCTCACACTGGCTTTTAAATGAGACAGAGGACTACGTGTCTGTTGACAGAGCTGTTTGCAGAAAACCACCGTTCTAGGAATTCTCTGGTATGCTGTGTGTTTGTTTGTGACATGACTTTCAGTGATGCCAATTGAATTTGTGCCCTTCTCGAGGTTCATGGGGAGAGACTAGGGAGAATTGGTCATGCTGCTTCGCGACCAGTTGATGTTCATGGATCTTTGTGGATAGTTTCCTCCCAGTTTGACCAATATAATATTTGTTGCAGTTCCCGCATTGGATTTTGTAGACCACATTGGTCTCATCCAATAGTTTGGCTTGTTCCTTTGTACTCTCCGCAATCTTGCTGCTGAGTGTCTATAGCTCAACCCACAAAGCATTTGTATCAACCTGATCCAGATTAAACTTTAACTCTTGTACGGATCTGCTTCCTTCTGTGAATGATAGATGAAGCCGTTTGTGTTTTATTTTTTGCAGATTTAATCTGTCATTTTAAAGCATTTTATTCACTTAATAGGCCCACTGAGGAAATTTTGCAACTGCTCAGGAATCTGGGGAATTGAAAGCAAAAAAAAAAAAAATGCATGTTTCCAATTATATCTGTAAGTACTTTGAAATGAACAGGCCTTGAAATACACACATAAACTTCAATTACTCTCTTGTTTGTCACAAGAATTCACCACTTCCCATTGCCCCTGTGAAACAATTTGGCCTATTTATGTAGACTTTAGTCATTGCCTGTCAGTGTACATTTAAGTTACGAGGCTGTCAGCAGGTAGCTTGTTAGTTTTGGTTGAGTGACACTGGAGTTCCAGAGGAACATATTTATGCAGAAGACTACATTTGGAAGTCTAATATTGAAGGGAAGGCGCCAGATATTTAAAACCATGGAGGCACAGTGACAAGAATATTGGGCAGTCAACCCACTGCAAATTCAGTGAAAGAAAGACTCATATTGTTACGGTGCCCTTGACGCCCTGTGTGCATTACACAGGGCTCTGCAGCTAATGAAGTATTTTAGTACGTAGTGTTGTAATGCTGCTGCCTGGAAATTTGCACACTCCGCAGCTGGAAACATGTTCTGTTGTGTGGTGAGAGATACCCTTCACCTGATACATGGGGAGTTGGGGCATTATTTCCCCCTGCTCTGCTTTGAAGTAGCACCATGGGATTTGAGAGCTTTGGCCCTAATCCGAAATACAGCACTTCTGACACTGTGGCACTCCCCTAGTGTGGTGTGAGGTTTTCGTGAGCTGGCTCCATCCGATCCTGCATCTCTGTGAAGTATCACCAGAGCAGATCAAATCATCCCTTCAGTATGATTTTCATTTGCACGGTGTGTCTTCTTTTGCACATTGTCTGTCAGTCTTTGTCTGGTCGGGAATGACTTTTCATAAAATTCTTTAGTTTTTCCTTTTTCCTGTGAATGTCTGCAAAAAAATGATTCTCAAGATAGTGTATTGTTGTACATTAATAAGATATTTATTTTGAACTTTCAAATTTAAAGTGCGAGTGGAAGTTAAGAGTTACAGACAAGTGGACTCTTCCCTGAAATAACCTTTCTCATGCGACTCTCCAACATCTGTCCCAATGTCCTACACAGCTGGTGAGGGGAACGTTTTCAACTGAGCCCCCAATCCTTCAGATTTTCCTGGGTGTTGCTCCAGATATCTAGCATCTGCTGAATCTTCTGTGAAACGTGTGAGGGTGATCAGCAAGTAGGCAGTTTCTCAAATTAGCCTAATGTTATTCAAAGTACTTACAAGGGCATGTGACCCTGAATAAATGGAACAGAGTAGTCCACATGACTATTCTCTACCATTTACTAAGCTCGTGGCAGAACCTTAACGTAAACCACACTTTTCCAACCAAGTCCCAAAGGCCTATGTCAAATAATTTAGCAGTCTTACTCATATAGCAGTGCACTTCGTGGACAATTTATTAGGGGTGGAAGGTACGTAATAAAATAGCTTCTGAGTGTATCTCAGTATGTTTATGTTCTTCTGCTGTAGCTCATCCACTTCAAGGTTTTGTGCATTCAACGTTGCTCTTCTGCACATCACTGTTGTAACACACGGTTATTTGAGTTCCTGTTGTTTCCTCCCAGCTTGATCCAGTCTGGCCGTTCTCCTCTGATCACTCTCATTAACAAGGACCTTTTGCACACAGGACCACTGCTCACTGGAGTTTTTTCTTATCTTTTGGCACCATTCTCTGTAAACCCTGGGGATGGTTGTGGATAAGAATCCCAGAGGATCAGTAGTTTCAGAGATACTCAAATCACCTGGTCTGGCATCAACAATCATTCCATGGTCAAAGTTACTTAGATCACATTTCTTCGAACACATTCTGATGTTTGGTCTGAATGACATCTGAACTTCTTGACCATGTCTGCTTGCTTTTATGCATTGAGTTGTTGACACAAGATTGGCTGATACGATATTTGCATTACTAACTAGGTGTAGAAGTGTACCTAATATAGTGGTCACAGAGTGTGAGTATGACCTACAATGGGCATTTTCTTTATTAGTCAAACACTGTGGAAAATATTTATAAGCACATGTGACTATACGCAAAAGGAGCGGAGTAGTCCACATGATCCTTTTTCACCTTCTATGGCTGATTTTGACACTTACCCAACCATTTCCCAAATCCCCGACTTAAACAATTTAGTAATCTCACCATCATATATGCTCATTGTTAGAATGCCCATAGCCACCAGAACTTTCATGGATTCAGAACGTTCTGAATGGAAAGAACTTTGTTAATCTCAGCCTAAGATGGTTCATCCCTGATCCCAGAGTCACCAACAGCTAGGGAGGTGTCTTCTCAGAACCTATCCTGACAAACTACCTAGGAACTATATAAGTTTTAGTGGGTGGATGAGTGGACATATGTCTCTACCAGAGAAGGTGCAAGGAACTCCTTCCCTCTGCTAGCCTGCAGGTCACCCTTGGGCAAGGTGTAGCATCTACTTAGATCCCAGTCAAGGTCACATGAAGCCGTGGCAGCAGGTGGTGGGTGGCTTTATGAGTAACTGGTTATGCGACCACTGATGCCAGGCAAACAATCTCTGAAGAGTATAGAATGGCTGGGGTTACCCATCTTGTGAAAATGCTTCCCAGAAAGCAATGACAAACCACTTCTGTAGAAAATTTTGCCGAGAGCAGTCATGGTCATAGACCATAATTGTCTACATCATACAGCACTGCAATTAGGATGATGATGATGATGATATTTTAAGGAGATCAAGTTTATATTTCTGAACACCAAAGAATATGAAATTAAAGCAGAAAGTACCTGGTATGTTTGGTTCATCCCATGGAGAGAAACAGAGTTAACATTTCAGTCCATGGTCTTGAAGAAATGTTATTGAACTAAATATTAACTTGGTGTCACTCCCCACAGAAGCTGCCTGGCCTGCTGAATTCTTTGTGTGTTTTTAGTTTTCATTTGAGATTTCCACCATTTTGATTTTGGATTATGCTCGCATTTTCCCCAGGTCTTTACATTCCTTGCATGTGAAGACTAAAACTCGCAACAAAGCTCCAGGTGTTGTCTTATCTTTATTATCCCAGCAAGGCTCCTTTATTGATAATGCACCTACCCCTGGATTTAGGCTAACATAGCATTTACTTAACCAACGCACACAAAATGCTGGTGGAACGCAGCAGGCCAGGCAGAATCTATAGGAAGAAGCACAGTCGATGTTTCAGGCCAAGACCCTTCGTCAGGATGACCCCTAAACGGCCCAAAACGTCGACTGTACTTCTTCCTATAGATGCTGTCTGGCCTGCTGTGTTCCACCAGCATTCTGTGTGTTTTGCTTAAATTTCCAGCATCTGCAGATTTCCTTGTGATAGCATTTACTTTCCTAATTACTTGACAGTGCAGTATGTTTCTGTATGAGTTTCCAAAATCCGGCATAGAACAGGGAACAGAACAGCTCAGGAACAGTTCTTCATCCCAAGATATCTGCTGCATGATTAAAGTATCCAAGTTTGAATTAGGTTTACAATTACATCATGAAATGTTTTGTTTTGCAGCAGCAGTACAGTGTAATGCATAAAGAGTATAAGTTACTGATGTGTATTTAATATTTAAATAATATTTGAGTAATCTGGTACATATATTGGTTGATTAAACATTCTTGTTTATTTAATTGCTGGTTATATGTAAAAATATGTTAAGTGCATACATTATCATGCTACCACATGATACATAGCTACCGCACTTAAAAATAAACTCAAAGCTAAACCGGCATTCCTGGACTCCTGTGTTTTCCCTCAAATTAGTTTAATGCTTTGAAGTTACAAAACATTAACAGTTACAATAAGTAATATATATATGAAAAATTAAGTAGTGCAAAACAAGAACAAATTACTGTGGCAGCATCTCAAAATATTGAGGCATTCACTCAGAGGGTGGTGAGACTGCAAAAGAGCTGCCAGCACAAGTAGTGGAAGTGAATTTGATTTTAACGTTTATGAGAAGTTTGGATAGGTACATGGATAGTAGGGAAATGGGATGTTATGATCTGGGTGTAGGTTGATGGCACTGGCCAGTTTAAATAGTTTGGCATGGACTGGATGGACCAAAGGGCCATCTATGCTGCAGATTTCTATGACTCTATGACTGTAGGATTCATGGACCGTTCAGCAATCTGACAGTGCAAGGGAAGAAACTGTGTTTAAAATGTTGAGTGTGCATCTTCAGGCTCCTGTACCTCCCTTTGAACACCTACATTACATGAGTGTGGAGAATCTGTGGGATTATTTGCCACAGGCAGCTGTGGAGGCCAAGTCTGTATGTATTAAGGCAGAGTTTGATAGATTCTTGACTGGTCAGGGCAAGAAGGGATAAGGGGAGAAGGCAAGAGTATGGGGCTGAGAGGAAATTGGCCAAATGGCCTAATTCTGCTCCTATATATTATGGTCTTATGGTCTATTCTTACCACTTTGAAAAATACCCTTTTATTCCAATGTTCCTGTCAAAATAAATAATTGAATGCATTTAGGAAAGATAATGTCCAGCTTGAGAAGGTGCAAAAGTGATTTACATGAACACTATCTGGACCAATGGCTGTGTGTTATAGGGAGACATTGGTCCTGTTACAGCTCTACTTCTTGGAGCATATGTGAATAAGAGGCAACCTCACAGATGTTTATAAAATCATGAGGAGCATGAAAATGGTAGACAGTCATAGCCTTTTCACCAGGGTTGAGGTCTTCAAAACTAGAGGTCACAGATGCAATATAGCAGAGGAGAGATTTGAAAGAGACTGGAGCGTCAACTCCTCCACACAGAGTGTAGTGAGTGCCTGGTATGAGTTGCCTGAGGAAGTGATCAAAGTGGGAATAATTGCACCATTTAAGAGGCAGTTGGACAGGTATGTGCAGGGGAAGGACTCCACGGCCAATGGTGTAGTGGCATCTGCACCGAATCTCAAGGCAAGAGGCCCCGGGTTTGAATCTGGCCAGCTCCTTGCTTGCTTTCCATCCATGCTAGGCTGAGGGTCGAGGTAGCAACTCAGCCTCATAAAAAACAGGCACGTGCTAAAGAAATGGCAAGGTTGCTGCCCAATGCATCACAAGACATGGAGAGGGACACCAACAATGCTCTTCACTTTTAACCCAATGCAGTATCTTTGCATCCTTCTCTTCACTTTTATCCCACCTAGACTTGCATCATCAATGACCTTGGATAAATTATAAACTCTCTCTTTGAAGTAGATAGTATTGATTGTAAACAGCTGAAATACAAACTAATTAATTAATTACAACATGTCTCTCAAAGAAGATCCTTTATTATTCATAATTTTTCTCTGTTAACCAATCCCTTGATTGCATAAGACCTACCTTTACTTAATAACCTCTTGTGCAGTGAATTAATCAATCATTTTTGAGAATCCAGATACATGACAACAAGTTTCTCCATTTCTCCCTGCTACTGACATTCTGAAGTATCTTGAGATGTGACTGATAGAGGTATATAAGATAATAAGAGGCATAGATTGAATGGACAGCCAACACCTTTTTCCCAGGGTGGAGAGGCCGTAATTTTAAATTGGATGAATATATAGGGGAGATGTAAGAGGTAGGTTTTCTCCACAGAGGGTGGTAAATGCATGGATTGAGCTGCCAGAGGTGGTAATAGGAGCTGGTATATTATAGAGATTTAAGAAAACCCTTGCCACATGACTGAAAGAAAAATGAAGAGCTTTATGTGAGGTAAGAATTAGATTAATCTTGGAGTAGATTAAAAGCCTAACATCTTGGGCCGAAGAATCTGTATTGTGCTGTACTGTTCTATGTTCTATATCTTCCACTTCATAAAAGCAAATGGACCTTGCCAAACCATTCCAAATTAGGAACCAAGAAAGGGGACAAGACTTTATGAAGGTATGAGAAGCATGATGCATTTACCCCTTAGCTGAACTCCCACACTTCCATGAGTTAAACTGCCTCTTTGAGGCTTTGAAAGAGCCTCATGTCCCCCAAAACATTTGGTCCCCCTCTTTATTCCACTTCAGCATGCTCTGGATCATCGATGAAAGAAAACAATATTTGACATTCTCATGATTGTATGCCCCTCCTCCTTCCCTTTATTCTGTGGTCCACTCTCCTCTGCTATCATATTCCTTCCTCTTCAGCCCTTTACCTTTTGCACCTACCAGCTTCTCCTTTTATATTCCCCTCCCACACCCATCCAGCTTCCCCTCACTTGGCTTCACCAATCATCTTCCAGCTTGTACTCCTTCTGCTCCCCTCACATTCTTATTCTGGCTACTTTTCCACTTCCCTTCCAGTCCTAATGAAGGATTTCAGCTCAAAATGTCTACTGTTTATTCCTTTCTGTAGATGCTACCCGACCTGCTGAGTTCCTCCAGCATTGTATGTTGCTCTGGATCTCCAGCGTCTGTAGAATCTCTTGAGTTGGTTTTTTACTTCAGTGTGGAGACAATTATTTAGACAACCTGCAGTCACATCACCCACTGGGAAATAAGAGCCATTAGGAAGCAGAGGAGAAATGAGCTAAAAAGTGCTGAGTCATTAGCAGTCGCCCGTGAACGGCTTAATGTGCTGCTACTCTCATCTGGATGATTAAACTGCATTCTGGCCAAAGTGTTGCTGGCTAATCAAATGCAAACGATCTTTTGATAGACTCGAAGTAATGACGTCAGGGACATTAATCGCACAGTGGGAATACCATTACACGATAAAGACCGGGAAGACCAGTCAAAGACATCAAATGAAAGCAATTACCTTTGATTTTTGTACACAAGTTGCAGACATACTGGTAGATTACATGGGCACATTCCTCATCTCAGAGCTGGATGGTTTTCAAGATGCCGTAGTTTATTATACTATCTTCAACATTTACCTTTGTCAACCGTCTGGATAATCCTTCCCACAGGGTTTAACACGGCTCAGCAAGCAGGGTTGTATTTCCAATCACTTTCCAGAGACTTAAGCGCAAGCAGTGATTGTACTGTACTGAGGGAGTGCAGCATACACTCCAGAGCATTATTTCATATAAAGTGCTAATTTGAGTCCCTGTTTGCTTAGAATCAGAATCAGTTTTATTATCACAGACATATCTATTGAAATTAGTTGTTTTGCATCAGCAGTACAGTGCAATATATAAACATGACTGGTAAGAATTGTTTCTTCATTATGTGCTGTGTCACTTGACATGGGCAATCATAGTCTTTCCATGACTATGGTTGTTTTTTTTTTGCAAATCTTTCTGCAGAAGTGGTTTGCCATTGCCTTCTTCTGGGCAGTGTCTTCACAAGACGGTTGACACCAGCCATTATCAATACTCTTCAGAGATTGTCTGCCTGGAGTCAGTGGTCACATAACCAGGACTTGTGAAATTCACTAGCTGCTCATACGACTGTCCACCACCTGCTCCCATGGCTTCACGTGACCCTGATCCATTGGGGTGGTGGGATAAGCAAGTGCTTCGCCTTGCCCAAGGGTGACCTGCAGGTGAGCAGAGGGAAGGAGCACCTTACATCTCCTTTGGTATAGATGTATCTCCAACCAGCCACTCAACCAATAAGAATATATAAGATCTAAATAAATAATGCAAAACAGAGCAAAAATAGTGAGCCATAAACACATAAGATTCCATAGTCACTGAAGATCCAGAGGAACACACACACAAAATGCTGCAGAAACTCTGTGGGTCAGGCAGTATCTATGAAGAAGAATAAACAGTTGACATTTTGGGCCGAGATCCTTCATCAGTACTGATGATACACGTCAAACATTTATTCTTTTGCGTAGATGTTGCCTGATCTGCTGAGCTCCTCCAGCATTTTGTATGTGTTACTATGCAAAATAATGAGGTAGTGTTCATGGGTTTGTGGACCATTTAGAAATCTGACGGCAGAGGAAAAAAGGTTGTTCCTAAAATATTGAATGTGTATTTTCAGGCTCGTATACTTCCTCATTGATGGTGGTAATGACAAGAGGGCATATTCTAGATAGCGAGGGATATTTTCATCCTGGATGATAGAAAGAGATTCCATGATAATGATAATTTTGTCCCCAGGGACCTAGCAAGTATACATCTTTCAACTAAAAACTATTCTCACCTTTCTCACACTGTTGCCTGGGGGATATTCACTATTTTCTGGGAGATGCAACTCCTATAAACCTCAATTACAAATGATCACCCCTTTATCTTGTAACAACGTCCCCAGTTCAAGACTCTCCTAAAGACTAAGTGTTTCTTTCCCAACAGGACACAGCTGGCTTTGCAACTATCCAATATTCTTGTGTCAATATTATTCATGAAATTCCAGATCATTAATTGAATTCAAACTCAACAGCTACTGCAATGGGTTCATGCAACAAAAACTATACAGTCGATCACTCAGTGTCTGTTGGGAGAGAAACAGGGGCCATTTTAAGGTTGTTGATCTTGCATCTGAGGAAAGGTTGTTCACTTGAAAGCCCAGGCCTCTTCCTGTTTCCACAGATTCTGCCTGACCTGTTGAGCTTTTCTGGCATCCTATATTTTTATTTGATATATTGGGATTTTATTTCCCATGTTAAACCAAAGGGAGAATCTGAAAAGATCTTCATCAACTGTTTTGAGGCATTTAATTAGTATTGTTTCTCCAGTAATTTGATTGCTGGATGATTGCTTGCTCTGCAGAACGTTGAACAAATCTCCTTAGGGACCTGCTCTTCCTGTACACTGCCTCCCCTTTTTGTGATTAGCTGTGCTGTGTGAATATAAAATCAGGGTCAGTCGAGTATGACACGTTGCTAGACACATAAAGATTTACACAGGTGGACTTCACGTGCCTGAATCTTCAACTTTACAATCAGAGATCTAAAACTCCTGTATTATAGATATTAATATCCATGTTAAATGATTTATGAATCTCCTTTTTATTATTATGCAAGATATATTATCACTATAATGCTCCTGGGTTAGAATGAAGATTGTTACATGGTGCAGACTTTTTTTCTTTCTTATGATGATGAATAGCCACGGGAAGACAGAAATCCAGCAGGTATACAGTACGTATAAATATACTTATTGCCCACTTTATCAGGTACACCTGCTTGTTAATGCAAATATCTAATCAGCCAATCATGTGGCAACAACTCAAGACATAAAAGCACTGGTTTGAGTATCTCAGAAACTGCTGGTCTCCTTGGGGTTTTCATGCTCAACTATTCCCAGAGAATGGTGCGAGAAACAAGCGCAGCAGTTCCGTGGGTGGAGAATGAGTGAGGTCAGAGGCGAATGGCCAGACAGCTTGAAGCTGACAAGAAGGTGACAACATTCAAATAACCATATGCTACAACAGTGGTGTGCAGAAGAGCATCTCTGAATGCACAACACGTCAAACCTTGAATTGGATAGGCTACAGACACAGAAGACCACAAACATACAGAAATGCACTCACTGGCCACTTTGTTAGGTACCTCTTGTACCTAATAAAGTGGCCACTAGGTATATAATCATACAAGATATATGACTGCTATAATGCCCCTGTGTTAGAATGATGTATAATGCATGGGGCAGTGTTCTTTCTCCTTATGAGGATGTAGGCTGACCAGGGGAAGAGCTTCCAGCAACTATATTTATAAATATGTAGTGACACTGATAGAGGAGTGATGGGCAAATTGGTTGCAATGCTTAAAATATTTAAACTCCGACTAGTTATCCAATCAAAACCTCCTGGATTGAAGTCGAACCTCAGAGACACCCATTCATTGGACAGATTTTCTAACCTTCCCATGTTTTTCTCATGTAATCCTGGCTGAAAATGGTCTGACGGTACAGCTGACTGAGACTGATGTTAGCCCTGGGCAGAAAATGCTCTCTAGCTTGCGACAATTGCATTCTTAAATACATTTTGAATTGAAATATGTACCATGTACTTTAGCGGTGAACTATCTCTGTTATAAAATTCAGAATCCAATTTCTCGGGAATATAATCAAGTGTTTCTTTTTATTATTTTTGACTCATATTTCTTTTCTCCTTTCCCTTAGAAAATCATTTAATTTTTATCAGGAAAATTGTGTCATGTTTCACATTGTTCCTTCTTAATGGAGGGACAATAGGTCCTGATCTCCCCAGGAAAGTTAGTGAATGAATGTGAAAAATCTCATTCAATGTGATTAGGGTATGTTGTACAAATATGTGTTGCATAACCACAGTGCTGTCGGTCTCATCCACAACATAGAACTTAACAGTACCAAACAGGCTTGTGCTGAAACAGGAATCAGATCCAGAATCAGGTTTGTAGAAGTAAATTCATTATCAAAATACATATATACAATCCTGAGATTTGTTTTCTTGTGAGCATACTCAATAAATCCATAAGAGGAAAATAACCATAATAGAATCAGTGGAAGACAGCACCAACTTGGACGTTCAACCAGTTTGCAAAAGACAACTGTGCAAAGACAAAGAGAAGGAAGTAACAAAAATAAATAAATAAATGATAAATATAGGGAACATGAGATGAGAAGCTCTTGAAAATGAGTCCATAGGTTGTAGGAACAGTTCAATAATGGGGCAAGTGAGGTTGAGTTAGTTATCCCCTCTGGTTCAAGAGCTTGATGGTTGAGGGGTAATAGCTGTTCCTGAAGCTGGTGATGTGAGTCCTGATGGTCCTGTAACTTCTTCCTGATGGCAGCCATGAGAAGAGAGCATGTCTTGTATGATAGAGATCCCTGAAGATGGACACTGCTTTTCAGCGACAAAGTTTCCGTAAGATCATAAGATACAGGAGCAGAATTAGATATTCAGCCCATCGAGTCTGCTCTGCCCTTCTATCATGGCTGATCCTGGATTCCACTCAACCCCATACACCCCATACCCTTTGAAGCCCTGACCAATCAGGAAATGATCAACTGCTGCTTTAAATATACACACGGACTTGGCCTCTCCCACAGTCTGTGGCAGAGCATTCCACAGATTCAAGACTCTCTGGCTAAAAGATTTCCTCCTTACCTCCGTTCTAAAAGGTCACCCCTCAGTTTTGTAGCTCTGTCGTCAAGTTCTGGACACCCCACCACAGGAAACATCCTCTCCATATCCACCCTATCTAATCATTCGGCAGCTTTCAATGAGATTCCCCCCCTCCCCCCCATATTCTTCTAAAATCCAGTAGTACAGGCCCAAAGCTGCAAAACATTCTTCATATGTTAACCCCTTCATTCCTGGAATCATCCTCATGAACCTCCTCTGGACTCTCTTCAATGACAACACATCCTTTCAGAGATATGGGGCCCAACACTGTTGACAATACTCCAAGTGCAACCTGACTAGTGTCTAATAAAGCCTCAGCATTATCTCCTTGTTTTTGTATTCTATTCCACTTGGAAATAAATGCCAACATTGCATTTGCCTTTTTTTACCTGTAAATTAATTTTCTGGGAGTCTTGCGTGAGGACGCTTAATTCCCGCTGCACCTCTGATGTTTGAATTTTCTCCACATTTAGATAGTAGTCTGCACCATAGTTCCTTTTACAGAATGCATTATCATGTATTGCATTTCCCAACACTGTACTCCATCTGCCACACTTCTTGCCCATTCTTCCAGTTTGTCTAAGTCCTGCTGCAATCGCATTGCTTCCTCAGCACTACCTACCCCTCTAACTATCTACATATGATCCGCAAACTTTGCCAGAAAGACATCAATTCCATTTTCTAAATCACTGACAATGTGAAAAGTAGTGGTCCCAATACTGACCCCCTGAGGAACACCACTAGTCACTGGCAGCCAACCAGAAAAGGGGCCCCCTTTTATTTCTACTCGCTTCCTCCTACCTGTCAGCCATTCCTCTTTCCTGTAACACCATAGAATTTCATTTTTTTAAGCAGCATCATGTGTGGCTCCTTATCAATTGCCTTCTGAAAATCCAAGTAAATGACACCCACTGCCTTTCCTTTGTCCACCCTACTTGTTTCTTCCTCAAAGAACTCTTAACAGATTTGTTGGGCAAGATTTCCCTGCACAGAAACCATGCTGACTTTAACTTATTTTATCATTAGTCTGTAAGTATCCCCAAACCTTTAAAACTTTTTGTTTGCTGAGCACTCTTTCCTTTGTAATAGCAGTGGCACTCATTCCTGCTCCCTGACAGTCACAGACCTCTGGCACACTGCTAGTTTCTTCCTCAGTGAATACTGAACGTCAGATAGTGGAGAGCTCCCCTGTGGCCGTCCTTCTCAACGGTAAGTACTCCATTTTGACTACGGTTGTGGGGGGGGGGGGGCAACAGCAGCCTTGCCTCTGGCACTGAGTCGGGACTGTAGCTCACAAGGGTAGGGAACTGACGGGGTTGGCAGCAGTAATAGGGACTCTATAGTCAGCGGGACAGATAAGCGATTCTGTGGACATGAAAACGAATCACAGATGGTAGTTTGCTTCCCAAATTCTGAACGCGTTCACAACACCCTGTAAAGGGAAGGTGAAAAGCCAGAAGTCATGGTACATATGATTCCAATGACACAGGTAGGAAAAAGGGAGGAGGTCCTGCAAAAAGACTACAGGGAGTTAGGACAGAAGCTGAGAAGCAGGACCTCAAGGAAGTAATCTCGGGATTGCTGCCTGTGCTCCCCAACAGTGAGGACAGGAATAGAATGAGGTGTGGGATAAATGCATGGCTGAAGAATTGGAGCAAGGGGGAGGGATTCAGATTTCGGGATCATTGGGACCTCTTCTGGGGCAGGTGTGAGCTAGACAGAAGGTGCAGGTTGGAATCCAAGGGGGACCAAATTTCTTATGGGCCGATTTACTAGAGCTGTTTGGAAGTAGTTTAAACTGATATGGCAGGGGATGGGAACCAGTATGATTAGAGCTGAGGCTGAGCCAGCACGTTTTCAAGTAGACAGTGGAGGTAAGATGAATGTAAGGAAGGACAAGCCAGTAATTGGGTACAAATGCAAACAGAGCAAAGAATTAAATTGTACCACAGAGGCAAAATTCAAAATGGTGAAGAATGCAGGACTGAAGATGCTGTATTTAAATGCACATAACATTCAGAATAAGGTGGACAAACTTGTGGCGCAATTAGAGATTGGTTGATTTGATGTTGTGGGCATCACTGAGTTGTGGCTGAAAGAAAGCTGTGATTGGGAGCTTAACATCAAAGGATATACTTTTGTATCAAAAGGATAGGCAAGAAGGCAGAAGCGGTGGTGTGGCTCTGTTGGTAGGAGATGGACAATAGACAATAGACAATAGGTGCAGAAGTAGACCATTCGGCCCTTTGGGCCTGCACCGCCATTTTGAGATCATGGCTGATCATCTACTATCAATACCCGGTTCCTGCCTTGTCCCCATATCCCTTTATTCCCCCATCCATAAGATAACTATCTAGCTCCTTCTTGAAAGCATCCAGAGAATTGGCCTCCACTACTTCCGAGGCAGTGCATTCCAGACCCCCACAACTCTCTGGGAGAAGGTTTTTCCTTAACTCTGTCCTAAATGACCTACCCCTTATTCTCAAACCGTGCCCTCTGGTACTGGACTCTCCCAGCATCTGGAACATATTTCCTGCCTCTATCTTGTCCAATCCCTTCATAATCTTATATGTTTCAATCAGATCCCCTCTCAATCTCCTTAGTTCCAGTATGTACAAGCCCAGTCTCTCTAACTTCTCTGCATAAGATAGTCCTGACATCCCAGGAATTAACCTCGTGAATCTACGCTGAACTTCCTCTACAGCCAGGATGTCCTTCCTTAACCCTGGAGACCAAAACTGTACACAATACTCCAGGTGTGGTCTCACCAGGGCCCTGTACAAATGCAAAAGGATTTCCTTGCTCTTGTACTCAATTCCCTTTGTAATAAAGGCCAACATTCCATTAGCCTTCTTCACTGCCTGCTGCACTTGCTCATTCACCTTCAGTGACTGATGAACAAGTACTCCTAGATCTCTTTGTATTTCTCCCTTACCTAACTTTACACCATTCGGATAATAATCTGCCTTCCTGTTCTTACTCCCAAAGTGGATAACTTCACACTTATTCACATTAAACATCATCTGCCAAGTATCTGTCCACTCACCCAGCCTATCCAAGTCACCCTGAATTCTTCTAACATCCTCATCACATGACACACTGCCACCCAGCTTAGTATCATCAGCAAATTTGCTGATGTTATTCTCAATGCCTTTATCTAAATCGTTGACATAAATCGTAAACAGCTGTGGTCCCAATACCGAGCCCTGTGGCACCCCACTAGTCACCACCTGCCATTCTGAGAAACACCCATTACATCTTTAGAAAGAAGAGACATAGGGTCAGAGAATGTTGAATTATTGTGAGTGGAGTTAAAAAACTACAAGGGTAAAAAAAAACCATTATGGGAATCATATATAGGCCTCCAAATAGTAACCAAGATGAATGGTTGAGATTGCAAATGGAGCTGGAAAACGCATGTTATAAGAGTAACAACACAAATTTAACAGGGGACTTCAATATGCAAGGGGATTGGCAAAATCAGACTGGTGTCAGATTGTAAGGGAAGGAATTCATTGAATGCCCACGAGATGGATTTTTAGAGTAGCTTGTGCTTGAACCTACTTGGGTTAAGCCTATCTTAGATTGAACATTGTGTAATAACCCTGATCTTATTAGGGAGCTTAATACAAAGGAACCCTTAGGAGGCAATGATCATAATATGATTAAATTCATACTGCAACTTGAGAGGGAGAGGATAAATCATATCTGTCGATAGTACAGTAGATTAAAGGGAATTACAGAGGTATGAGGGAGGAGCTTGCCCAGGTGGATTGGAGGAGGATACCGGCGGGGATGGGCAGAGCAGAGATGCTGAAGTTTCTGTGAGCAGTTCACAAGGCACAGGATAGATATGTCTAACAGAAGAAGTTCTGACATGGAAGGGGTAGGCAACTGTGGCTGACAAGGGAACTTAAAGACTGTTTAAAAGCCAAGGAAAGGGCATATAAGGTAGCAAAAATGAGTGGGAAGTTGGATCAGGAACAAGAGAAAATCTGCAGATGCTGGAAGTTGGAGGATTAGGAAGCTTTTAAAATCCAACAAAAAGCAACTAAAAAAGCTCTATGAAGATAAAATGAAATATGAGGGCAGACTAGCCAATAATATAAAACGGGATGCCAGAAGTTTTTTCAGTTATATAAACAGTAGATGTGAGGTGAGAGTTGATATTGGACCACTTAAAAGTGATGCTGGTGCAGTACTAATGGGGGACTAAAATGGCAGATGAACTTGATGGGTAGTTTGCATCTGCCTCCACTGTGGAAGACTCTAGCAGTGTGTCAGAGGTCCGTGATTGTCAGGGAACAGGAGTAAGTGCCATTGCTATTACAAAGGAGAATATGCTATGCAATCTCAACAGTCTTGATGTGGATAAGTCACCTAGAGCAGACGAACTAGATCCCAGAGTCTTGAGAGAGGTTACTGAAGAGATAACGGATGTATTAGTCATGATCTTTCAAGAATTACTTGATTCTGGCATTGTCCGGGAGGACTGGAAGTTTGCAAATGTCACTCCACTCTTTAACAAGGGAGGATACACAGAAGGGCGGAGGGGTAGGTGGTGCTGAGGAAGCAACGTGATTGCAGCAGGACTTAGACAACTTGGATGGATGAGCAAAAAGGTGGCTGATGGAATCCAGTGTTGGGAAATGTGTGATAAAGCATTTTGGTCAAAGGAACAATAGTGCAGACAATTCTCTAAATAAAGAGAAAATTCAAACATCAGAGGTGCAGAGGGACTTAGGAGTCCTCAGGCAAGACTCCCAGAAGATTAACTTGCAGGTTGAGTCTGTGGTAAAGAAGGCAAATGCAATGTTGGCATTTATTTCAAGGGGAATAGAATATAAAAACAAGGAGATAATACTGAAGCTTTATAAGACACTAGTCAGGCTGCTCTTGGATTATTGTCAACAGTTTTGGGCCGCATATCTCAGAAAGGATGTGTTGTCATTGGAGAAAATCCAGAGGATGTTCAGGAGGATAATTCTAGGAATGAAGGGGTTAAATTTGAGGAGCGTTTGGCAGCTTTGGGCCTGTGCTCACTGGAATTTAGAAGAATGTGTGGGGATTTCAATGAAACCTACTGGATTTTGAAAGGACTACATGGGGTGGATGTGGAGAAGGTGTTTCTAATGCTGGGGTATCGAGAACTCGAGGGCACAGCCTCAAAACTGAGGGGCAGCCTTTTACAACAGAGTTAAGGAGGATTTTTTGTAGCCAGAGAGTAGCGAATCTGTGGAATGCTCTACCACAGACTGCAGCAGAGGCCAAGTCCACGGGTATATTTAAGGTGGAAGATGATTGTTTCCTGTTCGGCCATGGCATCAAAGGATATGGCAAAAAGGCAGGTATGTGAGATTGAGTGGGATCTGGGATCAGCCATGATGGAATGGCAGAGCAAACTCAATGGGCGGAATGGCCTAATTCTGCTCCTATGTCTTATGGTCTAAAGTAATCATTAAGTTCATCTGCCATTTCTTTGTTCCCCAATTACTACCTCACCAGCATCCTTTTCCAGTGGTCTAATATCAACTCTCACCTCCCTTTTACTCTTTATTTAACTGAAAACACTTTTAGTATCCTGCTTTATATTATTGATAGTTTGTCCTCATATTTCATCTTTTCCCATTTTAAATCTTTTTTAGTTGCCTTTTGTTGGATTTTAAAAGTTTCCCAATCATCCAACTTCTCACTCACTTTTGTTACCTATATGCCCTTTCTTTGGCTTTTATGCAATGCTTAACTTCCCTTGTCAGCCACCTTTCCCTACTCCTGCCATTTGAGAATTTCTTCTTCTGTGGAACATATCTATCCTGCACCTTGTGATCTAGTCCCAGAAACCAGCCACCTCTGCTCTGCCATCATCCCCGCCAGTAACAGCCTCCAGTCCACCTGGGCAAGCTTCTCTCTCATGCCTCTGAGGTTCCCTTTATTCCATTGTGATAATAATACATGTGACTTATGCTTTTCTCTCTCAAATTGCAGTATGAATTCAATTATATTATGATCAATACATCCTCAGGGTTCCTTTAAGCTGACTAATAAGATCTGAGTTATTACACAACACCCAATCTAAGATGGGCTTTCCCTGAGTAGGCTCAAGCACAAGCTGCTCTAAAAAGTCATCTTGTAGGCATTCAACAAATTCCCTCTGTTGCAATCCAACACCAACCTGATTTTCCCAATCCCCTTGCGTATTGAATTCCCACATTACAATTGTGACATTACCTTTATTACATGCCCTTTCCAGCTCCCTTTGCAATCTCAAATCCTACATATATTTTGGCTACTATTTAGAGGCCAATAAATGATTCCCATAAGTTTTTTACACATACAGTATCTTAACTCCACCCACAAAGATTTGACATTCTCTGATTCTATGTCATCTGTTTCTACAGTTGTAATACCATCTCTTACCAACAGAGCCACACCACTGCCTGTCCTTTCAATACAAAGTGTATCCTTTGATGTTAAACTCCCAGCCATGACCTTCTTTCGGCCATGACTCACTGATGCCCACAACGTCATACCAACCATTCTCTCAATTGCACCACGAGTTCGTCCACCTGATGCCGAATGCTACATTTATTTAAATACAGCAGCTTTAGTCCGGCATTCTTTGCCCTTTTGAATTTTGCCTGAGTGGTACAACATAACTCTTTGCTCTGTCTGCAATTGTACCCAATCATTGGCTTGCCCCTGCTTACATTCATATTACATATTACACCATCTAGATGTAAGCAATCTGGCTCATCCTCAGCTCTATCATAGTGGTTCCCATCCCCTTGCCATATTATTTTCATGTAGGTGTGCTCAGTGGTGGTGACAGCTTACCCAGGATGGACCGGGCCATATCTGACATTGTTGTGGGATACATTATTTTGCAGCAGCATCTCAGAGCAATATCTGTACATTAAAATGTTACTATGTTTCTTTAAGAAATATAAAGAAAATAAATAAGCAGTGCAAAAAGAGCAAAATAGCAAGGTACTGTTCATGGATCATTCGGAAATCTGATGACAGAAGGGAAGAAGCTGTTGCTAGATTGTTAAATGTGTGCCTTGAGGCTCCTGTACCTTCTCCCTAATGGTAGTAATGAGAAGCAGGCATGTTCTGCAAGGTGAGCATTTTCCATAACAGATGCCGGCTTCTTGAGTCACTGCCTTTGGAAGATGTCCTTAATGATGGGGAGGTTAGTGTTTCTGATGGAGAACAAGATTAGAACCATCCCATTGCTGTCCTCCCTGTCAGTGACAACAACCCTTTGTAGGTTGCCCTACATGGGTGGCTAAATTATTGGTCTACTAATCCAGAAGCCTGGATTAACAAAATTGAGACCTAAATTCAAATCCCACAGTGGCTGCTACAGAATTTACATTCAGATTATTGGGCTATAATCTAAAGAAAATATAATATCATTACCAATGACAACCCCAAAGCTGTTGTGAAAGTGTGTTTGGTTTCACTAATCCCCTTAATGGGGGTAATTTTCCATCCTTAACTGCTTGAGCCTGCATGTGACCAAGGGTGAGTGGGGATAGGCAAAAAATGCTGGCTTCATCATGGACTCCTGCATCCATAAGACTGAAATAGAATCAAGTTAAAAGTCAGCCTGGAAGCAGTGAGGGGGGGAGGAAAGAGCAGTGAGTCTGTGGATGTAACTAATGGTGCAGCTTTAGTACATTGACATATTGATCTTGAAGAAAAGCAGGTGCACTTTGACCATTTTCTTTGTGAATTCTTCACCCTGTTTAATAAGATAAATAATAATTGACTGAGGATTAGCGAGATTCATTGACTAGTTGCAGCTTCTGATGGTTAATCAGTGCAAATTACTCCACCACATGCCTGGCACTACAGCATTATGTTCCCCTGGACACTGGCTTCTCCTCTATGTCAGCCTTCAACAGCTCAGGAACAGTGAACTGATTAAAGTACTGAGCTACCTGGAGGCATTAATAACAGAACCAATTTCTGGTGGTGTTTATGAGATGCTCCTTCATTGCCCATCCTTAATCCCAGCAGGAATATTGTCAAGCTACCAGTCTGTGAAATAGCAGTGAGTTGGAAGTAATGTGGACACAGAATTTTCCTTCCATGGTCAATATGTCTGGGGGAGAAAACGAATTTAAAGATCTAAAGATTAGCTTTATTTGTCAGATGTACGTCTAATGATAGCTGGCAGTGCTGGTGTAGTGGCACCAGCACTGGACTTCAAGGCCAATGGTTCTGGGTTTGAATCCAGCTGGCCCCTTGCTCACTTTCCATTAGTGCTGGGTTGAGTGTAGAACTAGCAACTCAGCCTCATTTTAAAAAAAGCAGATAAATGCTAAGGGGAAGAAAAAAGCATGCTGCCTGATGTGCCACAAGATGCGAAAAAGAACAAGCAAACGTGGAAACATGCAGTGAAATCATTGTTTGCATCAAATCAGTGAGGATTGTCCCAGACAACTGCAAGTGTTGTCACAATTCAGGTGCCAACATAGCATACCCTCAGCTCACTTGCCCTAACTGTATGCCTTTGTGGTTGTGGGAAGAGACTGGAGCACCTGGATGAATAATGGACAGATTGTGCAAACTCTTTATAGACAATGGTGGGAATTGAACCCCAGTCTTACAGTGTTGCGCTAAATACTGTGCTGCCCTGTGTGGGGAAGTACCCTTGTTTCACATTGACAGCATTCTTTTATTGCACTAGAATGAGGCAACAATTATCCCTCCAATTTACCTGCTTCTTCACCACTCATCTCTTCTGCTGCTTCAAAGCTTTCCCCAAGACTAATCAATTCTTCCCTTCTTTTCTCCTCCTGTAGCATGGACACAAGATTGCCTCCTGCCGGTCAGCCAAAGAGTGGGAATGAAGGGGGCCGATTCTGCTTGGCTACCTGCTATTAGTGGTGTTCCACAGGGGTTGATGCTGGGTCCACTACTTTTCAGGTACGTTAGTAATCTGGATTACAGAATTGATGGCTTTGTGGCCAAGTTTGTGGTTGATACAACGATAGGTGAAGGGGCAGGCAGTGTTGAAGAAACAGTCTACAGGAAGACTTGGAAAGATTTCAGAGAATAGGCATAGAAAAAGCAATTGAGTACAGTGTAGAGAAGTGTATAGTCATGCAGTTTGGTAGAAGACATAAAGACACAGACTATTTTCCAATAGAGGAAAATTTAGAAACTGGAGATGCAAAAGGGACATGGGAGCTCTAGTGCAAGATTTCTTAAAGATTAACTTGCGGGTTCAGTTGATAGTAGGAAGAAAATGCGACGCTAGCATTCATTTCAAGAGGGCTAGAATATAAAAACATGGATGTAATGCTGAGATTTTGTAAGACATTGGTGAGACTATATCTGGAGTATTGTGAGCAGTTTTAGGTTCCATGTCTAAGAAAGGATGTGCTGAATAGGGTCCAGAAGAGATTCACGAGAGTGATCCCAGGAATGTGTACCCACCGGAGTTTAGAAGAATATGGGGTGTGGGTGGGGGGGAATCTCTTTAAAACCTAATGAATATTGAAAGGCCTAGATAGAGTGCACATGGAGAAGATGCTTCCAATATCTGGAGAGTCAACGGTTAGAGAGCATTGCCCTTTAGAATAGAAATGAGGAATTTCTTTAGTTAGAGAGTGGTGAATCCATGGACTTCACTGCCACAAACAGCAGTGAAGGCCAGTACATTGTGTATATTTAAAGCGGAGGTTGACGGATTCTTGATCAGTAGGGGTGTCAAAGATTATAGGAGAAGACGGGAATGAGGATGAGAGGGAAAATAAATCAGCCACGATTGATTAATGGAACAGACTTGATGAGACAAATAACCTAATTCTGCTCCTATGTCTTATGGTCCTATTAGGTTTTGTGGCAGAATGGAATAACACAACACACACAAAATGTTTTAAGAACTCAACAGGCCAATAAACAGTTGACGTTTCGAGCCGAGGCCCTTCTTCAGGACTGGAAAGGAAGGGGGAAGAAAGTGTGTGTGTGTGTGTGTGTGTGTGCGTGTGTGGTGAACTATGTGCCTGTCTGGACACGCCCCCTGCTGACTGCTCCTGTGGTTCCTCTCACAGGCCCCTGTATAAAGGCGATCTGAGGCCTGACGCTCGGCCTCAGTCTCCAGGACATAGTATGATGGACACTCACTCCTGGTTCCTTCTTCCAGTCAATAAAAGCCGATATCTCGCATTACGTCTCAGTGTGAGTTATTGATGGTGCATCAATTTTATTGACTGGAAGTTTTAAAACATGGAAACCGTTTTGCGTCCGGAAAGGTTGGATTTGGACCCTCAAGACCCTGACGCAGCTCTCGTTTTTGAACACTGGCTTGCATGCTTCCAATCGTACTTGGAGGAGGTTCGTGCAACTGAACCCGCCGTTATGCACAGAATTCTACTCTCGAGGGTCACCCCTAAAGTTTACTCCATTATCCGGGACCTGCCGACCTACGATGGGGCACTGGACGCCCTCAAAAGACAGTACCTGCGGCCGGTGAACACCGTCTACGCAAGACATCGTTTAGCTACCCGGCAACAGCGGCCTGGGGAATCGTGCGCTGAGTTTCTCCGAGCACTACAGACACTCGTCCGACCTTGCGACTGCAAGACGCTCACGGCAGAACAGCATGCGGAGCTGCTAGTGCGAGACGCTTTTGTGACGGGACTGAGGTCAGTGTACATGCGCCAGCGTCTGCTGGAAAATGCCGACCTTACCTTACGCTCGGCGATCGAGAAGGCCAACGCTCTGGAAGCTGCTTTGCATAATGCTGATGCTGTCCAGTCACGCGATTCCCCGCCGGTTCCGTGGACACATCAGACCCCGCCACCGCCGGCTCCCGGGAGCGAATTCGCCAACGCCACTGCCAGTCGTGATTCCACGAGCTCCCCGAACCCGACCACAGCGGCAGCCCGTCAGATGCCTGTGCTTTGTTATTTCTGCGGCCATAAAAAAACACCCTCGACAACGCTGTCCAGCGCGAGAAGCGACCTGCTCCAGCTGCGGAAAGCGGGGCCATTTCGCCAAGTTCTGTAAGTCTCAACCTCGAGCGGAGTGCAGCGCTGCGGGTGAAACGTGGGGGCCGCCATCTTGCATGCCCGGATGTGGGCGGCCATCTTTGTCGACGTCAGCATGCCCCGCCCCCGGCCCTCCGATGCTTACCGGGCACCAAGACGGCGATTCAACTCTGGCCACTGTAACTCTCGACCAAAGCGCCCCACACCAGCTTGCAAGGTCCATGATGGACATCCGGGTGGAGGGGCACAGGACTAGATGCCTGTTTGACACGGGCAGCACTCGCAACGCGGCCGGTAAGTCGGAAGTTCCATTTGGCTTCTGGGTCGCAGTCCACAGACATCCGGGCGGGTTGTGTAGCGACTTTGGTGGTGCAAGGCACAGAATATCGGAACTTTGAGCTCCTGGTCATGCCTAATCTGTGCGCACCTGTGCTATTGGGGCTGGACTTCCAGAGCCATCTCGAAAGTGTGACTATGGTGTATGACGGGCCCCTCCCACCACTCACTGTCAGGAATCCTCAGTTGTGTGGGATTTCTTCACATACCCCGCTACTGACCACCCACACACACGGGCACACACATCCCATCCAGAACCAGGCTGACAGCTGCGCTACCGACACCACTTGCAGCCTCTCCACTCTCAAGGTCCCTCCCCCACCGCTGTTCGCCAACCTGACCCCTGACTGTAAGCCTGTGGCAACTAAAAGCAGGAGGTACAGCGCGGGGGACAGGGCCTTCATTCAGTCAGAGGTGCAGCGGCTGCTCAGGGAGGGGATCATTGAGCCAAGCTCAAGCCCTTGGAGGGCCCAGGTGGTTGTTGTTTGGACTGGGCAGAAAAATAGGATGGTGGTGGACTATAGTCAAACCATCAATAGGTTTACGCAGCTTGACGCGTACCCCCTACCCCGCATCACAGATATGGTCAACCAGATTGCTCAGTACAAGGTGTACTCGACAATAGATCTGAAATCCGCTTATCACCAGCTCCCCATCTGCCCAGAGGACTGCCCCTATACCGCCTTCGAGGCGGGCGGCCGGCTCTATCACTTCCTGCGCGTCCCTTTCGGTGTCACGAATGGTGTCTCTGTCTTCCAGAGGGAAATGGACCGGATGGTGGACCAGTACCAACTGCAGGCCACATTTCCCTATCTGGATAACATCACCATCTGTGGTCACGACAGGCCAGATCACGACGCCAACCTCCAACGATTTCACCAAGTGACCGCAGCTCTGAACCTTACTTATAACAGGGACAAGTGTGTGTTTGGAACCACCCGCCTAGCTATACTTGGGTATGTCGTGGAAAACGGGGTTATTGGCCCTGATCCCCAACGTATGTGCCCCCTGTTAGAACTCCTTCTTCCCACCACTCTCAAGGCCCTCAGACGGTGCCTGGGTTTTTTTTCCTATTACGCCTAATGGGTCCCCCATTACGCAGACGAGGCACGCCCCCGGTCAAGTCTACCTCGTTTCCCCTCTCTGCTGAGGCCCGCGTGGCCTTCAACTGCATTAAAGAGGACATTGCTAAAGCTCGGAACCTGCCATACTCCCTGGAGGACATCAGGACGATGACCAGGGACTGCCAAATTTGCGCTGAGTGCAAACCGCACTTCTACCGTCCTGACACGGCACAACTTGTCAAGGCCACCCGCCCTTTTGAACGACTGAGTGTTGACTTTAAGGGCCCCCTTCCCTCCACTGACCGCAATGTCTATTTTCTCAGTGTTATCGACGAGTACTCACGGTTCCCCTTTGCCATCCTCTGCCCCGACACCACTGCCACGTCCGTCATAAAAGCCCTGCGCCAGCTCTTTACTCTGTTCGGGTATCACTGCTATATCCACAGCGATAGAGGGTCCTCCTTTATGAGTGAGGAGCTGCGCCAGTACTTGCTAGCCAGGGGCATTGCTACCAGTCGGACCACGAGTTATAATCCCCAGGGTAATGGCCAGGTGGAGCGGGAGAATGCCACAGTGTGGAAAGCCACACTTTTAGCCCTTAAGTCAAAAGGGTTGCCGGTCTCTCGATGGCAGGAGGTCCTCCCTGAGGCACTGCACTCTATCCGCTCTCTGTTATGTACGTCCACCAATGCCACCCCTCACGAACGCCTATTCTCTTTTCCCAGGAAGTCTGTCACTGGGACCACCCTACCAGTTTGGCTGACGTCCCTGGGGCCAGTGCTGCTCCGGAAACATGTGAGGGGCAATAAATACTCCCCGCTGGTAGAGAGGGTTCACCTTCTACATGCGAACCCCCAGTATGCTTACGTGGTCTTACCTGATGGGCGGAAGGACACGGTCTCCATCCGCGACCTGGCACCCGCAGGTGCAGCAGACCACTACCCCGAACACTCCACGGTAACTATGAGCCCTGCACCAGAGGTGACACCGCGCACACCGAGCCCTACACAGACTCCTCACGACACTTGTATACCGGGCGTTTTGTACGCATTTATACCAGGCGCCTCGCACATGCGTGAGGGATCACCGGCGCCTAGTGGGCAGGAACAAGCGCAACCTCCGTCCCCTGTGCAATCACCAATGTTGCCGGCATCCATGCGATCACAGCCGGTGCTACGTAGATCACAGCGACAGATTCGACCACCTGATAGACTTGACTTGTAAGAAACTTTGCCACATGGGGACTCTTTCAAACAAAGGGGGGGGTGAATGTGGTGAACTATGTGCCTGTCTGGACACGCCCCCTGCTGACTGCTCCTGTGGCTCCTCCCACAGGCCCCTGTATAAAGGCGATCTGAGGCCTGACGCTCGGCCTCAGTCTCCAGGACATAGTATGATGGACGCTCACTCCTGGTTCCTTCTTCCAGTCAATAAAAGCCGATATCTCGCCTTACGTCTCAGTGTGAGTTATTGATGGTGCATCAGCATGTGTGATAGATACACAGTCTTCAATCTGTAATATATAAGACTTTTGCACAGTTGTGTAAAAAAAAATATCTGGTTTGAAGCAAAGGAGCAAGGTCATGAGTTAACTTCCTTCATAAACAAAATTCTCCAGATGCTGGAAGTCTGAACTGAGGTTAGTAGATGTTGAATGTAATCAGGCAGTAAGATAGAATCTGCAGAGAGATGTTTCAAATCATCAGCTGCATTGCTGCAAGGCCATTGACCTGGCTTACTATCTGCCTCCTTCCAAAACCGCATCGTGACCATTGACTACTGTACTTCCAGCATTTCTTGCTGTTGTATCTCTCATGGTTTACAGTAAGGGCATCTCACCCTGCATTCCACAGACCTGTGCATGGCTATCTTGGGAGATAGGACAGACCAGATGGTTCAACCAACTTCTCTGCAAATTAGTACTTTCTGTGATAAACAGCCTTCAATCTCTAATATTAACACTGTTCTTTCCACACACATGCACACACTACTCGGCCTGCTGAGATTTTCCATTATTTTCTGTTTCTTCAAATTCCCAGCATCAGAAGTTGTGTTTTTTTTTAACCTACATTTCCTGCTTCCCCCTTTACAACTGTGCCACTTGTGCCCTGCCATCAGTGGCTATTAGTTCTGTTTCTGCTCACATCCAGTACCCATGGATCAGCACCAAAGGAGGACAGAGGCAGAGAATATAGGGTCAGAGGCTGGCACAAATTACTGTAACAGCCCCCATCTGAGAGAAGCGACAGCAAGATCGCAGACTGAAGAAGCAACTGGAATGCAAGTCCTGAGAATTGTACTAGCTTGCCCAGAACTGTTTGGTTTGGATCAAAGTTCTGCTGAGATTGTAACCACTATGGGCCAGATTTGAAATAGCAGCTTGAAAACTGTTTTCTGTATAGATTCTAAATCATCATTCATGGGGTGACTTGAGTTAAACATAAACAACCCTAGCACTGAGGGAAAACGTATATTAAACAAGGGGCTTGCTGCAGAAAGGTGCTGCTGTGTGGGTGATGCTTGTCAGAGTAGTTGGAGCGTGCAGGTACTTTGAGCCAGCTAGCTAGGAAACAGCTCACACTTGGGCTGGGTTCTGTTTAAATATTAATACTTCAATCAACACTCGGGACAGTGACAAGAACAGAGGTTTAACAATATATAAAAAAAAGTTTCTCTCTTGTCTCATGTTCATGTCTGCCCTTTGAGCTCTCTTCTCACCGATCATTGGTTTCTGACCGAGTTGTGTCTTCGTCCTGATGTTCACTCTCTCAGTGGTCTCAGCCCAGAAATCATTGACTTCTCAGAGCAGTTTCTTAGATTCTCAGTCCAGAAATCTGCCTGAGTCCTCATCGACCACCAGGCACCCATTTACTTTAAATCTATTTTTTTCTCCCTACATTTTCATCAGTTTCCCCGTCGGTCAGATTCCACTACTTGGCTACCCATCATGGGCAATTTTGTAGTGGTCAATTAACCTCAGAATCCAATTTATTTACACTGCTATAGAGTATGAAATTTGTTGTTTTGCAGCAGCAGTACACTGCAAGACATTAAAACAAATTACTATGAGAAACAAAAATAAATGGTGCAAAAGACAAATAATGAGGTGGTGTTCATAAGTCCATGGACCAAAGTTTAAAGTAAATTTATTATCAAAGTACATGTCTCCATATAGGGAACAACCCTGAGACTAGTTTGCTTGTAGGCATACACAGTAAATCCAAGAAACGCAATAGAATCAATGAAAGACTGCACCATTCAGAAATCTGGAGGAAGGGAAGGAGCTGTTCTTAAACTTACAGTGTGCATCTTCAGGGTCCTGTACCTCCTCCTTGATGGTGGAAATGGAAAGAGGGCTTTTCCCGGGTTGTGAGAGTCCTTGATGATGGAAGCTCCCTCCTTGTTGCATCTCCTCTTGGTGTCTGCACTGTCAGAAGGGTTGCACTTGTAATAGAAATGGCTGAGCCTACACCCTCTCTAGCCTCTTGTGATCCAGTGCATTGGAGGTTCCATAATATGCTGTGATGCAATCAATCCACATCTAATTTGTAACAGTCTTTGGCGACATATCGTAACTCCTCAAACTCCTAATGAAGTAGAGCTGCTGATGTACCTTTGTGACTGCATTAATGTGTTGGACCCAGAACAGACCTTCTGAGATGTTGACACCAGGGAACTTGAAGCTGCTCACTCTTTTCTCTGCTGACCCCCCAGTGAAAACTAGTGTATACTTTCCTGACTTTCTGAAGTTTGCAATCAGTTCCTTAGCCTTGCTGGCGTACCGAGCCGTTGGAATCAGGAGGAGACCAGAGCACCCAGAGAAAACCCATGCAGTCACAACTGGAACTCTTTCTACGAACAAAACGGGGGTTAGGAGCTGGTGAATGGAGCTTTGAGAGAGCAGCATTGTGCCTTTGAGATTTTCCTGCAATTTTCTCATCCCTGTATTGAATCCACATTGGCCAAGCTTTGACCTGCCAAAACTGAGGTCTGGAAGTCCTTCCATATGCTTCCTTGCTTTTGTTTCTCTTGGCCACTTCTTCTCACCGTCCTCTCTGCAGGTTTTGCATCACCTGCTCTGGGTGCAGATGTGTCTCTACCAAAGGAGGTGTAAGGCGCTCCTTCCTTCTACTAGCCTGCAGGTCACCTTTGAGGGTGTAGCATCTGCTTAACTCCCTGATTGGGGTCATGCGAAGCAATAGGAGCTTGTGGTGAATGGTTGCATGAGCAGCTGATGCATATTACAAGTCCTGGTGAAGCAAACAGGTAGACAATCTCTGAAGAGTGCTAATGATGGCTGGGATCACCCATCTTG
Source organism: Hypanus sabinus (assembly GCF_030144855.1). Lineage (NCBI taxonomy): Eukaryota > Metazoa > Chordata > Chondrichthyes > Myliobatiformes > Dasyatidae > Hypanus > Hypanus sabinus. The sequence goes on along the minus strand of NC_082717.1, from coordinate 18,669,128 downwards.
TAAAGATGCTGTTCAGAAGAACAGATGGATGTTACTTGCTTGGATTTCCAGAAGGTGTTCAATAAGATGCCACATAAAAGACTTATCCATAAGATAAGGGTGCATAGAGTTGGGGAAGATGTACTAGTATTGACAGAGGATTGGTTAACTAATAGAAAACAGAGAGTTGGGATACATGTGTGTTATTCTGGTTTGCAATCAATGGTGAGCGGTGTGCTGCAGGGATCAGTGCTGAGCCCACAACTGTTCATGATATACATTAATGATTTGGAAGATGTTGGCCTTAATTGCTAGAGGGATTGAATATAAGAGCAAGGAAGTTATGCTGCAACTCTACAGGGTACTGGTGAGGCCGCACCTGGAGTACTGCATGCAGTTCTGGTCTCCTTACTTGAGGAAGGATATACTGGCTTTGGAGGCGGTGCAGAGGAGATTCACCAGGTTGATTCCAGAAATGATGGGGTTAGACTATGAGGAGAGGTAGAGTTGCCTAGGACTGTACTCGCTGGAATTCAGAAGTATGGGAGGAGATCTTGCAGAAACATTTAAAATGTTGAAAGGGATAGATAAGATAAAAGCAAGGAAGTTGTTCCACTGGTAGGTAAAACTAGATCTAGGGGACATAGCCTCAAAATTCGGGGGAGCAGACTTAGCAGGAGGAACTGCTTTTCCCAGAGAGTAGTGAATCTGTGGGATTCTCCGCCCAATGAAGCAGTGTAGGCTACCACAGTAAATCTATTTAAGACCAGGTTGGATAGATTTTTGCATTATAGGGGAATTAAGGGTTATGGGGAAAAGGCAGGTAGGTGGAGATGAGTCCATGGTCAGATCAGCTACGATCTTATTGAATGATGCAGCAGGCTTGGCAGGCCAAATTTCCTACTCCTGCTCCTATTTCTTATCTTGTGTTCTTATGTAAGGCAATGGCAAACCACTTCTTTAGAAAAATCATGGCCATTGATTGCCCACATCATACAACATGGTTCATGTTGATGTTGCTCTGCTATCTCCTGACTATTATTCTCAGAGTATGAATGCAAATTGCCCAGCAGCGAGGTTTTTTTGTTTTAGTAACCCAGACTTCTGTTTTGTCCAGGTATTGTGCAGCTTGAGTTAAACAGACTACAGATCTTGGAAACTGGGATAAAGAAGCCAAACTGTTGGAGGAACTCAGTGGTTCAGCCATATCTGTGGAGGATAAAGACATTTTGGGTAGGGTCCCTGAATGAAGACCTGAAAGGTCAAGCTAGAGTTAAAAAGAGCGTTCTCACTTGTAGCATTAAATATCCCTGCGTGATTGCTGTGTGAAGAATAAACAATCTTACCAAGACTAGGCAGCTTCAACAAAAGAACTGTTTAGGTGACTCAAGTAGCTTCTATTAACAGTGTCCCAACCCAAAAGGCAGTCAACTATTTGACCATGTTCGTAAGAGTTAGCAAAAAATCTCTTTACAAATGAAAATGTAGACTATGTATGACCACAGTTGAGATGAAAAGGACTCAGATTCATGCTGATCAAATTATTGGCATTAAGTTGAAGAGGGGATTTTTCTCAGGCTGCCTCCACTATCAAAGTCAGTGGCTGGGATACTTCTATACACAATGCTGATTTTTTTTTCATCTGGCCTAGCACGTTAACACAGCTCACATCACAAGACCTCTGCTGTCAACTTTTGGAGTGAAAACTGGTCATTAAAACGGTTTGGAAGGTGTTGAATGGATTCATCGTACTGCAGAAGCTCTGATGTAAACTTGGTAAGGCTGTAACCTGACCCAGGCAGGGATGGAAAGTGGGTGGTTTTGTATGGACTGTTTGTTATGCACCTGCTCCAGGCCACTCTAACCCTAAATATTCCAATTATTTGACTTCATTTTTGCATGCTGCCATTTCTGAAACCAGCCATTCTGTGTCCTCCTGCTCCATTGCACTGTATGTGACCAAGTGCCAGGCATTCTCTCTGACATCAATGGCCTTGGTTGAGTTCCAAAGTGAGTGGCTGTTCCACGTGGACCTCCACACATCTGTGCAACGGAACACTGACTGAGGATGAAAGGAGGTCAGATATTGGTACTATTGGCCACTTAGACTGGAAACAAGACCAAAGGCAGAGATCAAGAGTCCTGCACTGAGGAGTGAATGTACTCTGCACCTGATCCCTACACTTGACCTCAGGACCACCATTTGTGGCCTACATTAAAAAGGAGGAGTTTCTTATTGATGTGAATTTATTTATATCACCTTTATGATTTTAATTTACAAATGTTTCATGTACTTTAAGGACATTATTAATTATTTCAAAATAATACTTTTTTTTACATCATTTATAAATTTCTCTGTAAATCAGAGAACTGGCAGTCAAAGGCCATCAAGTATGCATTGCGGGAGGGACCTTCACCGACTCTGAGTCCTCATTACGATTCACGGTCCTCTCATGCCTCGTGGGTAGGACGTGAAGTAGGTGCCTCCAGTCTCATGAATCTCACAGGGTTGCTGAAGATTACTACAGCTGTGGGAATCATTTAGGACAGTACAGTACACAATGGCTAGCATAATGCTTTCCAGTGCCACAACATGAAATGCAAAAGTAAAATCAATGACATATAATGGTGATGTTTATTGCAACGCTTTACGCGGCCAGTGATTGCCAATCCAGGTCCAAATCCTGCTCTTGTCTAAGGAGCTTGTACATTCTCCCCATGACTGCATGTGTTTTTTATGGGTGCTTTGCTTTCTGCTTGCATTCCAAACATATACAGATTGGTAAGGGCTAACAGGTTGTGGATATGCTACGTCAGCACCGGAAGTGAAGTGATACTTGCAGTGATCCCAGCACATCCTCAGACTAATCTGATTGTTGACGCAAATGACGGTATGATTTGACATTTGGCCAATAAAGTTAATCTTTCAAAATGCCCAATTTAATGATTTCTTATAGCTTAGCCTTGAAAGAGTCATAAAAATATAAGTTCATTACTGGGAAGCAAACTCATTGACAATTATAGTTACACAGTAAGAGTGCACCCCTTCCCTCATTTCTCTCCACTGCTTTTCTAAATTCCTCTGAGAAGAATGGGTTCATACACAGTCAAGGAATAATTTTCCAGCACTTACCATACTTTTGAAACCATGTAATGCTGGAGTTCAGACCAGGCCCAAGGAGCTAAGTCTCTTGAAATTCTGCCTTTTGAGTGCAAGCAGTTTAACTTTACCACAGTCATCAAGCACAATGTTTGAATTGGCGCAGTGAGTTGTCAGTGAATTGCAGTGAATGGGGAAGCCTAGTAATTTCTAAGATAGGGACTTGTTCGGCACAACTTTGTGAGCCGAAGGGTCTGTATTGTGCTATAGGTTTTCTATGTTTCTATGAACCTTAAAAAGATTGCAGTTAGCCTCTTTGTGCCTCGAACCTTGAGTTCAAAATTTAACATGGCACAGGATTCCCTGAGGAGTTCGTCCGGTACATCCTGATTGGGGGAGTTCTTTATCCTTCTTGTGGCTGATAGCTCATTGGTGCCTGGGGCTGTTCCAAAGCTCAGTAAGTCAATCTGAATCTGCCTCTTGTGCCTCTATTACAGGCATAACACCTTAATAACTGAGCCCTAAGTCACCGTGAGGGAAATCCCGAAAAGGCACTGCACATTCAAATTCCTATACTCACTTGTGTTGCTGCTTGGAGGTCAGTGCAGATGGAAGACATATTGGGCTTTGTACCTAAACCAGCAGTGTTCGTGTCAGCACTTCCAAATGCCTTCAGAGGTTTTAAAGCCTTGGTATTGACAGGAGAAATACATGAAGCCATGGTGTTAGAGTCAACCTAGATACCAATGCTGATTTTAGACAAGCGTTGCAATCAAGTCCCAAGTGTTGACTCTGACTTGTGTTGAGTGGGCAACACTTGAACAAAACTGGAGATTCAAATTCTTCCTCGAGGCTAGAAAATAACCATATTTTTTTGATCAAGGATTAAGCAATTCTTTAATAATTCACTGTAGATTGCCGGCTTGATTTGCATTTTCCTTTTCATTTTCTCGGTTTCATTCATGCATGATTCTCATCACACTCCTGAAGTGCAATCAATAACCCCATTACTTCCAGTGCCAATACACTGCTGATAGACTTTGCAATCAATGGCTACAAGGGAATCAAATGATTTGCACTTCTTAGAGGGGAAAAATTCAATGCTCATCGACTTACTGTATTGATGATTGGTAGAAGGGAATGAAGCGTTCACATTTTTTATACGCACTAATGAAGCTGCACCCTTGAGCAAACAAAATATTCCTGCAATATCTTTCCCTTGAATATTACTTCTCCAAAATTTACCCAGCAGCCCCTTAGAAGATTCTCATGAGGTGACTGTCAGAGCTATCATTCCTCCCAATATAAGTGTTCATAAAATCATAAGCTGGGTATTTTAATGTGGATCGATAGAACAGTTGGCAAGTAATCAGACTTGATCAAAGCAAATGGTGAACTCCCAAGGCCTCTGACACTAGTCCTTATGTTAAGAGAAATGTCAAGTTATTTTAGCTCTATGATAGGGTATCAACACTAAACTGAGTCCACAAACTGTATACTCTAAAAGACTCGACAATTTGTGGTCTCAGTATTAATCATTTTTTAATTTATTATTGGCATGATTTGTCCTCTTTTCCACATTTGGTGTTTTTTATGTATACTTTTTCATAAGTACTATTGTATTTCTTTATTTTCCTATAAACACCTGCAAAAATGATAGTATACTGTGATACATCTATGCTTTGATAATAAATTTACTTTGAACTTTGAAATAAAAAGAACCCAATCTGTTCATTGTCACATTCTTATTAGAAGGAGCTTTGCTGCAACATTTTTCTTGCTGTGTTTTGTACTTTGCATTGCTGACTAGACTTCAAAAATGTTTCAATAACTGGAACTTCTCTGAGGTTGTGAAAGCTTTAGAGAGCATGCAGAGCAAACTTGCAGGATCTGGTTAGAGAACATGTCTTATGAGAATAGGTTGAACAAGCTGGGGCTTTTCTTTGAGCAACGGAGGTTGAGGGGTGATGTGATAGAGGCGTAGAAGATGATAAGAGACATAGATGTAGATGTAGCTAATACAACAATTTTAAGATGATTGGAGAAGAATACAGGGGGATATCAGAGGTAGGTTTTTAAGAGCGGTGGGTGCATGGAACATGCTGCCAGAGACAGGTAGAGGTAGAGGTAGATACTATCCTAAATACGCTAGGGTTATTTAATAAACTCTTAGATAGGCACATGGATGATAGAAGAATGGAGAGCTATGTAGGAGGGAAGGGTTAGGTTGATCTTGGAGTAGGTTAAACAGTCAGCACAACATTGTTGGTCAAAGGGTCTGTACTATGTTCTACGTTCCTGAAAGAACTGTGAAAAGCATGATATAAATGCAAGTCTTCCATTTGCTTTTTTTTCATCATGAGAAGAAGAACGTTAGCCACTCATTGTGGATGACTTCTGCAATGGTGCCACTTTAGCCGTTCCTTCTGAGCAAAGGTGCCAGACCTCTGATCAATCAGGGTAATGCTCAACCAAATGCTCTCACAGAATCCTCGAGGTCATTCTCACATCTAATGATCTTCAATCTAATGTGCAGAACCTGCTCTTCAGACAAACCCAATGAGAATGCATGGTCATTCTCATTCTCATTGACACCCCCCCCCGCCCCCCCGCTGGCAATACTTGCACTTTAATATTCTAGGACTCCATGTTGAAGGAACTTTCAAGATCGAGTCACATTAGCCTTACAATTGTCCCGAATCCATTGAAATCTTTCCTATCCAGGTACCTGTCCAGGTGTCTTATAAATGTTGTAGCTGTGTAGTTGTAACAGCCTCTACCACTTCCTCTTGCAGCTTATACCATGTACCCAGCACCCTTTGTGTAAATAACTTGCCTCTTGGGTCTTTCTTAATTCTTTCCCCCTCCCCTTCAATCTGAGACCTCTAGTATTCCCTCTGGCAAAACTCACTTGTTCTCACACATAACTGCCTTTCGCTTTGTGCTATCTTGATGTGCACATTTTGAAATAATCTGTGTGTATGGCATGCAAAGGGCACTTTTTAAACTCTATCTTAGTTTACTTTTGTAAGCTATACCAATTCCATCACCTCAAAGGGTTAGATTATTTCTTTGTTTAAAGGTTATAGCGAGAGTTGTCTGGAAATCCCAAGGTAATGTTTCCTTCTTTTAAAATAAAATTGGTATTTTAATTAGTATGGTAAATACTCAAAATTTAGGAAGTTGTGAGAAAGTAAATAGAAAAGCAGGATTTAGTTTGTAAAGCATTAATATATTTATTAAGTTGTTATTTTAAAGACTTGCTTATATTCTACAGCTGCCTCCCCTAAACTTGGAAGCCTCACTGATAAAGAAACAAGCATAGATTTAATTTTGCTTTGAAATTATACTTTTTATTTTGTGAAAGATGATCACCACACCCTTATGATTTACAGTTTGTGAATATTTGATCTTCAAAAGCAAGGATTAAGCTAAAGTGTGCAGAAGAGTGATGTCTTGTATCCATGGGAAATAGAAAAGAGAACATCAAAGAATACAGCTCAGTACAGGTCCTATAGCCCACAATGTTGTGCCGACCATTTAACCTGCTCTAAGATCAATCTAACCCCTCCCTCCTGTATTGTCCTCATTTTTTTTTCTCTCATCCATGTGTCCATCTAAGTATTTGTTAAATGTCCCTAATGGATCTGTATTTGCCACCACCCCAGTAGGGCATTGAACACATCCACTACTCTGTAAAGGAAATACATTTGACACCCCCAGTACTTCTTTCCCACTTTCATCTTAAAATTATGGTTCCTTGTATTAGCCATTTCTGCCCTGGAAAAAAGTTTCTGGCTGTCCACTTGGTCTATGGCTCTTATCATCCTGTACACATCTATCAAGTCACCTCTCATCCTGCTTCGCTCCAAGGAGAAAATCCCTAGCTCACTCAAACTTTCCTCATAAGATGTGCTTTCTATGTGAGAAATAAATCAAAGCAACGGTCTGTGCAATGGTCAACCAGTAGATAGCTTCAGCACCCCTTGTCTTGCTGAGTGTCCTTGATAGAAGCGAAAGTAGAAATCATTTGTCTGAGGCCTGAGCCACATCACCTCTTCTATCTTATTGGATTATCTTGGGCAGGTTTCACACCGACACATCAGTCCCACTCTAAATTCCACCATAGCTCCTAACTTCAGCTGTCAGTGTGTATGCAGTCAAAGTCTCTGCTGCCATTTCCTGATTCTTTTAGAGTGATGGACAATACTGCCTTTCCTGCAGTCAGAACACAGGAGATAAGAAAATAGCTGGAGAGAATCACTCAGATCCCAAGCCTGCCTCGTTATTCAATATGATTGTGGCTGATCTGCCCCAGCTCTCATCTCCATTGCAGTGTCAGTTCCCCCTAGATCTCAATTTGCTGACCTTTTAAGAAATTATCTATTCTCTCTTTAACTACCCCCACTGATCTCACAGGGTAGAGAATGCCAGAAATTAACCACACGTTGAGGGAAGTCAGAAAACAAAAAAATCTTTTTTTCTGACCTTGACTGTTTCACAAGGCAAGTGGAGCTCTGCAGGCACAGGATAGGAGACAGATGGGCTGCAGTCATCATGAGAGGCCGTTCTTTGGTGAGAATGTGTGAGGTCTCACACAGTACTTGGATTTCAGCAAGGCATTTGATAAGGTACCCCATGCAAGACTTACTGAGAAAGTAAGGAGGCATGGGATCCGAGGGCATGCTATTTTGTGGATCCAGAACTGGCTTGCCACAGAAGGTAAAGAGTGGTTGTAGACGGGTCGTATTCTGCGTGGAGGTCGGTGACCAGTGGAGTGTCTCAGAGATCTGTTCTGGGACCCTTACTCTTCGTGATTTTTATAAGTGACTTGGATGAGGAAATGGAGGGATGGGTTAGTAAATTTGCTGATGACACAAAGGTCAGGGGTGTTGTGGATAGTGTAGAGGGCTGTAAGAGGTTACAGCGGGACATGGATAGGATGCAAAACTGGGCTGAGAAGTGGCAGATGGAGTTCAACCCAGGTTAGTGTGAGTTGATTAATTTTGGTAGATCAAATGCGGTGGCAGAATATAGTATTAATGGTAAGTCTTTTGGCAGTGTGGGGGATAAGAGGGATCTTGTGGTCCAAGTCCATAGGATGCTCAAAGCAGCTGCAGAGGTTGACTCTGTGGTTAAGAAGGCGTACGGTGTATTGGCCTTCAATCGTGGAATTGAATTTAGGAGCTGAGACATAATGTTACATTATATAGGACCCTGGTCAGACCCCACTTGGAGTGCTGTGCTCAGTTCTGGCCACCTCACTACAGGATGTGGAAGGGGTGTTGAAAGGGTGCAGAGGAGATTTACAAGGATGTTGCCTGGATTGGGGAGCACGCCTTATGAGAATAGGTTGAGTGAACTCGGAGCAAAGGAGGACGAGATGTGACCTGATAGAGGTGTACAAGATGATGAGAGGCATTGATTGTGTGGATAGTCAGAGGCTTTTTCCCAGGGCTGAAATGGTTGCCACAGGAGGACAAAGGTTTAAGGTGCTAGGGAGTAAGTATCGAGGAGATGTCAGGGGTAAGTTTTTTACTCAGAGTGGTGAGTGCGTGGAATGGGCTGCTGGTGACGGTAGTGGAGGTAGATATGATAGGGTCTTTTAAGAGGCTTTTAGATAGGTAGTTGGAGCTTAGTAAAATAGAGGGCTATAGGTAAGCCTAGTAATTTCTGAGGTAGGGACATGTTCGGCAGAACTTTCTGGGCCGAAGGGCCTGTATTGTGCTGTAAGTTTTCTATCTTTCTATGTTTCTAAGCGCTCGGGGCCTTTCAGAACTTTTTGGGGGTATTGTGATCTTTAAGCCACTTGTCACTTACAAAAGGTGTAAGCAGGAGTGGCCATTGTTGGAGTGGATCATGTTAGAGAGGTCAGGCTTTGGCTCAGCAGGCACAGGCTAGAATGTAAGGCAGAGAAGTTAGAGGTATAACAAGCATAGGCAGGCAGTGGAATGCCCCTCCTGAGAGATGTGGAATTTTAAGTTACCCAACTGTCTCCCAGATGACTTCAGCCCATGACAGACAAGGTCAAGGAACTGGAGCTGGATGTATTCAGGACCATCCAGGAGGCAGAAAGCCTCACTGATTAGACTTACCAAGGAGGTCAATTTGCAGACTATGTGTAGTAGATGGGTGACCACCAGGAGAAGCACAAAGCGCAGGGTCACCCTCTGCAATTACCCTCAGCAACAAGTATGACGCTGCTGGGGAGTGGGGGAGTGGTTTATCGGGGTGCAGCTGCAGCCAGGCCAGTGGCACCGTGCCCAGCTCCAAAGCTCAGCAGGGAAGGGTAAAGTCAGACGGAAAAATAGAGATGGGAAACTCGATGGAAAGGGGGATGAACAGAAGGTTTTGTGGCTTTGAAAGAGAAGCCTTGATGGTGTATTGCCTCCTAGGTGCTAGGGTCCAGGATGTCTCAGAGGGTGACCATCCAGAAGCCATGGCACCACTGATGTGGGTAGGCAGGAAGAAGAGGTCCTGCGCAGTGAGTATAGAGAGTTGTGAAAAGACTGAAGAGCAGGACCTCCAAGGTACTAATCTCTGGATTACTCTCAGTACCAAGTACAAGTCAGGACAGGAATAGGATGATAGTACAGATGAGTGAACGATTGAGGAACTATTGCAGGGGAAGGCTTGGAGAAGGCTTGACCTGTACAGAAAGGAGGGGTTACACCTGAACTAGAAGGTGACTAATATCCCTGTGGGCAAGTTTGCTAGGGCTGTGGAGGGGGGTTTAAAATAAAATGGCGGGGGGGGATGTGAATTGGAGTGATAGGGTGAGGATGGGGCAGTTGGTATACAAGACCATGCAATGTGTAGTGAGACTATAAGGAAGGACAAGCGGTTGATAGGGCAAAATTGCAGTCAGTATGAGTTGAAGTGTAACATGGGCAAAAGCTAAAAGGATGATGACTATAGCACTGAAGGAGTTATATTTGAATGCATGCTGAATACAGAATAAAGTAAACCCTGTAGCACAGATAGGGTCTGGCAGGTATGTCATTGTGGGTATCACTGAGTGGCTGAAAGAAAATCATAGTTAAGAGCTTAGCATGCAGGGGTATACATTGTACTGAAAGGGCAGGCAAGCAGGCAAGGTGTGTGACACTTAATAAAAACTGAAATTAAGTCATTAGAAAGCAATGACAGAGGACTGAAGGAGCAGAGTCATTGTGAGTAGAGCTAAGAAACTGCAAGGGTAAAAAGACCCCAAAGGGAGTTATATACAAGTACAACAGCAGGCATGAGAGACATAAGGGCAGTGATATGATAGTTATACAGGATTTATTTGTGTAAGGAGATTATGAGGATTAGATTGGTGCTGGATCCCTAGAAAGGGACTTTGAAGAATGTCTACAAGATATTTTTTTAAAGAAGCTTGTGGTTGAGCCCACTATGGGAAAGGTAACTCTGGACTGGGTTTTATGTAATGAGCCAGATTTGATTAGGGAGTTTAAGGTAAAGATGACATTGAGTGATCATAATATGTTATAATTCACTCTGCAGCTTGTGGAGGAAAAATATAAAGTCAGATGTATTAGTATTACAGTAGAGTAAAGGAAATTGCTGAAGCATCAGAGAGGAAATGGCCAAAGTTGATTAGAAGGGGACACCAGCAGGGATGATGGCAGATGGCTATGAAAGCAATAATTTAGAAGCCAGTTAACCTGACTTCAATAGTTGGGAAGATGTTGGAGTCCAACAATAAGATTTTCTGGGGGCAACTCTGAAGTTATAGGATAGATGCACCCCAGAGACGAAATATTCTAAAAGGCGGATGAGGCAATGGTAACTGACAAGGGAAGTCAAAGACAGCATAAAAGCAAAAGAGAGAGCATATGATATAACAGAAATTAATGCCTAAGTAGAGGATTGGGAAGCTTTAAAAAACCAACAGTAAGCAACTATAAATACCATCGAGAGAGAAGATTAAATATGAAGGTAAGTTAACCAATAATATAAAATAGAATTCCAAATTTATTTTTCAGGTCATAAAGTGTAAAATAAACAAGAATGGATATTGGACCACTGTAAAATAATGCTGGGGTGGCAGTAATGGAGGCAGAGAGATGGGGAATGAGAACTTAAATGTATTGTGTCAGTCTTCGCAATGGAAGATGCTAGTAGTATGCTGGAAGTTCAAGAATATTAGGGAACAGAAGTGAGTGTAGTTACTATCAGTAAGAAGGTGCTAGGCTAGCTGAAAGGTCTGAAGGTAGATAAGTCACCTGGACCAGATGGTATACTCCCCAGAATTCTGTAAGAGATATTCGTGGAAGCATTAACAATGATCTTTTAAGAATCACTAGATGCTGGAATGATTCCAGAGGACTAGAAAATTGCTAATGTCACTTCACTCTTTGAGAAGGGAAGAAGGCAGAGGAAAGGAAATTATAGATGAGTTCACCTGACTTCAGTAGTTGGGAAGATGTTGGAGTGCTTTATTAAGAATGAGGTCTCAGGGTACTTGAAGGCATGTGATAAGATAGGCCAAAGTCAGCGTGGTTTCCTTAAGCGGAAATCTTGGCTGAGAAATCTGTTTGAATTATTTGAGGAAATAGAGGCAGGATAGACAAAAGGTCAGTGGATGTTGTTCACTTGGATTTTCAGAAAACATCTCAAAAGGTGCTCTACATGAGGCAGCTTAACAAGATAAAATTCCATGGTATTACAGGAAAGGTACTTGCATGGACAAAAGAATGGCTGACTGGCAGGATGTAGAGAGTGGAAATAATGAGAGCATTTTCTGTGCGGCTTCCAGTGAATAGCGCGTGCTGCAGCGATCAGTGTTGGGACTACTTCTTTTCATGTTATATGTCAATGGTTTGGTTAAAGGAATTGATGGCTTTGTGGCCAAGTTTGCAGACAATACGAAGATAGGTGGAGGGGCTGGTAGTGTTGAGGAAGCAGGGTGTCTGCAGAAGGACTTAGACAGATTAGGAGAATGGGCAGATAGAATATACTGCCAGGAAGCGTATATTCATGCTCTTTGTTATAAGGAATAAAGGTGGGGTCTATTTTCTAAATTAGGAGAAAATTCAAAAATCAGGTGTGCAAAGAGATTGGTTGTCCTTCAAAGATAGACTGGTTGTGAAGCAGATGCTTCCTCTACTGGATGAGTCTAGGACCAGAGAGCACATCCTCAGAACAGAGGGATATTCATTTAGAACTGGATGAGAGGTGACCTGATAGGGGTGTATAAGATGATGAGAGGCATTGATCGTGTGGATAGTCAGAGGCTTTTTCCCAGGGCTGAAATGGCTAGCATGAGAGAACTTGAAAGTAGGTACAGAGGAGATGTCAGGGGTAAGTTTTTTATGCAGAGAGTGGTGAGTGCGTGGAATGGGCTGCCATCAACGGTGGTGGAGGTGGATACGATAGGGTCTTTTAAAAGACTCCTGGATAGGTACATAGAGCTTAGAAAAATAGAGGGCTATGGGTAACCCTGGGTAATTTCTCAGGTAAGGACATGTTTGGCACAGCTTTGTGGGCCGAAGGGCCTGTATTGTGCTGTAGATTTTCTATGTTTCTAACTGAGGAATATCTCTGAGTAATATAACTGAGTAAGGAGGAATATCTTTGCCAGAGGGTGGTGAATCTATGGAATTCATTGCCACAGATGGCTGTGAAGCCAGGTTATTTGGGATTTTTTAAGAAGAGATTGACAGGTTAATGATTATTCAGTGTGTCAAAGAATATGGAAAGGCAGGATAATGTGGTTGGGAGTAATAATAAGTCAGCCATGATGAAATGGCAGAGCAGACTCAATGGGCTAAATAGCCTAATTCTGATCCTATGTCTTAAATGATTGAAATGGATTACAATGGATTAGACTCTGCCGCCTCATAAGGCTTCTGTCACCTCAGAAAGGATTTGTAAGGCCACAAGATCTCAATGACCCTTACACAGGCACTGTAACCTCACGAGTACCACAGATTTACAAAGGCAGCAAATGTCTGCAGTTCTGGTCACCTCCCTACAGGAAAGATATCAATATGATTGAAAGAGTGCAGAGAAAATTTCAAAGAATACTGCTGGGACTTGAGGATCTGAGTTGTAGGGATAGGTCAAATATATTGGGATATTATTCCCTAGTGTGTAAAATTGGGGTTAGCAACCTCCTTTTTTACAGTGGACCACTACCATTAACCAGGGGGGCTGAGGACCCCAGTTGGGAATCCCTAGCAAAGTAAAATGAGGTATCTTCTAGAGGTATACAGAATTATAGGGTGTATAGATAGGAGAAATACAAGAAGGCACTTTTCCCTAAGGTTGAATCTAGAATTAGATTTATAGGATTAGGATAAAAGGAGAAATATTTAAGGGGAATCTATGGGACTTTCTTCACTTAGGGGATGGTGTGAGTGTGGAATGAGTTGTCAGTGGAACTGTTAGATGTGAGTTCAATTTCAACATTCAAGAGAATTCTGGATAAGCACATGGATGAGAGGGGTGTGGTAGGCTATGGTTCCAGTCTGAGTCACTGGGGCTATGCAGAACTACAGTTCAGCATGGACTAGGTGGGCCAAGGGGGTTGTTTCTGTGCTGCAGTGCTCTGAGAAAGTTTGCACTGTCTTATATTTTCCACTCTTGTTGATCTTGCTGCACAATACTCTTGCCAGCATTTGCTTTCCTTTCCCTCACCACAAGGGAATCTTCGGGAAGTCCAGGACCGGAGTGCAAGACCTCAGAGTAGAAGGACATCCATGTAGAACAGATGTGGAATTTCTTTAACCAGAAGATGGTGAATCTGTGGATTTCATAGCCACAGATGGCTGTGGAGGCCAAGTCATTGGGTATATTTAGAGCAGAAGTTAATTAATTGGGTTTTGATTTGTAAGGGTGTCAAAGGTTATGGGAAGAAAGCAGGAGAATGGGGATTGAGAGGGATAATAAAACAGCCATGATAGAATGGTGGAGCAGACTCAGTGGGCTGAATAGTCTAATTCTGCTCCTTTGTCCTAGGGAATCCCACAATATTTTCTCCATCCCAGACTTTTCCTGTTTGCTCAGCAATGGGCAACAGTCATAAATTCTCCTCACCAGTCCAGAATACTGCTTCCATATTGCTATGTTGATGCTCATCCTACACCCATTCTACATCTACCTCACTGGTTGTGGAAGGAAGAGGAGAAGGTACCACCCTTTCATTATAAGACAGTCACATCATGAACCTCACAATTGAATGGCAGAGTGATTATGATTTCACCCCTTTATAAAAAGATTCATTCAGCCATTAAGATACAGAGATCTAAATGAGCTTAGAATGAATATCCAATAAAAATAACTTTTGCTTGAAGGCCTTTATGAAATTCCATGGAGAAATAGGTTTATAAAAGGACTTTGTAAAATTTGATTTGAATTGAAATCTGTCACTTCCTTACCATTGCTGAGCGATACTGTATAAACAGCAAAAATCACCCTGGTAGCAGTTTTAATTAAATTTCATATTCTTGTTTGTATGGTAAAAAAACACTGCCATTTAAGGTGTGAATCTAGGTCATCTCTCAGAAGGGCTGCCGGTTAATAGCTAATTAGAACAAGCATTCTCAGTGTTAGAGACAATGACCGTGGTAATTTATTAAAGTGTCTCTTATCTGCTAATAGTACAAATAAACATTGCAGCTTGTTTTAAATCTCCTGTGGTCCTGCCTTCAGCTATTTTGGCCCAAAGGTCTCTATTTTTATTTTTAAGACAGGGCCCACATCTTCTCTTTTGTCATCTGCCAAGATAACTCATTTAGTAGCAGTGTCAAATTTAGCCTGACTTTGCTCCTTGCAGAGCAAATTCAAGGGCAATTACCTTTCAAACATATGAATATAGCCAAACAAAACAGCATTTCTCTGGGGCTAAGTTGCAAAACACATTACCAACAGCACACTACAAATAACACATGTAATTACAATTTCAGAAAATTATACTGTCACAAAGAAAACAAAATATATAGCCCAAGTCTCTGAGTGGCATGACAGCGGACTGCCTTGATGCAGCTTGTTCTTCCACTGAATGAACACCAGAGGGCAGCACCAACAGAAGGAACAAACCCCCACCCAGCGCCCTCAACAGAGACCATTGCGTCCAAGGCAACCCATACCCGAGGCCTAGTTCTCACTACAACCGAGGCAATGCAGCTCCCCCACATTCATAATTACTCGCACCATTTGAATCACTCGTCCCATTTATTGGACTGTGCAACATCTCGACACAATGATAAGCAACAAGTCTGGGTGACTACACAACGGTACTCAATAAGTCCAGCTCCATCGCTATCAAGCAACTTGCTGATGGGACAGCCCTGCAGCGTTTGATGTTCTTAGTGTCAAGCAGTGGCTTGCAATCATAAAAAGACATAGAATAACAAATAGACCTTTGATTGGTTTCCACTGTTTCTAAGTGTGCTGCCATCTTAATGGAAGTACCAGATGTCGATAACTGGTAAGTTGCTGTGATTACCATGTTGGAGACACTATTATCACCAGTTCCATTTGTTCTGCATATCCTAGCATAATATCACAAGGGAAAGGAATGTGAATAGAAAATTCAACCCCTACAGCTTCCTCTGCCATTCACGGCCAACCCTTGATCTCAATTCTTCTCTCCCGTTCCATTCATAAAACCCTCAATTCCCTCAACATTCAAAAAAATCCTTAGTTTAGTCTGAGCATCCCAACCCCCGGCATGTTAGAATTTCACATATTCACGGGGTGAAGAGATTTCTCATTTTAGTTATAAATATTTCTTCCGCTGAGATGATTGTCTCTCGTTTTAAGATTCTCCAGCCTCTCAGTATCCCTCCCTGTTAAGCTCAGTGAGAATTTTATACATTACAGTAAGATCACATCTCATTCTTCTGAGCTGTGGAGATTAAAACCTCATCCTGCTCAATATTACTACCAGGAGGCCAGTTTTTGGTCGTATCCTATAATAAAAATACACTGCACATGACAAGCAGAGCAGGACAAACTCCTTAAAATACTGTGCACTTAGAGTAACAGATTATAATAATTTTCAAAATACATAAAGTTGTATGGCATTTTGAGATGTGGTATAAATGTCACCGGATACTTTATTCTGTACCCTACAGTATTTAGTTTATGCACTTTACTTGGTTTATGCATATATACTTCATTTGTAGATTTAAATCTTACTTTCCTAAGTTATGTGTGTTATGTGTATTACCGAGCTTTACACCCTGGTCTGGAGAAGCATTGTCTCATTTGGCGATAAATATACATATAGTTGAATGACAATAAATTTGACTGACCTGACTTGGAAACTCATTCAATAATGAATGATTATTACCACTCAACTCAATATCATTGCCAACCTGAATCCACAGGCCTTTTAGAGGTTATTTTGGTTGGATGTAGACATCACTGGTAAGGCCACCATTGATTACCCATCCTCAATGGCCCTTAAGATAACTGGCAGGCTAGACTTTTCCTGTATATAGTTAAGAGTCAACCACAAAATGGAGAACTGGGAAACTATTTTGTAATTTCAAAACCAAACTTTATTCATAACAAGATATAAAATATATCCAAAAATAAAAAAGCAGTGCCAAACTCTTCACATTCTTAGTGTCATTTGGTCAATATACTCAGTAGTTTTAACTCTTTTGCTTTAAGTCATAGCACCACTACCATTCTTGTGGCCCCCGGGGTGATTTAACCTTTCAAGGTCTGAGGGGTTCCCCCATGCCACTCAGCCCCTCTGTCTAGTAGTAGAAAGATCCTATGGTCCTTCCCCACATTGGCTGCTCTGAGCTTCAGTGCATCTGTCAGTATGTACTCCTGCAGGCTGGACAGTTCCCGTTGGAGGTGTTCCCTCAAGGATATCGTGCTGTGGTGGAAATCCAAACTTCAGGCACGTCGAACAGTTTACTTCACTGAGTAGATAATCTTCCAGCAGCACTTGGTGTCCATGTGTGTGCGTGTCCCTGGGAGCAGACAGTAGATCTGAAGTCCTCGGTCCTGCCGCTGGTCGGGATGCAACAGGACGAGGCCCCTTTGCTTCCTTCTTTTGTCAGCCAGGTGAGGGAGACAGTCATGTGGGTGTCTAACAACAACATACTGGTTTTATGGTCCTTGGGTGTGGAGACACTTTCAAATTGGGCCAGTCAGTGACAACATGTTTCCTTCCCTAAGACAATATATGAAACAGCGTGGAGACACCACACACTCCAAACCCTCTCTGCTGACAATGCACTGAATTAATCAGTATCGGCTTTAATATCACCGGGATATCTTGTGAAATTTGTTATGTACATGTATAATGGTTAAATTAAATAAGAAGTGCAATATTAGAAGTAAAAGAATTAGTCAAGTAGTGTTTATGGGATCAATATCTATTCAGAAATCAGAAGGCAGAGAGGAAGAAGCTGTTCCTGAATCATTGAGACTGTGCTGTTAGGCTCCTGTACCTCCTTCCTGATGGTTGCAATGAGAACAAGGCATGGCCTTGGAGACGGGGGTCCTTAAAGATGGAAGCAGCCTTTTTAAGGCATCGCTCCTTGAAGTTGCCCTAGCTGCTGGGAGGCTAGTGCCTATGATGCATGACTAAGTTTTCAGCCCTCTACAGCTTATTTTGATCCTGGTGGGGGGCAGGGTGTGGGGGACTCCATACCACACAGTGATGCAGCCAGTTAGAATGCTCTCCACAGTACATCTGTAGAAATTTGCACATATCTTGGGTGACATACCAAATCTGCTCAAACTCCTAATAGAACATAGAACATAGAATAGTACAGAACTTTACAAGCCCTTTGGCCCACAATGTTGTGCCAACCCTCAAACCCTGCCTCCCATATAACCCCCCACCTTAAATTCCTCCATATACCTGTCTAGTAGTATCTTAAACTTCACTAGAGTGTCTGCCTCCACCATTGACTCAGGCAGTGCATTCCACACACCAACCACTCTCTGAGTGAAAAACCTTCCTCTAATATCCCCCTTGAACTTCCCTCCCCTTACCTTAAAGCCATCTCCTCTTGTACTGAGCAGTGGTGCCCTGGGAAAGAGGCGCTGGCTGTCCACTCCGTCTATTCCTCTTAATATCTTGTACACCTCTATCATGTCTCCTCTCATCCTCCTTCTCTCCAAAGAGTAAAGCACTAGCTCCTTTAATCTCTGATCATAATCCATACTCTCTAAACCAGGCAGCATCATGGTAAATCTCCTCTGTACCCTTTCCAATGCTTCCACATCCTTCCTTTAGTGAGGCGACCAGAACTGGACGCAGTACTCCAAGTGTGGCCTAACCAGAGTTTTATAGAGCTGCATCATTGCATCATGTCTCTTAAACTCTATCCTTCGACTTATGAAAGCTTACACCCCATAAGCTTTCTTAACTACCCTATCTACCTGTGAGGCAACTTTCAGGGATCTGTGGACATGTACCCCCAGATCCCTCTGCTCCACCACACTACCAAGTATCCATGGAATCTAGCTGTTGTTCCTTCCTTGTAGCTTTGATGTGTTGGGTCCAGGGTAGATCCTCAGAGATGTTGACACTCCAGAACCTGAAATTGCTCGCTCTCTTCACTTCTGATCCCTCTGAGGGCTGGTGTGTGTGTTCCCTCACCTCACTTTGAATTAACATTGTTTGTCTATCAATGTTGGACCAATATCACTCTACCTCTTTATTTATTTCAGGATTGTCTGTCATACAAAAGGCAATAAAGTTCTCTTGTGAAGTCCAGCAGCTCTTATGAAGGATTTTGGCTGGAACATCTTTCAAACGTGACACCCTCCCTCTGGCAATGTCATTTATTCTGTACAAAGGCAGTCAAATTCTGTACCTGTGTTTAGCTTCCTGTGATTCACCACTCATTGACCAACATAGACAGTATGTCTCTGTGCACTGTAACACTGCAGTATTTAACCTGTCTGTTTTGAGGGCCTTATTAAAACATTGCACACAGGGAATTGGTACAGAAACATTAACCGAGGAAGCCAATCCTGACAGAGAAATTGCAGCAAACTTGCATTAAGGTGTTATTTTTTCCTCAGCATCACAATGAACAGGAAGAAAGGAAGATATATTGTACACACAATTTCTTGCTAGTCCACTGTCTCTGGATAATAAACACATTGAATTGAATATATTAGAGTAGGCCATGTGTAAATCGAATGGGAAGTGACCGGTGGGATATCTGAACTGACCGCATATGAAGATATTGGTGAGTCTCCTCTCATTTTTTTTTTGTCGGAATACTTCTGAATAGTCAAGGTGTGGCAATATCAAAGTTCAGAATAAATTTATTATCGAAGTATATCTGTTACCTTATACAACCCTGAGATTTATCTTCTTGTGGGCATTCACAGTAAATACAAGAAACACAATAGAATCAATGAAAGATTGTACCCAACAGGATGGGCAAGGACCTAGTGTGCAAACAACAACAAGCTGTGCAAATACTAAAATTAATAATAATCATAATAAATAAGCAATAAACATCAAGAACTTGAGATGAAGAGTCCTTGAAAATGATTCCACAGGTGGTGGGAACAGTTCAGTGATGGGCCAAGTGAGATTATCCACTCTGGTTTATGAGCCTGAAGGTTGAGGGGTAATAACTGTTCCTGAACCTGGTGATGTGGTTCCTGTACTACCACCTTGATGGTAGCAGCATGAAGAGAGCATGGCCTGGATGTCAATTACTTTGGCAGCTACAACGTAATTGACTATTTTTGCTCTATCATAGGACTATAACAACACAGAAGGCAAAATCATGGTGTTGAAGAGGTTGTTAGGCAGAAATATGATGGAGTGATATGGTTCATGTAGAGGCAGAAAAACACAGTATCATGATTGCCATAGACATTATAAGACCATAAGACATAGGAGCAGAATTAGGCCATTTGGGCCATCGAGTCTGCTCTGCCATTTCATCATGGCTGATCCATTTCTCCTCTCAGCCCCAATCTCCGGCCTTCTCCCCATATCCCTTCATATCCCAACCAATCAAGAATTCTATCAACCTCTGCCTTAAACGTGCATATAGGCTTGGCTTCCAAAACTGCCCGGGGTAACAAATTCCACAGATTTGCCACTCTCTGGCTAAGGAAATTCCTCTTTGTCTCCATTCTAAAAGGAAGCCCCTCTATTTTGAGGCCATGTCCTCTGGTCTTGGACACTCCCATCATAGGAAACATCCTCTCAACATTCACTCCATCAAGGCCTTCCACCATTTGATAGGTTTCAGTGATTTACAACTCATTCTTCTAGATTCCAGTGAATGCTAGCCCAGAGCCATCAAACAGTCTTCATATTACAAACCATTCAACCCTGGAATCATTTTTGTAAATGTCCTTTGGACCCTTTCAGCACATCCTTTCTAAGACAAGAGGCCCAAAACTGCTCACAAAACACCAAGTGAGGCCAGATCAGTGTTTTATAAAGCCTCACCATTAGATCCTTGCTTTTATATTCTAGTCCTCTTGAAATGAATGCTAACATTTCATTTGCCTTCCTCACCACAGATCCACATTTGAATGTGGTTCTCAGTTCTGAAAAAATATATGCACATTTAGTGTGCATGGACTGAGAGTGACCAAAGATGGTTACACTGCAAAAGTTTACTTCAGGTTCTTCAAAAAAAAAGGTGTTTTTCAGAGAGAATTACATCATCCCATTCGTGACTGACATGAAAAGCACATCATTGGCACAAGGGACTGATTGAAACAACACAGAAATGGAAGTTGTTATGTTTCTTTCTTGGAAAAATAATTACTTTTTTGGTCACCACGACTCGAAAAAATGGCAATATGTTGTAGTGAGCACACTTTTTTCCTCGATGAGTCAAGGACATGAGCCCTGCTAAAGAATCTCAACTCGAAATTTTGACTCCTTATTCTGCTCTAGTGATGCTGCCTGACCTGCTGAGCTTCTCCAGCATTTTGTGTATGTTACTCTGGATTTCCAGAATCTGGAGAACCTCTTTTAAATATGTCTTAGTTACTGAATATCTTCAAACATTGGCTGTGTAGTGGTACTTCAACAATGGAATGCCAGCCAAAATCTCAAACTGGACTGGACAATGACAGAACAGTAATTGATACAGAACGGGACTGCCTTTCATACAGCTACAAGCCGCTGATTTGATCCCGGTTATTTTTTTCTTTCATTCCTTCAAGAATTCTGGTCAAGATGATGCCAGCAAATGACGATTCCTCAGGCAAAATCTTTCAGATAGCAAATGGCTCCAATTATTTCACTTTTTCTACGCCTTGGGTGAGGGGATTAGGGTTTGTTATTATTGCTGTCTTTTTCTGCAGGGGAGGGTGTGGGAGGTTTTGGGGCCTGTGAATTTTGTTTCTTTTCTCTTTCATGCCATGGTGGTGGTGGAGTGGGGGGAGTTAGTTGATGTATTTTTTTTTCCATCCACTGCCATGGTTCTTTTGTATTCAATTGCTATCGGAAGAAGGCAAATATCAGAGTTGTATTGTGCATGCAAACTTTGTCAATAAAATGCACCTTTGAAGTTTTTCCTGCTTCCAGCTGCCAAAAGGTTGGAATTGCCTTAAATGGCCACAAGACCATAAGATACAGTAACAGAATTGGGCCATTCAGCCCGTCGAGAATACTCTACCATTCCATCATGGCTGATCCTGGATCCCATTCAACTCCATCTACCTGCCTTCTTGCCATATCCTTTGATGCCCTGACCAATTGGGAAACTATCAACTTCCACCTTAAATATATGCACGGACTTAGCTTCCACCGCATTCTGTGGCAGAGCATTCCACAGATTTACTACTCTCTGGATAATTCCTCCATGCCTCTGTTCTAAAGGGTCGCCCCTCAATTCTGAGGCTGTGCTCTCTATTTCTGGATACCCCCACCATAGGGAACATCCTCTCCACAGCCACCCTATCTAGTCCTTTCAGCATTTGGTAGGTTTCGATGAGATCCCGCACTCCTCTAAATTCCAGTGAGTACAGGTCCAAAGCTGTCAAACGCTCTTCATATGCTAACCTTTTCATTCCTGGAGTCATCGTCGTGCATCTCCTCTGGCCTATCACCAATGACAACACATCCTTTCTGAGATATGGGGCCCAAAACTGTTGACAATACTCCAAGTGCAGCCTGACTAGGGTCTTATAAAGACTCAGAATTATCTCCTTGATTTTATATTCTATTTGCCCAGTGAATTGTGATGAACGATAAAATCCCTTGGGAGCTCTCTCCACTGGAGTAAAGAGGGCTGCTTTAGACATTGGATGACGTCTGTATCAGATGGAAAATCCCGTTTGGATCATTATCATTTACCAATTTCCTATTGTCTACTGTGGTTACCTATAATACAACAACTGCTATTTCAAAGTTCAAAGTATACTTATTATCAAAATATCTATTCCATATCTTGAGATCAATCTCCTTACAGTCAACCACAAAAAAAAAGAAACCCAGTAGAACCCATTTCAGCAAATGAAGTGAAAGAAAAAGCTGCAGGTATTGGAAATATTTTGGGAACAGCTTTTTCCCCTCTACCCTCAGATTCTGAAATAGTCCACGAACCCATAAACAGTACCTCGCTAATCCTCTTCTGGTCTATCAATCTATCTACCTATCTATCTGTTCGCTGATTGTAACTTACAGCTATTTCTATGTACTGGGATGTATTGATGCTACTAAACACATTTCACAACAACACATGCAAAATCCCGAAGGAATTCAGTAGGTCAGGGAGCATCTACAGAGTGGGATAAACAGTTGATGTTTCAGGGTGAGACCTGTCTTCAGATCTGGAAAAGAAAGAGGAAGAAGTCAGAATAAGGAGGTGGAAGGAGGGGAATGAGTACTGGCTAGAAGGTGATAGGTGAAGCCAGTTGGATAGGGAAGGAGATGAAGTGGGGAAAGCTGGGAGGTGATAGGTGGAAGAGGTATAGGGCTGGAGAAGAAGGAACCCGATAGAATCAGAATCAGGTTTAATATCAACAGCGTATGTCATGAAATTTGTTAACTTAGCAGCAACTGCTGTTGAGGCTTCTGTCGGTCAGGATTGACCGTGAATATTGCGTCCTGGCTGCCAAGATACTCAAGCCTGGACAGTATGATATGGAGAGCAAGCCCATGTAGCAAGCTCCCCCTCTCTGATGAGCCCAAAGGAACAGCAGATGCTTGGTTACTAGCAGTATCACAGGAGTCGCCAGTCAGTATGGAGCTCAGTGTAGGACTGCCAGCTACAGATTTTTCCCTCGGGGTTTACTCCTGAAGCTTTCTCCATGAGCAGGTATAGCTGCAAGGCAAAGCTTGAGATCAGAGTTTTCCTTCTCCTAGATAGCTGCCAACCACGGCTAACGAGTCTCATCAGCCTGAAGTGTCTGGTTTTAAAACGCCAGTAACCTGCCTTTGCCCCTTCTCCTATCAGTCAAAATGGTTCCGTTAAGCTCAGTAGCAAAGTCACAAGTGAAGGCCAGGAGCTGGACTTGGTTGTCAGAGGCTATCTGAGGTGCACACCATTGGGAGCATTTAACAAGTAGTGGGAGCTTGTCCTCATTACCAACCCCAGCTATAACAACCTTAAGGAGCCTTAGCAGTAGCAGTACAATGCAATATTTGATAAATATAGAATAAATAAATTACGGTAAATATATCAGTAGTTCAATAGTTCCATTTAATATCAGAGAATGTAAACAAATACAACCTGAACTTCTTGTTCTTTGCAGACATCCATGAAATAATGTACCAAATAATGATTGACAGGAAAAATGTTAGAACCCCAAAGCTCCCCCACTCCCCCTCGCACATACAAGCAGCTGCAAAGCAACAAGCCTCCTCCTCTCCCACTTACTTGAACAAAGACAAGCATCAGCACCCTCCAATAGCAATCAGCAGTAGCAAAGCCCCCAATAAAAACCATAATCTGCAGTACAACAAAACCTAATCATCCACTCAACAATTGGATATACCGCAGGCTCTCCCTCTCCCTAATAAAGTGACAAAGAGGTGCCACCCTTTCACTGTGACAGAGGAGACCAACAGAAACAAACAAGCCATTGATTTATGGTGTTAAAGTCTGTTGTGTTGCTTTTTCTCCGAGTTTTCTGACTCGAGAATCGGCAACTAACTCTCCCCAAGTAATGAGGGAAAGAGAGAGAGAGCGCGATCCAAGTACAGACCCCCGACAGCCGATCCGCTGTTCACGATGTTCCATTTTCTGCTGCGGTGCTTCATTCAGCAGCACCAGCATAGAATCGGTTCATCCCCAGGGCCGTAAAACTCCGGAACCCCAAAGGTGTCCTCGTCTCCTAGGACACATCCTTGGGATATGGGCAAATGGCTGGTCGGAGAGCTCGGGGAGCAGGTGCCATCGCCGCAAGGAATCAAAGTTTGCATATAGCTCTAGGTCAGGGTCTTCAACAGAACTGCATCCACCTTGAAAAGGAAAAAGAGAGTTATTATATGCAGTAATTAAGCATATATATGTATATTAGACCATAAGAATAACAAAAGGTTCAACAAAAAGCTCTTGTAGTGGCTTAATAAAAAGTCACTAAATTACAGCTCATTAAATAAAGTAGGGATGAAGCAGGATTAGGTGATGTGCTGTAGCTGCATAATGTGGGAAGCTGGTGGACCCCGTTATGGTTCCTGGTGACCACAACTGCAGCAAGTATTGAATACTCAAGGAACTCGGGCTCAAAGTTGATGACCTGGAATCTGAGCTTCAAACACTGCGGCACATCAGGGACGGAGAGTGTTACCTGGATTATTTGTTTCGGGAGGTAGTCTGGCCCATGAGATTAGCTTTCTCAAATCTGTTTTGTGGTCAGGGACAGGAGGGTGTGACTATGAGTGAGGCAGGTAGTGGGATCCCAGAGACAGTGCTGCAGGCCTTGAGCTTGTCCAACAGGTCTGAGATTTTTCTCTCTGTGTGGATTAGAGTGGAGGCTGTAGGAAGGATGGGCAACCTAACTGTGGCACCATAGATCAGGGAGCCATTCAAAAGGGGGGGAAAGAAGAGAAATGTAGAGGTAATTGGGGATAGTACAGTCAGGGGAAAAGACAGAGTTCTCTGTTGCGAGGATAGAGCCTACCGAAGGCCGTGTTGCCTGCCTGGTGCCTGGGTTCGGGGCATCTTATCAGACCTGCAGAGGAATTTGCAGTGGGGGGGGGCAGTGAGGAAAGATCCAGTTGTCGTGGATCATGTGGGTACCAACAACATAGGTAGAATGAGGAAAGAGGTTCTGCTGAGGGAATTTGAGCAGCTAGGGACTAAATTATAAAGCAGAACCAAAAAGGTGGTAACCTCTGGATTACTACCCGAGCCACGTGCAAATTGACAGAGGGTCAAGAAGATTAGAGAGTTAAATGCCTAGTTCAAGGATTGGTGTGGGAGAAGTGGGTTTGAATTCATGGGAAATTGTCACCGATATTGGGGAAGGAGGGAACTGTTCCAGTGGGACGGGCTCCTCCTGAACCATGACGGGACCTGGATCCTAGTAAATTGCATAACTAGGGCTGTGGATAGGGCTTTAAACTAAATAGTTAGGGAGGTGGGTTCAACAGATTGGAGGAGTATGGACAAAGTAAAAAAGAAAAGAGTGGATAAAGATAAAGAAAAAAACAAAAGATAAAAAATGAAAAGTAAGAGTGGAGTGAAGAAATGGCAAGTGCTAAAGAGTAAAGGATTACAAGATTTTAAAAGCACAGTGAGTGTAAGGGCACTTTATCTGAATGCCCCTTAGAACTGTATTCGAAACAAGGTCAGTGAACTTGTGGCACAAATCAGTCCAAAGGGGTATGATTTAGTGGCCATTACAGAGATGTGGTTGCAGGGTGGAGAAGATTGGGAATTAAATATCCAAGGATATCAGGTAATACGGAAGGATGGGCAGGAAGGTAAGGGAGGTGGATTAATGCTCTTAATTAAAGATGAAATCCGGGCAGTAGTGAGAGATGATATAAGATCTTAGGAGCAGAATGTTGAATCTATCTGGATAGAGATTAGGAATAGTAAAGTGAAAAAAACTCACTGGTAAGAGTTGTCTATCAGCCACTGAATAATAACACTACACTTGCAATAAACAGAGGAATATCTGAGGCATGTACGAATGTAACAGCAGTTATTGTGGGAGATCTAACTTGCACATAGATTTGATGAATCAAGTTTGTCAAGGCAGTCTACAGGAGAACTTCATAGAATGCATCCAATGGCTTCCTTGAACAACATGTTACTGAACCTACAGGGGAACATGCCATCTTGGATCTGGTCCTGTGCAATGAGACAGATAAAATTGGCCATCTTGTAGTCAGGGATCCTCTTGGAAAGAGTGATCACGGTATGATTGAGTTTCTCATACAGATGGAGGGTGCAATAGCTCAATCTAAATCCAGTGTATTATGCCTAAACAATGGAGACAACAATGGGATGAGGGAGAATTTGGCAAGTGTAGACTGGGAACACAAGCTATATAGTGGGACGTTTGAGGAACCGTGGAAGACTTTGAAGGAGATTTTTCATGGTGCTCAACAAAAGTATATTCCAGTTAAAAGCAAAGACAGTAAGGGTGGGGAAAGCCAGGCATGGTTAACTAAGGAAATAAAAGAAGGCATCAAACTAAAACTCTTGTGTACGAAATCGCCAAGATTAGTGGGAAACTGGAAGACTGGGAAAACTTTAAAAAGCAACAAAGAACCACAAAGCGAGCAAAAAAGTAAGGGAAAGTGAAATTATGAAAGTAAACTGGCATGAAATATAAGAACAGATAGTAAAAGTTTTTATAAATATATAAAGCAGAAACGAGTGGGCAAAGTGAATGAAGGTCCCTTGGAGGATGAGAAGGGGGAATTGATATTGGGTAATGAGGAAATGGCCAAGGCTTTGAATGACTACTTTGAGTCAGTCTTCATGATGGAAGACACATCCAACATGCAAAAGGATGTTATGGATGCGATGGGAGGTGAGGACCTCACTACAATAGCTATCACTAAAGAAGTAGTGCTGAGCATACGTATGGACCTAAAGCTTCCTGATTGTATAACTTCCCACTCACTTTGCTACCTTATATGTCCTTTTCTTGGTTTTATGCAATCCTTAACTTCTCTTATTGCCTACCCCTGCCATATGAGGACACCTTCTTTTGTGGGACGTATCTATCCTGCATCTTGTGAACTGTTCGCAGAAATTTCAGCTGCCTTTGTTCTGTCACCATCTCTGCCAGTACCCTCTCCAATCTACCTGGGCAAGTCCTCTCTCATGCATCTGTAATTCCCTTTATTCCGTTGTGATGCTGATACATGTGACTTATGTCTCTCCCTCTCAAATTACAGAATGAATTCAATCATATTATGATCACAGTCTCCTGATGGTTCCTTTATATTAAGCTCCCTAATAAGATCTGGGTTATTACACAACACCCAACCTAAGATAGCCTCTTCCTTCGTGTGCTCAAGCTGCTCTAAAAAGCCATCTCATAGGCATTCAACAAATTCCTTCTCTTGTAATCCGACACCAACCTGATTTTTCCAATCTCCTTGCATATTGAACGCCTCCATTACAATTGTGACATTACCCTTATTACATGACTTTTCCAGCTCCCTTTGCAATCTCAACCCCAAATTTTTGGCTACTATTTGGAGGCCTATATATGATTCCCATGATGGTTTTTACCCTTACAGTTTCTTAATTCCTCCTACAAAGATTCGACATTCCCTGACACTATGTCCCCTCCATCTAAAGATTTAGGTTATTAAATAGTTAAATTAAAAATAATAGTTCGAAAGTAGAAATAATAAAATAAGAAGTGTGGTGGTGGTGTTTGAAGAAGAGGTAAGAGGGAAGTCAAATGGGGAAATTGGAAGAAGAGGGAAGGGGTGGGGAAAAATTGCATCAAATTGTTCCTGACGGTGGCCTTATCATAGTAGTAGAGGAGGCCATGAACTCACATGTTGGAACTGGACTGGGAATTGGAATTAAAATGGTTGGCCACTGTAGATTGTATCCCTACCTTCATAAATTATTGTGTGTTATGTATACTACAGTGTTTATACTTCTGGTTCGGAGAAACATTGACTCATTTCTTTATACGTTATATGATTATGTACATTATGTAAATGTATATTGTTAAATGACAATAAGCTTGACAACTTGACTTCTGGCAGATTGTACAAGGAAGGGGAGGGATTGACAGAGTTGAGAAGAGTCCTTGTTTATATTAGTGGCTTTCCCTAAGTAGCAGGAAGTGTGGATGGCCTTAAGACCATGAGACCATAAGATATAGGAGCAGAAGTAGGCCATTTGGCCCATCGAGTCTGCACCGCCATTCAATCATGGGCTGATCCAATTCTTCCAGTCATCCCCACTCCCCTGTTTTCACCCAATACCCTTTGATGCCCTGGCTAATCAAGAACCTTTCTATCTCTGCCTTAAATACACCCAATGACTTGGCCTCCACAGCTGCTCGTGGCAACAAATTCCACAAATTTACCACCCTCTGACTAAAGTAATTTCTCCGCATCTCTATTCTAATTGGGTGTCCTTCAATCCTAAAGTCGTGTCCTCTTGTCCTAGTCTCCCCTACCATGGGAAATATCTTTGCCATATCTAATCTGTTCAGGCCTTTTAACATTTGGAATAGTTCTATGAGATTCCCCCGCCCCCATTCTTCTGAACTCCAGGGAATACAGCCCAAGAGCTGCCAGACGTTCCTCATATGGTAACCCTTTCATTCCTGGAATCAATCTCGTGAACCTTCTCTGAACCCTTTCTAATGTCAGTATATCCTTTCTAAAACAAGAAGCCAAAAAATGCACACAATTCTCCAAGTGTGGTCTCACGAGTGCCTTATAGAGCCTCAACATCACATCCCTGCTCTTATATTCGATACCTCTAGAAATGAATTCCAACATTGCATTCGCCTTCTTCCCTACCAACTCAATTTGGAGGTTAACCTTCAGGGTATCCTGCACAAGAATTCCTAAGTCCCTTTGCATCTCTGCATTTTGAATTCTCTCCCCATCTAAGTAATTGTCTGCCTGTTTAATTCTTCCACCAAAGTGCATGACCATACACTTTCCAACATTGTATTTCATTTGCCACTTCTTTGCCCATTCCATCTAAATCTCGCTGCAGACTCTCTGTTTCCTCAACACTACCCACTCCTCCATCTATCTTTGTATCATCGGCAAATCTAGCCACAAATCCATTAATCCCATAGTCCAAATCACTGACATACATCATAAAAAGCAGCAGTCCCAATACCGACCCTTGTGGAACTCCAGTGGTAACTGACAGCCAGCCAGAACAGGATCCCTTTATTCCTATTCCCATTCCTGTTTTCTGCCAATCAGCCAATGCTCCACTCGTGCCAGTAACTCCCTTGTAATTCCATGGGCTCTTATCTTGCTAAGCAGCCTCATGTGTGGCACCTTGTTAAAGGCCTTTGAAACCACATCTACTGCATCTCCTTTGCTACCCTGTTTGTAATTTCCTCAAAAAATTGCAGTAGATTAGTCAGACAGGATTTTCCTTTCAGGAAACCATACTGCCTTTGGCCTATCTCGTCATGTGCCTCCAGGTATTCTGTAATCTCATCCCTAACAATCGATTCCAACAACTTCCCAACCACTGATGTCAGGCTAACAGGTCTATAGTTTCCTTTCTGCTGCCTCCCACCCTTCTTAAATAGCAGAGTAACATTTGAAATGTTCCAATTATCCGGTGCAATGCCAGAACCTATTGATTCTTAAAGGATCATTGTTAATGCCTCTGCAATCTTTCCCTCTACTTCCTTCAAAATCGACAGTGTATGCCAGCAGGTCCAGGAGGTTTATCCACCCTCAGACCATTAACCTTCCTGAGCAGCTTCTTAGTCATAACTTTCACTGCACATACTTCACTTACCTGACACTCCTGAATGTCCAGTATACTGCAGATGTCTGCCTTTGTGAAGACTGATGTGAAATAGACATTGAGTTCCATTGCCATCTCAGAATTAGAATTAGGTTTATTATCACCAGCATATGACGTGAAATTTGTTAACTTAGCAGCAGCAGTTCAATGTAATACATAACCTAGCCGAGAAAAAAAATCATAATAATAGATATTTTTTTTAAAATAATAAGTAAATCAATTACATATATTGAATAGATTTCTTAAAATGTGCAAAAACAGAAATACTGTATTTTTTTAAAAAGTGAGGTAGTGTCCAAAGATTTAATGTCCGTTTAGGAATCAGATGGCAGAGGGGAAGAAGCTGTTCCTGAATTGCTAAGTGTGTGCCTTCAGGCTTCTGTACCTCCTACCTGATGGTAACAGTGAGAAAAGGGCATGCCCTGGGTGCTGGAGGTCCTTAATAATGGACGCTGCCTTTCCGAGACACCACTCTCTGAAGATGTCCTGGGTACTTTGAAGGCTAGTATCCAAGACGGAGCTGACTAGATTTACAACCTTCAGCAGCTTCTTTCGGTGCTGTGCAGTAGAACCCCCCCCCCTACCCCACTCCATACCAGACAGTGATGCAGCCTGTCAGAATGTTCTCCACAGTACAACTATAGGAGTTTTTGAGTGTATTTGTTGACATACCAAATCTCTTCAAACTCATAATGAAGTATAGTCGCTGTCTTGCCTTCTTTATAACTACATCGATATGTTGGGACCAGGTTAGATCCTCAGAGATCTTGACACTCAGGAACTTGAAACTGCTCACTCTCTCCACTTCTGATCCCTCTATGAGGATTGTATATGTTCCTTCATCTTACCCTTCTTGAAGTCCACAATCAGCTCTTTTGTCTGACTGACATTGAGTGCCAGGTTGTTGCTGTGACACCACTCCACTAGTAGGCATATCTCACTCCTGTACGCCCGCTCATCACCACCTGAGATTTTACCAACAATGGTTGTATCATCTGCAAATTTATAGATGGTATTTGAGCCATGCCTAACCACACGGTCATGTGTATACAGATAGTAGAGCAGTGATCTAAGCACACACCCCTGAGGTGCACCAGTGTTGATCATCAGAGAGGAGGATATGTTATCACCAATCCACACAGACTGTGGCTTTCTGGTTAGGAAGTTGACGATCCAATTGCAGAGGGAGGTACAGAGGCCAGGTTCTGTAACTTCTGAATCAGGATTGTGGGAATGATGGTGTTAAATGCTGAGCTGTAGTCAATGAACAGCATCCTGACATAGGTGTTTGTGTTGTCCAGGTGGTCTAAATCCCCTGTGAAGAGCCATTCAGATTCCGTCTACTGTTGACCTATTGTGGCGATAGGCAAATTGCAGTGGGTCCAGGTCCTTGCTGAGGCAGGAGTTCAGTCTAGTCATGACCAACCTCTCAAAGCATTTCATCACTGTTGATGTGAGTGGTTCCGGGCAATAGTCATTAAAGAAGCTAACATTATTCTTCTTAGGCACTGGTATAATTGTTGCCGTTTTGAAGCAAATGGGAACTTCTGCCTGTAGCAGTGAGAGGTTGAAAATGTCCTTGAGTACTCCCGCTAGTTGGTTGGCACAGGTTATCAGAGCCTTACCAGGTACTCCTGCCTTGTGAGGGTTCACTCTCTTTAAAGACAGTCTAACATGAGCCTCTGAGACAGAGATCACAGGGTCATCAGGTGCAGCAGGGATCTTCACAGCTGTAGTTATATTCTCCCTTTCAAAGCGGACATAGAAGGCGTTGAGTTCATCTGGTAGTGAAGCATCGCTGCCATTCATGCTATTAGGTTTTGCTTTATAGGAAGTAATGTCTTGCAGACCCTGACAGAGTAGCCGTGCATCTGATGTCGCCTCCAACCTTGTTCGAAATTGTCTCTTCGCCCTTGAATAGCCTCCACAAATCATACCTGGGTGTTCTGGTACAGGCCTGGGTCGCCAGACTTGAATGCCACAGATCTAGCCTTCAGCAGGCAACATGCCTCCTGGTTCATCCACAGCTTTTCATTTGGGAATGTACAGCAAGTCTTTTTGGGCACACAGTCATCCACACAGGTTTTAATGGTCAGTAACAACTGCAGCATACTCATCCAGGTTCGAAGATGAATCCCTGAATACAATCCAGACCATCACTTCAAAGCAGTCCTGTAGGCGCTCCAGTGCATCTCAAATTACAATATTTCCAGCATCATTTTCTATTGGTCTTATATCTACCCTCAACTCTCTTTTACACTTTATATACTTTTAAAAAAAGCTTCTAGTGTCTTCTTTGATACTAGTTGCAGCTTCCTTTCATAATTCATCTTTTCCTTCCTAATGACCTTCTCAGTTTTCTTCTGCAAGTTTTTACATGCTTCCCAATCCTCTATCTTCTCACTAGCTTTGGATTCCTTGTATGCCCTCTCTTTTGCTTTTACTTTGACTCTGACTTCACCCGTCTGCCATGGTAGTGTCCTTCTTCCATTTGAAAATTTCTTCTTATTTGGAGTTGTTGGAGGAAAGGTTGGATTACTTGATGGACTGGGCTGTGTTCACTACTCTCTAGAACGGCTTCCCAACCTGGAGTCCACAGACCCCTCAGTTAATGGTAACAGTTGATGGCACAAAAAATTTGGGAACCCCTGGTCTATAGTTCCTTAAGATCTTTGGTAAAGTAATTGCCACATCAAGTTGTGATGCATCTAGATAGATGAAGATGTATCCATAAATATTGGTAAGAGTTATTTGGAACTCCTGAACTTCCTTAGCCTTCTGAGGAAATAGAGGTATTTTGTGTGCTTTCTTGGCCACTATCCATTTGACTTGACCAGGATAAATTCTTGGTAATATTTACACCTAGGAACTTGAAAATCTTGATCATTTTCACAGGTTCTAGCATCAGCAGTCAGTCCACTGTGTCTCAGATTTTGTTAGATAAATCCAGAGTTTAGATCTGAAGGTATGGTTTAGTCCTGACAAAGGGTGTCGACCCGAAACGTTGACTGCTTCTTTCAACGGATGCTGTCCGACCTGCTGAGTTCATCCAGCTTTTCTGTACGTCTTGATTTGACCACAGCATCTGCAGTGTACTTTGTGAAGGTATGGTTGCTGGGTTCAGGGCTCTCTCCAGAGAAGTGAGAAAACTGGGGATATGAATAAAATCACTTCTTTTGACACAGCTGCATTGATACTTGGCTGGGAAATGGAGCTCATTTGGATTTAAGGAATGGGCATAACAAGCAGCTAATAAGAGATAAGCAGGGCTACCGGGACCGTACACCGAGTCACTGCATGAAGAAGGTAACCATAGCTATTGAATGTGTCCTGATCCGCACTCAGTAAACCCGCTCCCCTCCCCTCACTGAGCATCGATCTTTCAACGATCAGACTTTACTTCCCACCTGCTGGGACCCAGAGACAGAGGCGGCGACGGCTAGCGGGGCTTTGCACAATCTGAATCAATCGTACGTGGGATTTGTTAATGACTGTCTGCTTGAAATGGGCAGTGAACACGAGTGTTCCGGAAGCCTCCCGCTCAGACGTGGTCTCGCCCCTCGCCGTATATCACCATCAAACCTCTCGCTCCGGGTCCTCATCCGGCGGGAGTTCAGCTGCTCGGAGAGGCGGGCAACTTGGCTGCATTTCGCTTCTCACTTGGTCAGAAGCTGCATTCACCTCATGGATTGGACTGCCGAGCAGAATCCAGCTGCGGTAGAGAACTGGCGGCATCCCTAATTTGCTTAATAGACGATTATAAATGCATTAAATGCCATGGGCACAATTAATCACCATTGCCGAAGCAACAATGAGACAATACGAGTAATCAGGATAGATTCCCGCAGTTTTACAAAATAGTCTTTGGCCTCTTGAGGTTCCCTATAATGGTGCTCAGACGCAGCTCTCGCTATATTTGCTCGCTGACCCATGCTGCGTTTAATTTTAGTGCAATTATTGAGGGAACTTATGGTTGTAACATTAGCCAACAGGACCTGGCTGACAAGCTGGTGGTGCCAATATACGAATCAGGTTTAATATCTCTGGTATATGTTGTGAGATTTGTTGTTTTGTGGCAGCAGTACAATGCAATAAGTAATAATAAAGACAATAGAATCATAAGACACAGGAGTTGATTTAGGCCTTTTGGCCCATCGAGTCTGCTCCGCCATTTTCTCATGGGTGATCCATTTCCCTCTCCACCCCAATATCGTGCCTTCTCCCCAAAACCCTTCGTACTCTGACTAATCGAGAACCTATGAACCTCTGCCTTAAATATATCCAAGGACAGCCTCCTGAGGCAACAAATTCTACCGATTCACCACCATCTGGCTAAAGAAATTCCTCCTCATCTTCTCATCTCCGTTCTAAATGGACATCCCTCTCTGTCCTCTGGAATAAATTACAATCGGAAGTTATATATATTTTTAGTAAATAAAATAAGTTGGGCAAAAAGAGAATTATGGCGTGGGGCACGTCAGCTTTGTGTCCAGAGCTGGTCTGTGAATAGAATCTGCCCTCTCTGCAGTGTTCCTTTCTGTCCGAGTCCCTTTTCTCAGGCATAACTCTTCAATTGAGTCAGGAGAGACCCAGGGACCTAAAGTTCACTCCAGGGATCTGCCAACTGACATTCCATCACCACGCTGAAGGGAACATTGCACTGTTTATTTGATGAGGTGTCAATATAAAACAGTACAGCTGAGGATCAGGCACTTTAGTCCAATAAGTCTGTGGCTGACCACCATGCCAAATTAAACTAATCCCACCTGCCGGCACTCAATTCCCTGTCCTCGTGCCTATCCAAATATCTCTTAAAGGTCATTATTTTAACTGCTTCCACCACTTTCCAGCAGCTATTATGCTCTGTTTTTTTTTAAAAACTTGTATTGCATATTTCTGTTCAACTTTCCCTTCTCACCTTAAAGCTAGACCCTGTAGTATCTGGTATTTTGAATCTGGGGAAGAGAGACTGTGACTCTCTACCCAACCTATGCTTCTCACCATTTTATAGATTTTCCCTCAGTTTGCCCCTTGGCTTCTGACTCTCCAGAGAAATTGATCCATGTTCAGAAGATAGAACACTACAGCACAGCGTAGACCCTTCAGCCCATGATGTTGTGCCCACTTGGAGTACTGTGCTCAGTTCTGGTCGCCTCACTACAGGAAGGATGTGGAAACTATAGAAAGGGTGCAGAGGCGATTTACAAGGATGTTGCCTGGATTGGGGAGCATGCCTTATGAGAATAGGCTGAGTGAACTTGGCCTTTTCTCCTTGGAGCGATGGAAGATGAGAGGTGACCTGATAGAGGTGTACAAGATGATGAGAGGCATTGATCGTGCAGATAGTCAGAGGTTTTTTCTCAGGGCTGAGATGGTTAGCACGAGAGGGCAGTTTTAAGGTGCTTGGAAGTAGGTACAGAGGAGATGTCGGTGTAAGTTTTTATGCAGAGAGTGTGAGTGTGTGGAATGGGCTGCCAGCAACAGTGGTCGAGGAGGATACGAGGGGGTCTTTTAAGAGACTCTTAGATAGGTACATGGAGCTTCGAAAAATGAGGGCTATGGGTAAGCCTAGTAATTTTTAAAGTAAGTACATGTTCGGCACAACATTGTGGGCCAAAGGGCCTGTATTGTGCAATAGGTTTTCTATGTTCTAAACTTATAATTACTCTAGGATTAATCTAACACATCCCTCCAGTTTTTTTCTCATACATGTGCCTAAGAGTCTCTTAAATGTCTATAATGTATAGTACTGTACTGTGCAAAAGACTGCGGGCAATTGGGTGCCGATAATCCACTTGGCATTTTTACCACATGCTGGAGTGCTTTGCAGTCTGATACGGGACAATTTCCATACCACACACTGAGGTGCAGTTGGTGAGTATGCTCTCAGTGGTACAGCGGTAAAAGTCCGTCAGTATCCTGGGACAGAAGTGAGCTTTCTTTCTTTCTTTTTAACTCTTTTTATTAATTTTAAACAAACATAAATGAAACATGAAAATAAAGAGCTGGAGAGTACATAATTAATAGGTTAAGGTATAAATACAAAAAAAGATGATAATCCATATATAATAACTCCCAAACTCATAGTAGTTACAAAAAATTGAGAAAATAAGAAACCCCCCCCCCCAAAAGAAAAGAAAATACCTAACCAACATGGGCCATTGCATTATATCAAATATACACCGTAGCGTCAATAATTCCGCAGCTCCATCCAAATAATTAAGGATACTAAAAGTAAGGTTTAGGAAAAGTCAGTTTAGCTCATATGAAAATGTTGAATAAATTGTCTCCAAGTTTCTTCAAATTTAACTGAAGGGTCGAAGACAACACTTCTAATTTTTTCTAAACTCAGACAGGAAATAGTTTGAGAAAACCACTGAAATATAGTTGGAGGATTAATTTCTTTCCAGTTCAATAGGATAGATCTTCTGGCCATTAATGTAACAAATGCAATCATCTGCCGGGCTAGGAGGATAAACAACTATTATCCACCATTGATAAACCGAAAATTGCAGTAATAGGATGTGGTTGCAATTTGATATTCAGAACTGTTGAAATAGTACTGAAAATATCTTTCCAATAATTTTGCAAACAGGGGCAAGACCAAAACATGTGGGTCAATGAAGTGACTTCAGAATGACATCTGTTGGATTAACATAAGAATAAAATCGAGCAAGTTTGTCCTTGGACATGTGAGCCCTATGTACAACCTTTGATTGTATTAGGGCATGTTTAGCACAAATAGAAGAAGAATTGACTAATTGTAAAATTTTCTCCCACTGTTCAGTGGGTATAAGACAGTGAAGTTTTTTTTCCCATTCCTTCTTAATTTTTCCTGATACTCCTGGCTGTATTTTCATGATCATATTATAAATGATGGCTACTAAACCCTTCTGGCAAGGATTCAGAGCTAAAAATTTTTCCGTAATGTCCATTGGACATAATTTTGGAAAAGACTAACATATTATTCAAGAAATTTCTAACTTGCAAGTATCTAAAAAAATGAGTTTTAGGCAAATTATATTTATTGGATAGCAGTTCAGAAGTGAGCTGTCTTGATGCTCTGCAGGAAATAAAGGCACTGTTATGCCTTTTTGATCGGGATGGAGGAGTTCAGGGACCAGGTGAGATCCTCGGAAACGTGGAAATCAAGGTATTTGAAGCTTGATACACACTGCACTACAGCTCCATTGATGTAGGTGGGGACCTGAGTGTGGCTCCTAGCATGCCTGAAGTCCACAAAGATCTCCTTGGTCTCCTGAGTGTTACACCCTCTTTGCAGAGTCGGCACACCTCGTGGCCAGGTGCTGGACCTCGGCCCTGTAGGCCATCTCGTCATCCCCTTTGATCTGGCCAACCACCGTGGTGTCATCTGCGAACTTGATTATGGAGTTAGAACCATGTACAGGAACGTACTCCTAGCTGAAAAGAGAGTACGGAAAAGGGCTCAGCACACAGCCTTGAGGCATGCCGGTGTTCAGGGTGAGCGTGGAGGAGGAGAGGTTGTCTAATTTAACAGATAGGGGTTTGTTAGTCAGAAAGTCCAAGGTGCAATTGCAGAGGGATGAGCTGATACCAGGCTGGCGAAGTTTGGCGATCAGCTTGGAGGGGGTCACAGTATTGAATGTGGAACTAAAGTCAATGAACAGCATTCTGACGTAAGAGTTGGGGCTGTCCAGCATGGTACTATAAATTATGTCTTTCCAGTTACTTAATACAAAGCTCAGTAGTCTTATTTCTGTTTCCCAACCACACCTTCCTATTTTAGTCAATATATAGTACTATGCAAACTTCTTGCACACCCTGGCTATATATACAGATACGTGCTTATAACTTACAGCCCTATATCTGCCTCTATTGCCACCTCTGGCAGGGCATTCCACGCACCTTCCACTCTCTGTGCAAAGAACTTACTGCTAAGGTCCTCCCTATGCTTTCCTCTAGTCACCTTAAAATTAGGCCCCCTTGTATTCGCCACTTCCACACTGGGAACAAGTCTTTCACTGTCCACTCGATTGATGCCTCTTATCATCTTGTACACTTCTATCAAGTTATCTCTCATCCTCCTTTGCTCCAAAGAGAAAAGTCCTAGCTCACTCAGCCTATCCTCATATTCATGCTCTGTAATCCAGGCAGCATTCTGGTAGATCTTCTCTGCACCGTCTCCTCCCTGTAATGCATGATGAGTACAGCACACAATTCTCCAAACTCAGCCAAACAAAAGTTCTATACAGTGGGAACACGATTTCCCAACTTTTATGCATGCTTTGAAAGGGAGAATAAAGCTCCCCTGTGTGAGCCCCTGCAGCATCTGGTGACCCTGTGATCTCTGTTCAGAGGCTGACGTCAGAACATCTTCTAAAAAGGGTTAGCCCTTGAAAGGTGTCAGGCTCCAGTGGTGTACCTGGTAGGGCAATGAAAACATGAACCAACCAGCTGGGAGGAGCGTTCAGGGATATCTTCAGTTTCTTATTGCTGCTTTGGGAGGATCCCAACTGTTTCAAAAGTATGTCAATCATTCCAATGCCCAAGAAGACCCAGGTGAGCTGCCTCAACAACTTTCTCCAAGGCTCACTCGTATATCAGCTGATTACAGCTCAGTGTTCAGCACAATCATACCCTCAGTACTAATCATCAAGCTTCAAAACCTGGGCCACTGTTCCTCCCTCTAGAAATGGATCCTGGACTTCCTTATCAGGAGTGCACTGTCCACGCAGATCAAAAATCATGTCTCCTTCTCACTGACAATTAACACCAGCACACTTCAAGGACGTGTGCTTAGCCCACTGCTCTACTCACTGTACACTCATAACTGTGTGGCTACACACAACTCAGAGGCCATCTATAAATTTGCCACTGACACAACAACTGTTAGCAGAATATCAGATGGCGAAGAGAAGGCATACAGGAGTGAGATAGATCAGCTGACTGAGAGGTGTCATAATAACAACCTTGCATTCAGCATCAGTTAAACAAAGGAATTATGAACTTCAGGAAGGGAACTTCAAGGAAACACATATCAGTCCTCAAATACCTTTTAACATGAATAGTCTAAAAGCTTCTGAGGACATATAACCATATAAGTTCCCAGGTACCCACACTAATGCTGTAAAGCTAACTCTTTGAATATATAAACCTTCCAACCATTAATTGATCATCCATTTGATATGTTAGATGATAATATCAAACCGGTCTGCAAACCTTCTTGAACTAAACACCATTCTCTGCTTGGATACAAACCTAAAAGCTATTCTTTTAACTTCAAACTGATTATTGCTTTCAAGTTACGTTAAGAACTGAAGACTGGCTCCCTTTTATGAACAGAAGCTGAACAAGCAATATTGCTTGGAAATTTAACTTACTCAAAAACAACCCTTTGATCTTTAGACTTGGCAGGTGCTATGTTTAGAAAGCTGAGCTTGGCAAAAACAACCAAGTGTTTACCAGCCCTGGACATTGAATAACAATCACATTTTATACTCAACATCCAGATCAATGATGACAGGTTTGTGAAAGGCCTTCATTACCTTTCATCTACTCGTGCTGCCACTCTCAAGGACCGGTGGACCCCAGGTTCTTCTCTAGATCAATGCCCCTCTATGTCCTGCCAGTTACTGTGTACTTTCTCCTTATATTTGGCCTCCCAAAATGTAACACCTCACATTTGTCTGACTAAACGCTATCTGCTATTTCTCCACCCTTAACTCCAACTGATCTAAATATTGCTGCCTTGTCTAACAACCTTCTTCAATATTTATAACCACTAATTTTCATGTCATCCACCAGTTTTTGCATCTTCAGTAAAAATACTGACTAAAAGGTACACTGAGTCTTTGGCTCTTAGTCCACCAGGAAAAGCGAGATTGCCCAGCGGCCACCAATTTCAATTCCACTTCCCATTCCCATTCCAAGATATCTAACCATGGCCTCCTCCACTACCATGATGAGGCTACATTCAGATTGGAGGAGCAACACCTTACATTCTGTCTGGGTAGCCTCCAACCTGATGGCATGAACATCGATTTCTCGAACTTCCAGTAATGGCCCCTCCTATCTTCACCATTCCCCATCCCCTTTTCCCTCCCTCACCTTATCTCTTTACCTGCCCATCACCTCTCTCTAGTGCTTCTCACCCGTTTCTCTCTTCTATGACCTTCTGTACTCTCCTATCAGAAGCCCCCTTCTCCAGTCCTGTAACTCTTTCACCAATCAAATTCCCAGTTCTTTACTTCAGCCCTCCCTCCTCTGGTTTCACCTATCACCTTGTGTTTCTCCCTCCCCTCCCCTACCTTTTAACTCTGACTCATCATCTTTTTTTTCCTCTCCGGTCCTGCTGAAGGGTCATGGCCTGAAACAATGTCTGTACTTTTTTCCATAGGTGCAGCCTGGCCTGATGAGTTCCTCCAGTATTTTGTGTAGCTTGGATCTCCAGTATCTGCAGATTTTCTCTTGTTGGCATTTAGAGTACTTGGTGCACAGGCAGGAAAATTAGAGATTTTACACAAAGCTGTTGGACATGATGACACAAGTGTATAGAACATAGAAAGGATGTTTATACACATGAAATAGTTTTGTTCAGGACAGCACTGAGGTGAGGCAGGGAGCAAAAGTCCAGATGACAATGGTGGCATGGTCACTTTTCACTGAGATGTCAATGTAAAGGGCACGTTGAAAACATAATTTACAAACAATAGAAACATTTGCCTTCTGTTTGAGGAAGGAAGCTTAAGATGTAAATGGTCTGCTCAGTTTGCAGAAACCTGGTGTATGGAACTTAATCCAAACAAAAGACAAAGGGAGGTCCAACAAGACAAAGTCAGACCACAGTAAGGCAACTGTGTACAGCACTGGTCACCATATTATAGGCAAATTTGTCCTTGAAAGGGTGCACAGGAAGTCTTACAGAGATGTTAACCATATAACAATTACAGCACGGAAACAGGCCATCTCGGCCCTTCCAGTCCGTGCTGAATGCTTACTCTCACCTAGTCCCACTGGTCCACATTCAGCCCATAACCCTCCGTTCCTTTCCTGTCCATATACCTATCCAATTTTACTTTAAATGACAATACCGAACCCACTGCTACCACTTCTACTGGAAGCTCATTCCACACAGCTCCCATTCTCTGAGTAAAGAAATTCCCCCTCGTGTTACCCTTAAACTTTTGCCCCCTAACTCTCAAATCATGTCCTCTTGTTTGAATCTCCCCTGCTCTCAATGGAAAAAGCCTATCCTCATCAACTCTATCTATCCCCTTCATAATTTTAAATACCTCTATCAAGTCTCCCCTTCAACCTTCTACGCTCCAAAGAATAAAGACCTAACTTGTTCAACCTTTCCTTGTAACTTAGGTGCTGAAACCCAGGTAACATTCTAGTAAATCTTCTCCGTATTCTCTCTATTTTGTCGATATCTTTCCTATAATTCGGTGATCAGAACTGTACACAATACTCCAAATTCGGCCTTACCAAAGCCTTGTACAATTTTAACATTACATCCCAACTCCTATACTCAATGCTCTGATTTATAAAGGCCAGCATACCAAAAGCTTTCTTCACCACCCTATCCACATGAGATTCCACCTTCAGGGAACTATGCACTATTATTCCTAGATCACTCTGTTCTACTGCATTCTTTAGTGCCCTACCATTTACCATGTATATCCTATTTGGATTATTCCTACCAAAATGTAGCACCTCACACTTAACAGCATTAAACTCCATCTGCCATCGTTCAGTCCACTCTTCTAAGTCTCTCTGCAATGTTTCCAGCAAAAAAAAAAATTTGGTGCTGCATGGAAAAAGTGCATAAATATTTGCTGTCTTTAACAGATGAGTAAATTAATTGAGGTGTATAATATTATGGTAGACCTAGATGGAGTGAATAGGAAGATCCTATTTCTCTTTGCAAAAAAGTGAAGATCCAATAGGGATAGACTTATTTTAGTGGGTAGAAGGAAGAAATGGTGGTAAAGGCCAAAACTCTCTTCAGTTTAGAGGGTACTTGGATGACACTTGAAGAGTTGTGACCTTCAAGACTGAAGGTAAGATTTGGGTGGAGAGCTCAACGCCAACAAGCAAGGGAAGAAATGAACCAAATTGCCTCTTATGGTTTATGAATTGTAAGAATTGAATTCCTGCAATTCTCTGACTCTCTTCCTGGATCATGCAGTTCACATGTGCCTTATTGGCAGGAAAACAATAAAATCATGGGGCTTTGAGTCACATGGGTGGAGAGAATGGAAACAAGGGTGAACTCTTACTCAAGAGCTCTGAAGACCAATAAAATTTGGAATTTGGTGTTTAGGGTGGACTGTATCAGAATCAGAATGAGTGTATATTATTTTTAGTTGCATTTGTCATCTTTTGAAGAATAAGGTGTCTATATTCTTCTCACCCTGTTTCAGCTGAGAACAGACCGTTCACTTTTTGAATATGACCTTTCTCTGTGTGCATAACAACAAGGTGAACTGCAGCAGCAACACTTGCAAGCAATTCACTGCT
The DNA here is from genome assembly GCF_030144855.1 of Hypanus sabinus. Lineage (NCBI taxonomy): Eukaryota > Metazoa > Chordata > Chondrichthyes > Myliobatiformes > Dasyatidae > Hypanus > Hypanus sabinus. The sequence continues at coordinate 18,626,684 of NC_082717.1, read as the reverse complement.
CATGGAACTTCGAGAGGATAGAATAACCACTACTTGACAATTAACTTTATTACATCTCACAATAATTTATAGTCAGTTAAGTAGTTTTAGAATCATAGTCACGCAATTGTACATCACAGAAATGGCCCTGCTGTGCACAGCTGACAATTGTAACTATCTACACTAATCCCATTTGGCCATATTAATTCCATAGCTTTTAGCTTTGCCTATTCAATAGGTTCAATAGGTACAGTTCATGTTGGAGAAATGTATACAATATACATCCTGAAATTCAGGTGCTTGTATGAACGCTTCTTAATGGTATTGATTGTATCTATCTCCATGACCTCCTCTAGAAGCGAGGTCCAGATGTCAGTCACTCTCTGAGAAACATTGCTTCTGATTCCTAGAATAACCTCTTCCCTCTCAACAACTCTGCCATGGGAAAAGGATTCTTACTAGCTGCCATTACTGTAACAGTCATAACCTCCATCAGCTCATGACTCCCAGCCTCGTTCACTCCAGGGAAAGCCGAACCAGCTCATGCCACCTTTCCTCATAAATAAAATGCACCCATCCAGGTAACATCCTTCCTAAAGTGCGGTGACTGGACAATTCTCTGAGTGTGGTCTAACCAGTCTTTTGAAATGTAGGCACTGTGTATGGAGAATAATGTGCTAGATACTGAGGCTGATGGGTGAGCAGATAAGGACAAGGGGAACACTATTTTGTTATGACAGCAGAAGAATGGTGTGAGGGCAGATGTGCGGGAAATGGAGGAGATGCGGGTGAGGGCAGCATCAATGGTGGTGAAACGGTCTTGGCTCGAATCTACTTATTCCCCTCCGTGGATGCTTCCTGATTCAGTGAGCTCCTCCAACATTTTTAATGATTTTAAACATGTGACGGCATTTACGGAAGCAAGATACAATCTGATGGAGACTAGCTCAAATAATGAAAGTAGCAATGTGAATGCAGTGAAATGATTAATGGGACAGTCATCTGTAAGAATCTGAATTAAATAAGCACCATGATCAAAGCCATTGTGAATTGCTGCATTAGGCAATGTGCGTGTCTTTGTGCTTCAGTTTTGGTTTAAGAGATAAATTAAAAGCAGTTGCACAAATTAAACTGAGATTAACAATTCACCAGACTCACAAGATGGGTCCTTAAAAATAACGTACTTGGCAGAGACAGATGTGGGATTTAAGGGAGTGATCATGACAACAACTTATTCAGGGGCACAGTAAGATAGCTCAGGCTTATTAACAAGCAACATGGAATGCAATTTTAAATGATGCAACTACTCCCCATGAAAAGAGTTTCAGCATTGTTCATTAGTTTTTGCAAAGCATCTTCCCGCCATTTCCATTGTGTTCATTTTTTTTTCTTTTTTCCTCTTATTTCTCCATTAAAAGTATAGCTGTTGTATAATAGAATTTAAGTCAATGAGGAAGCAGGGGACTTCAAAGAGTACCCAATTTATGTACAGAGTAATTTTAGAGCCTTTATGTTGATTTCTGAGCAATGGTGGTTCAATGAAGTGCATAAATCAAACTACAATTTTAAAGGGGTGTGGGTATATAGAACAATATCTGGGAATAACTTTGCAAACTTCTTTTTTGCAGTGACTATTAAGGACACTAACAAGCTACTCAGCTTTGTTTGGGGCTCCCAGCCAGGGGGTCTACTGATGCTTTGGCTAATGGTATGGAAAAGTCTGGAAACCCCTGTAAGAATATTGAGCTGAATCAGGACTGGTTGTTGGAATTATGATTCATGTTATGCCATGTGACCAGAGGCAAAGTGTGTTTAAGAAGGGATTTAGTTGCATTGCTGACAGAAAATAAAATGGAGAAACACTTTCTGATAGTGGCTGAGAGGATTTTTGGAGACATAGATTAAGATAATTGGCAAAAGAACCAGCAGAACGCTTTTAGTTATATACACAAATATGCAGGGAATGAAGTAACAGGGATCATGTGAAGGCAGCATTATGTTTGGCACAGGCTCAATGGGTCGAAAGCCCTGTTCCTGATTGTACTGTTCTATGTTCTGTGAGTTGAGAATATTCTGCCATTACCCAGCTTCCTACCATATTGGATGGACAATTCAATCTAGATGTTCCATGTGTTACGTACCCCGTAACTGGGTCACTCACCAGCAAAGATAGAGAGGTCTGTTGAAGTCTGATGGTACTATTTTTAACAATATTTATTGATAAAAATACACAAAAATAATATCAACGCAAACATACAGATAATATACGTCATCACTACTAAGTCTAAAAGCGTGGGTATAATAATAATCACTAAGAAATAGCTCTGTCATTGTCTAGGGGATAATGTATTGTCCGATGGAAATATAAAAGTCACTCAAGTCCATGCAGGCTGCAGCCTTTGGTTGGAGTCAAGAGAGAGAGTTTAAAACTTGCCCATTCCTTTTATGATGTCAATCCTTCGAGAGTCGTTGGGGCTGATTTCTCCTTTGTTTTAGCTAAAGCCATTCTTCCGTGGTAAGGCCCACCAATTCTGAGGCAAATGGAAAAGGATGCACGTGGGCTTCCCACCGGCTGTCGCTATTACGCTGTTACAGGATTTCTAGCGTTTCTTCTGGTGCGTCTAAAGGGGCTGTTCCACAGACCCTCTTTTATCCTGACTCACAGGGTCTCAGATGTCAGTCAGGTCGGGATGATGCAATCCCTCAACCAACCCCCTCTGATCATTCCCTGAGGGCTTCCATGAAGTACAGTACTCAATACACAATTCCGTCTCCAAGAGATAATGGCCGTTTTCCATGGCTTTGTATCACTGAGGGCCAGGACATTCCAAACGTCTTTCTCTCATTTCCTGGGTCTCCTGACCTGAATTAATAGCGATCTTGCGATTCTCAAACAGGAGGGGGCTACTTTGTACCCTTCGGCCCCTCAGAGTTGGGCACAGGCGTAACACCCCCTTTCTTCAATGTGTTTTTACCATCGGTAAAAATGAAGTAATACAGAGTCTTACAGGATTTTAGAATCTAACACAATACAAAAGTTTTTTTTTCACTACAGAGTAATACAGTTATACATTCAATTCAGCATCTAAACAGTTAACAATTACATTGTCACTTCCTTTAATATCTTAACATCTTGTACCTTACTAAAGTCTTGTAGCATCAGACTCCATTTTAATAACCACTTTTTTTTTCTTTCCTTCAGCAAACAAAAACTAAAGAGTTGTGATCTTAGCTTATGTGTATACTACAAAAGTTCATGCAAAATACTAATCTTTATGTTACTGTCAAACTTAACAGTCAAGCTTCCACGGGGGTTGTCTTTATTATTCACATGCTTTGTCGAAATCCCATAAAACCGGCTTCTGCTATTTAAAAATGGCATCCTATTAACCCTCACCTCTTTTCCGGTTAATTCCAACATGGGGAGCTTGTGCACCCTGATGAAATAGGCTTTCGCCAGCTCCTTTCATAGGAGTTATTTTATCAACAATGTGTTCCAAACTTAAACCATTTTCCGAATTTCCACACAATTCTTTAATTTTACGCAAGGTGCTAGTTTTCTCTTCAGGACCCTTCAGGCTATGAGGTCTCAATGCCAGCGATCCCTCTTTGTTTAAACTGCATTTCGAATTCTGCGGTTTCACACCACACTCTGGAATAACAATAGCATGTGGGGTCCCTTTACCTTCCAATTCAACCTGTAATTGCTTCTGATATCAGTCCAGCCTTTAAATTTTCTTCATTCAATTTGGGAACTACATATTTCCCTTTTCCTTCAATAATAATATTCACCTCACCACCTTTGATCTCCTCACTAACTTTTAACACACCTTCGAGCACAAACACCTGGGAACTCTCACTTCCCACTATTACCAAAGTTAACCCCATCCTCACTGAACCAAGTCCATCTGACCTACAAGGACTGCATTCCTTTTCAACTGAATCAAATACCTCAGACTTTTTCTGAGTTCCATTACTAGGTTCAGTACCACGTGCATCCACATCTTGGACACACTCAAATGGGACATTTCCCTCTTCCAGGCTTTCAATACCCGTACCCTGTTCAAATTCTAAATTCCCCTGATCCTCCCAGCTACTCTCTGGGAGTAAATTTCCAGTACACCTTCTGGAGTAAACTCAACCCCGCGGGCTGAAACAACCTCATCTGCCAACCCAGCAGACTTCTTCAAGGTAAGGGCACCCTGTTCATCTAGTACTGCCCTCATTTCATTATCGGGAACACCTTTAGAAATTTCAACTTCTTCAAACAGTTCAGCCAAACCAGACAGATCATCGATGTCCAACTCTGGACCTTTTAACAGCTCTATCTGTTTCTCATCTTTATTTCGTGCCTCTAGAACTTTTCTCCTTGCTAAGGGCAGGTCTACCCCCTCTCCCTTACTCTCTTTCACTTTCCTATTCTCCGCTCCCCCCCCCCCCCTTGGTACAGGGTCGGTAAAAACGTCTCAGACAAATCGATACTGGCCGGATTTAAACTGTTCTTGTTCTCAGCGGCCTTTCTCGACATGCTGCGAGTGACCGCGCATGCAGGATAGATCTTGGAATCTAGAGGCGGGACCTCCAATGGCTGTCTCGTCAGCTTCATTGCTGACCAAACCTTACCACCGGCTAAATCATTACCCAGAAGGACGTCCGCGTCAGTTCTCGGGAATTATGATCACACCCCCATTTCAACTGGTCCAGATACCAGCTCACAATTCATAATCCTATGCAAGGGCACCATTTCGTCCGTTTTCCTATTCCTTTCACAGCTACCATTCCCATCTTGCAACCAAAATCCAGTACCTTACTGCTAATCAATGACAGTTCAGCGCCTGTATCTCTCCAGATCCGCATTGGAACTGGTGGGTCTCCCTCCCTTACAGACACAGTTCCGTTTGACATACAAGTCTCAGACCCTTCTCGTACTCTCGTATCCTACCCGGGGATCTCTTGTCGATTTATTGATTACCACGGCACATCCTATAGGGACTGCTGCTTTCCCTTTTCCTGTCTCCTTCCTCGGAGCAAAGCACCTAGATGCAATATGTCCCCCCTTTCCATAATTAAAACAGGTCAAGCCTGGAAACCTCTGGCCGTCTTGCCTCCCCCCCTCAATCTTACCACTAGCTCCCGGCGGGACCTCTGACTCAGCCAGCGGGCTTTCTCTATCGTTCCCACGGTCTCTCTGGGAACCTTTATTCGAGGAAACCTTGTCTTGTGGGTTCGGGCAGATTCATCTGCGAATCCAGCAAATTCTGAGATGGACTTATTCAGTTTCTCATTCAAATACATCCGGATATTCTCCAAAACACAACTTTTAAATTCCTCAATCAGAATTAACTCTCTGAGAAGCCAAAAATCCTCTTCCACTATTTCTGCTGCACACCAACGATCCAAGAGCACACCCTTCTCATAGGCAAACTTGGTATACGTCTGATTTCACCATTTCATTAAATTTCTGGACTTTTGTCTATACGCTTCAGGTACCAATTCGTAAGTCCGGAAAATGGCCTCCTTTACTTTGGCATTATTCTCCGCCTCTTCCTCCTCCATGGACAATGCCGTATATGCCCGTTGTGCCTTCCCTTTTAACACACTTTGTAACAACGCCACCCACTGATCTCTGGGCCACTTCTGATTCACTGCCACCTTTTCAAAAAGCAAGAAATAACTATCAACATCCGTCTCCTCGAACGGAGGTACTAACCTCAACTCCCGACTAACATTAAACCGCTCCTCTCGGTCTGACCCTTGAACTCTTTGCTCTTGCCTAAACTTCTCCATATCCAAGTCATGTTGCCTCTGTATCTCTTTCTCAGCTGCTTCCAGCTGTTTTACCTGAATTTCATGCTCTCTTTGTTTCTCATCTCTTTCCTGCTCTTTTTTCACCTCTAACTCCTTTAGCTGGAGCTCATGCTCCTGTTTCACCGCTAACTCCTTTAGCTGGAGTGCATGCTCCTTTTTCTTTTCGACTGCTTCCAGCTGTTTTAACTTAATTTCATGTTCCAACCTTAATTTCTCCAACTCTAACTGAGCCATCCCACTAGCTGGTACTTTTTCAGGGATATTTTCCAATACGTTAGATGCAAACACATTCTTCTCAATATAATACTGAGTTATGGCCCTTAGCACCTCCTGCTTTTTCATTGACAACCTCACTTCTATGAGGTTTAGCCCTTCTGCCATATTTATCGTCCAATTTGGTGGCCGCCTCTAGTGCCTCCAGAGTCGGGTTTTCTATAAATTCATCCATGTCCATCTTTGCTGGTTTCCCGTCTGGCTACCCGCGTACCAGATCCAAGTTTGGACTAACAAGCCCGATTCACTGGCCTCCCAATTTGGTGTCAAATCCCGAGACGAGAACCCCAAGTGTTACGTACCCCGTAACTGGGTCACTTACCAGCAAAGATAGAGAGGTCCATTGAAGTCTGATGGTACTATTTTTATTTATTGATAAAAATACACAAAAATAATATCAATGCAAACACACAGATAATATACATCGTCACTACTAAGTCTAAAAGCGCGGGTATAATAATAATCACTAAGAAATAGCTCTGTCGTTGTCTAGGGGATAATGTATTGTCCGATGGAAATATAAAAGTCACTCAAGTTCATGCAGGCTGCACCCTTTGGTTGGAGTCAAGAGAGAGAGTTTAAAACTTGCCCATTCTTTTTATGATGTCAATCCTTCGAGAGTCGTTGGGGCTGACTTCTCCTTTGTTTTAGCTCAAGCTGTTCTTCCGTGGTAAGGCCCACCAATTCCGAGGCAAATGGAAAAGGACGCCCGTAGGCTTTCCACCGGCTGTTGCTATTATGCTATTCCGGGATTTCTAGCGTTTCTTCTGGTGCGTCTAAAGGGGTTGTTCCCCAGACCCTCTTTTATCCTGACTCACAGGGTCTCAGATGTCAGTCAGGTCGGGATGATGCAATCCCTCAACCAACCCCCTCTGATCATTCCCTGAGGGCTTCCATGAAGTACAGTACTCAATAAACAATTCCGTCTCCAAGAGACAATGGCCGTTTTCCATGGCTTTGTATCACTGAGGGCCAGGACATTCCAAATGTCTTTCTCTCATTTCCTGGGTCTCCTGACCTGAATTAATAGCGATCTTGCAATTCTCAAAAAGGAGCGGGCTACTTTGGACCCTTCGGCCCCTCAGAGTTGGGCACAGGCGTAACACATGACTGATGTTCTCCACACTCTCTTATGCAGCCTGCTAGTTAAACACTTACCCTTATTAACGGCCAGCCCATTGCTACTGCTTTACCTGGTGAATGGCACCAACTAGATCATGGATTAAGCCATGCTGACTTAATTCTGTTCTGATTTTCAAAATACGATATTCCGAATAATGGATTACAATGATGCTGATTTCAGCATAACTAGCTTTCTGGCCTGTTTTCCTATTGACTCCTTTGGGACGTAACACTGTAATTCTTCCTGCTGTTTCTTGAATGTTTCTAACAAGCCTGACTTCTTCCTAACATTTATATAGGTTTTTTTTTAAGTTTTGCCACTTGGATAACTTCACACACGTGATTTTTTTTCAAATGCCTTTTTACACAGGCAGTCTAAAAGCTTTTGGAGTCAGAATTCCCATATACATGTTAATAATACTACAAAGCTGACTCCTTGAGTACACAGATCTTCTAGCTACTAATAGATCAGCTATTTGATGTGCTATGTGATAATCTGGTCCACAAGCTTCCTTGAACAAAGTAACTTAGCCAGTGTTGTCTGGTATGAAACAGACCAATTTCCATAACTCCATTACCTTACACTGCACTAGCATGTGCTGTGGGTCAGCAGTTTGTAGCAAAGCTATCCTTTTACCTTCAGACAGATTATTAATTGCCATTTGCATTGAGAGAACTGAAGACTGGCTCCCGTCTATGACTAGAAGTTAAAACTAGAATATTGATCAGAAATATAACTTACTCAAAAACAACCCTTTTACCTCTACAAATATCAGCTGTTATGTTTGAAAGCTGAGCTTGGCAAAGAGGCCCTGTGGCCTTGGACAGTGAATATCAGTCACAATCTATGACCTTCTAAATTTATTGGTCTATTCAAGAATCAAGAAAATATATAGCAAATTATGGCAAAACCTCACACCACATCCTCAGACACATGTATTTAAAATTCTAAGATGTAGTCTATATGATCTTTATGATTTGCTGGCTTATTGACCCAGTAATTTCCAAAGTTTTTGATTTATTGGTATTCCACATATATTAGTGATTAACCTTTCAATTCTGTGCTGTCATTAGACCTTACATTCCCTACTATTTCTAAAAAGTTGTTTATAACATTTAAGAACTGATTGTGGACTTCAGGAAGAATTTAACATTTAAGAACTGATTGTGGTCATCAGTCCTCGTTGAGAAATCAGAAGTGGAGTGAGTGAGCAATTTCAAGTTCTTGGGTGTCAATATGTCTGAGGATCTCACCTCAACACAACAGATCAGTGCAGCTACAAAGAAGGCCCGACAGTGGCTGTACTTCATTAGGACTTTGGGGAGATTTGGTTTGCCTCCAAAGGCACTTGCATATTTTTGCAGATCATTCTAGCTGGCTGCATTACCGTCCGGTATTGTGGGGGGGGGGGGGGGGGGGGGGGGCGGGTGCGCACACACTCAACAATTCAGGAACAGCTTCTTCGCTTCTTCCAGAAGTTGTTTGAATGGACATTGAATCCACAAACACTACCTCACCACTTTTTAATTTTGCACTACTTATTTAATTTAATTTAATTATTTGATATATATATTTACTCTTTTTCACAGTTTTTTTTCTATTATTATGTATTGCATAGTACTGCTGCCATAAAGTCAACACATTTCACGACATATGCTGATGATATTAAACCTGCCCTGATTCTGTGTTTTATATATTCAGCAGTGGTCAGCTGAATTCTCATTTATAAAGTCATAGTCATAAGTGACTACTCCACAGAAATAGACCCTTGTGACATCTAGTCGATGCCAACTTATATTTCTGCCTAGTCCCATCTATTCACACCCAGACCATAGATTTCTATAGGCCTCTTACCCATATACTTGTTCAAATACATTTTCAATGTTGCAGCTGAATCTACATCCACCATTTCTGCTGCCAACTTGCTCCACACGAGCACCACCATCTGAGTGAAATAGTTCCCCCTCAGATTCCTTTTAAATAGTCCACACATTTATTTCTATCACCGAAGTGCATGACTATGCATTTTCCAACGTTGTATTTCATTTGCCACTTTCTTGCCCATTTTCCTAATCTGTCTAAGTCTTTCTGTATCCTGCCTGTTTCATCAATACTACCTGCCCCTCCACCAATCTTCATATCATCTGCAAACTTGGTAACAAAGTAATCTTTTCCATCATCTAGATCATTAATATACAGCATAAACACTGACTTCTGCGACACACCACTAGTCACTGGCAGCCAACCGGAAAAGGATCCTTTTATTCCCACTCACTGCCTCTTACCAATCAGCCAATGCTCTAACCATATCAGTAACTTTCCTGTAATACCATGGGCTCTTAACCTGGTCAGCAGCCTCATGTGTGGCGCCTTGTCAAAGGCCTTCTGAAAGTCCAAAAATACAACATCCACTGCATCCCCTTTACTTATCCTAATTGTAATCTCCTCAAAGCATTCCAACAGGTACATCAGGCAGGATTTTCCCTGAAGGAAACCATGCTGACTTTGTACTATCTTGCCCTGTGTCACCAAGTACTCCATCACCTCATCCTTAACAACTGACTCCAACATCTTCCCAGCCGCTGAGGTCAGGCTAACTGATCTGCTGCCTTCTCCTTTTCTTAAAGAGTGGAGTGACATTTGCAATTTTCCGGTCCTCTGGCACAATGCTAGAGTCCAATGATTTTTGAAAGATTATTTCTAATGCCACCACTATCTCTAATACTACCTTTTTCAGAACCTTAGGGTGCAGTTCATTTGGTCCGGGTGACTTATGTACCTTTAGGTCTTTTAGCTTTTTGAGCACCTTCTCTCTTTTAACAGTAACTACACCCACTTCTCTTCCTTCACACACTACATCAGTCATACTGCCAGTGTCTTCCATAGAGAAGACTGATGCAAAATGCGCATTTAGTTCGCCAGCCATCTCCTCATCCCCCATTATTATTTCTCCTGCCTCATTTTCTAATGGTCCTGTTACGCTTGTGCCCCCTCCTGTTTGAGAATCGCAAGATCGCTATTAATTCAGGTCATGAAATGAGAGAGAGAGAGAGAGAGACGTTTGGAATGTCCTGGCCCCAGTGATACAAAGCCACGGAACAGGTCATTGTCTCTTGGAGACGGAATTGTGTATTGAGTACGGTGCTATTTATTCGAAGCCCTCAGGGAATGACCAAAAGTGGGCTGGTTGAGGGGAGGCATCCCTCCACCCTGATTGACATCTGAGACCCCGTGAGTGGGGATAAAAGAGGGTCTGGGGAACAGCCCCTCAGACGCACCAGAAGAAATGCTAGAACTCCTGTAACAGCGTAATAACGAAAGCCGGTGGAAAAGCCCACGTGCGTCCTTTTCCATTTGCCTCGGAATTGGTGGGTCTTGCCACAGAAGAACGGCTTTAGCTAAAACAAAGGAGAAATCAGCCCCAACGACTCTTGAAGGATTGACATCATAAAAGGAATGGGCAAGTTTAAACCCTCTCTCTTGACTCCAACCAAAGGCTGCAGCCTGCATGAACTTGAGTGACTTTTATATTTCCATCGGACAATACATTATCCCCTAGACAATGATAGAGCTATTTCTTAGTGATTATTATTATACCCGCGCTTTTAGATTTAGTATTGACGATGTATATTATCTGTATGTTTGCATTGATATTATTTTTGTGTATTTTTATCAATAAATACTGTTAAAAATAGTAGCATCAGACTTCAACGGACCTCTCTATCTTTGCTGGTAAGTGACCCATTTACAGGGTACATAACAGTCCTATATCAATTCTCATTTCTCTTTTATTTTTAACATATTTGAAAAAGCTTTTACTATCCACTTTGATATTATTTGCTAGCTTGCTTTCATATTTCATCTTTTCCCTTCTAATGATTTTTTAGTTGCTCTCTGTAGGTTTTTAAAAACTTCCCAATTCTCTAACTTCCCACTGATATTTGTTTTGTTGTATGCCTTTTCTTTGCTTTCACAATAGCTTTGACTTCCCTTGTCACCCATAGTAATCTGTTGTAATCTGTGCTCCACCTCCCAGCTACTGTTGGGAGGCCTGTATATAACTGCCATCAATGTCCTTTTACCCTTGCAGTTTCTTAACTTAACCTACAATGATTCAACATTTTCCAATCACAGCTTTCTACTGATTTGATGTCATTCTTTACCCAGGCCATCCCTTCTGCCTACCTCCCTATTCCTCCAATACAACGTGTAACCTTGGACATTCAGCTCTCAACTACAACCATCCTTCAGCCACGATTCAGTGATGGAAACAGAATAGAAGTAATGAAGACTGGACGCAACAGGATGGACAATCAACGAACGTGCAAAAGAGAACAAACTGAAAATACAAAGAGAAAACATTAATAATAATAACAATAATCTCGGAGTTGGAGACCTCTTCCCAGACACGGAGAGGCTCCTTATGGCAATACAGGAGCAAGTAGTTAAAACAAAAAAAAAATCAACAGATTATCAAAAAAGACCAACAAGTTCAAGACAACAAATACAGAAAATACCAAGGGAAACAAGAACCAATCCAACACCTTACTTTATTTTATTTATTGGATTTATTTATTGAGATACAGCATGAAGTAGGCCCTTCATGCGCTTCGAGCCACACCACCCGACAATCCTCCAATTTAACTCTTGCCTAATGGTGGGACAATTTACAATGACCAACTAACCTGCCAACCAGTAGATCTTAGGACTGTGGGAAGAAACCAGAGGACTTGGAGGAAACCCGTAAGTTCACGGAGAGAACATGCAAACTCCTTACAGGCAGCAGTGGGCATTACACAAAACTGCAGCAATATAACTCAATCTGATTGCTTACACAGGCACAATTAAGTGGCAACCATCATTCACCAAAATCTTGCTTTAAAAAACAAACTCATTAAAAGCACCATAGCTTGCTGTAAATACAAGCCTGATTCAGTTTTCGAGTCAGAGTCCTACAAATTATGACTGATCATTATTACAGATAGGAGAATCCATAATAACCATCTGGATATTATATTACAGGATAAACAAACAAGAACAACTTGCTTGATAGACAGAACCATTCCAAACACACATAATGTCCAGAAATCAATTAGTGGAAGACACCAGAAAAGAGGAAATTTAAAAACTACGGAACATGAACTGGATATACATTGTTCCAATGGTAATATCTAAGGCTGGAGTCATTCCAAAGTCACTGCACAATAGCATTAAACAATTAGACCTATACATTAACATTTATGTAAATTTCAAGAAAGCCACAATGCTAAAGACCACTAGAATAGTCCGAAAGCACCTTACAATTAAAAAACGAGTATGCTTGGTTCCATCTGGACGGCAGTTTTACCAACTTGATCTGAGAAAAAAATAAAAGTACAATAATAATAATTAATAAATAAAAAAGGAATAAACATCAAGTACGTGAGATGAAGAGTCCTTGAAAGTGAGTCCCTAGGTTGTGAGGACAGTTCAGTGTGGGATGAGTGAAGTTATCTACTATAGTTCAAGAGCCTGATGGTTGAACTGTTCCTGAACCTGGTGATGTGGATCCCGAGGCTCCTGTAGCTTCTTCTTGATGGAAGCAGTCAGAAGAGATGATGGCCTAGATGGTGGGAGTCCTTAATGATGGGTGTTGCTTTCCTGTAACAGTGCTCCAAGTAGATGTGCCCGACGGTGGGGAGTGATTTACCCCTGATGGACTGGGCCATATGCACTACTTTTTGTAGGCTTTTCTATTTATGGGTATTGATGTTTACATGCCAGGTTGCCATATACTTTGCACCATACAGCTACAGAAGTTTGTCAAAGTTTTAGATGATATGCCAAGTCTTCACAAACTTCTGAGGAAGTAGAGCCAAGCTTTCTTCATAGTGGCACTAAAGTGCCAGATCCAGGACAGATCTCCAGAAAAGAAAACCGAGACATTTATAGTTGCTGACCCTCTACACCTCTGTTCTGATGAGGACTGGCTCAAGGACCTTTAGTTTTCTCCTCCTGAAGTCAATAATCAGCTCCTTTATCTTGATGACATTGAGTAAGAGGTTGTCATTGTGGCACCACTCAGCTAGATTTTCAATCTCCCTCCTGTATGCTGATTTGTCACCACCTTTGATTTGGCCAATGTCAGTGGTGTTGTCAGCAAACTTGAATATAGCTTTAGAGCTGCACTTAGCCTCACAGTTATAAGTATAAAAGATCAGGGGACTGAGCACACAGCCTTGTGGTGTATCTGTGCTGATGGAGACTGTGGAGGAGATGTTTTTGCCGACCTGAACTGACTGAGATCAGCAAGTGAGGAAGTCAAGGACCTGTTGCAGAAAGGGATGTTGTGGCCAAGGTCTTGAAGCCTATTGATTAGATTTGAGGGATGGTATTGAATGCCGAGCTGCAGTCAATAAAGCGCATCCTATTGAATGCATCTTCCCTGTCCAAATGCTGCAGGGTTGATTGAAGAGCCAATGAAGTAGCATGTGCTGTTAACCTGTTGTGACAGTAGAAAAATTGGAGTGGATCCATGTTATTTTTCAGGCATGAATTGATAAGCTTCATTGTCAACCTTTCAAATCACTTCATCACAATGGATCTAAGTGCTACTGGACGATGGTCATTGGGGCAGGCTACAAAGTTTTTCTTAGGCTCCGGTATAAGTGAAGCTTGCTTGAAGCAGATGGGTACCTCAGACTGCTGAAATGAGAGGTTAAAGATCTCAGTGAACACTCCAGCCAGATGATCAGAACAGGTCTTTAGTACTCGACCATGTTTCCCACCTTAGCCGCATCCTTTCCACAGGTTCATTCTCCTAAAGGATCCTCTCACAGTTGCCTCAGAGACTGAAATCAGAGGGTAATCGGGGGCTATGGGAGTTTGTGAAGGTGCCTTCATGTTTTGATACTTAAAGCAAGCATTAGGAACATTCAGGTAATCTAGGAATGAAGCCTTGTTGTCACCTATGTCCTTGGTTTCACTTTGTAAGAAGTGATAACACTCAAGCCCTGCCACAGCAGTCAAGCATCCTTCAGTAAATCAAGCCACTTCACACAAGGAAGGTTTCTGTAGATCGTACCTGGACCTCTTGTGCTTTACTTGGCTACTAGACCTGAATGCCACTGATCTAGCCTTCAACAGACTGCCGATTCCAAGGGTTATCCACAGCTTCGGGTTGGGGAAGACTCTGCATGATTTTGTGGCAACATACTTGTCTGTGAGTGTTTTTATAAAGTCTGTGTATTCGTTCAGATCCTCTGATGAGTCCTTGAACAGGGCCCAGCCCAATGACTCTAAGCAATCCCATAGCCAGTCCTCTCCCTCCCATGACCACCTCTTTGTTACATTTCAACATAACGTCTCTTCTCCTGTACACAGTGCTCTGATTTGTAGAGGCCAGAATACCAAAAATTCTCTTTACAACCTACCTACCTGTGACTGAACTTTCAACAAAAAATGAATCTGTACTCCCAGGTCTCTTTGTTCCACTGCATACCTGCAGTGCCCCAACCATTTACTGTGTAAGTCCTACCCAAAGTGCAAAACCTCACACGTGACTGCACTAAATTGCATCTGCCATTTTTCTGCCCATTTTTTTCCCAGCTGTCCAGACCATACTGCAAGATTTGATGCCTGTCTTCGCTGTCTAATATGTTCCTAATCTTGAAGTCATCCACTAATTTTCTGATACAATTTATCGCATCATTCTCTCGTTCATTAATATAGATGATAAACAGCAATGGACCCAGCACCAATCCCTGCAGCACACAACCAATCAGTGACTACCACATTCTGTCTTTCCCTCTGGACCAGGGCTCTGCAAACGCTTTTCTAAAGTCCATATAGACAATGGCCAATGCTTTTCCTTCATCAACTGACTTGGTAACCTCCTCAAAAAAAAAACACTGTAAGATGGGTGGATACAACGTACTATATATAAAGCCACACTGACTATTCATAATCAGTTCCTGTCTATCCAAATACTTATAAATCCTGTCCCTCAGAATAACACTGAATAATTTACCCACCACTGACATCAGGCTCACATTTCCTGGCTTATCACTCGTTGAACAAAGGAACATTTGCTCATCACTAGTCCTCTGGCACCTCAGCCATGGCTAAAAATGTTTTAAATATTGTGGTGAACCACATATACCTGTCTGGACACGCCCCCTGCTGACTGCTCCTGTGGCTCCTCCCACAGACCCCGGTATAAAGGCGATTGAGGCCTGAGCCCGGCCTCTCAGTCTCCAGGATGTAGTATGGTGGTCACTCACTGCTTGTTATTTCTTCCAGTCAATAAGAGCCGATATCTCGCCTTCACGTCTCAGAGAGAGTTATTGATGGTGCATCAATTTTACTGACTGGAAGGAAGAACAAGGCAGTGTGGAAAATATCATGCCAGGTTCCCTGCTTCTGAACTATGCTTCTGCTAGTTCCATTGTTAGGCCCTAGGGATTTATCCATCCTAATTCACCTCCAGGGAGCAAGCACTTCCTGTACTGTAATCTATATATGGTCCAAGACATCACCTCTCCATATTTATCACTCAGTTTATGCCTCTTTTATTCTGTTTCTTTATTTCCCATTGGAATTTCATTAGCTCAGCTTGTAATGGGTCTATGCTTCCTTTTTCTACCCTCTCCTTTTTTCATACCTGTGGGATGCCTCACAGTCTGTTTATGTAAGCTTTCTCCCCACTCAACCCAACTCAGAACCAGTGACCCTGTGAATTGAACACCATGTGCTTTATTTGGGATTTCAAACTGAAAGGAAATACTGGGGAAGGGTTGAGGTGTGAGAAAAGTAAAGAGAAAAGTCAAAGCCGGGAAGCAGCACAATAATTTGAGCAATGATAATTAGAGAAAACAGGGAGCTAATGGTCATGGCACATCAACAAATAAGGGCAAAATGGTGAAGAGTCAGAATTGAAGGTAAGTACATCAAAGTCTTTGTACAAGGGAGGATTAATGATACAAGTAAAAATAAATGAGATTGATGAGTAAGCTGGGAAATATTTCCTCTCATTGAATTTTATTTTTGGTCACCCTTTACTGCTTTCCAAGCTCTCCCAGTCCTTAGGCTTATTACTCTTCGTGGCAACTCATTAGGCCTTGCCAATTAAACTAATATTATCCTTAACTTATTTTGTTTACCGTTCATGGATTGTTTTTTTTCTCTCTGTAAGGATTTTAGTATTCAAAGCATTGATGTTCATTAAGGATTATGAAGTGTTCAGTAAAACATTGTCCACACTTACATACCATTATAATCTTTGTTAAATCACTCTGTTTAAAATTAAGATTTAATTTGTCTATTAAGTACATCATTCTGAAACACATTATAATATCCAGTTGCCTAATAATTTTGCTTTTCTGTGCTTATAATGAGGTTACTGGTTAAACATGGGTTAACACAGAAAATACAGTCTAAATCAACCTCTGACTTTTTTTGGTTCCATTCTGTTTTCTTCCTCACTTCTATCTGGAGCCTATGTCTTCCTATTTAAGTTGTCTGGTATGAATGAAAAGTAAAGTCCCCCAGCCCTAGTACAGCAGATCTGTTGCATGGTCATTTTACGCAAGCTTGTAAACTACTCTCATACTCCTTCTCTGCACCTTCCTTTCTTGTATATTTAGCCATATTGATTCTGTTTCCTGATTTTCCAAGGTAAGATCATTCATCGATACTGACCTTATGTCAGCCTATTATCGGCATTTTCCACACCAGCTCTAGTTTTCCTTTGGCATTTCCTTTGGCAGCAAAAACACTCTGGAATACTCTGTTCCCAATATTAGTCACCTTTCAATCACATGCCAGTAATGACCTCTATTTCATTAGGTACACTCCTCTAATGAGGGGTGGAATCTAGTGTGATCTTTTGCTGCTGTAGCCCTTCCACTTCCAGGTCTGACATGTTGTGCAATCAGAGATACTCTTCTGCACACCAGTCTTGTAACGTTTTGAGTTACCATTGTTTTCCTGTCAGCTTGAACCAGTCTGGCCATTCTCCTCTGACCACGTTCATTAACAAGTTTTTTTCGTCCACAGTACTGATGCTTTTTGTTTTTTCACACCATTCTTTGTCAGCTCTGGAGACAGTTGTGTGTTAAAATGTCAGAAGATCAGCATTTTCTGAGATATTCAAGCTGACCCATCTGGCATCAACATTCATTCCACGGTCAAAGTCACCAATCACATTTCTTCCCCATTCCAATGTTTGGACTGAATAACAGCTGAACTTCTCAACTATGTCTGCATGCTTTTGTGCATTGAGTTGCTGCCTCATGATTGGCTGGTTAGGTATTTCCATTAACAAGCAGGTGTGCTGGTGAGCCTAATGAAGTCGCCACTAATTGTATTTAACTCTCTTTGCGTCATTAGCCCTTCTACCTTGAAACAAATGCTTCAATCATTCAGATGAATCACCTTGGAATTTCATATCATACATTGGTGCAATTAGTGGAGCTGCTGTCTTTCCACACCAGAGCCTTGGTTCAATCCGGACCTCAGGATGCTGTCTATGTGGAGTCCACATGTTCTCCTTATGATCACA
Source organism: Hypanus sabinus (assembly GCF_030144855.1). NCBI lineage: Eukaryota > Metazoa > Chordata > Chondrichthyes > Myliobatiformes > Dasyatidae > Hypanus > Hypanus sabinus. Next base: position 18,608,961 of record NC_082717.1, on the reverse strand, counting down.
TGCTCCAGTTACCTCCCACGTCCCAATAACATGCAGCCCCTTTAACTTGCCCATAGTGCAGAGGTCCTAGACCTCTCCACCATTGAGGACATCTTCAAAAGGTGGCTTCCAACAATAAGGACACCCACCACCTGGGTCATGCCCTCTTCTCATTACTACAACTGGGAAGAAGCTACAGGAGACTGAAGGCCTGCTCTTTTAGGAAACCTTCTTTCCCTTGCCAACACATTTCTGAATGGTCCATGAATTCATGAACACTACCTCACTATTCCTCCTTTCTGCTTTATTTATGTATTTAATTTTTGGTTGCTTTTTTAATTATCTATCTGTAACATAGTAACTTGTATGTCTTCATGTCCACAAATTTCAGGCCATGTATCGGTGATAGTAAACCTGATTCTGATTTTGATTTTGTAAGTGATAGAATCTGGATGAATTGATGAAACTAAGGGTACATTTAAAAAATGGTTTAAATGCAGTATTATAGTCAATGGTTAGCAGAAGGGCCTGTTTCCATTCTATCTTTCTCCATGACTCATGTTGTTCATGCTGACTGATTAACTGTTTGCAACAAGTACTCTGCCCCTTTGAAGTTATCAGTTGCTGTTCACTCTGAATCATTCTTGTATTTCCCTACTGTTCCATTTGCCAGAACACTGGTCTCATCTGATTTCAAGAGCAGCTCATTCTCAAAGCAGCTCATTCTCAAACCACCCTGTGAATCAGATGAACAACTGTCAAATCTGAGCCTGTGGCAAACAGCAGCTGAGCTTTTCTCAGGCACTTTGAACTTGCTCAGCACTGAGTCCTGAGCCCAGTCCAAACTCTCAGGCTTCAGACTTCCAACTACATAGCTATTTCCACCATAAAATCATGACTCGTTAGGATGTGAGATCTGCACTGTTGGCTCTGCTGTGAATGGGGAGGTTTGTCTGTAGGTTAAGTCAGGACATGTAAAGTTAATTTGCTGGCTTAACATTCAGAGGTCTGGGATGTTTATCCATATGTGTGTGTTTGAATCCCACCACAGAAGAGGAGTATATACAATTGAACCAAAAATAATCCGAGTGATGATGACCATGAAACAACTGGATAATTGAAAAAAAATCATCTTATCTGTTTATATTTCTCAGGAATGGAAAACTGCCATCCTTAGTTATTTTGTGACTCTAGGCCCCGTTGAAATGGCCTGGGAGTGGCCTTTAGAGCCGATCTGTCCGGTTTTCACCCCATCCTGTGAATGCATAAAGTAGAACTACCACTTCTTCCTCTATCACTCTTTTTGGTCTAGTCAATTAATGCCAATATGTTGCTAATCAAAGTGATTGACAGATTAATTTCAGAAGGTTTTGGGCTTAGCTGAAGATTGAGCCTCTATGAGCTTGAAATATTTTTTTTAAATTCCTTTCTGCACTTAATAGAGCTTATTTCATTTGTGAACCTGTCACCTATCATTCCATATAGGAAACAAACTCTAAAAATTAATATGTGATAGCACTCAGCAGGTTGAGCAGTATCGGGCCAATTGATACAGGTTAAACCAACCATCAGATTTATTAAAATTAAGATAAAACATGAAAGTAATAAATTCTAAATATGATACCTTTTATTAGATAATGAAATTGAAACTGGTGTACAAGAATCCAAAGTATCAAATTTAGAATTGATCCAGTCATAAAGGATGGTCTTGATCTGAAACATCACCTATCTGTTTGTGTTACCAGATGCTGCTCAACCATCTCAGTTCCACACGTATCAGTTCTTAGAGTTTCTTTCTTATATGGAATGATAGATTGACAGGTGCACAGATGAAATAAGTTCTATCATGTGTAGGAAAGTAAAAAAAAAACTTCAGGCTCAGAGAGACTGGATCTTCGGCTAGGCCCAAAACCTTTTGAAATTAGATATGTCAATCACTTTGATTATCATTATAACATTAATAAGAAGATGCAAATATGGAGATATGTTCACTCTTAAATGTGAATGCCTTCATCATGTGTAACTTAATTAGCTCCCAGAACAAAGCACCTGTGCCTTAAGTGTCTGTATAACCATTTGGTTCTAAGCTTGAACTATACATAGTTTTGAAACACTACTATTTTAAGCTTAGTACATGGAATTATTCGAGTATAATAATTGGATTCTATAATTCCATGTGTTTGGAGATAGTGACATTCAGGGGGATTGGAAGCTAAGGAATTCTCAGAGTTGGACAAGTCTACTTGTGAAAAGTTCAATAGCGGTTCTTTACGTCTCAAAAGCATAGATCTAACTAGGGACTGAAGGATTAAATTATGAGCACAGTATATCCCAGTTGAACATACAAGGGATATATTCCCTCCTTAGAAGAATAAAGGATAATTACATTGTGTATAATTGTTAAAGGTTTCTGAAGGTTAGAAGGGATAGTTAGTGTGGAAGTCCAGATGAACTGGTCACCACACAGGTGTCGGACCTTCCCAAGTGTGATATCGGGCAAAACCTTTTTTGAGTGAATATCTCAGTCCTCCTTTCCCATTGGCTGCTGAAGCTGGGTTAAATGAAAAATTTTAAAGCAAAGATCGGCAGATATTTTTTGTGGATAAATTCAAAATAGCATTAAGTTAGAGATCAACCACGGTAGGAACGATTGAACAATTGAACAATGGAGGAGGCTTGTTAGACCTAATGGGAGACTCTCGTTCCTCTGTGACTAACACACCCTGTCTATAATCGTACTGCAAATTGACAATATGACAGAGCGAGGCAAAACAAATAGCTTCTATGAGCAATTATATCATTCACATTGTTTCATGTGAGTGCCTGTTGTGATGGCATAACACATCTGAGGGGTTGCAATTGGAATGAAGAGAAGAAATATTTACATTTATATTGTACTTTTGATGATCTCAGGAGGTTCTGTAGCACTCTATAGTCAATCCAGTACTTGAAGTAGAATCTCTGTTGTAATGCAAGGCACATCACAGCCAATTGAAATAAAGCAGCACCATCCCACAAATTGCAAACTAATATCGACAGAATAATCAATTCTCATGGCACTGATTGAGTGTCAAAAATTGACTGAGTCTTCAATGATAATACTTATCTTCGTTAAAATTGATTCTTTAAATCTGCCAATTTGGGCCCTGGTTTATTTGATCATTTTCAGAGTGACATAGCTGACAGTGGAGCAGTGGAACATCATCCTGGACTTTGATATTTATAGCTTTGTATTGGGCTTGAACCCACAGAGTTTCATTTAGTATTTAGTGATATCTTACAACACAGAGATAGATGGAGTTAGAGGGACAAGGAGCACATACCAGGCCCTTCAGCACACCTGGTACATGACATCAAGTCTGTACTAATCTTATTTACCAAAATGATTCTATGCCAGTGTCAGTGTTTTCTTATTTGTCCCTTTCCCCTTGTTATTTCCCTGCAACCTATTATCCTCACACGCCATGAAAGGCACAGATCAAGTGGCTAGACTTTCTACCAGAGTGGAACTGGCTAATTCAAGGGGCATAATTTTAAGGTGATTGAGGTACAAGGGGAAAGTCAGAGGCATGTTCTTTACACCGAGATGGAATGCCCTATGTGGGATGGTGGTAGAGTTAGATAAATGAAACCCCAGTTCCCTTGGGGTGCATACTTCTAGGGAATACAGACTTCGTCTCACCAAATTCATGAGATTGAGACAGCTCTCCCACCCCAAACCCCGGTGTGTGTGAATGCTGTGTAATTCGCCACCCTGTCACAACTCAGTGTCAAGAAATATCAGACAGCACACTGCGTATGATTAAAGGAATTATATTTATGAATGTTAACTTAACCGAAGTGTTAGTAAAGAAAAGAAAGAAAAAACAAAATGAGCCCATTATAATTAAAGAGTTAAAGGTTCACAAGTTGGAGCTTAACTCTTCCAAAAGTCATACTATTTCACCAATCCTCAGTAGACCTTTGCTTGTTCCATCAAATCACAGACTCCCACCGGGTCGAATCCTATGACCGGTTCTCCCCAGCACCTTATTTCTTCATGTCCCACTGAAAAGAGAACTCAGCTCACATCAGTGTCAGGGCACTCATCCTCTGAATGGATGGCTCACATTCCCAAGCACCCATAATCTCTAACCATAACCCAAACACTGCTTCTACAGAAAGATCATTATGTTAGCAGCAAAACCTTTACCAGGGTGTTACATAAGCAACTTTTAGATAGACACATACTGGAGATGATAGAGAATTGTAGGACTATGGAAGAAGGAAGGATTAGATTGATCTTACAGTGAGTTAAAAGGATAGCACAAGATCATGGGCCAAAGGGCCTGTACTGTGCTGTAATTTTCTTTGGTTTATGTTCTATGCCTGTCAGCTCTCCACTCTCCACAATGCCATCCTGTATTGAAAATTAACAGCAGCCATTTATCCTCTCAGCCATCAGGCCCTTGAACCAGAGGAGATAACTTCACTCAACTTCACTTGCCCCATCATTGAATTGATCCCTTTGGGCTCACTTATAGGGACTCTTCAACTCATGTTCTCAATTCTTATTGATTATTTATTTATTTATTTATTATTTTACTCAGCTTCAGCTGGTAAAACCTGAGATCCAGGCATATCCAAGCATGCTCATCTCTCAATTGCTAGGAACCTTTTGACTATTCTAGTGGTGTTTAGTATTGTGGATTTCTATACATTTGCATAAATATTGCTGTGCATCCCTAATTATTTAATACTGTTGTGTAGTGACTTTGGGATGACCCCAGTTATAGATATTACTGTCCTGTTCATGTTCCATAGTCCTTCTATTTCCTCTTTTCTGGTGTTTTTCACTTATTGATTTCTATATGTTATGTACTATATGTTTGGAATGGCTATATCAGGGATGGCCAACCTCTGGCGCATGCGCCAAAAGTGGCGCATTGGATGATTAGAAGCGGCACATTGCACCCCAGTGATAATAATACAAAAGTAAACCTACTCATGCAAAAAGTATTAACCAAAAACCAATTTGTAGAAAAATATCTATAACAGGAATTCAAGCAGCTTAGAACGAAAAATGGGTTTTACTGAGAATAAATCTAAAACTTACCAATTATTTTTGGCAAACACGAGGAAATCTGCAGGTGCTGGAAATTCAAGCAATGCACACAAAATGCTGGTGGAACACAGAAGGGCAGGCAGCATCTATAGGAAGAAATACAGTCAAAGTTTCGGGCCAAGACCTATTTTATTATTTCATGCACATCTTTTGGTGAATTTTATCTTCTTTCACATTAATCTGTTTTCAATTTTTAAAAGATGTTCAATGAGTCAAACTAGGAAAGAAGGACTTTTGTTCTGCAGTCATTCCATAACTGTTCAGTACACGTTTGATACTTATGCGCTATGGAGTTGTGCTTTGTTCGTCCTTTGTGAACATTTACAGATTTGTACTTTTTCAAAAATTAAGCCTTGTTTTTACATTCAGTTACTCATCACGGTGCAAAAGAAAATCAGCAAAAGAAAAGGAAAAGTGATAGTAAACGTGAATTCAATGAACATTGGAAAAATGAGTTATTTATAGCGGGTCCGTCAGGAAAACTGTTGTGCATTGTTTGTGAAAACACTTTCTTACATAATAGATGATGTGATCTTAATAGACACTATACAACACAACATCAGACTGAAATAGAAGGGAAACTGAAGCTAGTTCTTGGGTCTGAGTTACGGAAAGAATATGTGATTAAGAAAAAGGAAGAAATAAAAAGAAGACAAAATATATTTGTTAAAAGTCTCATTAAGGTAAGTAATGTATATCTTGTTTTTATATTAAATCAATATATCATGTAAAATGCTAAATATGTCTATATTAACATATTTTTATAAGAATTGAATGGGGGTACAAGAGTTGTATGGCACATCTGAACTCATGCGTGAAAACATTCACGCACAGAATGTAAAAGATTGGCCACCCCTGGGCTATATCTATCAGGTAAGTTGTTCTTGCTTGTTCATCTGGGTGGTTATTATGGGTTGTCCTATCCATAATAACAGATTGGTCGTATACAATTTACAGGACCCTGACCCTAAATCTGGATCAAGCTTGTATTTATAGTAAGGTATGATGTCTTCTATGAGTTTTTATTTTAAAGCAAAATTTTGATGAACAATGCTTGCCATTTGATTGTGCCTGTGTGAGTAATCAGATTGAGTTAAATTGCTGCAGGGTCCTGTAATGTGTTGGATTATTATTATTATTATTATTATTATTGTTCTATTATTATTACTTATTTGTTTTTGTATTTGTACATTTTGTTCTCTTTTGCACACTGTTTGCCCACTCTGTTGGTGTAGTCTTTAATTGATTCTATTATGGTTGTTCGATTTATTGAGTATTCCCGCATGAAAATGAATTTCAGAATTGTTTATGGTGACATATATATACTTTGATAACAAATTTACTTTGAACTTTGAATGACTTTGAACATCTTGTGTATATGAGACACAGGAAAAATGTGCAATCCAGGCAGTGCCTAATGTCAGGGTTAAAGCTGGATCACAGGAGCCTTGGCATCAGCTCTACCAGATGTGCCATTGCCACCCTAAAGCACAAATTGAGCAATCAGAAATAATTTAACATCCTAGTATCACAACTGAGTCCACTGTATCATCTACAGTGGCAGAATTCTTCTCTGCAGTTGGGGAATTAACAGGTTCGAATCCCTCAGGTTCTGTCCTCAAGTACTGGTGCTGCAAAACAACAAATTTCACAACATATGCCGGTGATATTAAACCTGATTTTGTTGATTCTCCAATACCTCAGTTTGGTACCAGGGCTACACTGCCCTTAAACAGTCTTCCTGTTTTCCTACTTACGTGGAAAGGGAAGATTCCACAGGGGTCTTTGAAGGAAATCAAGATTTTGTTTTCCGCCACCCAAGGCAACACTCTCCCCAGAACTAAACACAAACATCTTGTTTGTGGTCTGATCCCCAGACTACCACCACTCACCCTCTATGCCTACATCACTAATGCTCACTAATATTTGTGGCAAATTTTAAGATGTTTTATCTGCTCATCCAGTAACAGTAAGGATTATTCCATTTGACTCCTGTCAGCCTGGTCACTGGGATAAGAGGCTTGTCATTTGAGGAAAGGTTGAGGAGAATTGGCCCACATTCTCTGCAACTTAGAAGAACGAGGGGGGGGGGGGGATCTCAATGAAACCTATTGAATATTGAAAAGCCTAGATAGTGTGGACACAGAGAGGATGTTTTCAACAGTTGGAGTGTCTAGGACCAGCCTCAGAGTAGAAGGACGTCCCTTTAGAACAAAGATGAGGAGGAATTTCATTAGGCAGAGTGTGGGAAATCTGAGGAATTCATTGCCACAGATAGCAGTGGAGGCCAAGTCTTTGGGTGTATTTAAAGCAGAGGTTGCCTAGTTCTTGATTACTAAAGGCAGGAAAAGGCATAATTTAGGATAATAAATCAGCGTGATTGATTAGTGGAGAATACTCGATGAGCTGAATGGTCTAATTCTGTCTTATTGCCTTATAGGGTGTAATTTTATTCAAGTATTATAATAGTTATTTGGGCAGTACTGAGAGGCAATTTTCCTTGTCTGGACAGTTGAAATTCATTGGGAAAAGACCTGGGTCATTAGCGAGTGAAATCACTTGGAATGTGTAGTGCTCGAAAAACTTTTAAGGAATTCAAGCACATCCAGGGCAAACTAGCCCACTTGATTAACAACCTGCGTACCATCATAAGCACTCAGTCCCTTCATCAGCACGCACCATGGCTGCAGTGTGCTTACAAAACACTCGGTAGTTATTCACCTGAGCTACAGTACTGTGCAAAAGTCTTAGGCACAAATCAGGCACAAGTCTTAGGAAAGCTGAGCCTACTGGGCCTGAACACCTCCCTCTGCAACTGGATCCTAAACTTCCTGACTGGGAGACCTCAGTCAGTCCGGATCGGGAACAACATCTCCAACACTGTCACACTGAGCATGGGGCCCCCCAGGGCTGCGTGCTCAGTCCACTGCTGTTGACTTTGCTGACCCACGACTGTGCTGCAACACACAGCTCGAACCATTACATCAAGTTCACCGATGACATGACCATGGTGGGTCTCATCAGCAAGAACAATGAGTCAGCTTACAGAGAGGAGGTGCAGCGGCTAATGGACTGGTGCAGAGCGAACAACCTGTCTCTTAATGCGAACAAAACAAATAGATGGTTGTTGACATCAGGAAGGCATGGAACGACCTCTCTCTGCTCAACATCGATGGCTCCTCAGTAGAGATTGTAAAGAGCACCAAATTTCTTGGTCCTGGTCCCTCAACACCAGCTCCACAGCCCAGCAGCGTCTCTACTTTTTGCGAAGGCTGAGGAAAGTCCATCTTCTACCCCCCATCCTCATCACATTCCACAGGGGTTGTATTGAGAGCATCCCGAGCAGCTGCACCACTGCCTGGTTCAGAAATTGCACCATCTTGGATTGCAAGACCCTGCAAAGGATGGTGAGGTCAGCTGAGATCATCGGGGTCTCTTTTCCTGCCATCACGGACATTTACACTACACGCTGCATCCACAAAGGAAACAGCATTATGAAGGACCCCATGCACCCCTCATACAATCTCTTCTCCCTCCTGCTGTCTGGGAAAAGGCTCCGAAGCATTCAGGCTCTTACAACCAGACTATATAACAGTTTCTTCCCCCAAGCTATCAGACTCCTCAATACCCAAAGCCTGGACTGGCACCTTGCCCTATTGTCCTGTTTATTATTTATTGTAATGCCTGCACTGTTTTTGTGCACTTTATGCAGTCCTGTGTAGGTCTGTAGCCTAGTGTAGCTTTTTCAGTGTTGTTTTTTCTTACATAGTTCAGTCTAGTTTTTGTACTGTGTCATGTAACAACATGGTCCTGAAAAATGTTGTCTCATTTTTACTGTGTTCTGTACCAGCAATTATGGTTGAAATGACAATAAAAGTGTCTTGACTTGACTTGATATAAATAGCGAGAATGCCTAAGACTTTTGAACATTACTGCTGCAAAAAATCAAAAATTCATTACACATATGGGTGTTGATAAACTTGATTCTGATATGGGTCTCTATTATGGACTGAGTGTGGGAAGAAGGCAGGGAAAAGGAAATAATGTTTGGGAAAACGATAAGGGAGTGGAGAGGGAGCAGGAAGCACCAGAGAGACATTCTGGAATGACCAATAAACCAATTGTTTGGATTCAAATCACCTTGTCTGATGTCTCACCCACACCAACCCACACCCTTGGCACTCCTTCCCACACCCCTCCTGCGGCACTCCACCCCTGTCATTCCCAACGTGCTTTGCTACCACCAAAGTTACAAACTTGTTTTCTGCTTCATGTTGTCAAATACAGTACCATGCAAAAGCCTTAGACACCCTCCAAATCTGTGGTCTCTTCTACCAGCAAGGACAAGGGCTTCGGATGCTTGGGAGCATCACCACCTGAAGACTTCCCTCCAACTCCCACATGATTCTGATTTGGAAATAAGTTGCCTTTCCTTCATCGGCTCTGGGTCTAAATCTGGCAGCACTCCCCATCCCCTCAACTGTAGGGGTACCTTCACCTGAAAGATTGCAGCAGATCCACAAGATACCTTATCAGCACATTCATGAAGTGCAACTAGCGATGAGCATACCCCGAGCTTGGGTTTAATAACAATGTGTAGTCAAGGCAGCAAGTGATAAATGTTTTGGACACAGAAGAATGTAGAGATCAGGTAGGATAGTGGAAAAAATGGTCTTATTGATGATGTTTTGACTGAACACCATGGTTTTACTGTACATCATGGAAGTCTTTAGGAGTTGTTTGGTTATGCTCTTCTCCATTAGGAGAGGTAAACAAGTTGGTATTAACAAAGCCAGTCAGTTAAGGTTTCAGAATGCTGATATCCCTCAAAGAAGACCACAACCTTATCGTAGTTTGGAGGCCTGGATGCCTCAATGACCTGGAGAGCTATGCTGAATGGAGTCTGGGCTTTCTGCTCTGGCTCTTGGTAGGGTCATCCATGCCAAACAGGTCAAAGGGTAGAGGCCAGACAAAGAGTGGACCACTGTTCCTCCAGGTTCAGGAGTTCAGCTCAGGGCTAACAGTCCTTACTGGTCAAACAAAACTGTTACGGAAACAGCAACGAAGAATCCCCCTACATCCATGTGTGATGCTATCCCTGAGCCTCCACCCGGGACTTGTGTGATTGACAGTGAACCGAGAGGAAGCTACTGACATGATGAAGGAACTTGTGAATGCCACCAGAGATGGAGGACTTTCATTGCTCCCCTAAATGCCAGCAGCATGACGGGTAAAAGAAGAAGAAAAAGGTGACAAGGCTGAGTCAAGGACTGCATTTAAAAATTTGGGGCAGGATGCCATCCAAGTACACTGTGCCAGGCCATTGCAGGCAGCGTATCAGTCCATTGTCCCTTTCCAAATCACAAAATGAATAATGACATATGCTACGTTCCTTCTGACCTGCTCTTCATTTCCAATTAATCTTCAGCATTTATTAAACAACCTCACATACAGGAATTTATCAAGTACTCTTCTTTAAAATGAGAGGCCTCATGTCATGGTTTGGTGACAACAGGGATGCCACAGATGGTGCCACAATCCACTGCCATTCTTCAAATGCTGATCTTGGCTCTGGTTCATGCATCTGCTCAAGTGCCTGAGTATCGTTTTGATTTGCAGCCCTGAGAATCAAGAACTCAAGGTTCACCTTGTCAGGAGATGGAGCAGACATGCCAGCATCTGGAGCTGGCAGCGACACTGGCTCCCAACAGCCTGGAGGAAGGTTTTATCTTTCGCCCCACCATCCCACAGATGTCCACCAAGTAACTCTTCATCACTCGCAGACAGCACATTTTGGTCCAGGCCTTTTCTTGTTTAATGACACTGGGGTCAGATAGAACGATGGAAGAAGGAGCACATTTTGGGACTCCTGGTTCCAAAGTAAGTTACAGTCAATTTATTACTTGGAAATTGTTGTCTCTGCTCTGTAGGTATTCAGGATGCACATAACTAGCTCCAGCAGAAAGCAATACCCAGAGAATTTCTGTCAACTGCTAGTTGAGGGCTGACATTTAGACCAGCATGTGGTGGGGGAGTAGAAAGCTGTGTGTAATCTGCATTGTTCTCTTTAACATGGTGAAATTGGTCCACGTAAGATCTTTTAGGTCCATAAATATCAATGAAGCAAGTACTCGTCAATGACTTGGGGAAGGTGGGGAGGAGGTGGTGCACATGTTCCTGTCTACATCAATGGAGCTTCCATTTCTGAAGAATGAATATCTCCAATAGTCTGATTTGATCCAGCCACATAGACACCATGGCCAAGAAACTCAACAACACCTCTACTTCCTCAGGAGCTGAAAATATTTGGCACATTTCTCTTGACCATTAACAATTTATTCTGATACACTACAGAAAGCATCCCATCTGGATGTTTAACAGCTTTGTATGGCAACTGCTCTGAACGCGACTTCCAGAAACAGGAAGAATTTTGGACAGAGTTCAGTACCGTACAGGAACCAACCTCTCCTCCATGGACTCTGTCTTCTACCCTCTCCCATTGGCTGGAAGATATACAAGTCTGAAAGTAGGTTGCACTAGGCTCAAGGACAGCTTCTATCCCACTGTTATCAGACTCTTGAACAGACCTCTTGTATGAAAAAGGATCCCAAATTATATCACAAATAAACTCTTCTCGGACTTCCAGCTGGGTATAGGTATTGACTATACCCAACGCTTTGATGACAAATTCCACCATCTTTGAAGATGGCAGAGTTTGTCATCAAAACACCAGTTATAATTGATACCTGTACTTGGCTGGAAGTCCAAGAAGAGATTATTGGACTCCTTGTTCAATAAAATGCACTCTTGACCTCACAATCTACCTTGGATGATCTTGCATTTTATTATTTACCTGAACTACATGTGCTCTGTAGATTTTAATCTGCTTTATTATTGTTAACTTGATCAGCATGAACAGTATACAAGTTTCTCCATTGTATCTTTGTACATGTGACAATAATAAACCAACACCAATGCCATAAAGTGGGACTTCAGTTTAAAATCTAAAACTTCATTGTTCAAAGTAAATTTAATATCAAAGTGCTTATATGTCACTGTATACAACCCTGAGATTCATTTTCTTGTGGGAATACTCAATTAATAGAATAATAACCATAATAGAATCCATGAAAGACTGTGCTAACTTGGGCATTCAACCAGTGTGCAGAAGACAACAAACTGTGGAAAATAAAGAAATAATAATAAATATATAAGCAATAAATGTTGAGAACATGACACAAAGAGTCCTTGAAAATGAGAACATAGATTGTGGGAATATTTCAATGATGAGCAAGTGAAGTTGAGTGAAGTTATCCCGTTTGGTTCAAGAGCCTGATGGGTGAGGGGTAATAACTGTTCCTGAACCTGGTGGTGTGAGTCCTGAGGCTCCTGTACCTTCCTCCTGCTGGCAGCAGTGAGAAGAGAGGATGACCTGGGTGGTGGGGTCCCTGATGATAGATGCTGCTTCTCTGTGACATGGGAATCTGGATCTCTGGCACTGTGTTACTCTCTGAAGTGGGGCTTAAACCATTGGGTGTGAGTATGCTTAACAATGGGAGTATTACCACATGAAACATCAAAAATGGAAAACTGGGCCACAAACAGATGAGTCTGGAATCCTATTTAGACACCTCAGTGTTAAGCCATTAGTCCATGGGTCCATGTCAACACACCAGCACATCCTAGCGCAGCTCTGCAGGAGATCCATCTCACCTCCTGAGGGGGACACAGATCCATTGCTTAACTTTTTTACATCCTCACAAGTCTTGTAAAATAAAAAAAATACTGGGACGTGTTGGTTTGTTGATGTGGACCCACTCTGTTGTCAAAATCAGTCACAACAAGTGTTGATCAAACAAACATGTTCCATTGCCAGGAAGGATCATATCATCCAAACCTCTGACCTCCAACTTCTGTAGCCTCTAATCACCTTAGACCGTGAGTTACTGCGACACTGTCCTTTACACAGTGAGGAAAGCAATGCCAAACTGAAAGAAAGAACATTAAAAGTGACACTTAAAGGTGAGCCTATTTGCAGTGTTCAATGTTGAATGAAATAAATCCACAGCTATTTTAGAAGTCTGCATTACAACAAGCTCCATGGAGATGATGCCACTATTTGAACCAAATTAAGTCCATCTGCTAGAGATCTTTACTTGGATATTCTGTCTGTGGCATTCACGAACACCATCACTGACATTATGGAAGAGACAATGCTGGCATGGAATCATGAATATCAAGGTTGACTGGACTTGCTTTGAAAGCAGCATGGACAGATGGGATAAGACTTCCTTTCAGTGAAGCTGTCATGTATTAATGGGTTGGACTGGTGCCATGTCACAGTAAAGCTTCTTGAGGACCTATATCCTTCTGTAATGCTATTTTAATGCCACTTCCTGCTGTCTTTTCTTCAATATGGCTTGTTTTCAAACTACCCAGTGTTTCTCCAATGGCTGCCCTCTTTAAATCCTCAGATTCATGTTTAATGCCTTGTATTAGCTCGTTTCCACTCTGTATTTCTTTCCTTTCTTTAAGACGGCAAAACTTAACCCTTCCATCAATTACCTCAGTCTCTGCACTGCACTGTATACACCTTAAACTACTTTGTATAATGTAAATAAATGCTGCTATTAATGTATTATTTACTTATTGAGATAGAGCAAAGAACAGGCCCTTCCAGCCCTTTGAGTGGTGCCACCCAGCAATCCCCTTATTCAATCCTGGCCTAATCACAGGACAATTTACACTGGCCAATTAACCTACCAACCGGTACGTCTTTGAACTGTGGGAAGAAACCACAGCACCCGCAGGAAACCCACATGTTTACCCACAAACTAGTTAGAGGTAGCTGTGAGAATTGAACCTAGGTCGCTTGTACGGTAAAGCACTGTGCCATCTATCAATACAAATTTGATTTTTTCTGATGTTTTTATATAACTCATTATTTATAATTGTTTGTATATTCTCCCCATGACTGTGTGGGTGCTCCATTAATTGATCATTGTAAATTATTCCGTGATTAGGATAGGGTTTGGATGGTATGGTCCCTTCAAAAGGTTAACTTGCAGTCTGAGTCAGTGGTGAGGAAGGTAAATGCCATGTTAACATTCATTTCAAGAGGTCTAGAATACAAGGATGTGGTGCTGAGGCTTTATAAGGCACTGGTGAGGCCTCACCTTGAGTATTGTGAACAATTTTGGGCTCCTCATTTTAAAAATATGTGCTGGCATTGGAGAGGGTCCAGAGGGGGTTCACAAGGATGATTCCAGGAATGAAAGGGTTATCACATGAGGAACATTTGATGGTTCTGGGCCTGTACTCACTGGAATTCAGAAGGATGACGGGGGTTCTCATTGAAACCTTTCGAACGTTGAAAGGCCTAGACAGAGTAGATGGGGAAGGGATGTTTCCCATGGTGGGAGAGTCTACGACAAGAGTGCACAGCCTCAGGATAAAGGGAGACCCTTTCAAAACAGAGATGCGGAGAAATTTCTTTAGCCAAAGGGTGGTGAATTTGTGGAATTTGTTGCCACATGCAGCTGTGGAGGCCGGGCCGTTGGGTGTATTTACAGCAGAGATTGATAGGTTCTTGATTGGACATGGCATCAAAGGTTACGGGGAGAAGGCCGGGGAGTAGGGTTGAGGAGGAGAAAAAAAAGAATCAGCCATGATTGAATGGCGGCGGATACTCAATGGGCCAGGTGGCCTAATTTTGCTCCTATGTTTTATGATCTTATTAAATTGGGGTATTGCTGCAAAGAGATGGAAGGGCCTATTCTGGTCTATATCTCAAAAAATTTAAAAAAGAAATATTGCTCTGGATTTTTCTCACCCTTCATTTTCCTCTTTTCGCTCTCAGACCTTTTATGCCATAATTTCATATTCCCCTCTGGTCCTTCCCAAAACTCTGGGTGATCGGCCTTCAGCAGAGTTTTTATTTCATCTCCACCGTCCCATCTTAATGAATATTGAGAACGATGTAAGCTCTAATTCATTGCCACAGACTCTGTCACAATCAGGAGAAAATCTGCAGATGCTGGAAATCCAAAGCAACACACACAAAATGCTGGGGGAGCTCAGAAGGCCAGGCAGCACCTATGGAAATGAGTACAGTCGACAGTTCGGAATGACACTGTTCATCAGGACTGGAGAAAAGAAAAATTAGAAATCAGGGTGGGGGGTGGAGTGGAGGAAGAAATACAAGGTAGTAGGTGATAGGTGTAACTGGGAGGGGGAGGGGGTGAAGTAAAGAGCTGGGAAGTTGATTAGTGAAGGAGATAAAGGGTTGGAGAAAGATGAATCCTATAGGAGAGGACAGGAGGCCATGGAAGAAAGGGAAGGAAGAGGAGCACCAGAGGGAGGTTTTAAGCAGTTAAGGAGAGAAGGGGAGAGATGGAAAGGGAGAATTCCTAAAACATCTGGACCCTTCCTTCCAACCTGGAGGTTTTATGGCATGGGCCAATATGATTAAGGCAGGGGTTCATGGACCCCAAGTTAGGAACACACTCTCTAGCCTTCTGTGAGTCTATCTGTCACTAATAGCCTACGTGACATTGATAGTCTCAATGTTTCCACTCTCTTCACTCACTCTGACCTGGTGCTGGTGTGCTTTCCTGAAGTGAACTTTACTTATAGTGCAAGCTCCAACTCTGATACCTGGTCCAAAATTTCACTGGTCCATGGTCACCAGGCAAGTTCTCCCTATTTCCCTCCATTGCTCCCAGTCTCATAGTCTTCCAGACTTAGGCAGCAGTTTTTACCTCCTACCCCAAGACCAACAAGCAGCATTATGCTGATAGCCCCATTGTTTCTGTCTGTTCTTGTCACTCAGAACTCATATTTTGCTGCCTTGCTTCTGTTCTTTGTGCAGCTTCTACCAATTTAGGCACTGATATTTCTGATCCCCACAACCACTTTAACATTTTCCAGTTTCTTAGTTCAAAATAGCTCATCTTCATTATGGATATCCATCCCACAACAGGATGGCTTCAAACCTTTTCTTGAACAGAGGAGGATCGGCTCTTCTGCACCAAATAATAATAGTCACTTATTTATAGAGCACCTTTCACATAGACGTTGTCATCCAATGTGTTTTATAATGAGATAAAGTGCAAAAATGAAAATAAAAAAAACAAATATATGTTCATTAAAAGCAAGGTTAAGTAAATAGGTTTTGAGCCGACATTTAAAAGTTTCAACTCTGACTGCATCACTTATAGTTCTAGCTATTGAATTCCGCAGCTTAAGAGTGTAGTTCCAAAAAGCTGACATGCCAATTATCTTTTGAGGGAGATTGTTTAAATTAAAGAGATCGACGGAAAAAAAACCTGAGAGCTCGAGCAGGATTATAAAACAAAAACATTTCTGCGATGTAGTTTGGTCTCAGACCATTAAGAGATTTGAAGGTGAGTAAGAGAAATCAATTCTAAAAGATACAGAAAGCCAGTGCAAAGTAGCTAGGGCAGGTCGGATATGTTCCTTTATCCTGGTTTTAATTAAAATTTATCAGTTGTATTCTGGATGAGTTGAACTTTGTCAATAGATTGCTTTGGAATCTATACACATTCACATGCCTGAACTCCTTCTCACATATAACAACCTCCCCGTCAATCACGTTTTCCAAATTAAAGGTGTAGCTATGGACACTCACACAGGCCCAGGCTATGCCTGAATCTACGTTGTATATGTAGAGCCATCCTTATTTCAATCCTAGGAGTTAGGATGGTATGTTGAAGTTGTATAAGATTTTGATGAGACCAAATTTGGAGTATTTCTGGTCACTTAAATACAGGAAAGATGTTGATAAGATTGAAAGAGTACAGAGAAAACTTAAAAGAATATTGCTGGGACTTGAGAAGCTGAGTTACACGGAAAGGATGAATAGGCTATGACTTTAGTCCCTGGACCATAGGAGAAGGAGGGGAGATCTGATAAAGGTATGCAAAAATTATGAAGAGTATACATAGGGAAATATCAGCAGGCTTTTTGCACTGAGATTGAGTGGGACTAGAACTAGAGGTCATATGTGGAGGGTGAAAGCTGAAATATTGAAGGGGAACTTCTTCACTCAGAGGGTAATACCAGTGTGGAACAAGCTGCTCGTGGAAGTGGTGGATGTGAGTTTGGTTTCAACATTTAAGAGGTTTGGAATGGTAAATGGATGGGAAGGGTATGGAGGGCTAAGGTCCATGTGCAGGTCGATGGAACGAGGCAGAATAATAGTTCGGCATGGACTAGTTTCTGTGTTGTAGTGCTTTATGACTATTCCAGTTCCCTCTTCCAACTATTTATCTATTAAATTGGTATCTCTTCTGAAATGGAGCTTAAAATTTTCCTGATCTTTGCATCCAGCTTCCACCCTGCTCTCCCTTACAAAGGGTCCACAATTGACTCTGTTTTCCATTTGACTCCCTCTCAGCGGATAGGTTTGTGACCAATATGAAGTTTCACAGTTTGCACCTACTGCCATCAACTTCCTGTAAGTCCTCTATTCCTTTGCCTGCTTTTCTCCCTCACTCTTGTATTTCTTTTCATGTCTCAGCCACATCATGGGGAGAGGATTCTCTGGTCCTCATCTTCCAACCGTCATACTCTTCACCAAATCTGGTGAGGTTCCCTTTTCATCATTCTGAAGGGACTGTTCCCTTCACAGCTCCCTGCCCCACTCCACCTTCTCCTTACTCACTGCACTATCCCATGCGGCTGCAAGAAATGCAGAGAGGGGAAGGGGCAGGAGGACTATCTGTGATCATGTGCAGACCAGAGTCACTGAGGTTACAATTATTTTAATAACCAACAGTTTTAGGTGGAAGTGAAGAAAGCAAAGAAAGGAAATGGAATAACACAGACCTATCTGTGGAGAGAGATTGAGATAGAGGGAGAGGGAGAGGGAGAGGGAGAGGGAGAGGGAGAGGGAGAGGGAGAGAGAGAGAGAGAGAGAGAGCGAGAGAGAGAGAGAGAGAGAGAGAGAGAGAGAGAGAGAGAGAGAGAGACTGCACAACATTGTTCTCATGCACAACAATCTCTAGAGTTTACAGAGGATGGAGTGAAAAACTCAGGAACATCCTCAAAGCTGAAAACTTCACAGGTGAGACTTGTGTTGCCTTTATGGCAGTTATTTAGTTTATAATATTTTTGCCTTAGTAATTCGTTTGTTAGCATTTTAGTTAAAGTTAGTATTGTTTAAAGTAAATTCATTGTCTGTGATATATCGCGGCATGTGATGATGTCACATCCGTTTTCGCCACGTCCTGTGGGAAAATACCGGATTGGAGAAACGGGAAAGTGGGGGCTGACATGTGTGAGACCAGCGCAAGGAAAGTTGTCTTTCTACACACTAGAAACATTGTGGAAGCAACGTCGTAAGTCAGAAGATAATCGAAATATTAACGCCGATCCTGTTAAAAGTAATGACGGTCGATAAAGTTTATGTTTTTGTTAGTTAAAGAGTTGCGGATAGTTTGTGTTGAAGTGTATTTAAAGCAGTCCATGGCGTAGGTAGATTCTGACTGTATGCTGCACTTTAATGTAATGTAGTTGTTGTAGTTTTACTTTTGCAAGTATTTACGATGTACATGTAATATCAAGAAGGAAACAAATGCTGTACAAATCTTGTATTGTTTTATCAACAGTTTTTACCATACGTTAATGTGGAAGAGTGAACAGTAAACGGTTAATCTTACTATGACCCTGTCTTCATTAACAACGGTTTACTTCGGTGTTTAGTTCAGCGTTATCTTATACGCCGAGCGAGAACACTACAATCCTCAAAGCTGAAAACTTCACAGATGAGACTTTCATTGAGGTGGTCACACCCAGAGGGCAGTGTTCAGATAGTAGATGGGTGACCACCAGGAAACATAAGGGGAGCAAACAGTCAGTGTATGGTTCCCCTGTGGCCATTACCCTCAGCAAACAAGTATACCCCTTTGGATACAAATGGGTGCATAACCTATCAGGGCACAGCAGCTGCAGCCAGGCTAGTGGAACTGTGGCCATCTCTGAGCCTCAGCTGGGAAGAGTAAAGTCAAGCTGAGTGATAGTGACAGGAAACCTGATAGAGGACGGACAGGAGATTCTGTGGCCACAAAAAAAGCAGTCAAGATTGTGTATTGCCTCCCAGGGTTTCTCAGCCTGGCTGCAGACGTTTCTCAAGAGGGCATAGGGAGGGTGGACAGCCACAATAACATCAATGACATAGGTGGAAAGGGGGAAGAGGTCCTGTGCAGGGCATAGGGAGTTAGGGAAAAAGGCTGAAGAACAGGACCTTCAAGATTGTAATCTCTGGATTACTCTCAGTGCCACATGCTAGATAGGGCAGGAATGGGATGATGGTACAGGTGACTGAATGGTTGAGGAACTACTGCAGGGTGCAGGGTTTCAGATTTGCGGATAATTGGGATCTCTTCTGGGAAGGTATGGCTTGTAGAGAAAGAATGGGTACACCCGCACCCAAGGGGAGACAACATCCTTGCAGGCAGGTTTGCTAGAACTGCTGGGGAGAGTGTAAATTTAGTGGGCAGGGGGATGGGAACCAGAGTGATAGAGCAGTTGGTAAACAAGTCAAGGCAGTGTGTAGCGAGACTGTGAAGATGGACAGGCGGATGATAGGGCAAAATTGCAGTCAGTGGGGTGAGGTGAAGTGTAACATGGGGGTAAAAGTGAAAAAGGTGATGAATACAGGATTGAAGGTAACCAAGCTAAAAATAGCAAAGAGGATTCCAGAATGTTTTGATATATAAAGAGTAACAGAGGCAAGAGTGGATATTGGAACACTGGAAAATGACACTGGAGAGGGAGTAGTGAGGGAAAAGAAATAGCGGATGGACTTAACACACATTTTCATTTACTGGCAGTATGCCAGAAATTCGAGAGTGTCAAGGGGCAAAAGTCAAGTCAAGTCACTTTTATTGTAATTTCGACCATAACAGCTATGTGCAGTGCATAGTAAAAATAAGACAACGCTTTTCAGGACCATGGTGTTACATGACACAGTACAAAAACTAGACTGGAAAGGTGAGGAGGGAATGTAAGGGAAAAGCACTATGGGTAGTAGAAGAAGGCAGAATCATGAGAGAGGTGATAGGCAGCTAGAAGAGGAGACAGAGTGAAGGTGGGATGGGGGAAGGGAGAGGGAGGGAATTACTGGAAGTTGGAGAATTCGATGTTCATATCAAGGGGCTGGAGACTACCCAGATGGTATATGAGATGTTGTTCCTCCAACCTGAGTTTGGCCTCATCATGGCAGTAGAGGAGGCCATGTATGGACACATCCAAATGGGAACGTGAAGCAGATTTGAAGTGGGTGGCAACCAGGAGATCCTGTCTGTTGTGGCAGACAGACTGGAGGTGCTCGACGAAGCGGTCCCCCAATCTGTATCAAGTTTCGCCGATGTAGAGGAGGCAGCACCAGGAGTACTGGATACAAAAGATGACCCCGTCAGACTCACAAGTGAAGTGTTGCCTCACCTGGAAGGACAGTTTGGGGCCCTGGATGGTGGTAAGAGAAGAGGTGTAGAGCCAGGTGTAGCACTTACGATTGCAGGTGGGAGATCTGTGGGGAGGGACATGGAGGGTCGTGGATGGAACGATCCCTATGAAAAGCAGAGAGGGGTAGAGAGGGAAAGATGTGCTTAGTGGTGGGGTCCTGTTGAAGGTGGTAGAAGTTGTGGAGGATAATATGCTGGATCCGGAGGCTGGTGGGGTAGTAGGTGAGGACAAGGGGAACACGATCCCTGTGCAGTGATGGGAGGATGGGGGCGAGGCCATATATTATATGTCCATCTAATTGTACGTTCTATGGTCCATGTTGTGTGACCTCAGTCTTCTGCATTATGTACATGTATCCTCCAATGCACGTGTAGGTTTGGTGTAGAGTTGCCGATGAATATTATACAAATTCAAAGTCTGGGCCTTTCACCATCCTGTGATCTATATCTAAGAATATTTTGAACAGCCACTCTGTTTTCTGAAGGTTCATTACAACACTGAAAGTTTAAACGAATGGTGTAGGCTGCACGAGTCTTTGATTCCAATGAAAGGCTTCGCTCGGGATCAGGTCAGTAGCTGAGAATGTCCAACAAAGCCTCCTTAATTGCCCAGGTCTAGAGGTTTTCTGTTTGTATGAGGTGGATCAATGAAATTCTACAGAGCCCCTTTCAAGCTCTGACTGTCCATCACTAGGCAGGTGCTTGGCAGCCTGACTTTGCCCTTTTAGTGAGATGTGAGGTGACTATCTGCTCTTGAAGACATTTTGTAAATGAGATTTAATGTTTCATTGACTTATGCCCAGAACCTAATTGTTTTCTCTCCTTTTAATTCAATATTAATTTTACGTCAATTATTTACTTGATATTGCAATTACATTTTCATCCTCAACACTGTGAAGTTTTGAGTGCTTTGGCTTATCTTAACTTTATTAATCAATGCCTTTCAGTGAAGGGGTATTGTTTACATTTAGGGACTCCTACAGGGAAACAGCATAAGCAATGACAGTGTGTTTTTGCACAACATGCACCTTTTATTTGCTAATCGACTGGCATTTTAAAAGATGCCTTAATTAAACATGCATAATGTTATATTGTCAAGACCCATGCAGCTTATGTTGGGAAGATGATTGAAAAGGTCAGCTGCTATCTAGTAACTTGTACAGTTTGTTGTACCAAATTGGATGAATGTGTAGAGGTCCACTCAATGATCGGGTTCTTAAAAGCGTATCTTCCAGGAGCTACTGCAGTGGTTGTGAAAGATACACGGAGTGTAGTACAACATGTAGTACAACCCTTTGACCCACAATAGTGTGCCAATGTTTGAACCTATTCCTCAAACAAACTAACCCTTCCCTTCTGTATTTTTCTTACATCCATATACTTATCTAAGAGTCCTTTCAATGTACCTATTGTGTTAGACTCTCCTACCACCCCTGGCAGTGCAGAGGATGATACCTAAAATACATTCTGCGTAAAAAAAACCTCCCTCTGATATCTCCCCTAAACTTACTTCCACTCACCTTGAACAGATGTCCTCTGGTTTTAGCTGTTGCTGTCCTGGGAAAAAGGTGCTGGCTATCCACTCTATCTTTGCCTCTTATAATTGTATACACACCTGTGAAGTTGCCGCTCCTCTTCTGTTACTCCAAGGAGAAAAGCCCCTGCCCCTCTCCTCAAGAGGTGTGTACTCTCATCCAGGAAGCATCATGGTATATTTGCTGTGGACCCTCTCCAAAGCTCTCACATCCTTCCTACAATAAAGGCGACCAGAACTGAGCACAATACTCCATGTGTGGTGTAACCAGAGTGTGACAAAGTTGCAGCATTACCTTCCAGCTCCTGAACTCAATTCCCTGACTCATGAAGGCTATAATGCACCGTTGGCACCATTGGCACCACTGTGGCGCTCCAGGGTGAGCGGGCACGGTCAGCAGCTTGTCCCAGCATTCCTGGTGGCCAGCTCTATTTATTGTTCTTGTTCAAAACGCATTTGTGGCATTACGATGGGAAGCTCAAGTTCATTCCTTGTTTTATTTTAGCTTCGGTTATACAGTTATTTCCTTGTGTGTTTGTGGGTCACCCTGACTGTAACCAGGGTGAGTGTCAGACATCAAACGGAGTGGTTCTCACCCTGGGTTGGCACATTTACCTTCATCACTGGCTGAGGCGGAGAGGGCAGAGTAATTTTAGCTCCCCAAAGCGTTCCAGCATCGCCCCACATGCCACGAGCCCAGGCTTGTGTCACCAAGCTGGAGGAGGAAGCTGACGATGAGGAGTCCAAGACACAGGTCTGACCAGTGCCGCACCGGCCCCGCGGTGCGCCATGGACCGATCTCTGCTACCGGTACGACAAGACAGTGTCACGTAGACCAACACTGCCTCCCACCAGCGCCTCATCAGAGCACAGCGCAGCCATTGGAAAACACACCGGCCCCGCGGTGCACCATGGACCGATCTCTGCTACCGGTACGACAAGACAGTGTCACGTAGACCAATACTGCCCCCCATCAGAGCACAGCGCAGCCATTGGAAAACACACCGGCCCCGCGGTGTGCCATGGACCGATCTCTGCTACCGGTACGACAAGACAGTGTCACGTAGACCAACACTGCCCCCCATCAGAGCACAGCGCAGCCATTGGAAAACACACCGGCCCCACGGTGCGCCATGGACCGATCTCTGCTACCGGTACGACAAGACAGTGTCACGTAGACCAACACTGCCCCCCATCAGAGCACAGCGCAGCCATTGGAAAACACACCGGCCCCACGGTGCGCCATGGACCGATCTCTGCTACCGGTACGACAAGACAGTGTCACGTAGACCAACACTGCCTCCCACCAGCGCCTCATCAGAGCACAGCGCAGCCATTGGAAAACACACCGGCCCCGCGGTGTGCCATGGACCGATCTCTGCTACCGGTACGACAAGACAGTGTCACGTAGACCAACACTGCCTCCCACCAGCGCCTCATCAGAGCACAGCGCAGCCATTGGAAAACACACCGGCCCCGCGGTGCGCCATGGACCGATCTCTGCTACCGGTACGACAAGACAGTGTCACGTAGACCAACACTGCCTCCCACCAGCGCCTCATCAGAGCACAGCGCAGCCATTGGAAAACACACCGGCCCCGCGGTGCGCCATGGACCGATCTCTGCTACCGGTACGACAAGACAGTGTCACGTAGACCAACACTGCCCCCCATCAGAGCACAGCGCAGCCATTGGAAAACACACCGGCCCCGCGGTGCGCCATGGACCGATCTCTGCTACCGGTACGACAAGACAGTGTCACGTAGACCAACACTGCCTCCCACCAGCGCCTCATCAGAGCACAGCGCAGCCATTGGAAAACACACCGGCCCCGCGGTGCGCCATGGACCGATCTCTGCTACCGGTACGACAAGACAGTGTCACGTAGACCAACACTGCCTCCCACCAGCGCCTCATCAGAGCACAGCGCAGCCATTGGAAAACACACCGGCCCCGCGGTGTGCCATGGACCGATCTCTGCTACCGGTACGACAAGACAGTGTCACGTAGACCAACACTGCCTCCCACCAGCGCCTCATCAGAGCACAGCGCAGCCATTGGAAAACACACCGGCCCCGCGGTGCACCATGGACCGATCTCTGCTACCGGTACGACAAGACAGTGTCACGTAGACCAACACTGCCTCCCACCAGCGCCTCATCAGAGCACAGCGCAGCCATTGGAAAACACACCGGCCCCGCGGTGCGCCATGGACCGATCTCTGCTACCGGTACGACAAGACAGTGTCACGTAGACCAACACTGCCTCCCACCAGCGCCTCATCAGAGCACAGCGCAGCCATTGGAAAACACACCGGCCCCATGGTGCACCATGGACCGATCTCTGCTACCGGTACGACAAGACAGTGTCACGTAGACCAACACTGCCTCCCACCAGCGCCTCATCAGAGCACAGCGCAGCCATTGGAAAACACACCGGCCCCATGGTGTGCCATGGACCGATCTCTGCTACCGGTACGACAAGACAGTGTCACGTAGACCAACACTGCCTCCCACCAGCGCCTCATCAGAGCACAGCGCAGCCATTGGAAAACACACCGGCCCCACGGTGTGCCATGGACCGATCTCTGCTACCGGTACGACAAGACAGTGTCACGTAGACCAACACTGCCTCCCACCAGCGCCTCATCAGAGCACAGTGCAGCCATTGGAAAACACACCGGCCCCATGGTGTGCCATGGACCGATCTCTGCTACCGGTACGACAAGACAGTGTCACGTAGACCAACACTGCCTCCCACCAGCGCCTCATCAGAGCACAGCGCAGCCATTGGAAAACACACCGGCCCCATGGTGTGCCATGGATCGATCTCTGCTACCGGTACGACAAGACAGTGTCACGTAGACCAACACTGCCTCCCACCAGCGCCTCATCAGAGCACAGCGCAGCCATTGGAAAACACACCAGCCCCATGGTGTGCCATGGACCGATCTCTGCTACCGGTACGACAAGACAGTGTCACGTAGACCAACACTGCCTCCCACCAGCGCCTCATCAGAGCACAGCGCAGCCATTGGAAAACACACCGGCCCCGCGGTGCGCCATGGACCGATCTCTGCTACCGGTACGACAAGACAGTGTCACGTAGACCAACACTGCCTCCCACCAGCGCCTCATCAGAGCACAGCGCAGCCATTGGAAAACACACCGGCCCCGCGGTGCGCCATGGACCGATCTCTGCTACCGGTACGACAAGACAGTGTCACGTAGACCAACACTGCCTCCCACCAGCGCCTCATCAGAGCACAGCGCAGCCATTGGAAAACACACCGGCCCCATGGTGTGCCATGGACCGATCTCTGCTACCGGTACGACAAGACAGTGTCACGTAGACCAACACTGCCTCCCACCAGCGCCTCATCAGAGCACAGCGCAGCCATTGGAAAACACACCGGCCCCATGGTGTGCCATGGACCGATCTCTGCTACCGGTACGACAAGACAGTGTCACGTAGACCAACACTGCCTCCCACCAGCGCCTCATCAGAGCACAGCGCAGCCATTGGAAAACACACCGGCCCCATGGTGTGCCATGGACCGATCTCTGCTACCGGTACGACAAGACAGTGTCACGTAGACCAACACTGCCTCCCACCAGCGCCTCATCAGAGCACAGCGCAGCCATTGGAAAACACACCGGCCCCATGGTGTGCCATGGACCGATCTCTGCTACCGGTACGACAAGACAGTGTCACGTAGACCAACACTGCCTCCCACCAGCGCCTCATCAGAGCACAGCGCAGCCATTGGAAAACACACCGGCCCCATGGTGTGCCATGGACCGATCTCTGCTACCGGTACGACAAGACAGTGTCACGTAGACCAACACTGCCTCCCACCAGCGCCTCATCAGAGCACAGCGCAGCCATTGGAAAACACACCGGCCCCATGGTGTGCCATGGACCGATCTCTGCTACCGGTACGACAAGACAGTGTCACGTAGACCAACACTGCCTCCCACCAGCGCCTCATCAGAGCACAGCGCAGCCATTGGAAAACACACCGGCCCCATGGTGTGCCATGGATCGATCTCTGCTACCGGTACGACAAGACAGTGTCATGTGGCCCAACACTGCCCCCCATCAGAGCACAGCGCAGCCATTGGAAAAAACACCGAGCAAGTGGTGCCACCCGAGACCTCTGTAGATGCCTCTCCAGTTCAAATACTTGGGCGACAAGCGAGGCTTATACGTGGACTGCATGGTGGAGGGCATCAGATGCCATACGTTGGTGGACAACGATGGTATTCCAGCTGGCTATGGACACTGGAGATGGTGGGATGATGAGAGGGGCTACATGTCGCAGTGGGGAGAAACACAGTGGAGCATGAGATGTGGCTCGCTGACATCTGGGACTACTGCATCCTTGGTCTGGGCCCACTGACCCACTGAGGGTTCCCTGTGGATATGCTGGGGGCAAAACTCTACCTTGGCTCTGACCCATGGCTCTCCAGCAGGGCAGCTCCAGGAAGCGGACCAGCCGGGCGCAGCGACAACCACCACGGGCCTCAAAGTGCAGCACACCCTGTGGCAGCCTGACGCAACACAGCAGAACCTGGGGCAAGTGGTGACGGCGGTGCTTCAAGAGGCAGCCGGCGGTGAGGTAGGTCTCCCCACCATCGACCAGCAGCTGCGAAGCGAGCAGGTGAGCGTCCCGTACTGGCTCAGGTGAGGGGACGGCTGAGCTGGGAGGGTGTTCGGGGTGGTGGAGGCCTCTGTCCTGGATCCAGAGACCAAAGGCCCATTTTCTCAGTGGAGCACACCGGGGATGTGCGATGGATCGCTGTTCCGGCGGTTGCTGTTTCCCACCGACAGCCGCAGACATCTCCTGCAGCTGCTGGTCCCATGAGGGCTCTGCGCCACAGTGCTGCGGTCGGACTGCTGGCGGCTGGCTACTTTGCGGATGCAAAGACATTGGGCAAGCTGCGTGAATGCTTCTATTCACCTGGGACCAGGCAGGTTGTGGAGCTCTTCGTACACCGCTGCGACGCTTGCACCCCAGAAAGGGCCAGGCTGCCCATCTGGGGCACCAATGTGACAGTACCCGGTGGGGGCCTCAATGGAGCGCATAGGGGAGGACATCCTGGGCCCCTTCCCCCGCACTGACGCTGGGAACCACTACATTCTCGTGGCCACGGGCCACTTCACGAAGCGGACAGAGGCGTTACGCAGTCCCGGACCAGAGTGTCACCACAACGGAGAGACTTGTAGAGAAGCTCTTCAGCCATTTGGACGCCCCTGGCGAACTCTGCAGTGACCGGGGAGCAACTCTGAAGCTCGGGTGGCTGGGAGTCACCAAAACGTGGAACCCGCAAGGTGATGGGCTACTGGGGTGCTGGGGTGCCTTAACCACACCCTGGCCATGCAGCTTACCACCCTCATCGGCCAGCACCAGTGCGACTGGGATCTCCGCCTGCCCCTAGTGTTGTGGGCGTACCGGACAGCAGTTCGGGAGAGCAGTGTGTGCACACCGCTGCGCTCGTGTTCGGGTGGGAGCTGTGCGTGGCAGTGGATCTGGTGTTTGTTCCCATTCGGAGCCAGAGATTCCTGGGGAGGCCGGGATGGAGTACCTACAACACCTCAGGGCACCTGCGGGCTGTACACGACGTGGCGCAGCAGAACCAAAGCGCGGCCAGCAGCCGCCAAATATAGGCTAATGATACCCGCATCTGGGGGGGGGGGGGGAGCCGAGGGAGTATTCCTCTAGCTGGGAAGCCACTGGAAGGGGCCAGGAGAGGAGCTCGGCCACATCTCCAACTTGGTTTCTTGGGTGTGGTTGCCTGAGCAGCAGTGGGCAGTTTACACTGCGTCGTATCGGCCTGCACCGTCTTGGCCCTTGGCCACCACTGACCCAGCGAGGTTGAAGGAAGGAAGTGCTACTCCAAGTGCCCTGCCTCTTACCTCACCTAACAGTCCTACCCATGGGGCGGGGGCGGGGGGGGGCGGCTACCACCACCAGGACTCTGGAACTTTGTCTTCAACTCTGGGGTTGCCGGGGACAGCTGTCCCCTCAGATGGGGGTGGAATGGTGCCCCAGGTGAGGGGGGGGAATGGTCAACAGATCACCCCAGCATTCCTGGCTGCCTGAGCTATTTATTGTTCTTATTTATAACACGTTTGATAAGGAATAATTTTTTTAGCCAGAGGGTCGTAGATTTATGGAATTCGTTGCCACATGCAGCTGTGGAGGCCCAAACATTGAGGGTGTTTAAGGAGGTATCTAATTAGTCAGGGTATCAAGTGATATGGGGAAAAAGCCGGAAATTGGAACTAGACGGGAGAATAGTTTAGCTCATGGTGGAGTGGCGGAGCTGACTTGATGGGCCGAAGGGCTTACTTCTGCTCCTTTGTCTTGTGATCAAATGCCCTTCATAGGTTAACCCTTTTATACTTGGAATAATTCTTGTGAAACTCCTCTGGACCCTTTCGAATGTCATAATATCTTTTCTTAGAAAATTGGCCCAAAACTGCTCACAATGCTTCAAGTGTGGGCTGACCAGTGCCTTACAAAGCCTCAGCATTACATCCTTGCTCTTATATTCTAGTCCTCTCAAAATGAATGCCAACATTGCATTTGCCTTCCTTACCACCGACTCAACCTACAATTTAACCTTCAGAGAATCCTGAACAAAGACTCCCAAGTCCCTTTGCACATATGATTTTTGAATTGTCTCCCTGTTTAGAAAGTAGTCCATGCTTTTATTTTTTCTACCAAAGTGCATGATTATACACTATCCTACACTGAACTCTATCTACCACCTTGCTCGTTCTCCTAATCTGTCTAAATCCTTCTGTTGTCTCCCTGCTTCCTCAATACTAACTACCCCTCCACCTATCACCCATTTCTGAAAGAGACAAGGAAGAGAGTTACCGAAATTTATAAGATCCCAACTGAGTCTGGAAGGCTGCAACATGGCCAGACAAGAGATGCATTGTGTTTCTTGGCTTCAATGTAGGAGAACACAGGCAGATGAGTGGGAGTTAGATGGAGAATTCCTGAATTCCCCTGGAACATCGGTGAGTAAGTGTTTTCTGCCACCCCACCACCACTGACCTGGCTGGGCCAGATCCTCTCAACGACCATCTCTAGGACAAATATTGTCATCAGAAAATTGGCCCCTGGCTCTTCCATGTACTATTTCCCATGGACACAACATCAGTATGTGGTGAATGAAGCCAGCTTATGTCCAGCAAGCATTTCCTTGACAACCAGTCTAAATTGGTACACTCAGGTTTAACCTACAATTTCATTAAAAACAAGAGCAAATCATAAACACAAGAGATTTCACAGGTGTTGGAAATCTTGAGCAACACCCACAAAATAGAAAACAGAAATGTAGAAAACCTACAGCACAATACAGGCCCTTTGGCCCACAAAGCTGTGCCGAAGATGTCCCTACCTTGGAAATTACCCAGGTTTACCCATAGCCCTCTATTTTCCTAAATCCCATGTACCTGTAAAGGTACCTTAAAGACTCTATCATATCCGCCTCCACTACCGCCACCGGCAGCTCATTCCACACACTCACCACTCTGTGTAAAAAACTTACCCCTGACATCTCCTCTGTACCTGCTTCCAAGCACCTTAAAACTGTTCCCTCTCATGCTAGCCATTTCAGTCCTGAGAAAAAGCCTCTGACTGATCACACGATCAACGTCTCTCATCATCTTGTACACCTCCATCAGTTCACCTCTCATCCTCCATTGCTCCAAGGAAAAAAGGCCGTGTTCACTCAACCTATTCTCATAAGGGATGCTCCCCAATCCAGGCAACATCCTTGTAGATTTCCTCTGCACCCTTTCTATGGCTTCCACATCCTTCCTGTAGTGAGGTGACCAGAACTGAGCACAGTACTCTAAGTGGGGTCTGACCAGGGTCTTATAGAGCTGCAACATTACCCCTCGGCTCTTAAACCTAATCCCACGATTGATGAAGACCAGTGCACTGTACGCCTTCTTTACCACAGAGTCAACCAATGCAGCACATTTGAGTGTCCTTTAGACTCAGACCCAAAGATCCCTCTAATCCTCCACACTGTCAAGAGTCTTACCATTAATACTATATTCTGTCATCAAATTTGACCTACCAAAATGAACCACCTCACATTTTTCTGGGTTGAACTCCATCTGCCACTTCTCAGCCCAGTTTTATATCCTATCAATGTCCCATTGTAACCTCTGACAGCCCTCCACACTATCCACAACACCTCGAACCTTTGTGTCATCAGGAAATTTACTAACCCATCCTTCCACTCCCTCATCCAGGTCACTTATAAAGATCACAAAGAGTAAGGGTTCCAGAACAGATCCCTGAGGTACACCAGTGGTCACCAACCTTCATGCAGAATATGACCTGTCTACAAACACTCTTTGCCTTCTCTGGGCAAGCCAGTTCTGGATCCAGAAAGCAATGTCTTCTTGGATTCCATGCTTCCTTACTTTCTCAATAAGCCTTGCATGGGGTATCTTGTCAAATGCCTTGCTGAAATCCATAGACACTACATCTATTGTTCTACCTTCATCAATGTGTTTAGTCACATCCTCAAAAAGTTCAATCAGGCTCATAAGGCATGACATGCCTTTGACAAAGCCATGCTGACTATTCCTAATCATATTATGCTTCTCCAAATGTTCATAATCCTACCTCTCAGGATCTTCTCCATTAACTTAACAACCACTGAAGTAAGACTCACTGGTCTATAATTTCCTGAGCTATCTCTACGCCCTTTCTTGAATAATGGAACAACATTCGCAACCCTTCAATTTCTGGAACCTCTCCCGCCCCCATTGATAATGCAAAGATCATTGCCAGGGGCTCAGTAATCTACTCCCTCACTTCCCAGAGTAGCCTGGGGTACATCTCTTCCAATCCCAGTGACTTATCCAACTTGATGCTTTCCAAAGCTCCAGCACATCCTGTTCCTTAATATCTATATGCTCAAGCTTTTCAGTCTGCTATAAGTCATCCCTACAATCGCCAAGATCCTTTTCTGTAGTGAATACAGAAGCAAAATAATCCTTAAGTACCTCTGCTATCTCCTCCGGTTCCATACACACTATTCCGCTGTCACACTTGATTGGTCCCATTCTCTCACGTCTTATCCTCTTGCTCTTCACATACTTGTAGAATGCCTTGGGGTTTTCCTTAATCCTGTCTGTCAAGGCCTTCTCATGACCCCTTCTTGCTCTCCTAATTTCTTTCTTAATCTCCTTCCTGCTCGCCTTATAATTTTCTAGATCACTATCATTACCTAGCTTTTTGAACCTTTCATAAGCTCTTCTTTTCTTCTTCACTAGATTTACAGCAGCCTTTGTACACCACAGCCTTTGTTCCTGTACCCTACCATCCTTTCCCTGTCTCATTGGAACGTCCCTATGCAGAACTCCACTGAAGAATACTGGAGGAACTCTGTAAACAAGACTGCATCTATGGAGGGGAATAAACTGTTGACATTTCCATAAGACATAGGACCAGAAGGTGCAGGAATCCTTATGATTGATGGAGTCTAACCCAATTCAGCCACTAAGACCATAAGACATAGATGCAGAACTAGACCATCCAGTCACTGAGTCCTCTCCGCCATTCCACCATGGCTGATTTATTCTTAGACCTATTCTCCTGCCTTCTCCCCATCACCTTTGATGCTCTCACTAGTCAGAAACCTGTAAACTTCCACTTTAAATATGCTCAATAATTTGACCTCCACAGCTGTATTTGGAATGTATTCCACAGATTCACTACCATCCAGCTAAAGAAATTTCTCCTCATCTCTATTCAAAATGAGTGTCCCTCTAGTGTGAGGCAGTGCCCTCTGGTCCTAGACTCCCCCACTAAAGGAAATATGCTCCCCATATCCACTCTATCTGGGCCTTTCTATATGTGAATAGTTTTATTGAGATCCCCCTTATTCTTCTGAATTCTGGTGAGTACATGCCGAGAGCCATCTAACATTTTGGGCAGAAGCCAGAGTATAAAGGTTGAGGGAGGGAAAGAAGTAGAAGGTGGCAAGTGATAGGTGAGACCAGGTGAGGGGGATTGTGGGTAGGTAAGGAAGGAAAATCTGGAAGAAACCCAATGGAAGTTTGTCAGGGAGGTAAATTAAAGGTCCCCGGTGGGATGTTGTAGATTAGCTCTCAGCCTCAGCCATGCTAAGTTGTCACTGCTTGTTATTTCCAACGAACCATCACCACGTCGCACACTTCAGTATGAGTTGTTAGAGCCGTGCCCCACAGTGATGTGAACACACCCAGCTTGCAGGACGGATTCAGACGGCAGGGTGCTGGTATATATTCCCCTTCCCTTCCGTCTTTTCCCTAACCTCTGTGACAGACTTTTATTAGCTGGCCTGTGGCTGATATGGAAAGAGTGTCTTCAATGTCTGACCACTTTCCTCCTGCCTACAGCTCTGCCCACATTCCTGAAGAGCTCTGCTTTTAGCACACAAATCCAGGAGTAAGTCACCACCATGTTTCCTCTGACATGCTTTTGATCGACTTCACGAATACTTTGGGGAGATCTGAGTGAGCATGGTGGAGGTTGCCCATGGACCCGGGTTCAGTCCTGACCTCCAGCGGTGTTTGTGCAAAGTCAGCACGCTCTCCCTGTGGCTACGTGGGTCTCCTCTGGATACTTCAGTATCATCCCACATTCCAAAGACACATGAGTTGGTAGATTAACAGGCCACTGTAAATTGCCCCCTGCTGTGTGGGTGAGTGGTAGAATCTGCAGAGAGCTGATGACCGTGTGAGCTGACAGCACTGGTTAGCTCAGCCATTTTACAATAAACCCCAGCCAGAGTTTGACTCCCGCTGCTGTCTGTAAGAAGCTTGTACATTCTCCCTGTGACAGTGTGGGTGTCTAGCGTCCTCCTTCATAACAAAGGCATACAGATTAGGGTTAGTGAGCTGCAGGCATGCCATGTTGGTGCCAGAATCTTGCTGACAATTGCAGGTTGTCCCCAGAATAGTCCTTGTGACTTGATGAGATGCAAATGGCACATCTATAATATGTTCCAACGTACGCACATATAACAAATGAAGCTAATCTCTTGTAAAAAAAGACCTTTATAATAATTTATAAAGAACAGATTTAATGTAACATTGGTTGATATGGTCAGCACACGCTATGGGCTGAAGGGTCTACTGCCATTCTATATGCTTCCCTGGCTCCACCGTGTCCAGGTTTTACACAGCAGATGAGAGACAATTTTCTCAGCAGAGGAGTAACCAACCCATGAGTGAATATCGGCCAAAAAAAATTCTAGTGGTCTCAGGGAAAGGAAGAAAAGAAGGCTGAGAACGTAATTCACCGAGAAGAATGTGGATGAAAATCTTGTATCTACAGTCAACTGTGTCTACCCAAAGGCATTTAATCAGTCCTTGGCTAACTGGTGCTGGGTACTATGTAATAATCACTTCTCATTACCTCTTTAACTCCATTAGTAAGGGCATTCAGCCTTATCAGTCTAATTTGTTTGCTGGTTCTGCTTTAGCTAACTTCTTGTAATCAGTGTTGATAAAAAATCTCCTTCTGTTTCTAGTGGTATGGCAGGGACTGAATGGACACTTCATTTGTTTGCTTTACAAGATTAACGTCTTCGTGTAATATTGAAGCTAATAAGAGCTACACCCCTTTAAGGTGGCTGTAATTTGTTTTGGTTTTGGGTGCTAAGACTATCTGAGAAAGATGGTGTTAGTTTTTGCGATTACTCTGCCCAATTAGTCCATATCCATGTTTATGTTCCACACAGTCTCTTATTTCCCACTACCCTCCACCCACTTCTCTTTATCTGTCCTGTCAACCAAATCTCTCATGCCGTTCTCCTTTGTATGTTTAACTAACTGCCCTTTAAATAATCCACAGCTCCTTCTGGTGTAAGCAAATTCCTTTTTCTAACCATTCTCTTGGTTGAGAACTTTCTCCTAAATTTTCTGTAGGATGTATTTGTGGATATCTAATGTCGATGGCCTTGTTGTGGCCCTCTCGACTTCATCTCGACACCTATTTATTAAGTCCTTCCTTAATCCTGAAGATTTCTATCAGTTTACCCTTAGTCTTATGTCAGCAAGGGGCTTCAATGAATGCAGTCTTTCATGAGAGGCAACAGCTCTCAGATACTCGTTTCATTCACATCGTCAGCAGGATCTCTGCCATTTATAATAAAGAGATGAGTGCTCACTATAATCACAGTGCAGTCTAACTGAAATTTTCGTTTAGTTTTACATAACATCCCAGCTCTGAAACTTTACCTAAAAGTCTGTCATTCGGCCTGTCAGTCTATGGGACCACTAAGTATACAATCCTTATCCTTTCTCCAGAGCACTCGAGTTATACTTCCCAAAAATGCTGGAGGAATTTAGGCAGCATCCATTATCCTAAGTATTTGTATAAGCTTGCCCTTATCTTTATGGTCATAAAGGTTGCTCAATGATTCTGCCTGGCCCGCTGAATTCCTGCAGCAGTGCTCTAGATTTCCAGCATCTGCAGAATCTCCTGCTCGAGTTATTCTTTCCCAACTGTTGGTTCAATAACTTCACTTTTTGAATTTGATTTTTCTGCTCTACAGACAGCAGTCCCACAACATATCTACACTTTGTATAAGAAAATTAATTCTTACCCTCTCCTTGAAACGTTTGCCTGATTTTAAATTTGTTTCCTTGATTCTGAACTATCCCCCGATAAAATAAAAGTCCCTCAAATTTCCCTCCCTGAGCCAATCAGTATCTTATAATATAACCATATAACAATTACAGCACAGAAACAAGCCATCTCGGCCCTTCTAGTCCGTGCCAAACGCTTACTCTCACCTAGTCCCACTGACCTGCACTCAGCCCATAACCCTCCATTCCTTTCCTGTCCATATACCTATCCAATTTTACTTTAAATGACAATATTGAACCTGCCTCTACCACTTCTACTGGAAGCTTGTTCCACACAGCTATCACTCTCTGAGTAAAGAAATTCCCCCTCCTGTTACCCCTAAACTTTTGCCCCCTATCTCTCAACTCATATCCTCTTATTTGAATCTCCCCTACTCTCAATGGAAAAAGACTATCCACGTCAACTCTATCTATCCCCCTCATAATTTTAAATACCTCTATCAAGTCCCCCCTCAACCTTCTATACTCCAAAGAATAAAGACCTAACTTGTTCAACCTTTCTCTGTAACTTAGGTGCTGAAACCCAGGTAACATTCTATTAAATCTTCTCTGTACTCTCTCTATTTTGTTAACAACTTTCCTATAATTCGGTGACCAGAATTGTATACAATACTCCAAATTTGGCTTTACCAGTGCCTTGTACAATTTTAACATTACATCCCAACTCCTATACTCAATGCTCTGATTTATAAAGGCCAACATACCAATACTTTCTTCACCACCCATTCCACATTAGATTCCACCTTCAGGGAACTATGCACCGTTATTCCTAGATCACTCTATTCTACTGCATTCTTCAATGCCCTACCATTTACCATGTATGTCCTATTTTGATTATTCCTACCAAAATGTAGTACCTCACACTTATCAGCATTAAACTCCATCGGCCATCTTTCAGTGCATTCTTCTCACTGGCCTAAATCTCTCTGCAAGCTTTGAAAACCTACTTCATTATCCACAACACAACCATCATTCACTGCTTTACCCTTGTCAACTTTCCTCGTAACCTCTTCAAAAAATTCAATAAGATTTGTCAAACATGACCATCCATGCACAAATCCATGCTGACCATTCCTAATCAGACCCTGTCTATCCAGATAATTATATATACCATCTCTAAGAATACTTTCCATTAATTTACCCACCACTGACGTCAAGCTGACAGGCCTTTAATTGTTAAGTTTACTCTTAGAACCCTTTTTAAACAATGGAACCACATGAGCAATACGCCAATCCTCCGGCACCATCCCCGTTTCTAATGACATCTGAAATATTTCTGTCAGAGCCACTACTATTTCTACTCTAACTTTGCCCAAGACCCTAGGGAATACCCTGTTAGGACCCGGAGATTTATCCACTTTTATATTCCTTAAACGTGCCAGTACTTCGTCCTCTTTAATTGTCATAGTTTCCATAACTTCCCTACTTGTTTCCCTTACCTTACACAATTCAATATCCTTCTCCTTAGTGAATACCGAAGAAAAGAAATTGTTCAAAATCTCCCCCACCTCTTTTGGCTCCACACATAGCTGTCCACTCTAATTCTCTAAGGGACCAATTTTATCACTCACTATCCTTTTGCTATTAATATAACTGTAGAAGCCCTTCGGATTTATTTTCACCTTACTTGCCAAAGCAACCTCACATCTTCGTTTAGCTTTTCTAATTTCTTTCTTAAGATTCTTTTTATATTCTTTATATTCCTCGAGCGCCTCATTTACTCCATGCTGCCTATATTTATTGTAGATCTCTCTCTTTTTCCGAATCAATTTTCCAACATCCCTTGAAAACCATGGCTCTCACAAACTTTTAACCTTTCCTTTCAACCTAACAGAAATATAAAGATTCTGTACCCTCAAAATTTCACCTTTAAATGACCTCCATTTCTCTATTACATCCTTCCCATAAAACAAATTATCCCTATTCACTCCTTCTAAATCCTTTTGCATCTCCTCAAAGTTAACCTTTCTTCAATCAAAAATCTCAACCCTGGGTCCAGTCCTATCCTTCTCCATAATCATATTGAAACTAATGTTATTGTGATCACTGGACCCAAAGTGCCCCCCAAGACATACCTACGTCACCTGACCTATCTCATTCCCTAACAGGAGATCCAACACTGCCCCTTCTCTTGTTGGTACCTCTATGTACTGCTGCAAAAAACTATCCTGCACACATTTTACAAAAACGTACACCTCTGTTAAAGTTCCTCCCAACTTTCTTTGCCTCAGTGTTTGCCTTTGCATTAATGGCTTAATTGATT
The DNA here is from genome assembly GCF_030144855.1 of Hypanus sabinus. Classification (NCBI taxonomy): domain Eukaryota; kingdom Metazoa; phylum Chordata; class Chondrichthyes; order Myliobatiformes; family Dasyatidae; genus Hypanus; species Hypanus sabinus. The sequence goes on along the minus strand of NC_082717.1, from coordinate 18,571,915 downwards.
TCCATCCCTGATTTTAAAACAAAATCAAAGGACTGTTGGAAATCTGAGATAACGACACAAAATACTAGAAACACCTATCAGGCCAGACAGGCTTCATGGTTCCATTTAATGTCAGAAAATGTTTACAGTATACAACCTGAAATTCTGACTCTTCACAGAGATATCCATCGAACAAGAAACGCAAAAGAATGAGAGATAGTAGCATCGGAACCCCTAAAGAGGATGGAGCTTAGTTATGATGGTGCTAAACAGTGACTTGCATCTTCAGAAACAGCTTTATTTCTATCTTTGATATCTGTTTTTCCCTTTTCCAGGTTCTTTTGAAGACCCTGACCTGGAGTTACATTCTGACTTTGGTTCTCTGCGAGAATGGGCCTCACGACCAGCCATTTCTCACTATCCCAAGGACGCGGCCTGGAAGTCTCGTGCACCTTCAGGGTTCTAGATTTTCATGGCTCTGGAGACGTGCTGATTCAAGGCCGGCGTCACCGCCTGATGCGTCGTGGGAGAACACGGGCGATCGGAAGCAGCGGGCTTGCTGCTGTTTCTGTGGCCAGAGACCTGAGACTTCCTGGCGCAGAGCTCGGAAAAAGTGACGCAACAGACTTTTAACACCATCAATCAGTGAGTTGTTTGTCTCCCCTCTCGCTCTGAAACGGAGAAACCTCTTTTTCCCTTATTAGGGTTGAGAGAGAACCTGTGGTATGTTGAATTACCGGGTGAACGAGTAGTCTTTGGGGTACTGCACGTTTATTAACCCTTTGCTGCATGTTTGAGTGCTCGGTGGGGGGTGCCGATGCTTACTTGCTGGTGGGGGTGGGAGAAATCATTGCTTTGCTGCTGCTTATGTGCAGGGGGGGAGCTGGGGGAGGGCTTTGGGGTTCTAACATTTAACAGTCATTCATTCTTTGGGGCACTTTGTTTTCGTAGATAGCGCAAAGAAAAATAATTTCAGGATGTATATTGTATATGTTTCACTAACAATAAATGTACCTTTGAAACATTTTGCTGACATTAAATGGACCTATTGAAACCTAACCCCCCCCCCCTTTGCCCTCACATGCACAAGCAGCAGGAGATGCATCAATCTACCTCCTTCCCCCACTTGCACCAGCACCAGCCCCCCCCCACCCACTATGCAAGCAATAGCAAAAGCCCCCAAAGACACCTTCATCTAGAACCCCTCAAAACTACAACCTATCCTGGCACTTTGGTAACTCAGACAGGCTCGCTCTCCCCAGTGATGGAGTACAGATCGCTCTTGCAAAACGACAGTGGGAGAATAGCACCTCGTTGTTCCGATGTTACAATCTTCTGCTTCGCTTCTCCGAGTCCCCCGACTCGGGGACCAGCAGGCTCTCTCCCTCCATCAAGAGAGAGTGAGACAGACAGAGAGAAATCGCTCGATGCAAAAGCCTTCTTCCGACACCAGTGCACACCACCTGCTGTCTCGATGCTTCCGTCCGCGAAATCGGTGAGGAATCAGATTGTCCTCCCAAAGGCGCACGTCTTCCAGGCCACACCTGGAGAGAAACAGCAGGAAGGGAAACAGATTTAACATTCCCAGCCAATTGTACTTCATCAACAGTATCCAGATTTATTTCAGTAAGTTCAATGAGTGGACAGGAAAAATCATTGTGGACACCACACTCTCAGCAAACTGCCTTTTCTAAAATCTCCCTTCTGGAAAGCACTAGTGTCCTATTAAAACAAAAACCATGTATCTTCTAAATTACTTCCCCCACAGGCACTTAATCTGATCAACAATCTATGTTAGAGCCTCCCCCTCTATCTACTACCTCAGGCACTAAACTGCACTGTAACTACTTAGAACTTCTTATATTGCTGATTATATTGTAAATATATGCTGGTATTTATGTTTTTATGCACATTTTATTCTATCTGTGCTTTAACCTCTACTGTTATTTTTCTGTAATTCTTTATTCTTTTTCATTTTTCAATGTTGTTTTTTTTTGTTGAACATCATACCAATGCACCACAGCAAATTCCTAACACGTAATGGCAACTAAATTCGATCCTTTGTACTTGAGTTATTTAATTATAAGGCTAAGAGACAGATGTTGATTGGCCAGCAGAAATATAGCAGTAGTCCTCCAGACAAACCAGACTTAATCTATTGTTTCACTTTATGTTTTTATTGTATTCACCAAGGACAACACCACCAAGAAATTAACACAGGCAAAATAAATTAGCTCCACAGACAGGGCATCTTTGAAAAAAGGTTTTATTCCTGGTGTCGCCCTTTAACAAGTCACCACATTACTGTGGTCCAGCACTAATAAATCTGTCATATCCTCACATCAAGCTTTTGACCTTCACTATTGTCATCCTAGCTTAAAGGTTGAGAAAGATTTACAGCTGTTGCTGTGCTGTAACACTTACAGATGTTTGAAATGTTTTTGTGGTAAGTTCCTTGGAGCTTCTGTAATTTGTGAGTCAACATCACATTGCAAAATGCCTGGATGCCAAAATCCGTTGGAGTAGTCAGCTCTGCTTTTCTAATGTGAAAATCTCTCAAGGGCCTGAAGTACCTCAGACACTAATAGTTATGGAAAGATGTGCTTTCCCAGACAGTCCTTCCAGGTGAGGCGACACTTCACCTGTGAGTCGGCTGGTGTGGTATACTGCGTCCGGTGCTCCCGGTGTGGCCTTTTATATATTGGTGAGACCCGACGCAGACTGGGAGACCGTTTCGCTGAACACCTACGCTCGGTCCGCCAGAAAAAGCAGGATCTCCCAGTGGCCACACATTTTAATTCCACGTCCTATTCCCATTCTGATATGTCTATCCATAGCCTCCTCTATTGTCAAAATGAATCCAAACTCAGGTTGGAGGAACAATACCTTATATACCAGCTGGGTAGCCTCCAACCTGATGGCATGAATATTGACTTCTCTAACTTCTGTTAATGTCCCTCCTCCCCTTCTTACCCCATCCCTGACATACTTAGTTGTTTGCCTGTTCTTCATCTCTCCATCTCCCTCTGGTGTTTCCCCACCCACCCCCCCCCCCCCCCCGTCCTTTCTTTCTCCCGAGGCCTCCTGTCCCATGATCCTTCTGCTTCTCCAGCTCTGTATCACTTTCGCCAATCACCTTTCCAGCTCTTAGCTTCACCCCACCCCTCTGGTCTTCTCCTATCATTTCGCATTTCCCCCTCCCCCCACTACTTTCAAATCTCTTACTATCTTTCCTTTCAGTTAGTCCTGATGAAGGGTCTCGTCCTGAAACATCGACAGCGCTTCTCCCTATAGATGCTGCCTGGCCTGCTGTGTTCCACCAGCATTTTGTGTGTGTTGTTATTTGAATTTCCAGCATCTGCAGATTTCCTCGTGAAAGATGTGCTTATTTGTTTCTTCTTTCCTTCATTTCTTTCTTGTTACACTAAAAAGTTCAAGCTAAAAATAAGATACAAAGAAATTCATTTTTATCAGCTTTTGTCATTTCACTTTGAAAACAATATGATTCCAAAAAGGAGCCCAGAGACATAATGCAACAAACAGCATGGTCACAATAGAACAAGGGAGGAGAGTGTTGATATCAGAGTCGGGATACTTAGTCAGAAAGAGTTTTCACTTAAAATCGGAAACTCTCTTGTCAAGTTTCCCAACTTCAAAATATTAAACTAGTTCAGCGGAAGACACAGAAACATAGAAAACCTACAGCACAATACTGGCCCTTCAGCCCACAAAGCTGTGCTGAACATGTTCTTACCTTAGAACTACCTAGGCTTTACCCATAGCCTTCTGTTTTTCTAAGGTCAATGTACCTTTCCAGGAGTCTCTTAAAAGACCCTATTGTTTCTGCCTCCCCCACCATCGCTGGCAGCCCATTCCACACACTTACCACTCTCTGCGTAAAAAATGTACCCTGACATCTCCTCTGTACCTACTTCCAAGCACCTTAGAACTGTGCCCTCTCGTGTTAGCCACTTTAGCCCTGGGAAAAAGCCTCTAACTATCCACACGATCAATGCCTCTGTCAGGTCACCTCACATTCTCTGTTGCTCCAAGGAGAAAAGGCCAAGTTCATTCAACCTATTCTCATAAGACATCCTCCACAATCCAGGCAACATCCTTGTAAATCTCCTCTGCACCCTTTCTATGGCTTCTACATCCTTCCTGTAGTGAAGCGACCAGAATTGAGCTCAGGAGTAATGTGCACAAAATGCTAGAGGAACTCAGCAGGTCAGGCTGCATCTTTGGAAATGAATTAACAGTCGATGTTCCAGGCTGAGTCCCTTCATCAGGACTGGTACAGAAGAGTGTAGATGCCAGACTATAAAGGCAGGGAGAATGGAAGGAGGATAGCCAGAAGGTGGGAGGTGAAGCCAGGTTGGTGAGAAAGGTAAAAGGGCTGGAGAAGAAAGAACTTGATAGGAAAGGAGAGAGGACCATAGGAGAAAGGGAAAGAGGAGGGAACCCAGAAAGAGGTAAGAGTGTTGAATGGAAAAAGAGGGGAGGGGAAGTAAAACATTCTTTAACTGGAAGGAGAAATCAATATTCATGCCATCATTTTGGAAGCTAACCATATGGAATATAAGATGTTGCACTTTCATCTTGAAGATGGCCTTATCTTGGCACAAGAGGAAGCCATGGACCAACGTGTTGGCGTAGGACTGGAAATCAAAATTAAAATGTTTGCCTACGGGGAAGTCCTGCTTTTGGTGAATGAAAGATAATGCTCTAATGTGAACACACACCAGTGTATTAGTTTTCAAGTTCAAATTCTTGTCATGGACATACATACCCAGAGTATAAATGCTATGAAACTTTGCTTTTTACAGCACTGTTAATGCAAAATAACACAAGCTTGACAAATTATTATCATTATCATTATATAATGTGTCATATGACGTGGGTGATCATGGTTCAATGACCATGATTGTTCTTGGCAAATTTTTCTACAGAAGTGGTTTGCCATTGCCTTCTTCTGGGCAGTGTCTTTTCAAGATGGGTGACAACAGTCATTATCAATACTCTTCAAAGATTTTCTGCCTGGTGTCAGTGGTTGCACCACCAGGATTTGTGGTATGTACCATCTGATCATACGACTACCCACCACCAGCTGCCATGGCTTCACGTGACCCTGATCAGGGAGCTATGCAGGTGCTTCACCTTGCCCCAGGGTGACCTGCAGGCTAGCAGAAGGAAGGAGTGCCTTATGCCTCCTTTGGTAAAGAAGTATCTCCACCCCACCACTCAAAAACATAAATTACATAAATTAAAATTAACAGAACTTAGACACAACTTCCATTCTGCAAGAAACAAGAGTAACATAATAGTGTTAGTGCATGTTGAGAGAAATATAGTCTGAGGTAAAAATAGGGTTTTTCTGGTCAGTTTATGAACCTGATGGTAGTGAGAGGAAGCTGTGGTTGAACCTTGAAGAGTTAGTCTTCAGGCTCCTGAACTTCCTGCCTGATGTCTGTACTGAGAAGAAGGCATAGTTCAGAAGGTGAGGGTCCTATCCAACTAAAAGCTCAATGGATAGTAACACCAATAAAAAGTATACAAGATAATACTGAATAGCATTTACCATGATCAAAATAAATACTACGGCAAGATGATAGGGTTGTAGAGAAGCCATATGATGTGCTTGCCTTCATTATTTATGGGGTATTGAGCTCAAGAGCTGTGAGATAATGTTGCAGCTCTATAAAGCCCTGGTGAGACCAGACTTGGAATATTGTGTTCAATGTTGATCACTTCAGCACTGGATGTGGTAGCTTTAGAGAAGATGCAGAGGAGATTTACCAGGATGCAGCCTGAACCAGTGGGCATTTCTTATGAAGAGAGGTTAATAACAACAACAACAATAATAATAATAATAATTATTATTATTATTATAATCTTGCTTTAATATACAAACTCATAAAAGACACTACACCTTACTATAAATACAAGCCTGATCCAGTTTTAGAGTCAGAATCCTACACAGATTATATTACAATCAATCCATTATTACAGATATGACCATCAATAATAACCATCTGGAACTGAAGAATTGAAAATACAAGTGGACTAAGATGTTAACTGTCCTGTGCTATCATCAGTGGGATCATCAATTGATCTGCAACCTGTCTTCAGGAGTTTCAGCCCGCTTATGATCAAGACTCCCTCGAGGTGGTGGGCCAGCAGTGCTAAAGCACCACCTCCCACTGATGAGCTTAACAACTTAACAACAGCTTAACAACCTCTATCAGAGTTGTTGGTCGCTTCCATCCAACAGATAGTCCACTCTTCAGGTATCTACGCAGCTACTGAAGTGTTTACAAAAGATGGATACACTTATATTACAGGATAAATAAGCAAAAACAAGTAACTTAATAGAAAGCCATTCCAAACACACATAACATACAGAAATCAATAAGTGAACAACTTCAGAAGTATGCTGAATTAAAAGAGAAAATTGAAAGACTGGAATGTGAACAGGGTACACATTGTCCGATGGTAATATCTACAACTGGTGTCATCCCAAAGTCACTCAACAAACAATTGGGGCTATACAGCAATATCCATGTAAATCTTCAGAAATCCACAATACTAAACATCAGCAGAAGAGTCCAAAAGCTCCTAGCAATTGACAAATGACCGTGCTTGGCTATGTCCGTGCCTCAGGTTTTACCAGCTTGAGCTGAGAAAAAAATAAAAATGCAACAAAAGTAGTAACTTTATTTATATAGCACCTTTCATACATTTGGATACAAGCTCATTTAGCTTATATGTTGTACCTTGGTTGGTCCTTCCAAAGTGCAATACCTCACACTTGTCTGCATTAAACTCCATCTGCCACTTGTCTGCCCATTTTTCCAGCTGGTCCAAATCCCTCTGCAAGCTTTGAAAACTTTCCTCACTGTCCACTACACCTTCAATCTTTGTATCATCAGCAAATTTGCAGATCCAATTTACCACATTATCATCCAGATCATTGATATTGATGACAAATAACAATGGACCCAGCACTGATCCCTGTGGCACACCACTAGTCACAGGCCTCCACTCAGAGAAGCAATCCTCCACTACGACTCTCTGACTTCTCCCGTTGAGCCAATGTCTAATCCAATTTACTAGCTCACCATGTATACCTAGTGACTGAATCTTCCTAACTAACCTCCCATGGGGGTCCTTGTCAAAGACCTTACTGAAGTTCATGTAGACAACATCCACTGCCTTCCCTTCATCCACTTTCCTTGTAACCTCCTCGAAAAACTCTAATAGATTTGTTATACATGACCTACCACACACAAGCCATGTTGACTCTCCCTAATAAGTCCCTGTCTATTTAAATACTTGTAGATCTTATCTCTTAATACTCCTTCCAACAACTTACCTACTACCGACATCAAACTTATCGGCCTATAATTTCCCGGATTACTTTTAGAGCCTTTTTTACACAACAGAACAACATGAGCTATCCTCCAATCTTCCGGCACCTCACTCGTAGATACCACCATTTTAAATATATCTGCCAGGGCCCCTGCAATTTCAACACTAGTCTCCTTTAAGGTCCGAGGAAATACCCTGTCAGGTCCTGGGGATTTATCTACTCTGATTTGTCTCAAAATAGCAAGCACCTCCTCCTCTTCAATCTGTATAGGTTCCATGACCTCACTACTTGTTTGCCTTATTTCAATTGACTCCATGCCAGTTTCCTTATTAAATACAGACTCAAAAAACCCATTTAATATCTCCCCCATTTCTTTTGGTTCCGTACATAGCTAACCACTCTGATCTTCAAGAAGACCAATTTTATTCCTTATTATCGTTTTGCTCTTAATATACCTGTAGAAGCTCTTTGGATTATCCTTCACCTTTACTGCCAAAGCAACCCCATGTCTTCTTTTAGCCCTTCTGATTTCTTTCTTAAGTATTTTTTGCACTTTTTATACTCCTCAAGCACCTTATTTGCTCCCTGTTTCCTATACATGTCATACATCTCTCTCTTCTTCTTTATCAGAGTTCCAAAATCCCTAGAGAACCAAGGTTCCTTATTCTTATTCGCTTTGCCTTTAATCCTGAGAGGAACATACAGACTGCACTCTCAAAATTTCTCCTTTGAAGGCCTCCCACTTACCAGCGACATCCTTGCCAGAGAACAACCTGTCCCAATCCACTCTTTTTAGATCCTTTGTCATTTCTTCAAATTTGGCCTTTTTCCAGTTTGGAACCTCAACCCGAGGGCCAGATCTATCTTTATCCTTGATCAAGTTGAAACTAATGGTGTTGTGATCACTGGAACCAAAGTGTTCCGCTACACACACTTACTTCACCTGCCCTAACTCGTTTCCTAATAGGAGGCGAGAATAGGAAACTTCTCTAGAATAAGAAAATTCGAACTCATCAATTCTGTAATGCTAGTAAACACCAGACCAAAGGGTTTAGAGCCTCAGGGTCATCTGGCATAATATACAAAAATAGTTGTTGTGTGCCGGTCTGTTTGGCTGTGGTAATTCATCTTGTGGTTTGAAATAGTCTGACTTAATGGGAGCCTATAGAGTGAGAGCAACCGTGGGCCACAAATTTATCTTTGTGGTGCATCAAACACAATATCATGGATTTTGGATGCCTAATCACCACAACTGAAAAGAATTTTCTTCTTGTCATATAAAATTAAACCCAGCTTAAGGCAGTAGCAGGAAGATCTACCCGTTGGCTAAGGTAGTTTATAAGAATGCTGTGAGCAAATCTAAAAGAACAAGAACTGGTATGTTACCTGTATTGGTTAAGTCATAAGTCATTAGCTACTTTAAGCAATGCCGATTCTCTACCGTGTTTTGATCTAAAACTTGACTGGTACCGGTCAAGAATAGAATTTTTATTCAAGTAGTCACTTACTTGTTGGAAAACTACTTTTTCTGAAATCTTACTTAGAAAAGTCAGGTTGGAAATCGGTCTAAAATTTGTTCAAGATAGAGCAGTTGCAATTATTTTTCCTAAGCAGGCGTTTACCTACTACAGACTGCGGTTTTTAAGGAATCCAGAGAAATGCCAGAAACTGGTGAGCAATCAATTATGTTGAGTACATTGTCGATCAGCATGACAGAAGCTTCTTTAAAAAAACTTGTGGGATAGGATCAAGGAGAGAAATGGATTGTTTTAGCTGAGTAATTATTTCTTGAAGTTCAGGTACACTTATTTTGGTAAAGGAATTTAGTTCACAGTGTTCAGCATCTTGAGGTTCAGTAAGGTTTATTCTTGAGGTCTCTATTTTATTTTATCTTATACTATTTACCTTTTCTGTAAAAAATGGAGCAAAACTCACACTTTTCGCCTCAGATGCTTTCAGCAATCTTTCTAGCAATGGATCTGTGTTTAATAGACGATCAATAGTTGTAAACAATGCTCTTGGATTGCTCATACTGCCATTAATAATTTTAGAAAACTACGACAAACTGTCTCCAGACAAACTGCTGCATTGCATTTAGTTACATGAACCCAGGAGATTTCATAGTGAACTGTTAGTTTCATCTTTCTCCCTACAACACTCTTTTCACAGCTTACAGCCTGCTTGAGTTTTCGATATCATAACAGTACATGATTTCTTAACAGGTTTTTCAGGTGCTACTATGTTGGGCCCTGCCCCCAGTTCAGCACTAAATTTTTTCTACCTTATTATTTACAAGATAAACTGTATTAGTGTAAAACTTAGATCCAGACTGACAGTCAAAGAATATTAGAAAACTTAGAAGCAGCTGTGGTATATAAAAAAAGTCTCTTAACACCACAATCCTCCTCAGTTCCAGTAACAGATATTGTTACATTAAAAAAAATCCAGTAATGATCTGAAATGCCAACGTCTAGGGTCTGAGTCACATTTATGTTAAGTCCTTTTGATAGGAATAAATCTAATGTGTGGCCTCCCTTATGTGCTGGCTGAGAGACACACTGACGAACATCCAAAGATTGGAGAAGGTTCATGAATTCTCTTGCTCTGGTGTCACACTGATTATCTACACAAAAACTGAATTTGCCTACAATTACTAGATTAAATGATCTGGGACTTTTCTCTTTGGAATGAAGGAGATGAGAGGTGACATGACAGGGGAGTACAAGATGATAAGAGGCATAGATTGAATGGATAGCCAGAGGCATTTTCCAAGGGCGGAAATGTCTAATACAAGGGGGCATCATTTTAAGGTGATTGGAGGAAAGTATGAAAGGGCTATCAGAGGTAATTTCTTTACACCAAGAGCGGTGGGTGCATGAAACCTTGAGGTGTGGGTCTTCCAGGGGTGGTCGTAGAGGCAGCTACGTTAGGAGAATTTGAGAAACTTTCCGAAAGGCTCATGGATGATAGAAAAATTTTAGGGTGATGCAGGAGGGAAGTGCTAAATTGACCTTGAAATTCGTTAAATGCAAAACATTGTGGGCCAAAGTGCCTGTACTTCGCTCTGATGTTCTATGTCCTCTGTTCTAAAGTGAAACTAGGGTCATAGCATGAGTTGGGAAGCTCAAAGGTTCAAAGTAGATTTATTATCAAAGTATGCATACAATATACAACCCTGAGATTCATCTTCCCACAGACAGCCATGAAACGAAGAAAATCATGGAACCCATTCAAACAAAAATATCAGCACCACCCCCCCCCCACCCCGAAGCTTGATTAATCATTGTAAAATGGATTTACCGCATAGCACTTAATTTCGTCTTATGCTAGCATACCATTCCCTACTTGGAAGCTTCAGGTACATATGGAATAGTGCCAAACCATGTTAATTACAAAAGTTAACTTTGTGTGCTAACTTTATACATTTGGCACAGACTCGATGGATTGAATAGTCTTCCCTGTGCTGTGTGTGTGTGTGGCCTCTGTCAGTCGTGGTCGGCCAGGGGTACTGCCCCTCTGGTAGTCACTGATTCGTCGAGCAGTGTCAACTGTGGCTATTGAGGCTGGTCCTGGAACGGTAGGCTCTGCCACAGTTGCTGCATGTGTAGAGTGTCGTGGAATTGTTGTCCGCTGTCCTTTATGCTCTCCGTTTAGCTCTCTGCTCCTCAGACTGACTCCGTATCACTCTTTCGCCTTGCTCTAGGTGTTGCTGAAGAGTACCTCGCCATTTTTTGCGGTCATCTGCTGTATCCTCCCAGCACTCTGTGTTGATTTTTCATGTCTTGATTGCAGAGGTCCTTGAAGTGAAGCTGGGGTCTACCAACGTTCCTCTTGCCTGTTGCTAGTTCTCCATACAGGATGTCCTTTGGCAGTCTACCATTCTTCATATGATGGACATGGCCCAGCCAGCACAGTCTGCATTGTCGTAAAGGCGTGAACATTGTGGGAAGTCCAGCACGGGAGAGGACCTCAGAGTTTGGGACTTTGTCTCTCTAGGTGATGCCAAGGATGTGGCAAAGGCTGTGCAGGTGAAAACTATTGAGTTTCCTCTCCTGCTTGGAGTAGATGGTCCAAGTCTCACTACCATACAGGAGGGTGCTGATAACACATGCATTGTGCACAACAGTCTTGGTCTTTGTAGTGAGTTTCGGATTCTCCCAGACCTGAGAGGAGAGTCGAGCAAGGAACGATGCTGCTTTGCCAATACACCTACTGATTTCAGCATCGAGGGAGAGAGGTCGCTAATGGTCGACCGCAAGTATGTGAACTCGTGGACCACTTCTACAAACACTTGTAGATTGTAATTGTCGATGAAAATGACTGGTGTCTCCACTACGTTCTGGGCAAGGACATATGTTTTTTTTTAGGCTGCCTGAAGTCCTTGCATGCCTTAGAGAAACAGTCCATAAGAGTTTGTAGTTGCTGTTTGGTGTGAAAGGTTATAGCAGCGTCATCGGCAAAGAACATGTCACGTATTAAGATCTTTCACACCTTTGTTCTTGCTCTCAGGCACGCAGGGTTGAACAGTCGCCCATCAGACCTGGTGTGCATGTAGATGCCTTCTGTCGACATCCCAAATGTGTGCTTCAATAGCATAGAGAAGAAGATGCCAAATAACGTTGGGGCCAACACGCATCCTTGTTTGACTCCACTATGAACAGCGAAGGGTTCTGATGAGCTGCCATCATACTGAACAGTAGCCCTCATGTCATCGTGGAATGACTTGATGATACTTTGGAGTTTCAGGGGACAGCCAATCTTGAGGAGAACCTGAAAGAACCCATCCCTGCTGACAAAGTTGAATGCCTTGGTGAAGTTGATGGAAGTGACAGAGGGGTTTCTGTTGTTCTCTGCACTTCTCCTGGAGCTGACAAAGTGAGAAAATCATGTCGACAGTTGACCTTCTTGAACAAAAAGCACAATGGGACGCAGGGTAGACTTGTTCTACCAGAGTTTGTAGACATGCCAGAGCTACACGAGCAAAGACTTTGCTGACAATACTCAGGAGGGAGATACCCCTGTAGTTATTGCAGTCGCTCCTATCACCCTTGTTCTTGTACAAAGTGATGATTTTGGAGTTGCGTATATCCTGTGGTACAGCTCCTTCCTTCCAGCACAGACTGAGGGCCTCGTGTAAAGGTTGGAAGAGTGAGTTTTTGCAGTGTTTGATCAGGTCTGGAGGAATCCCATCATTTCCAGGAGCTTTCCCTGGGGTCAGACTGTCAATTGCCTTCTGAGGTCCTCAGTGGTTGGTTCAGAGTCGAGTTCATCCATGACTGGTAGACAATCGATGGCATCAATGGTTAGTTCTGTTATTCTCTCCCATGTTTTCCAATAAAAATGGACAGAGGAGTAAGAACGGTCAGAAGTTTCTGATATGATCGACTTGGGCATGTTGTCTACTTGATAAATTGTTTTATTATTGTCATATGTACCAATGTATGGTGGAAATTTTGATTTGCATACAGATCATTTCATCGCACCATTACATCAAGATAGTAAAGTTCGAAGTTCAAAGTAAATTTTAGTATCAAAGCTTTCTGTAAGAATACTCTGCAAATCAATAGATTAGTAATTATAACAGGATCAATGCAAGTTCAACCAGAGTGCAGAAGACAAAAAAATGTGCAAATGCAAATATAATTAAATAACAATAAATAAGGAGTGAGATAATAAGATAAAGAGTCCTTAAAGTGAGATAATTGGTTGTGGAAACATTTCAATGATGAGGCAAGGAAAGTCGAGTGTAGTTATTCCCTTACGTTCAAGAGCCTGATGGTTGAGGGGTAGTAACCGTTTCTCGAACCTGGTGGTGTGAGTCCTGAGTCTCTTGTACCTTCTACCTGATGGCAGCCGCTAAAAGAGAGCATGACCTGGCTGGTGGGGATCTCTGATGATGGATACTGCTTTCCTATGATAGCACTTCATGTGGATGTGCTCAATGGCTGCTCATTAGTACAAGGGGAAAGCAATAACAGAATGCAGAATATAGAGTTATAATTACAGAGAACATGCAGTGTGGGTAGCCAATAAGGTGAAAGGCCTTGACAAGGTAGATTTTGAGTTCTAAAGTTCATCTTATCATACAGAATGCTTATTCAAGAGTCCAATAACAGCAGGATAGAAACTATCCTTTGTTGTGTGTTTAATACTGTAATAATATTTGAGTAATCTTATACATATATAGTTTGATTAAGCATTGAATGGTCTGCCAGCAACAATGGTGAAGGCAGATACCATAGGGTCTTTTAACAGACTTCTGGATAGGTACATGGACCTTAGAAAGATAGAGGGCTATGGGTATCCCGAGTAATTTCTAACGTAGGGACATGTTTGGCACAACTTTGTGGGCCGAAGGGCCTGCATTGTGCTGCAGGTTTTCTATGTTTCTAAGCATTCTTGTTCATTTAAATAATTTTTAATAATTTATTACAGGTTATATGTATAAATGCGTGAATTGCAAACATCATCACGTGATATATGCGCACCTCACTTAAAGTAAACCCAAAGTTAGATGTGCATTTTGAACTCCTGTGTCTTCTTTGAATTGGTTTAACATTTCGAAGATACAAAACATATAATCCTTGAGCCTGGTGATCGGAGGTTACAGGCTTTTGTATGTTCTGCCCAAAGAGATAATATCTGGGATGGGAGGGTCTTTGATTATGTTGCCGGCCTTACTGAGGCGGCAAGAAGCGTAGGCAGAGTTTATTTCTCATGCTCTTTAACTTTGTGCAGAATGCAATCTTGTCATTTACTTCCTAGAAACAAATGAGTCTTTACAAACAACACACACAAAATGCTGAAGGAACTCAGCAGGCCAGGCAGCATCTATGGAAAAGAATACAGTCAATGTTTCAGGCTGAGACCATTGTGCAGGACTGTTTAAAAAAAGATGAGGAGTCAGAGTTAAAAAGTGGGAAGGGAGGGAGAAACACAAAGTGATAGGTGAACCAGGGAGGGGAAGTGGTGAAGTAAAAAGCTGGGAAGTTGATTGTTGAAGGAGATACAGGGCCTCTTACTTTGGTCTCCCTAACCCTAGGGTAAAGACTATGATCGTCCACCTTATCTACACCCCTCAGGATGTGGTCACCCCTCATTCTCCTATGCTCCAAGGAATAAAGATCCAGTGTGGCCAACTTCTCCCAGTAACTCAAACCCTCCAGCCCAGGCAACATCCACATAAATCTCATCTGCATTCTCTCCCGCTTGACAGAGTCTATCCTATAGCAGGTTTGCCAAAACTGCATTCAGTACTCGAGGTATGGCCAACCACAATGACATATTGCTGCAACATAACACTCCTGCCCCTAATCTGATGCCCTGACTGGTGAAAGGCAGCAAGCCAAGCACCTTCTTCACCACCCTGTCTACTTGCATGGCCACTTTCAGCAAACTGTGCACAGTACGTCCACTCTCCCACTGGCCTGCTTTGAACTGGAGGGAGAGAGAAGAAATGAACAGGCGACACTAACCAGACTTATATACTTATATACTTCACTTTATTGTCACCAAACAATTGATACTAGTGCATACAATCTTCACAGTGATATTTGTTTCTGTGCTTCATGCTCCCTGAAGTACAAATCAAAGTAAATATAATAAAAATTTAAATTATAAATCATAATTAGAAAATAGAAAGGGGAAAGTAAGTAAGGTAGTGCAAGTCAGGTCCAGGTATTTGGAAGGAACGGCCCAGATCTGGGTCAGGATCCGTTCAGCAGTCTTATCACACTTGGAAAGAAGCTGTTCCCAAATCTGGCCGTACGAGTCTTCAAGATCCTGAACTTTCTCCTGGAGGGAAGAGAGACAAAAAATGTGTTGGCTGGGTGGATCATGTCCTTGATTATCCTGGCAGCACTGCTCTGACAGCGTGTGGTGTAAAGTGAGTCCAGGATGGAGGATTGGTTTGTGTGATGTGCTGGGCTGTGTTCACGATCTTCTGCAGCTTCTTCCGGTCTTGGACAGAACCACTTCCATACCAGGTTGTGATGCACCCTAGAAGAATGTTTTCTACGGTGCATCTATAAAAATTAGTGAGGGTTTTAGGGGACAGACTTTATTTGAACATACATCCAGAATACTAAGTGAGATGCCAGCAAGAGGAGATGAGATGAAAAAAGACAGCGATGCTTCATGTGTTGCTTCTCAATGTTTAAAATTTGCATGTCTTCAGTTGCCAAATCCATCCTTTACCTTTTTGTCTTTATCTGTTCTGCCATTGTATTGTGTAGTGGTTATAGCTCAGTTTGACAGCATGTGGGTTAACAAGGACTCTACACAATATATCACGGTACATCCCTCCTCACCGTCAACAATATTTACAGAGATGCTGTTTCATGAAGCCTACATCTATCATCAAAAGATCCCCACTGTCTGGAACGTCCCATCTTCTCGCGCCTGCTACCAAAGCCTGAAGTCCCACAGCTCACAGTTCAAGAACAGCTACAACTATTTGGTCTTGAAAACTCTTGCACAACCATAATCATTTTGACAACTTTGCTCACTTTGCACTAAAAAGTGTTTTTGTTCTACTTCAAAGTCAAAGTCCCTTGTGTTCTTTCTTGTAAAAATAGCAAATAATTCATGTTTAACTTATGATTTTCTTATCAATGCTGCTTATATGATGCTATGTGCCCATGACGTTGCTGCAGGCAAGCTTTACATTTGCTGATACATACAACAATGAACTTGACTTTGACTTTGAAGATAATTGAATGCATATTGATGAAGACAGAGAAGGACCGTCCCAGTCTAAGTTCCCACTGTTCCTAAAGACAACATAGAGTCCATGGGACATCAGAATTACTTTGCACAATAGGGACCATTTGTCCCATGTTGCTGTTGAAAGAAATGTCCAATTAATCTTAATCCCTGACCCTCAACCTAACCCTATAATGTTTTCCCATTTCAAGCAATTATCCCACATCCTTTTGAAAACTACTTTCAATTTGCTTCAACCACCTCATTAGGCTGTGTATTCAACATTCTAGAAAACTGTTTCCTTTAAATAGTTTCTCAACCCACCCCCTCCTGATTCTGTGACAAGTTACAAATCAGTAACCTTGATTAAGTCCATCTAGTGCTTTACCAAGGACCTCTCCAGTTCCCGTTGATTCCCTTCCTGAGGAATTCTGTTCCAAATATTTATCCAGCTCTTATATTTAATCAGTGTCTTTCCTTCCTCCGAACTTCTTCCCACAAAAATGTGTAATATTGTTTTCCTTTCTCTTTGACATTTTGTCATATATTTTGGAACAAAGCTTAGGCTGGTTCTTCATGATAATTGACAAGGGTATGATATTCAGTGCTGAATTGTGAGAGTATCACTGCGCTGGCTGTGAACCCTGGATTCATCTTTCCAAAGCCATCCAATGCAATTTATCAGAGACTTCTCAATTGTCTCGCCTGTAGCTATCTGCAGTAAGTTACACATGATCTCCAATGTGCAGATATTGACTTAAATGATCAAAAAGCTGGGAGGGTTGTCTTAGGCAAACAAAATCTTCATTGGTCCCATAGGTTGCTCAAGCTCCACTGATTTGGATCACTGCAGAAGTGATGACTGAGTGGGTTATGAAGACCATAAAATCATAAGACAAGCAATACCGTGCAAATGTCTTAGAAGACACCTTTAGGCTAGGGTACCTTAGATTATTTTACAGTACAGTAGTTTTCTGTATTGCACTGTACTGGTGTCACAACAAAAAAATTTCATGACACATGTGGTTGATGATAAATCTAATTCTGATTTGTGTCTTCATTGTGGACTGAGAGTAGAAGGGGGCAGGGACAGGGGAATCATGGTTGGAAAAGTGGAAGGGAGAGGGGAGAAGGCAGGAAGTGCCGGAGAGACCATCTGCAATGATGAATAGAGCAATCGTTTGGAACCAAATGACCTTGGCTGGTATCACAGTGTTGGGTGTGTCTGCCCTGGTTCTCCTCCTCTGCCACCTGTCCCACACTCCTTCCATGGTGCTCCAGCCTTGCATTTCCAATATCAGATTTACAAACTCGCTCTCCTTTACACATCGACAAATACAGTGCTGTGCAAGTATCTTAGGCACCCTAGCTACATATATTTACCTAAGACAGTACTATAGGGGCAGTACTGTCAGTACAGATTTAATTAGGCCATTTAGCCCATTAAATCTGCTCTGCCATTACATTATAGTTGATTTATTATCCTTTAAACCCAATTCTCATCCCTTCTTCCCTCAATCTTTGAAGCCCTTAGGAATCAAGATCTACCAACCTGTGCTTTAAGTATACACAAAGACTTTGCCTCCAAACTGTCTGTGGCAATGAATTCCACAGGTTCACCATTCTCTGGCTAAAGGAAATCCTCCTCATCTTGTTTATAAATGGACGTTCTTCTAGTCTGAGGATATGCCCTCTTGGCCTAGACTCTCCCATTATCGGAAACACCCTTCCCAAATCCACTCTATCTAGGCCAGGGGTCAGCAACCTTTACCACTGAAAGAGCCACTTGGACCCGTTTCCCACAGAAAAGAAAACACTGGGAGCCGCAAAACCCGTTTGACATTTAAAATGAAATAACACTGCATACAACGTTTTTTTTGCCTTTATGCTATGTATAAACAAACTATAATGTGTTGCATTTATGAAATTGATGAACTCCTGCAGAGAAAACGAAATTACATTTCTGCATGCAACAAAAACATTTTGAACTCCGAAAAAAAGACGTTGGGTTGAAAGTTACTTTTAAGTAAAATATTCAATGTCTATTTGAGTCCTTCTTGTATTTATGAAAAACGCCGAACTTAAATTTTCCGCCAGCAGCAAACCAAAAATAACGTCAGCCAGCTGTCATCCTGAAAAATGAAAGGACTATTTCACTGAACAATGAAAAAATATGAATATAAGTAAAATAATAGGCAATTAAAATATTTATCATACTTGGTTAATGGGATTTCTGCTCCTGGACCTCAGCGCACAGCGTCTGCACATCAGGGCTGTATGATGTCACCTTCATCTTTACACAGGATCGCAAGCTGTCATCTGTGAGGTTTTCAATATCACTCCATTTGTGTTTCTGAGCAAGAACGGCCTTCTGACGGGCAACATCTTCAAGGTCTGCTGTCAAGCGTCTAAACTTGGACACCCATATGTCTTTGTCGGCTATGTCGGCCAGTTCCATCTCAAGATCAGGTTGACTCACACCTGCCAATGCAGTCGTATTCAGTAGGGAAGGATCGATGCTTAAGGGAGTGACCGGGAAGGATAATGTGTTTTTTTCCTCTCTGAACTCACAGAAGCGTTTCCCAAACGATGTTTGCATTGCGATGATTGCAGAATGTAAATACTCCGAAATTATCATGTCGTGACCTTGTTTGAACTCTCTCAAATTGGGGAAGTGAGACAAAGTGCCTTTCTGTAAATCTCTGGCAAGCACTGTCAACTTGCGCTCGAATGCCAAAACATCCTCCAACATGTGCAGGGCTGTACGTCCTTTCCCCTGAAGAGCTGTGTTCAGCGTGTTCAGGTGCGCTGTCATGTCTACCATGCAGTGTAGCTTTTCCAGCCACTCTGGCTGTTCCAGCTCAGGAAAGGTGAGCCCTTTGCTGCCCAGGAAAGTTTTCACTTCTTCCAGACACGCGACAAAGCGTTTCAGCACCTTCCGTCTGGACAGCCAGCGATAAAAACACGTTGTAGCGGTGTCAGTAAACTGCAGTCAAAGATAGCTTTATTCGAACTAAACAGCCTTGCTTTTCAGCTTCCCTCAACCCAGCCCCCATGGACGCAGATGCTGCAAAAGACGCGTACTCACAAACCCCCGTAGGCTATCTCCCTTAGCCGGAATGCTGGCTAATTGTGAGCCGTTTTATGATGTGGCAGGAAATGTGTCGCTACACTTAGGTTGTACAAGATCACCATAATTACATTTCAAAAGCTAACAAACTAACATAAAATACATTTTAATTAAATACTGACCAATTATTTCCCAAAGCCACAGGGAGCCGCAGCACAGAGGTGAAAGAGCCACAAATGGCTCGGGAGCCGCAGGTTGCCGACCCCCGATCTAGGCCTTTCAATATACGGCAGGTTTCAATGAGATCTCCGCTCAACCTTCTACACTCCAGTGGTTACGAGCCCAGAGCCATCAAATGATCTGTTAACTGTTTCATTCTCAGGATCATTCCTGTGACCTCCTTGCCCTCTGAAATGCCAACACATCCTTTCTTAGATAAGGAGTCAAAATTGCCCACTATATTCCAAGTGCAGTTTGATTAAAGCCTCATAAAACCACAGCATTATATCCTTGCTTTTATATTCTAGTTCTTTTGAAATGAACGCTAATATTGCATTTGCCTTCCTTACTACTGACTCAACTTGCAAATTAACTTTAGAGAATTCTGCCTGGGGACTCCAAAGTCCCTTTGTACCTTTGATTTCTAAACTTGCTCCTCTTTCACCTCCCCTCCACCTATCTTTGTGTCAGCTGCTTGACCATAAAGCCATCAATTCCTTCATCTAAGCTGATGACATTTAACACGAAAGAAGCAGTCTCAACACCAATCCCTGTGGAACACCACTACTCACCATCAGCTAACCAGATCAGCCTTCCTTATTCGCACACTTTGCCTTCTGCCAGTCAGCTAATCTTCTATCCATGCTGGTATTTTCCTGTAATATCATGGGCTCTTGCCTTGTTTAGCAATTCATGTGCAGCACCCTGAAAATCCAAGTAAAAGACATCCACAGACTCTGCTTTGTCCGTCCTGCTTGTTAGTTCCTCAAATAATTCCAACAGACTTGTCAGGCAAGATTTCCACCAAGAAAACCATGCTGAATTTGGCCTATTTTATCATGCACCCCAAGGACTCTGAAACCTCATCCTTAATAATGGACAGCAATATCTTCCCAACCACTGAAGTCGGGTTAACTGGCTTCTTGTTTCCTGCCTCCCTCATTTCTTAAAAAAGTGGAGTGACATCTGTAATTTTACAGTCCTCTGGAACAATTCTATTGATTCTTACAAGATCATTACTAATGTCTCCAGAATCTCTTTAGGTTCTTCTAGAACCTCAAGGTGCCATCTATCTGGTTCAGGTGACTTAGTTACCTTCAGACCTTTCAGCTTCCCCAGCACCTTCTCCTTAGTAATAGCAACTACACTCACTTATGCCCCTGACACTCTCAACGTCCTGGCATACTGCTGGCATCTTCCATGGTGAAGCACAGCCCTGGATGACTGCCACACTTTGGAGTGCTGGAGTCGAGGGGGGAATCTGATGGAGGTACACAAATCATGGGAGGTATTTATAGGTTAGACAGTAAAGTTTTGCTTATAACAAATGTATCTAGATGTCGGTTCCTTAAGATTGTTATAGCCAGGAGTGGTAGTGAGGTCAAGCTCCTACTGCTTATTATATTCTCCTGAAGGTGTGAGCCTCAAATAGCCTCTGACAACCATGTCCAGCTCCTGGCCTACTCGTGTTGTTTAGCTACTAAGCCCAGCAGAACAATGTTGGAGTATTGTTATCAGTTTTGGGTCCCATATCTCAAAAACAATGTATTGTCATTGAGGGGAGTTCAGAGGAGGTACATGTGGATGATTCAGGGAATGAAGGGATTAACAAATGAGGTATATTTGGCAGCTTGGGCCTGTACTCACTGGAATTTAGAAGAATGTGTCGGGATCTCATTGAAACCTATTGAATGTTAAAAGACTAGATAGGGTGGATGTGAGAGGATGTTTCCTCTGGTGGGGGTATCCAGAACTAGAGGACACAGCCTCAAAGCTAAGGGGTGACCTTTTAGTAAGGAGGAATTTTTTAGCCAAAGAGTGGTGAATCCGTGGAACGCTCTGCCATAGTCTATGGTGGAGGCCAAGTCCATGGGTATATTTAAAGCGGAAGTTGATAGGTTCCTGATTGGTCGGTGCATCAAGGGATATGGTGAGAGGGCAAGTGTACGGGGTTGAATGGGGTCTGGGATCAGCCATGATGAATTGGCGGAGCAGATTCGATGGGCTGAATGGCCTAAAGCTGCTCCTATGTCTTATGGTCTAAAAGTTGCTACTGACAGGGGAAGGGGCAAAGGCAGGATATTGGCACCATAAACCAGTTGTTTCGGGCGGATGGGGATCATCAGCTGCAGTTGTCAGCTCATCTAGGAGAAGGGGAACTTTGATCTCAAACCTCAACTGCCTTGCGGCTATACCTGCTCACGGGGAAGGGTTCGGCAGTAAACCACGATGGAAAAATCCAGAGCTGGAGTCCCTAAAGCAGTCCTATGCTAAGTTCAACACTGCCCAGCAGCTCCTTGATGCTGCTGGTGCCAAACTGTATTGGTCTCTGCCATTCCTTTGGAATAATCAGATGCGTGGAGAGGGGGAGCTTGCTACATGGGCCGCAGCATTCTCTCCATATTTTACTGCCGTGGCTTGTGTATCTAGACAGTTAGGATGACGCTGATCGATGGAGGCCTCATCATCTAGATGTTGATGGCATTGACTTGAGGAAAGGGATGAGAGATGTAGAAGGGATCTGAAGAGAATGTCCATCCAGAATGGGGTCAGAATCTGGAGTGCACATGTTTAATGGGTGGTAGCGGCAGATACCCATTTCAGTATCAAGGTGAGAACTTAACTACCAAGGCGTAGAAGAACATAGACTGGGTGCTGGTAATTATGATTGGCATACTGTAGATGGAAACTTGATGGTCTACAGGATATTCCCCAAGTTCCTGTTTGTATCCAGTCATCTCGGGTCTCAATGCAAAATGTCGATTGCCTATTTCCCTAGATAGATGCTGCCTGGCCCATTGGGTTTCTTAAATTTCTCGTGCGATGCCCCAGATTTCCAGTGTCTGCAGTTCCTTGTGTCTTGCTGATTTTACACTGTATGGTACTATTGTCTTCCACATCACATTTAAAAGCTGCCTCAGTGCTGTAGGGCAAGAAAGGAATACCAGGATCAGTCCAGCTACACAGTTGCTCCAGCGCAGCTGACTGGGGTCCTCTGGGGGAACTTACAGTAGTCAGGAGCATGCAAGCAAATCCCAATAAAATTAGTGGTAAAGTTCGTTAATCAAGTGCAATCTTCAGCTTCAGGCAGCAAAAACGTTCCAGCAAAGGGGCTGACAGCTCTAAATACCTTTTCATTAACTATAACCATTACCATCATATGTTATTCCTGAATTTCAGTTCTCTTAAGCACGCTGGATTGCTGGAATACAGTGCATTTGAAGTTCTTTACGAGGCTCCTTTAAGACCAGGTCACACACAAGAAATAATCTCCACCAGGCCCTGAAAATGAGTTGCATTGGATTCCATGTAGACCAATACAATGGAACACAGCAGAATCCATTGGCAGCTGTACAATGAATGA
Source organism: Hypanus sabinus (assembly GCF_030144855.1). NCBI lineage: Eukaryota > Metazoa > Chordata > Chondrichthyes > Myliobatiformes > Dasyatidae > Hypanus > Hypanus sabinus. Next base: position 18,549,211 of record NC_082717.1, on the reverse strand, counting down.
CCCTCACCAAGTCTGGAAGTATTTGTTGCCAGAGCTCAGGATGATGACGCCTAACGGCAACTCCTTTGCTTGCATCTTCAGAAGCAGCTCTATTTCTAACCTTCATATCTCTTTTTTTTCCTTATCAGGGTTCTTCTGAAGACCCTGACCTGGAGTTACACGCTGACTTCAATTCTTCACGGGAATGGCACCCGCTCTCAGGGCCTCACAACCGGCCGCTTTTCGATATGCCAAGGATGCGACCTGTAAGACTAGCGCGCCTTCGGGGTGCTGCATTTTCGTGGCTCTGGAGGTGGGCGGACTTGAGGCTGGTGCTGCCACCTAGTGCATCATGGGAAACAAAAAATCGTAAGCAGCGAACTGGCTGCTGGCTGTACGTCCAGAGACACGAGTTCTTTGGGCACAGTGCTCTGAAAAAGCGATACAACAGACTCTTAACACCATAGATCAGTGAGTTGCTCTGTTAAGTCTCCCCTTTCGCTGTGAAATCTGGACACCTCCTTTTCCCTTATTAGGGAGGGAGAGAGTGCCTGTGGTATTACCAGGTGAACGAGTAGTCTTTGGGGTACTGCAGGTCTGTGTATTTAGTGATGCTTTGCTGCATGCTTGGGTGCTCCGTGCGGGGGGGGGGGGGTGGGGAGTTGCTGATGCTTTTTTTGCTTGGGGGGAGGGGGGAGTGATTGCTTTGCTGCTGTTTATGTGTGGAAGGAGGGCTGGGGGGGCTTTGGGGTTCGAACATTTAACTGTCATTCATTCTTTGAGGTAATCCTTTGCTTTCGTGGATGCTTGCGAAGAAAAAGCATTTCAGGATGTATATTGTATGCATTTCTCTAACATGAAATGTACCTGTTGAAACCTTTGAAAAAAGGACACTGGCCTTTCCCAGCTGTTCCTACCTGCTTAGATCGCATCAACTTCCACCCAAGTAGGCATGTGGAACCTCAACTCTTCATGCAGGGAACAGAGCCTTTCAATAATGTAGCACCATCTCCGCAGTGGAGACCACCAGATTTGAGCCTGAGCTTTGAAGGGAACCTGCCTCAGGGATGAGTGATGCTGATGGAGGAAAACTAACAAAGCGGATCGCTTTTCATTGCTCCCACTCCTGTGCATCTTCACATGGCTGGCTGGAAGCAATTCATCACAGATCTGAGCGAGGAAAAGGTGGTACATTTAAGATATGTTAGAAGCTTTATTCAAGACTTTTCTCCTCAATCTATCCAACTGCAACATCCAGCCAACAAGAAAGTGTCTTTCAACGTGTACATGCCACACTGCTATCATTTGAATGCAAAGTATTGGGAGCAGGCAACAGTGATATGTGAGGTATCCATCTTAGAGTCATAGAGTCATAGAAAAGTACGGCAGTGAAAAGGCCCTTCAGCCCATCCAGTCCATGCCGAGCCAATTACACTGCCTACTCCCATTGACATGCATCTCCATGCACCCACCGTCCCTGTACCTCTCCAAACTTTTCTGAAGCATTGAAATCCAGCTCGCGTGCACCACTTGCACTGACACCTCATTTCACACTTTAATGAACAGAGATATAGAAAAGCACAACACAGAAATCTTCCTCAGCTCTCCTGTCTTCCTCACTGGGGGGGGGGGGGGTGCGGGGGAGCTGGTCACATAATTTCATAAAGCCAACTAAATCATGCCAATGGAGAAAAATACTACAGATACACTGGGAAGAAATGTGTGCCTGGCCGGGGAAAGGTCAGCCAGGGAGGTATTGTGATTACCAAGCATGCAAAACAGCCATTTTGTTTTGACAGTGAAACAGCGATGTGGTAAATAGAAGCATCCTCGATCCCTTCATTGCTCACTGGACTGAATGACTGACACCTTATGATGAGTTAATCTCTGTAAATCCATCGAATGCAACCTTTCAAACCATAATGTTTACTCAGCAGCAGAATCCAGATGCTCAACAGTATTATAAGTCACTTCTGTATTTGTGGTCTTAATTATAAATTGCTGTGGTGATGCTTCCATAGGATAATGGCATAAACCAGCTGTTCCTATTACTGCCTTATAATATTACAGAGTTTAAAAACACAAATAGTTTGCAAGTGCTCTGCAGGCCAGGAAGCTTCAGTGACGAAGGAAATGCAGTTAATGTTTTAGGCTGACGATTTTCATGTTAAAGATGCGCCAAGTGGAGAAAAGCACAAGGGACTCTTCGGCTTCGTAACTGTGACTCAAATCCAATTTTAAGCTTCCTGTTGTCTCAAAATTGGATTAAAGTCAAATGCCAAAGGAGTTCTGAGAAATTGTGCACACTCTACCAATTGCAAAAAAACACCCCTTGAGAAAATGAAGCAAAGTGAATGAATGAAATGAATTTATTTAGAAACATAGAAACACAGAACCCCTACAGCACAATACAGGCCCTTCGGCCCACAAAGCTGTGCTGAACATGTCCTTACCTTAGAACTACCTAGGCTTACCCATGGTCCTCTATTTTTTCTAAACTCCACGTACCTATCCAGGAGTCTCGTAAAAGACCCTATCATATCCGCCTCCACCACTGACACCAGCAGCCTATTCCACACACTCACCACTTTTTTGGTAAAAAACTTACCCGTGACATCTCCTCTGTTCCTACTTCCAAGCACCTTAAAACTATACCCGCTCATGCTAGCCATTTCAGCCCTGGATAAAAGCCTCTGACTATCCACATGATCAATGCCTCTCATCATCTTGCACACCTCTATCAGGTCACCTCTCATCCACTGTCGCTCCAAGGAGAAAAGGCCAAGTTCACTCAGCCTGTTCTCATAAGGTATGCTCCCCAATCCAGGCAACATCCTTGTAAATCTGCTCTGCACCCTTTCTGTGGTTTTCATATTCTTCCTGTAGTGAGGAGACCAGAATTGAACACAGTACTCCAAGTGGGGTCTGAACAGGGTGCTATACAGCTACAACATTACTTCTAGGCTCCTAAACTCAATCCTTCGATTGATAAAGGCCAATGCACCGTATGCCTTCTTAACCACAGAGTCAACCTGCACAGCAGCTTTGAGTGTCCTATGAAATCAGACCCGAAGATCTCTCTGATCCTCCACACTGACAAGAGTCTTACTATTAATACTATATTCTGCTATCATATTTCACCTACCAAAATGAACTACCTCACACTTATCTGGGTTGAACTCTGTGTGCCACTTCTCAGCCCAGTTTTGCATCCTATCAATGTCCCGCTGTAACCTCTGACAGCCCTCTACACTATCCACAACACCCCCAACCTTTGTGTCATCAGCAAACTTACTAACCCATCCCTCCACTCCCTCATCCAGGTCACTTACAAAAATCACGAAGAGTAAGGGTCCCAGAACAGATCCCTGAGGCACACCACTGGTCACCAGCCTCCATGCAGAATATGACCCGACTACAACTACTCTGCTTTCTGTGGGCAAGGCAGTTCTGGATCCACAAAGCAATGTCCCCTTGGATCCCATGCCTCCTTACTTTCTCAATAAGCCTTGCATGGGGTACCTTATCAAGTGCCTTGCTGAAATCCATATACACTACTTCTACTGCTCCACCTTCATCAATGTGTTTAGTCACATCCTCAAAAAATCCAGTCAGGCTCGTAAGGCACGACCTGCCCTTGACAAAACCATGCTGACTATCCCTAATCATATTATTCCTCTCCAAATGTTTATAAATCCTGCCTCTCAGGATCTTCTCCGTCAACTTCCCAACCACTGAAGTAAGATTCACTGGTCTATAATTTCCTGGGCTATCTCTACTCCCTTTCTTGAATAAGGGAACAACATTACCTGCCCTCCAATCCTCTGGACTCTCTCCCATCCCTATTGATGATGCAAAGATCATCGTCAGAGGTTCAGCAATCTCCTCTCTCACGTTCCACGGTAGCTTGGGGTATATCTTGTCCAGTCCCAGCATCTTATCCAACTTGATGCTTTCCAAAATCTCCACCACATCCTTTTCCTTAGTACCTGCATGCTCAAGCTTTTCAGTCTGCTGAAAATCATCCCTACAATCGCCAAGATCTTTTTCCATAGTGAATACTGAAGCAAAGTATTCATTAAGCCCCTCTGCTATCTCCTCTGGGTCTATACACACTTTTCCACTGTCACATTTGATTGGTCCTATCCTCTCACATTTTATCCTCTTGCTCTTCACATACTTGTAGAATGCTTTAGGGTTTTTCTTAATCCTGTCCATCAAGGCTTTCTCATGGCTCCTTCTGGCTCTCCTAATTTCATTCTTAAGTTCCTTCCTGCTAGCCTTATAAACTTCTAGATCTCTATCACTATCTAGTTTTTTGAACTTTTCATAAACTCTTCTTTTCTTCTTGACTAGTTTTACAACAGCCTTTCTACACCAAGGTTCCTGTACTTGCCCATCCTTTCCCTGTCTCATTGGAATGTAGCTGTGCAGAACTCCATGCAAATATCACCTAAACATTTGCCACATTTCTTCTGTACTTTTCACTGAGAACATATGTTTTCAATTTATGCTGTGTCAATAAACCTTTCTGAGCATACCTAACAAACTCCACCTCATTTAAACCCCTTGCTCTAGGGACATGCCAATCGATATTTGGGAAATTAAAATCTCTCACCACAACAACCCTGTTATTATTACTCCTTTCCAGAATCTGTCTCCCTATCTGCTCCTCAATAACCCTGCTACTATTGGGTGGTCTATAAAAAACACCCAATGGAGTTATTAACCCCTTCCTGTTTCTAGCTTCCACCCACAGAGACTCAGTGGACAATCCCTCCATGACTTCCTCCTTTTCTGCAGCCGTGACACTATCTCTGATCAACAGTGCCACGCCTCCACCTCTTTTGCTTCCCTCGCTCCCTGTCCTTTCTGAAGCATTTAAAGCCTGGCACTCATAGTAACCATTCCTGCCCCTAAGCCATCCAAGTCTCTGTAATGGCCACAACATCATAGCTCCAAGTACTGATCCATGCTCTAAGTTCATCCGCTTTGTTCATAGTACTCCTTGCATTAAAATAGGGACATCTCAAACCATCGGTCTGAGCACGTCCCTTCTCTATCATCTGCCTATCCTCCCTCTCACACTGCCTGCAAGCTTTCTCTATTTGTGAGCCAACTGCTTCTTCCTCCATCTCTTCAGTTCACCTGTCTGATCCCCTAACTATAGAGTCCCCTATAACTGCTGCCATCCTCTTCCTTTCCCTACCCTCCGAGCCACAGGGGCAGACTTTGTGCCAGAGGTGTGGCCACTGTTGCTTCCCCCAGGTAGGCCGCTCCACCCCCCCCCCCCCCCCCACCAACAGTGCAAAATTTAGAATACAAAATATAATAAATAGGAACAGGGGTAAGCCATCTGGCCTGCCAACTCTGCTCTGTCATTCAATAATATCATGGCTGATCTGCTCCTGTACTCCTCTCCACACACCTGCCTTTTCACCAAAACCCTTAATTCCCACGCTATGCAAAAATCTGTCAAACTGTGCCTTAACTACATTTAATGAGGCTTCATTTACCACTTCCTTAGGCAGAAAATTCCATACATTCACCACTGTCTTGGCAAAACCATTTCTCCTCATCTCTGTCCTAAATCTACTCCCCAGAATCTTGAGGCTATGTTCCCTAGATCTTAGATATGCCTGTGGTCTTGAAGGCATTTTCACTTACTGTTTGGTTTATGTTTGGGCTGGTATTAACTGGCCTGAGATGAATTAAAATGCAACCATAGCCATCTGGCCAAACGCCGCCTCATCAGTTTACTTTCTAACATTAGTGGAGCCAAGGTAGATCTCATCGACAACACTTCCATGCTAACGAACAATCTTCTCATCAATGCTCATCGGGTTTCACCAGAAGCTCTTTGATCTAAATTTCATTACATCATTGATCCAAAAGTGGACCGAAGAGCAGATTCCAGAGGTGAGATGAAATGAGAGTACTGGCCTCTTCACTATTGTCCTAGCATGGAATTAAGGATTCAGAAACATAAGCAAAATCAGAAACAGCCAGGTTTATTGTCACTGACATAAGTCATAAGCTTTGTTGTTTTGTGACAGTGTAACAACTTACTATAAGTTACAATAAAGATAGTGATTTCTGGTAAAGCAGAAGTGATTAGGTGTCAAGGGGAAACACTTCAATGGTTGGAGTGATACCTTGCTCAAAAGAAGACCACAGTGTTTGATAGAGGTCAGGACATTGCAGCAGGAGGCCCTTGGATCAATGTACTAGGCACAAACATTTTCAGCTGCTCTGTCACCTGCAAATTGTTCCTGCAAAACCCTGGACCTCCCTCACTGACATTGCTGTGCAGTGCCTGTTTCTACAAAGGTTTGAGGGGTCACTCACCTACACCTTCTCCAGGGAATTAGCAGAGACAATTGAATGTCTGGCTTGCTCATGATGTACATATCCCATAAATAATAATAGCAAAAATACTCATTGTTAAAGCCATGTGCTTTGTAAATACATCAATTCAATGAGATCATAAACACAAGAAGTTGTGCAGGTGCTGGAAATCCAAAGCAACGCACATAGACTGCTGCAGCGCCCCAGCAGGTCAGGCAGCATCAAAGGTAAATGAACAGACAGAAATGAGAAGGAAGGGGGAAGATGCTAGAATAAAATGGTGTGGGGGGGGAGGAGAAGGAAGCTGTCTGGAAGGTGATAGGTGAAGCTAGAAGGGTGGGAAAGGTCAAGGGCTGGAGAAGAAGGAATCTGATCGGAGAGAAGAGTGGACCATAAGAGAAAGGAGGAGAGGACCCAGGGGGAAGTAATAGGCAGATGAGAGGAGGTAAAAGGGCAGTGGAGAATAGAGGAAGGGAGAAGGAGATAATTTGTTTACTGGAAGGAGAAATTGATATTCATACCATCAGGTTGGAGGCCAACCAGACGGAATATAAGGTGTTGCTCCTCCACCCTGAGGGTGGCCTTATCTTGGCACAAGAGGAGGCCGTGGATCAATACGTCAGAATGGGAATACAAATCAGACTTAACATGTTTGGCTACTGGGAAGTCCAGCTTGTGGCAGATGGTGTGGAGTTACTCAATGAAGTGGTCTTCCAATTTATGGGGGGGGGGGGTCTCACCAATGTAGAGGAAACTGCACCAGGAGCACCGGACATGATAGATGACCCCAGCAGACTCACAGGTGAATTGTTGCTTTGCCTGGAAGGACTGAGTAGGGTTCTGAATGGAGGTGAGGGAGGAGGTGTATGGGCAGGTGTAACACATAGGCTGCTTGCAGGGATAAGTGCCAGAGGGAAATTAGTGGAGAGGGATGAATGGACAAGGGAATCGGGGAAGGAATTATTCTTGCAGAAAGCGGGAGGTAAAGATATTTTTAGAGATACAATTCCTTTGGTGGTGGTGGAAGTTGTGGAGGATAATGTGTTGGATACAAAGGCTAATGGGCCGGTAGATTGGGACAAGAGGAACTTTATATGTCATGAAGATGGGGTGGGTGCAGATGTTCGGGAAATGGAGGAGATGCATCAATTGTGGAAGGGGGAAACTCTGGTCTTCAAAGAAGGAGGATATCTCTGAGGTCCTGGAATGAAAAGTAAAATCCTGGGAACTGATGTGGCAGAGGTGAAGAAACTGATGAAAGGGAATAGCAGTTTCACAGGAGATAGGGTAAGAAGAGGTATAGTCAAGATGACTGTGGGAATCAGTAGAATTATAACAGTTTGTCTCCAGAGATGGAGATAGAGAGATTGAGAAAGGAGAGGGAGGTGTCAGGAATGGACCAGGTGAACTTAAGGGCAAGATGGAAGTTAGAGGTAAAATTGATAAAATTGACAAGCTCAGCATGGGTGCATGAAGCAGCACCAATGCAGTTGTCAATGTAGCAGAGGAAGAGTTGGAGAGTATAACCAGGGAAGGCTTCAAACATAGACTGTTCTACATAGCCAATGAAGAGGCAGGCATAGCTGGGGTCCATGTGAGTGCCCATGGCTATCCCTAGAGTTTGGAGTAAGTGGGAGGTGCCAAACAAAAAATAGTTCAGAGCAAGGACCAGCTCTGCCAGATGGAGGAGGGTGGTGTTGGAGGGGGATTGATGGTTCTTTTGTCAAGAAAGAAGCAAAGAGCTTTGAGTCCTGTGGAGTAGAAGTGTGGAGGAACTGAACATCCATGGTGAAGATAAGGTGGCTAGGGCCAAGGAATTGAAAGCTATTGAGATGAGATATTATGTTCAATGAGATGTTGCCATTGAATTAAAACCTGTGTCATTTGACTGTAGCCCCCATCTGATAAAACCAACATTTATTGAGTATGACTGCAAGACAGTGAATCTCAGGATTGTATACGGTGACATATATGTACTTTGATAATAAATTTACTCTGAACTTTATAGAATCATAGAGTCATCGAGCATGTACTCGGTTTCTTCAGCCCGATTTCCACGATAACCACATTGTCCACCTAGCTAGTCTGAGTTTCCTGTGTTCAACGCATATCTTATCAGGCCCCACCCTCCATGTGCCAATCCTCAAATTTCTTAAATTGTCCTTGCCTCAACCATTTCCTCTGGCAGCTCACTCCAGATACTCACAACCAGCTGCATGAAAATGTTGCTCCTCAAATTCTTTTAAAATCTTTAAACTTCTGTTACCGTAATCCTACCTCTGCCTCTCATCATTTTAAACACTTCTCAGTGCTCATCCTCATTCTTCTATCCACAAGGGAATACAGACCTAGCCTGGCCAACCTCTCCCACCAACTCGAGCCCTCTAGTCCTGCCAACATGCTTGTAAATCTTCCCTGCTCTCTGACCAGCTTAACCACATCTTTCTGCTAACACTATCCTCAGTATACCAAACGCAGCCTCACCTGTGGCTCATACAACTGCACAAAATGACCCAATTCCTGCTCATCTCACCTGTGGAATTTTGCTCCTTGGTCCATGTTTGGATCAATGTTGTAATGAAATCCAGAGCAGAGTGGTCTGGGGAACTCCTAATTCAATCCACAAGAGTATCCACTCCTGTAGTCCACGTCTCTACTCAATGAACAGATGCCAAATCTTTTTAAGCACACAAAGAGCAAAACTCTGAGATTACCTTGGCTTTTAGTCAGCATTTCTTTAATATTCAAATATAATCTTGAGATCAAATATGAAGTAGAAAAACAAGCCAGGGGCTCTCCTACAATCAGAGTCATTGTACATCAATCGTAATGTAAAACATGTCCAGGATGGATGTTGGCCCGTTGGCACAGTTCCAAGGACTTGGGCTGGTGCTCGTCATACAGTGAGTTCATGATCCCTATATAATGAGGGACAGTTTACAGTCACGGTACTGTACTAGGGGAAAAGGAAATGAGATGGTGGAGACCGTGGGAAACAGACAGCAGAAGTGTTTCTTTGGCAGAGGCAAGGAAGCGGGTCATTATCTCTTAGCCTCATCAGGTCCAAATAGCGTAACACCCTGCAAATGGGTGGAATGTTAAATGCTTTTGCTAATTTCATATATCTTTACAGCATTGAAGAAGCTCGTTCCACCCATTGGGTACCTGGCAGTTCTTAGAGTCACAGTTACAAAATAATGCAGTCCTGTAACATTGGTCATGTTGAACAAAATACCCAGCTAACCTAGTCCCATTTGCCCGTGGATGGTCCATATCCCCTGAAACCTTTCTTTTCCATATGCATGTCCAAATGTCTGTAAAATGTTGGCATTGTACCTGCCTCTTCCACTTTCTCTGGCAAATTGTTCCATTTACCCACAATCCTCTGCATGACGAAGTTGCTCCTCATGTCCTTTTTAAATCTTTCCCCTTTTTCTTTAAACCTCCGCTCTTTGATTTTTGATTGTCTTTCCCAGGGAAAAGACAGTGTACGTTCACCATATCTATGCCCCTTGTGATTTTATATAACTCCGTAAGGTCACATCTATAAGTCAAATCCTTCCACCAAACTTACTTTTATGTAGTTTATTTTCTCACACATGATCATTAACACCTCCCTTCATTCCTACCAGCCACCTACACAACTGGAATTAATCACAAAACAGCCTGCATTGAGATGTGGGAGGGAATTAGAGCACTCGGAGGAATTTCACCTGCTCACAAAGAGAATATGCAAATGGAACAGGAAGGTGGAGACTCATTGCATGCTGCGCTCTAGAACCAATCTACACTTTTACATCTAAATTCAAGTCTATTTTCTTCTGTCTGTATGTATAGACAACCAAATGAAGCAATATCCCACTACACTACAGTGCATATATCACACACAATAGACAGTAGGTGCAAGAGTAGGCCATTCAGCCCTTCTAGCCAGCACCACCATTCACCGTGATCATGGCTGATCATACACAATCAGTACCCCTTTCCTGCCCTCTCCTCATATCCCTTGACCCCACTATCTATAAGAGCTCTATCTAACTCTCTCTTGAATGCATCCAGAGACTTGGCCTCCACTGCCTTCTGGGGCAGAGCATTCCACATATTCACCGCTCTCTGGGTGAAAAAGTTTTTCTGCATCTCTGTTCTAAATGGCCTACTAGAGGCCTACTGTGGCCTCTAGTTCTGGACTCACCCATCAGCGGGAACATGCTTCCTGTCTCCAGTGTGTCCAATCCCTTAATGATCTTATATGTTTCAATCAGATCCCCTCTCATCCTTCTAAATTCCAGTGTATACAAACCCAGTCACTCCAATCTTTCAACATATGATAGTCCTGCCATTCTGGGAATTAACCTTGTGAACCTACGCTGCACTCCCTCAATAGCAAGAATGTCCTTCCTCAAATTTGGAGAACAAAACTGCACACAATACTCCAGGTGGGGTCTCACCAGGGCCCTGTACAGCTGCAGAAGGACCTCTTTACTCCTATACTCAATTCCTCTTGTTATAAAGGCCAGCATGCCATTAGCTTTCTACACTGCTCATCAAACAAAATATTACCAAAAATAAGTTAATAAAATAGAATTGTGGTGAGGTAGGGCCTCTGTCAGTCAGAATTGACCTTGGATATTATGTCCTAGCTGTCTAGATACACAAGTCTGAGCAGTACAATACGGAGAACAAGCTGTTGCTCATGTAGCAAGCTCCCCCTCTCCACACATCTGATGAGCACAAAGGAATGGCAGAGACTGATACGGTTTGGTACCAGCAGCATTGCAGGAGTTGACGGTCAGCATTGAACTCAATGTCGGACTATGCTAGGGACTCTAGCTCCAGATTTTTCTCTAGAGGTTTACTCCCAAAGCCTTCCCCATGAAGGTGTACAGCCGCAAGGCAGTGGAGGTTTGAGATCAGGGTATTCCTTCTCCTCGATGAGCTGCCAACCACGGCTGACGAGCCCCATCTGCCCAAAGTGTCTGGTTTTAAGACGCCAGTAACCAGTAACCCCTCTTTGCCCCTTCTCCTATCAGTAGAAATGGTTTCACCGGGATTAGTAGTTGAGTCAGATGTGAAGGCCAGGAGCTGGACGTGGGATGTCAGAGGCTATTTGAGGCGCATGCCATTGGGAGCATTTAACAAGTAGTGGGAGCTTAAACGTGAAGTGTGCAGCACAGATGAACAGCAAACAGCTTGCTGTACTAGTGATGGTACCGTGATGGTGGCAGGGTATTCATTAGTCTCACGGCTCGAGATGTTACCCTGTCTGGCAATTCAGGTCCTGATGCAACTGTACCCCTTTCCTAAGTCTCTAAGAATTCTGCTGCATTTTATTCTGTATTCTGTAACTGCTTTATTTTACCTTGTACTACCTCAATGCATTGTGTAATGATTTGATCTGCATGAACAGTATGCAAGACAAGCACTTTGCTGCATTTTGGTGCATATGTCAATAATAATGTGGCTGTCGGAGCCCTCTGCACTCGAGCGATTGCTCTCTCTCTCTCCCTCTCGATTGTGAGAGAGTTTGTTGCTGATCTTGAGTCAGGGGAACTCAAATTAAAGTGTCGCTGCTGACTGAAACACCGAAACAGCGAGAGGGGTCAGTCTCCCTCTCACCATGGTAGGAGCAATACCTTTCTCTCTCCCCTGTTAGTGAGAGAGGGGGCCAGTTGAGGTGCCGAAGTGTTGGGATGGACAGTAGTTTTTGTTGGACTCTGGGTCACAGTTTATGCTTTGGGGCTTTGCTCTGCTTGAATAGTGAGTGCTTGCTGAAATAAGTGAGGGGAGGGGAAGGGGGAGTGTTGATGCTTTTGCCTCTGCTTGTGTGTGGGAGGGGGGAGGGGGCTTTGAAGTTCTTAAGTTTTTTTGTCATTCATTCTTCAGGGCTTTCCTTCTGTTTCGTGGATCTGCGGGGAGTAAGAATTTCAGGCTGTATCTTGTATCCATTCTCTGATATTAAATGGAACCATTAAATCATTAAGCCAATTTCAGTTCCAATCAGAAATCAAAATAAAACCTGGCTCATAGATCCAAAAAGTTATAGAAAGATAGAGCAGAGAAACAAGCCCTTTGTCCCACAGAGATTTCACCAACTATCAAACATCCATCTTTACACTAATCCTACTCTAATCCACTTTATTCTTCCCAAGATCTCATTAATTACCCTCTACGTTCTTCCCTCACTTACTGACCAGGCATACTTTTCAGTGACTATTCCAAGAAAATGCCTTGCCAAACTCCAGATCTTGGGGGTTAATGCCTCCCTCTGTAACTGGATCCCAGACTTTCTGACCAACAGACTTCAATCAGCACGGACAGGCAACAACAACTCCGGCACAATTATTCTAAACACTGGTGCTCCACGAGGTTGTGTCCTCAGCCCCCTACTCTGCTTCCTGTACACTCATGAATGTGAGAAGAAATTGGATTACCTGGAAGAAACAGGGAACTGTGCAAATGCCACACAGACTGTGCCAGAGATGAGAATCCAGTCAGGATTAGGAGAGAGTTGCACATCCTACAGCACTACTGTGGTTCTCGTGTTAAATATTTCAATCTGCTTTGAACCCCGCTACAAATGAAGATGAGGGGGCAGGGTATGGATTGTCGATGACAACCTGACTGCTTCCAGAGAATAGGCTATTCATTTACAGATTTTTATGAGGCCATCACCTCAGATATTGCCTCTGTTTTAATTATGAGGCTGCAGAATTCAGCAGGGAATGCCATCCCACCTGGGACGGTTATCCCAGACCAAGAGCTGATTACGGGCTTTGCTCCCAGATGAGCCCGATGCCTTCTATGCTTGCTTGGACTGTCAAAACGTGAAGAAATGATCAGGACTTCCCACAGCCCCCTAGGATCCTGTCAAGGTCACGAGCAAACTCAAACGCAGAAATCCCCGAGACTTCAGCAATTCAAAACAAAACAAAAGATTCATTACAGAAATTAACCAGCAAACTGACAAGAGCTCAGGCAACCTATGCAGAATCTTGAAGAACTGAAGTCACTCATGAGCACACAGAAGAACTTGATCAGAGTTTCATCAGACAAGGATCCACAACAACCAAGTGAAGAGTGGTTGGCAAACCCCCTGAAATTACCCCCTGGAGCACATTGGTATTCAGACAGCCCAGCCTCCAGACAAAGCAATAATCCCAAAAGCCGACAACTACAAGGCATTGAAAATCCTGTGCAAATTCAATGACCCCAAACTGAATAAAAGTGAAACCAAATGGGACACCTGCAACACAAAATGAAAACCCAGGGGTAGTCCAAAGTCAAACAATTATGCATAAAACGTAAGCAGTCCAAGGAACAGTGCACACTCATGAGGTTACACTGAGAAAATACAATCCACAGACTAACTGGAAAAATATTCTCTTTTTTTTAAATGACTGCTGGTTGAGCATCCTCCAGGAGGGAGAACCCACTGAGCGCATCTGGCCCAGGTGGGGTTACTGGCCAAGTACTAAAGACTTGCGCTGATCAGCTGGCTGGAGTGTTCACTGGGATCTTTAACTGCTCACTTCGGCAAAATGGGGTGCCCACCCGTTTTAACCAGGCTTCAGTTATAATGGTGCCTAATAAGAGTGTGGTAACCTGTCTCAATGACTGTCATCCAATAGCACTTACATCCACAGTGATCAACTGTTTTGAACGGTTGGTGAGGAAACATTAACTCCTGCCTGAGAAGCGACTTTGACCTGCTCCAATTTGCAACAGGTCCACAGCAGATGCCATCTCATTGGCTCGTCACTAAACCCTGGAACATCTGGACAGCAAAGAAGCAAAAATCAGGATGCTCTTTATCAACTACAGCTTGGCATTCAATAGTATCATCCCTGCGAAACTAATCAATAAGATATTGGCTTCAATATCTCCTTGTGCAGCTGGGTCCTTGATTTCCTCACTTGTAGGTCCCAGTCAGTTCGACTTGGCAACAATATCTCCTCGATAACCTCTGTCAGCACAGGTACACCACAAGTCTGTGTGCTTAGCCCCCTGTTCTACTCGCTTTACACTTATGTGGCTAAGCAGAGCTTTAATGCCGTGCTTAAGTTTCTGCTAACAGTGCTGTTGCAGGCCGAATCTAAGTGGTAACAAGTCAGCATATAGGAGAGAGATTGAAAGTTTGGCTGAGTGGAGCCGAAACACCAACCTCTCAATCAATATCAACAAATCCAAGGAGCTGCTTATTGATTTCAGGAGGAGGAAATTGAACCAAGCCTCACAGGGGAGATCAGAGGTGGAGAAGATTAGCAACTTTACATACCTCAGTGTTATCAATAATGAAGAAAGCACAGCAGCTCCGTTACTTCCTTAGAAGCTTGCAACTATTCAGCATGACATCTATAACTTTGACCAGCTTCTATAGATGTGTGGTGGAGAATATATTGACTGGCTGCGTTACAGCCTAGTGTAGAAACACCAGTGCTCCAAATGGAAAATCCTACAAAAGTAGTGGATACGGCCCAGTCCGTCATGAGTAAAGCCCTCCCCATCATTGGGCACATCTACATGGAGAGATTTCACAGGAAAGCAGCATCCATCATCAAGGACCCCCACTGCCTAGATAATGTTTTCTTGTCACTGCCCCCATCAGGGAGAAGGTACGAGAGTCTCAGGACTCACATCACCAGGGTCAGGAACAGTTATTACCCCTCAGCCATCAAGCTCCTGAACCAGAGGGGATAACTTCACTCAGTTTCACTCGCCCCATCACTGAACTGTTCCCACAACCCACTGACTGACTTTCAAGGACTCTTCATCTCATGTTCTCAATATTTATTGTTTATGCATTTATTATTATTTCTTTTTGTATTTGCACGCTTTCTTTTCTTTTGTACACTGGTTGTCTGTCCTGTTGGTATGGTCTCTCATTGATTTTATTATGGTTATTGGATTTACTGTGTACGCTGGCAAAAAATGAATTTCACGATTGTATGCGGTGACGTACACAGTATGTTCATTGATAATAAACTTATTTTGAACTCTGAACTATTTGGCCTCTCCTTCAATTATTGGTCACTCTACACCCACACTCTATCTTCCCCCTTCTGATCCTGAAAATTATTTACCTCTCTCTGCCCCAAAAGATGCTGGTCCCACTCATCTGCAGCCCTTCCCCTCTCTGTGCTCATTGACTTCATCTCCCATTTCCTCATATTCCAGCTGGATAGCCTCCAACCTGATGGCATGAATGTTGATTTCTCTAACTTACCGTGATTTCTAACCCATCCACTCCCCTCTGTCTTTTTCCATTCCCCATTCTGGTTGCTCTCTCACTCCTGTTTTTCTCCTAACCTGTGCGTTACCTCCCTTTGTCTCCCTTCCTCCTTCGCTCACTCCCATGGTCTTCTCCCCTCCTTTCAGCCGTCAGATTCCCTCAGCCCTTCATTTCTTCCACCTACCTCTTCACAGCTTTTTACTTCATCACTCTTCCCACGCCCTACCAACCTTCCCCCTCACCTCGTCTCCTGCCATCTTGCATTCCTACCCTCCCCCCCAAACACATATTCTTATTCTGGCTTCTAGCCCCTTCTTTTTCAGTCCTGATGAAGGGTCATGGCCCGAAATGTTGACTGTGTATTCTCCTCCACAGATGCTGACTGAGTTCCTCCAGCCATTTTCTGCATGTTGTTCATGATTCCCAGCATTTGCAGGATCTCTTGTGATCAGTATGAATGTCATGCCAGACAAAGATTTTCACTGTACCTCATTACATATGATAATAACCAGTTTACTAATTTACCAAATATGTCTGAATTATTGGAATGAACTCAGTTCCAGAACTGCATCAGGCAGTCAAATAGCAGTCCTCAGCTAACGTTGCATCTGTTACAATTACGCCCGGAAATAATCTCCAGTGTGGTCCATTCACAGCTATGTCCCAACTGGATCAAACAGGATATTAAAAACAGATTCTGCAAAGTCCAGTTTCAAGTTGATAGTGTGGGGAGAGGGGAGGGGCAGGGAAGGAGTGGTGGGGAAACAGAGCATGAAGGGAAAGGTCAGTGACGGCCATGGACTGAGCTGACTGACGACCTCGCTTCATAGCTACCTGGTGTTCAGGGATTTCATCTGCTAGTCAATGTGAGAAAAAGGTGTTGAATTATATTGGCTTGGAAGCCTATGACGGCTAAAATAAAGCAAGAACTGGTTGCAGCCACAGAGCATTTCTGGAAGAACATTGTGATAGGCAGGCTGAAGAATAATACCTTTGGATATTAATGGCATGGATCCAAACTGGGAAAGATGAAAGCTGAGGTGGTGAGAATAGCTCAGGGGAAATCTGACTGGAAGCATGTTGCTGTGCCGAAAATTGCAGAGTCAAGGTTGAAAGGTCATTCTTAGACCATTGTGATTGTCTATGTGTCTCTCAATGTGTGTGTGAGTATGTTTGTGAACGTTTATCTCTCTGTGTGTGCGTGTGTGTGTGTGTGTGTGTGTGTGTGTGTGTGTGTGTGTGTGCTCAGAAGAAGAAAGTGGCAAGAAATTGACCAAACTCTACCTATTAAGTTGTCAGTCAATGTAATTGAAAACAATTTGACCCTTCGGTTGTCTTGGTGTACCTTCAAAGCAGCATATAGGAACTTTATTACAGAATAGTTTAGTGTTGCTCAGTTATTACATAACAGACAGCCCTACAGGGCATTTATTTTATTGCTACTGTGCTGTTTGATGGATGACAAGTTCCTGTTGCTAAGCCCTGTTGTGCTAGCATAATTGACAAATATCTTTTTGAGCTACTGTAATGGTTCACAATCAATTCTATCATTAAGTGTAGAGAGGACTATAAAGCTGTAAAGTTATAAAGCAGCCGACAGCATGTGATAGGCATTGCAGGAATCAATACATATTTAATAAGGTCAAGCCCTCAGAGCTTGAGATGGGAATTTGAAAAGTAAGACCAGGAAAGCCTTTTCTATTTCAGCACAAACGCTGATCTCCTTCATCCTCAGTTGTCCTTCTCAATTTGTCTGGCCGTCCCTCTCCCATTTCAGATTGTAATGTAAGAACAAAGGAAATACGAGGCTATTCAGCCCCTCAAGACTACTCTGCCACTGGACAAGAATGTGTCCAATCGTCTACCTCTATCCATTTTTCCTGGTGTGCCTCCATATTGCTCAGTCCCTTTTATATCCAGAAACTGAACAATTTCAGTTTTGAACTTAATTACTGACTGAACCCCCACCGTATGACTGAAAGCATTTTTTCTCATTTTAGTTAGAGATCTTAGACCTTAGACCTTCTCGTTAGACAGGGGAACTGTCTTCCCTGCACCTCCTCAACTCCTTCCACCTCTAAGTATTTTATATCTTTCAATTAATCATTCCTCAGAACCTGATTGGAAAACTGAAACTGCTGGGCCTGAACACCCCCCTCTGCAAATGGATCCTAGACTTCCTGGCTGGGAGACCTCAGTCAGTCTGGATCGGGAGCAGCATCTCCAACACCATCACACTGAGCACGGGGGTCCCCAAGGCTGAGTGCTCACTCCACTGCTGTTCACTCAGCTGACCCACGACTGTGCTGCAACACACAGCTCGAACCACATCATCAAGTTCACCGATGACATGACCAGGGTGGGTCTCATCATCAAGAACAATGAGTCAGCTTACAGAGAGGAGGTGTGGAGGCTAACGGACTGGTGCAGAGCCAACAACCTGTCTTCTGAATGTGAACAAAACAAAAGAGATGGTTGTTGTCTTCAGGAGGGCACGGAGTGACCACTCCCCGCTGAACATCAACGGCTCTTCCGTTGAGATCGTTAAGAGCACCAAATTTCTTGGTGTTCACCTGGTGTAGAATCTCACCTGGTCCCTCAACACTAGCTCCATAGCCAAGAAAGCCCAGCAGCATCTCTACTTTTGGCAAAGGCTGAGAAAAGTCCATCTCCCACCTCACATCCTCACCACATTCTACAGAGGATGTATTGAGAGCATCCTGAGCAGCTGCATCACTGCCTGGTTCGGAAATTGCACCATCTCGGATCGCAAGACCCTGCAGCGGATAGTGAGGTCAGCTGAGAAGATCATCAGGGTCTCTCTTCCCGTCATTACAGACATTTACACCACATGCTGCACCCGCAAAGCTAACAGCATTATGAAGGACCCCACACAACCCTCACACAAACTTTTCTCCCTCCTGCCATCCGGCAAAAGGTACCGAAGCACTTGGGCTCTCACAACCAGACTGTGCAACAGTTTCTTCCCCCAAGCCATCAGACTCCTCAATACCCAGAGTCTGGACTGACATCCACATCATTTATTATTATATTGTAATTTGTCCTCTACTGTGCCTATTGTCTTGTTTATTAATTATTGTACTGTCCTGCCTGTTTTGTGCACTTTATGTAGTCCTGGGCAGGTCTGTAGTCTAGTGCAGTTTTTATGTTGTTTTACGTAGTCTAGTGTAGCCTTGTGCTGTCTCACATAGTCTAGTGTAGCTTTGTGTTGTTTCATGTAGCACTAGGGTCCTGGAGGAACGTTGTTTCATTTTTACTGTGTACTATACCAGCATTTTATGGTTGAAATGACAATAAACTTGACATGACATGACATGACATGACTCACACACTATGAGCAGGTGTAGGCTACTTGAGCAACAAGCAAGGAACTTAATGATCAAGCACCATCTCTGGGGTGAAAGGAAATGCCAATATTTCAGGCCAAAACCTGATGCAGGGTTTCAACCTGAAGCATCAACAATTTCTTTCCCCCATAAATGCTGCTCGACCCACAGAGTTTCTCCAACAGATTGATTTTTGCTTCAGATTCCAGCATCTCCAGTCACTCTTGTGTCCACTTAACCTTTGAACCTTCCCCAACATCCAATTAGCTTTGATTGTTACATCTAATCCACTTTCCCTGCCTTTCACTGCCTTGCTTATCAAGAATCTATCTAATGTCTAAATGTATTTATAGACTCTACCTTTAAAAGAAGAGATTTACAATACTCAGAGAAAAATAAATTGTATTTCATTTAAAAGGGGTGAGCTCTTAACTTTAAATTAAATCTCACTCTAGATTCTCCCATGAAGGAAAACACCCTTTCCACATCACCAATCCAAAGCCTCCTGCGATTTAATAAATTTCAACTCTGTCTCCTTTCATTCACGCTCCTCATCCCAGCACTTTTACCCACTTCCTCATGTAACAGCTTGCCTATTCCTGCTGGTGTTCAGGTAAAAATTGCCCAAACTGCCCCTAATGCACCAACATCCTTCTTTAAATAAGGAGACCAATATGGTACATTTTATTCCCAATTTTGACTCAACATTGTCTTCATTAACTGAAGCATAACCTCACTTTTTTTGTGTTTAATTCCTAGTACAGCACATGATCACTTTCGACTGGTTTCCCTAATTAATCGCTCTATCCGAATAGTAGTGAAACATGCACTAGGATATCCAGATCAATCTGCAACTCAATTCTCACCATTTAAATAATTTGATTCTTTTTCAGTTTTCCTATCAAAGTAGCTACTTTCACATGTTTCCACATAATATTCCTTTCGCCAGATCGTCACCCACTCATTTACTTAGTTACAGTATGTCCTTGGGTCCTCTTCACAAAGTTCTCTTCCTCCTACCTCATGTCATCAGCAAGTTTAGCTGCCATGCAGCAATTCCACTTCTTCCAATTATAAAATTTGAGGCCCAAGCAACTAGCTCTGTGCAACACCACTTGCAACATCTAATCAACCAGAGAAGAACCCATTTATGCTTTTCTTCATTTCCTATTCACCTACCAATCTTCCCCTCTACTGTATGGTGAAGAGCCAGCCAGGAAACAAGTTATTTTATACCTGGTGTTACAAAACAGCAAATGGATAATTAGTAATCTTGTGATAAGGAGCCACCAGGAAAATCATTTATTCTCCTTCGAGCAAAGTAGGTGGAAAGGATGCTAGAAGGTGATAAAATCTTATTAGATTTAGCGAGGGAAGTTGTTCACACCAGGAGATGGTTCATGGGTTTAAAAGTTTAGACAAAAGATAAAAGAGTTGTGGAGGCATAGAGCAAGGATAGAGCACCAACCATCAATATCAGTTTACAAAAATGCTTTACTAACCCCATTTTCATTCTCCCCTTACTCCCATCAACTTCCCTCAGATTCTGTGACTCATCTGCATACTAGGGACATTTCAGAATCAGAATCAGCTTTAATACTACTAGCATATGTCATGATATGCCAGCCCCTTGTCCTAAGTGACAGGGATCTCCAATGATAGATGCTGCCTCTTTGAGCCATCGATCTTTAAAGATGCAACACACGCAAAATGCTGGAGGATACCATCTTAGTCTAACTACATCATTTTTTCTCTAGTCCTGACGACGGGTCTTGGCCTGAAACGTCGACTGTCCTCTTTTCCGTGAATGCTGCCTGCCTGCTGAGTTCCTCAGTGTGTGTTCCTTGGATCTCCAGCATCTTTGAAGATGTTCTGGACGCTGGTGAGGCTAGTGATGGAGCTGACTGAGTTTATAACTTTCTGCAGCTTTGTTCGGTCCTGTGCAGTGCCCTCCCCCCACCCCCCCCCACCCCACCCACCACTACACCATAAGGGAATGCAACCAGTTAGAATGCTCTCTAAGGTATATTCACAGATGTTTTCTAATGAACCTCCCAACCATTATATCCTTGTGATTACAATAAAGCCAAAGCAGAAGGATGAAGCACACACAGCGAAAGGGGAGCATAGAGATTTTATAGGAAGAGTAGCCAAGGTCAGGATTGAACCAAGGTTTCTGGGACAGTGAGGCAGCAGCTCCAGCACCGACACCAAGACATCAAGTTCATCCAGTACAGCCAAGGAAGGCCCATTTGGTGATGCTTGTTCAGAGCACTGGACCAGCACTGGTCTGAGACTCACCGAGAGGGCAGTGAAAATAGAACCAGTCAGTGCTTTCAAAGGGGAATTGGATAACCAATGATCTCACTTTCAAGGACTCTCTATCTCATTATCTCATGTTCTCGTTATTTACTGCTATTTATTTATATTTGCATTTGCACAGTTTGTTGTCTTCTGCACTCTGGCTAATCTTTCATTGATCTTGTTACAGTTACTATTCTATAGATTTACTGAGTAAGCCCACAGGAAAATAAATCTCAGGGTTGTATATGGTAACATAACTGTATTTTGATAATATAAGTTACAGTACTTTGAATTTTGAACATTTTTGGAAAATACTGTAATTTGTAAGTCTTTGGAGATAGAAGACAGGATGAAATTTTTTCAGTTTTTCTACAGACAACTGGAACAGTTTCATAACCTCTGTGGTTTGCTACTATGCTGTAATGTCTCTGAGATCAAGTTTCTTTCATTCCATGGTAATAAACTATTTCTAATTATACAATGGGGTGTATGGGGTGTCCAGGGAGGGGTAGCACCTCTGGTGATGGGGCTTGTTGTGCCCATTCTGGGGCAGCTCACTCACCTTTGGTCCCCACCAGACGCTCAGCTCTCACCTGTGGCTCCAAGTAGCTGCTTGGATGTGGTCGCGACCACACCCTGGATACACCACATCGACAGGTGGGCTAAACCAGGCCTCATACCCCAGTGAGACGGAGACGTGCCTGCCCTGGGCTGATGAGATCTACAGTGTGAACCAATGGCCAGAAAGCTGCCACTTCGCGGAGAGCGAAGGGCTTGACTAGGCACTGAAGACATCAAGGTCATCCAGTACAGCTGAGGAAGACGCCATTTGGTGATGTTTGTTCATAGCACTGGACCAGGACTTCTGAGTCAAGAAAATAGAACAGCCCTAGTACAACAGATTTTCTACTTCAAAATCTCTCCCACACAAGTTTCCTGTCATCATCTGATATGATGGACAATGACCAATTATACAATATATTACTTTATCCCTGTATGATTACACTGCAGTGCTGTAATTTTATTATTACATATTTAATGCAGTGTTAGTTTTCTCTTGAATTTACTTATTTCAAGACTGATGCGAAGGATTGGCTTTATTAATGTTTTGAACGATGTTCCAAAACTCAGCATTCAATGTTCACAAATTCTAATCTTGTAATCTTTTTGTGTGTTACAAGTTACTCAAAATCTAATGGAAAGATTATTAGAGGTAATGGCTGTGTAAAAAAAAAGCCTTGCCGTCGCAGTGTCAGAAGATACAGTACATTTTGGAAGTGACTGTTTGTCAGATTTTCCTTGTCTTTTTCTCCCATTAATTTGTAACTTCTGAAATTGTAAATCAATTTATAGAAACCAGTGATGAGATCCTGTCACTCAGAGAACAGCAAGAATGTTATGCCTCATAGTTTGGATTCTTCCTGCTTCGTTAATCCCTCAGGATCAAGGGTGATTTTATTTCACTACAGTTTTGTGGGATCTGAAGTAGCTGCTGAGACCAGAGTAGGAACCACAGCCTATTCCATGTGGTGGCTGACAGGATGTGTGGGTGGGGACTTTATGAGGTACTGTTGACCTCCCACAATTTACACAGGCTTGACGCCTGGATTTTCTAATATCCTTTCTCAATTTACCGGACTGCTGGTTCATTGAAGAAGATGGAGAATTTCCTCATAGCTGTTTGCCTAATGTGAGAGCCTCACCATGAACTTTTATTGCTGGTGGGTGGAGAAGAGGACCTTTGCCTTGTAGACATTGGGCATGTGACCCAAACAATGTCTTGTATACATCCATGAAGGCATCAAAAAATGGCCTAAAACTTCGATTCTATATGATCAACATTCAAAGTTCAAAGTAAATTTATTATCAAAGTATATATATGTCACCATGTACAATTCTAAGTAAGTACAGAATTAATGAAATAATAATAATAAATAAACAATAAATGTCCAGAGCATCAGATGAAGAGTTCTTGAAAGAGGGTCTAAAGGTTGTGGCAAGTGAAGTTATCCCCTTTGGATTAAGAGGCTGATGGCTGAGGGGTAATAACCTTTCCTGATCCTGGGGTGTGGTGTGGTGAGAGTCCCGAGGCTCTTGTACCTTCTTCCTGATGGCAGCAGCAAGAAGAGAGCGTGCCTGGGTGGTGGGGATCCCTAAAATGCATACTGCTTTCCTGAGACAGTGCATTGTGTAATGTGCTCAGTGGTGCCTAGGGCTTTATATGTGATGGATTGGGCCATATCCATTACTTTTTGTAGGATTTTCCATTCAAGGGCTCCTCTGTCTTATGACAAACCTGACTCCCTTGTCCAACCAGAGTTGAAGGCACTGAGGCTAGATCTCAGTGATGCTAGTTGGCCTGTGCAAGACTATTGGAGCCACTAAAGCAGCCTGATCTGTAGAGGGGTCTGAAGAAAGGTCTCGCCCCGAAGCGTCGACTGTTTATTCATTTCCACAAATGCTGCCTGGCCTGTTGAGTTCCTCCGGCATTTTGTGTGCGTTGCTCTGGTTCCCCGGTATCTGAAGACTTTCTCATATTTCTGATCTAGGGAGGTCTTTTCTCCATCACTCACAAATGAATGGATATTAAGTTAATCAAGAGAGATGGCGGAAGTGCTGGAAAACAGTGCTGAGGTAAAAGGCCAGGCACGACCTCACTTCAGGCAAAAAGAGCTAAATGGTCTACTGACGATCCTGATACTTTGTATAAATTTTGATTGTGCTCCGAGCAGGTTATAAAATACAGTGGGGAAGCTGGGACATTATCAGGAATGGAGTAGCCACTGGGGGAGAGAGAGAATTTAAAGCATCAGATGGCCGTGTATGCGATTTAAATGGACAGTCCCTGGTAAACAAGAAATGGGGAGTGGTGAAAGCACCCAATGGACCCACAGTCAATCAGACTCGCTTATCAATTCTAGGGAACTCCCCCAACAATAGGACTTGCTCTGATCTCTAACACAGGCTTTTACCAGTGGAGCTTGTCGAGAGAATCCTCCCGTGGGCTTGCATGCCAGATGGCTGAGCTTTCTTCTGTTTGAACCCAACGTGAATCTGAGGACCCCAGTCAAGGAGGCACAAAAGGGACATATTAGGTTGAATGCTAAATGCAAACATTCAAAGCAGAGGATAGATTCTATGGCAGCGAAAAGCCCATACAAAACCTTGGGTGGTTTGTCCAGTAATCTAGTTTATTCTCCAACAAACTGAACAATGTCATGCAATAAAAATATTACAGACAATAAAAAAGAATGTTTCTTTGGTAAATTAATATATTCAAATGAAACTGTTTTCAATTAGCTGGCTTTGTGTCTCCGGAGACAATGTAATGCCTGGAGCTGACTACTGATCATAGTCTGGCTGCCTTTAGTTTGAAATTTCCACATTAATTTACAGCCCTAATTCCTTATACGCTGCAGTTCTAAACAGAGCAATGTGTGCTATGGCTTTTATTCAAATTTAATAAATCATTCAATAAATGTCACCAGATCAAGACATCTCCATACTTGCTGCCGTCAATAACCAGGCTTGTGATTTTCTGCTCCCTATAATTATTATTGCTCAGCTTCAACTTATGAGTTTTGTTTCACTGTTGTGATCTGTGGTTTCCAAAACAATATTGTTTGAATAATTGCAGGCAGGCATGCTCAAGGAATTTAACCACACTTGTCATGACAGAGGTAATTCCCAGAGGCGCTGGGTTGGGGGCTGGTTTCTCCTTCAGTGCTGTCCCTCAGTACTCGTTTGGTGAAGACAAGCTGGATTGCATTCGTCTGCGGTTGCACTTGCGCGAGATGAGGAACTTCTGCGGGCTTGCAGAACTGCGACACCAGACAACATCCTTGCTCCATCAGTCTACAGGCCATGACACTCAGGGGCCTGGGTTATATGATTTTTTTTTGTGACCGTCTATATTTCTGTTTTCATAATTATATGTGTCATATATACACAGTGCTTGACTGTTGATGCTGGGTTTTGCACCTTTGCCCCGGAGGAACACAGTTTCGTTTGGCTGTGTTCATGCGTATGGTTGAACGACAATTAAACTTGAACTTTAAGTTTGACAGACGAGTGGGGGGGGGGGGGGGGCCTGAGTCATGGAATACGGTCAAAGTCAAGACAGAGAGATCCTTAAACCCACAGCTGCCCAGAGATACTGGAAATCTCGAGCAATCCACACAAAATGTTGAAAGTCAGGCAGCATCTATGGAAGCTCTGGGCTGAGATCCCTCTTTAGGACTGGCATCTCGGCCCGAAGCACTGACGGTCTATGTCCCTTTGTAGATGCTGCCTGATTTCCTCCAGCATTTTGAGTGGGATCCTTAGACCATAAGTTCATGGCAATCAGGCTGCAAAGGAGCTGAGGCCAAGATCACAACTGCACCTCTCCCATCACATGTCCCAGTCCCCAATAGCCCCACGTACAGTATTGTGCCAAAGTCTTAGGCAGGTACCTATAGCTAAGTTGCCTAGGACTTTTGCACAGAACTGTATTTGTCAATGTGGAGCAGAGAGAGAGTTTGTAAGTCTGGCAGCAGGAAAGGATGTCGGGAATTGTGAGGGTGGAGCGCCACAGTAGGGGTGTGGGACAGGTGGCAGTGAAGGAGTGCCAGGGGCGGGGTTGGCATGGGTGCAGACACACCCAGCCCTGAGACACCAGGTAAGGTCATTTGATTCCAAACAATGAATTTATTGATAATACGGAATGCCTCTCATGTCTCCCGCTCTCTCCCCTCTTCCTTCCCCTTTTTCCAACCATGATTCCCCTCTCCCTGTCCTCTTCCACTCTCAGTCCACAATGGAGACCCATATCAGAATCAGGTTTATCATCACTCACATATCACTCATTTTTTCAAGTATATAAAGAGTAAAAGACAGGGGAGAGTAGATATAGGACCGATAGAAAATGATGCTGGAGAAATTGTAATGGGAGATAAGGAGATGGCAGAGGAACTGAACGAGTGTTTTGCATCAGTCTTCACTGAGGAAGACATCAGCAGTATACCGGACACTCAAGGGTGTCACGGAAGAGAAGTGTGCGCAGTTATAATTACTACAGAGGAAGTACTCAGGAAGCTGAATAGTCTAAGGGTAGATAAATCTCCCGGACCAGATGGAATGCAACCTCGTGTTCTGAAGGAAGTAGCTGTGGAGATTGCAGAGGCATTAGCAATGATCTTTCAAAAGTCAATAGATTCTGGCATGGTTCCGGAGGACTGGAAGATTGCAAATGTCACTCCGCTACTTAAGTAGGGGGCAAGGAAGCAAAAAGGAAATTATAGACCTGTTAGCTTGACATCAGTGGTTGGGAAGTTGTTGGAGTCAATTGTCAAGGATGAGGTTACGGAGTACCTGGAGGCATATGACAAGTTAGGCAGAACTCAGCATGGTTTCCTTAAAGGAAAATCCTGCCTGACAAACCTATTGCAATTTTTTGAGGAAATTACAAGTAGGCTAGACAATGGAGATGCAGTGGATGTTGTGTATTTGGATTTTCAGAAGGTCTTTGATATGGTGCCACACATGGCACTGCTAAACAAAATAAGAGCCCATGGAATTATGGGAAAGTTACATACGTGGATAGAGCGTTGTCTGATTGGCAGGAAACCGAGTGGGAATAAAGGGATCCCATTCTGGTTGGCTGCCGGTTACCAGTGGTGTTCCACAGGGGTCCGTGTTGGGGCCGCTTCTTTTTACGTTGTATATCAACGATTTGGATCATGGAATAGATGGCTTTGTGGCTAAGTTTGTTGATGATACAAAGATAGGTGGAGGGACCAGTAGTGCTGAGGAAACAGAGAGTCTGCAGAGAGACTTGGATAGATTGGGGGAATGGGCAAAGAAGTGACAAATGAATTACAATGTCGGAAAGTATACGGTCATGCACATTGGTAGAAGAAATAAACGGGCAGACTAATATTTAAATGGGGAGAGAATTCAAATTTCTGAGATGCAACGGGAATTGGGAGTCCTCGTGCAGGATACCCTTTAAGGTTAACCTCCAGGTTGAGTCGTTGCTGAAGAAAATGAATGCAATGTGGGCATTCATTTCTAGAGGAATAGAGTATAGGAGCAGGGATATGATGTTGAGGCTCTATAAGGGACTGGTAAGACCTCACTTGGAATACTGTGTGCAGGTTTGGGCTTCTTATTTAAGAAAGGATGTGCTGACATTGGAGAGGGTTCAGAGAAGGTTCACTAGAATGATTCTGGGAATGAGAGGGTTGACATATGAGGAACGTTTGACCGCTCTTGGACTGTACTCCTTGGAGTTTAGAAGAAAGAGGGGGGACCTCACAGAAACATTTTGAATGTGAAAGGCATGGACAGAGTGGGTGTGGCAAAGTGGGGGAGTCTAGTACGAGAGGGCATGACTTAAGGATTGAAGGGCGCCCATTCAGAACAGAGATGCGAAGAAATTTTTTAGCCAGAGGGTGGAGAATCTATGGAATTTGTTGCCACGGGCGGCAGTGAAGGCCAAGTCATTGGGTGTATTTAAGGCAGAAATTGAAATTTATGTTTGTTTGTTATGCGCGTAGGCAATCATGGTCTATGATCATCATTGATCTTGGCAAATTTTTCTGCAGTAGTTGCTTGCCATTGCCTTCTTCTGGGCAGTGTCTTTACAAGACAGGTGACCCCAGTCATCATCAATACTCTTCAGAGATGATCTGCCTGGCATCAATAGTTGTGATATGACTTGTGATATGCACCAGCTGGTCATACGGTCATCCACCACCTGCTCCCATGGCTTCACGTGACTCTAATTGGAGCCAAACAGGTGCTACACCTTGCCCAAGGGTGACCTGCGGGCTAACGGAGAGAAGAAGCACCTCACACCTCTCTGGTAGAGACATATCTCTGCCCACCACTCACCGGTACACCAGCCTAGTCAGACTACTGGCATACAGGAGCAGTGGAAGGAGTGCAGTAGTTACCGTTAGATCACTGTCTCTTGCCTGAGACAGAAATCTCACTGAAAACAGGTCAAAAATACATACGTTATGTCCAAGTTAAATGACACATGTGGAAACGGGTTAGATACATACATGTTGGCAACAGTTTAGATGGACACATGCGGGCTGCAGGCTGGATACATTTCTGTCAGTGACCAGTGGTGTTCCATTCACCATTCCCCATTCCCTTTTCCCACTTTTACCTTATCTCCTTGCCAGCCCATCGCCTCCCTCTGGTGCTCCTCCCCCCTTTTCTTTCTTCCTTGGCCTTCTGTCCTCTTCTATCAGACTCACCCTTCTCTTGGTCTGTATTTCTTTCACCAATCGACTTCCCAGCTCTTTACTTCATCTTTCTCCCTTCAGGTTGCACCTGTCACCTTGTGTTTCTCTCTCTCCTCCCCCCCCCCACCTTTTAAAACTGCTCCTCAGCATTTTTTCTCCAGTCCTGCCGAAGGGTCTTGACCTGAAATGCTGACTGCACTCTTTTCCATAGATGCTGCCTAGCCTGCTGAGTTCCTGCAGCATTTTGTGTGTGCTGCTTGTGTGGTGCCCTGGTTCACATCTTTACGGTTATGCTGTAGGTATTTCATTTGGCAGCTCTGTAAGCGCAACCTGTTCTGCTCTCAGCCTGCTCAGGTTAATGTTGAAGATAACGGATGATGTGGAATGTGTATCATCCAATTAGGGGGAGGTTTTCTTGGTGAGAGACACTAAGGTTGGTCTTGGGGGTTTTTTTTTGGTTTGGCAGGAGATGAAGAGAGAAGACACTGGGGAGAACCGGTAAAATCTGGTGGGAGACCCGTATGTTCGAGATGGATTGCAAGTGGCAATTGAAAGGTGGTGTGTGCTTTCACACAGGCCAAGGGCCTAGAGCATGGATGACAGAGAAGTTCAAGATGACCTCCAACTTGAGCACATTTGACTGTTTAATTAAAATGGCTCCTTGCCGCTTTGTTTTTCTTTACTAACCTTTCAGATAAGATTCATAAATAAGTAATGCACTTTAAGGTTACACTGTTAATATAATAGAAACATAGAAAACCTACAGCACAATACAGGCCCTTTGGCCCACAAAGCTGTGCTGAATGTGTCCCTACCTTAGAAATTACCTAAGCTTACCCATAGCCCTCTACTTTTCTAAGCTCCATGAACCTATCCAGGAGTCTCTTAAAAGACATTTCCACCTCCACCACCATCGCTGGCAGCCCATTCCACGCACTCAACACTTTCAATAAAAAGCTTACCCCTGACATCTCCTCTGTACCTACTTCAAGCACCTTAAAACTGTGCTCTCTTGTGCTAGCCACTTCAGCCCTGGGAAAAAGCCTCTGAATATCCACACAATCAATGCCTCTCAGCATCTTCTACACCTCTATCAGGTCACCACTCATCCTCCATCACTCCAAGGAGAAAAGGCTGAGTTCACTCAACCTATTCTCATAAGGCATGCTCCCCAATCCAGGCAACATCCTTGTAAATCTCCTCTGCACCCTTTCTATGGCTTCCACGTCTTTCCTGTAGTGAAGCGACCAGAATTGAACTCAGTAATCCATGTGGGGTCTGACCAGGGTCCTATATAGCTGCAACATTACCTCTCGGCTCTTAAACTCAATACCATGATTGGTGAAAGCCAATGCACTGTATGCCTTCTTAACCACAGAGTCAACCTATGCAGCAGCTTTGAGTGTCATATGGACTCAGACCCCAAGATCCCTCTGATCCTCCACACTGCCAAGAGTCTTACCATTAATACTATATTCTGCCATTATATCTGACCTACCAAAATGAACCACCTCACAGTTATCTGGGTTGAACTCCATCTGCCACTTCTCAGCCCTGTTTTGCATCCTATCAATGTCCCGCTGTAACCTCTTACAGCCCTGCACACTATCCACAACACCCCCAACCTTTGTGTCATCAGAAAATTTACTAACCCATCCCTCCACTTCCTCATCCAGGTCATTTATAAAAATCATGAAGGGTCCCAGAACAGATCCCTGAGGCACACCACTGGTCACCTACTTCCATGCAGAATATGACCTGTCTAAAATCACTCTTTGCTTTCTGTGGGCAAGCCATTTCTGGATCCACAAAGCAATGTCCCCTTGGATCCCATGCCTCCTTACTTTCTCAATGTGCCTTGAATGGGGTAACTTATCAACTGCCTTGCTGAAATCCAAATACACTACATCTACTGCATTTCGTCACATCCTCAAAAACTGTGGTTAGTTACACCTTCAAAAATTTCAATCAGGCCTATCAGGCATGACCTGCCTTTGACAAAGCCATGCTGACTATTCCTAATCTTATTTTGCCTCTCCAAATGTTCATAAATTCTGCCTCTCAGGATCTTCTCCATCAACTTACCAACCATTGATGTAAGACTGACTGGTCTTTGATTTCCTGGGCTATCTCTACTCCCTTTCTTGAAAAAGGGAACAACATCCGCAACCCTCCAATCCTCAGGAACCTCTTCCGTCCTCATTGATGATGCCAAGATCATCGCCAGAGGCCCAGCTATCTCCTCCCTTGCTTCCCACAGTAGTCTGGGGTACATCCCGTCTGGTACCTACTTCAAGCACCTTAAAACTGTGCCCTCTTGTGCTAGCTTATCCAACTTAATGCTTTCCAAAAGCTCCAGCACATCCTCTTCCTTAATATCTACATCCTCAAGCTTTTCAGTCCACTGCAAGTCATCCTTACAATCACCAAGATATTTTTCCGTAGTGAATACTGAGACAAAGTATTCATTAAGTACCTCTGCTATCTCCTCCGCTTCCATACACACTTTTCCACTGTCACATTTGATTGGTCCTATTCTCTCATGCCTTATCCTATTGCTCTTCACATACTTGTAGAATATCTTGGGGTTTTCCTTAATCCTGTCTGCCAAGGCCTTGTCATGGCCCCTTCTGCTTTTTTTTTACTTTTTTTATTTGCTTTATTGTCACCAAACAGTTGATACTAGAGTGTACAATCATCACAGTGATATTTGATTCTGCACTTCACGCTCCCTGGAGCACAAATCTATAGTAAATATAACAAAAATTTAAATTATAAATCATAAATAGAAAATAGAAAAAGGAAAGTAAGATAGTGAAAAAAAACCGAGAGACAGGTCCGGATATTTGGAAGGTACGGCCCAGATTCGGGTCAGGATCCGTTCATCAGTCTTATCACAGTTGGAAAGAAGCTGTTCCCAAATCTGACCATACGAGTCTTCAAGCTCCTGAACTTTCTCCTGGAGGGAAGAGGGACAAAAAGTGTGTTGGCTGGGTGGGTGGTGTCCTTGATTATCCTGGCAGCACTGCTCCGACAGCGCGCAGTGTAAAGTGAGTCCAAGGATGGAAGATTGGTTTGTGTGATGTGCTGGGCTGTGTTCATGATCTTCTGCAGCTTCTTCTGGTCTTGGACAGGACAACTTCCATACCAGGTTGTGATGCACCCTAGAAGAATGTTTTCTACGGTGCATCTATAAAAATTGTTGAGGGTTTTAGGGGACAGGTCAAATTTCTTCAGCTTTCTCAGGATGTAAAGGTGCTGGTGATCCTTCTTGGCAGTGGACTCTGTTTGGTTAGACCAAGTCAGGTCATTTGTGATATTGACCTCGAGGAACATAAAGCTGTCCTAATTTCAGTCTTAAATTCCTTCCTGCTAGCCTTATAATCTCCTAGATTTCTATCATCACCCAGATTTTTGAACCTTTCGTAAGCTCTTCTTTTCTTCTTGACCAGATTCACAACAACCTTCTTACATCACAGTTCCTGTACCCTACTATCCTTTCCCTGTCTCATTGGAACGTACCTACGCAGAACCCCATGCAAATATCCCCTGAACATTTGCCACATTTCTTCCATACTTTTCCCTGAGAATATATGTTTCCAACTTATACTTCCAAGTTCCTGCCTGATAGCCTCATATTTCTCCTTACTCCAATTAAACATTTCCCTAACTTGTCTGTTCCTATCCCTCTCCAATGCTATGGTAAAGGAGATAGAATTGTGATCACTGTCTCCAAAATGCTCTCCCACTGAGAGAACTGGCACCTGACCAGGTTTCTTTCCCAATACCAGATCAAGTACAACATCTTCTCTTGTAGGCGTATCTACATATTGTGTCAAGAAACCTTCCTGAACACACCTAACGAACTCCACCCCATCCAAATCCCTCACTCAGGGAGATGCCAAACAATATTTGGGAAATTAAAATCTCCCACCACAACAACCCTGTTATTATTACTCTTTTTCCAGAATCTGTCTCGCTATCTGCTCTTTGATATTCCTGGTACTATTGACTGGTCCATATTGACCCCTTCCTATTCCTAAATTCCAGCCACAGAGGCTGTGTAGACAAGCCCTCCATGACTTTCTCCATTTCTGTAACCATGACACTATCTCTGATCAGTAGTGCCACCCCCCCCCCCCCCACCACTTCTTTTGCTTCCCTCCCTGTCCTTTCTAAAACACCTAAAGCCTGGCACTCTAAGTAACCATTCCTGACCCTGAGCCATCCAAGTCTCTGTAATGGACACAACATCATATCTCAAAGTGCTGATCCATGCTCTGAGCTCATCTACTTTGTTCATAATACTCCTTGCATTAAAATAGACACATCTCAAACCATCAGTCTGAGTGCGTCCCTTTTCTATCATCTGCCTATCCTCCCTCTCACACTGTCTCCAAGTTTTCTGTATTTGTGAGCCAACCGCCCCTTCCTCTGTCACTTCAGTTCTGTTCCCACACCCCAGCAATTCTTGTTTAAACTCTCCCCAGGAGCATTAGCAAATCTCCCCACCAGGATATTGGTCCCCTTGGGATTCAAGTGCAGCCTGTCCTTTTTGTACAGGTCGCTTCTGCCCCAAAAGAGGTCCCAATGATCCAGAAATCTGAATCCCTGCCCCCTGCTCTAATCTCTCAGCCATGCATTTATCCTCCACCTCATTCTATTCCTATACTCACTGTCACGTGACACAGGCAGTAATCCCGAGATGACTACCTTTGAGGTCCTGTTTCCCAACTTCCTTCCTAACTCCCTGACGTCTGTTTTCAGGACCTCCTCCCAATTCCTACCTGTGTCATTGGCACCAATATGCACTACGACCTCTGGTTGTTCTCCTTCCCACTTCAGGATATCGTGGTCGCGATCAGAAACATCCCGAACCCTGGAGCCTGGGAGGCAAACTAACATCTGTGTTTCTTTCCTGCATCTACAGAATTGCCTATCTGACCCCCTAACTATAGAATCCCCTATCACTGCTGCCATCCTCTTCCTTTTCCTACCCTTCTGAACCACAGGGCCAGACTTTGTGCTAGAGGTGTGACCACTGTTGCTTCCCCCAGGTCGGCCATTTACCCCAACAGTACTCAAACAGGAGTACCTATTGTTAAGGGGACAGCCATTGGGGTACTCTCTAGCATCTGCCTCTTGCCCTTCCCTCTTCTGACTGTTACCCACTTATCTGTTTCCTGAGGCCCCGGAGTTGACTACCTGCCTATAGCTGCTTTCTCTCACCTCCTCACTCTCCCTGACCAGATGAAGGTCATTGAGCTGCATCACTAGTTCTCTAACGTGGTCCCTAAGGAGCTGCAGCTCGGCACACCTGGTACAGATGTGACCAGCTGGGAGGCTGGGTGTCTGCAGGACTTCCCACATCTGACACCGAGCTCAGAAAACCAGCCTCACACACGTATGTTCTGTCTGTTTTCTATACAAGCAATGTATCTTGCCTCGACCTGATATCACCTAAGCCCCATTGAGCCAAAGCCTTCTTACTCTGTCTCCCTCTACTCTGCCGCCCACTCCTCGGACATTCACTCTATAAGTTGCCTCCTTTTTAAACTCTGTTGTTTAAACTCGTTTTTTTAACTGGCTGATGTACGCACGCTTGCGCAGTCATGCCCCGATCAAACCGCTGAATAAATAATGGCTTCTCTGTAATGTTTCACTGCTAAGGTAATGGTTTCTCTGTAGCAGCAATGTTTGGGTTATGACTAGAGTTAATGGGAGCTTTAGAATGTATGCTGGCCAATGAGGGGATGTTGTTCTTTCTTGTGTGTCTGGAAGCAGGGATATTGTGGTCTTTTGTCAGGGAGAGATAAAGAGAGAGGATGCGAATGGAGAGAGTTGGTAGACTGCCGGACGGAGTTTACTGAAGAGCAAGGGTCTGAGGGTCAGCTATGCTCGGAGGATGACGCCGGAAACAAATGGAGAAACTGGGAGCTCCAATGTTTGTGCAATAGACTGTTTCATGAGAATGGGCTCTTTTCTTTTTTTTTGTTTCTTTACTAACCATATAGTCAAATTAAGAATTATAAAGCTCAGTTGTTTAATCGCACATTATGTACTGTTTGTTATTTCGTGGTTCTGATTTGTAACAGGGGACACATTGTGTAGCATCCTCCCAAACGAAATTTCCTAAGATTGGCCAGGCTGAGTGTTGTCTTCCCCTAGATTAAGCCGCTAGCCGAACTGAGAGTTACAGATATAATTCCTTTAATCATATGCAGTGTACTGCATCCACGGAAACTGAGGTTTGAGGTGGGAGGGCCGTCTCAGCCCCACGAGTTTGGCGGGACCAGAGAGTGTTTTCCCCAGACTTACACAGCCAAGGAAACCAGGGGGTTTCACTTGGATTTCCAGCATCTGCCAATTTCCTTATGTTTGTGATAGGAGCAGAATTAGGCCATTTGGCCCATTGAGCCTGTGCTTCGCCATTTCATCATGGCTGATCCAATTTTCCTCTCAGCCCGATTTCCTGCCTTCTCCCCATATCCCTTCATGTCCTGACCGAACCCTGGTTAGACCACACGTGGAATATTGTGTTCAGCTCTGGTCCCCTTATGCTACAAATAAATGTGGAAGCTTTAGACAGATAGTCAGACAGACAGACATACTTTATTGATCCCGAGGGAAATTGGGTTTCGTTACAGCTGCACCAACCAAGAATAGTGAAGAAATATAGCAATATAAAACCACAAATAATTAAATAATAAGTTCATCATGCCAAGTGGAAATAAGTCCAGGACCAGCCTATTGGCTCAGGGTGTCTGACACTCCAAGGGAGGAGTTGTAAAGTTTGATGGCCACAGGCAGGAATGACTTCCTATGACGCTCAGTGTTACATCTCAGTGGAATGAGTCTCTGGCTGAATGTACTCCTGTGCCTAACCAGTACATTATGGAGTGGATGGGAGTCATTGTCCAAGATGGCATGCAACTTGGACAGCATCCTCTTTTCAGACACCAACGTCAGAGAGTCCAGTTCCACCCCCACAACATCACTGGCCTTACGAATGAGTTTGTTGATTCTGTTGGTGTCTGCTACCCTCAGCCTGCTGTCCCTGCTCACAACAGCAAACATGATAGCACTGGCCACCACAGCCTCGTAGAACATCCTCAGCATCATCCGGCAGATGTTAAAGGACCTCAGTATCCTCAGGAAATAGAGATGGCTCTGACCCTTCTTGTAGACAGCCTCAGTGTTCTTTGACCAGTCCAGTTTATTTTTTAGAGAGGGTTCCGAGGAGTTACCAGAAAGCATGTCTTCTGAGGAAAAGTTGAGCGAGTTAGGGGTTTTTGTTTTGGAATGAAGGAGGATGAGGGGTGACCTGATAGAGGTCCATAAGTTTATAAAATTCAAAGTACTTTTCAAAGGCACATAGATGGAGTGGACAGCCAGCACCTTTTTTCCCCAGAAAAGCAATAGCTAATACCTGAGGACATCCTTTTAAGGTGAGTGAAGGAGAATATCGGGGAGAGGTGATGTCAGAGGCAGATTTTTTACACAGAGAGGTGAGTGCATGGAACATACTACCAGGAATGGTGGTAGAGGCAGATATATCAGAGACATTTAGAAACTCTTAGATAGGCTCAGGGATGACAGAAAAATGGAGGGTTGTGTGCTAGGTAGGAGGGAAGAGTTAGATTGATTATGAAGCAGCTTTAAATAGGTCTTACTGTGCTCTACTGTCCTATGTTCTATGTTCACAATGGCTTTCAGGACATACCTATGGAATGTAACCTGCCCCTGTAACTGGGATGCTTGCTTTTGACCTGGCATATGATACACTTCCAGTGCAATTTTGCGCACACCAGGAGTGACTCCAGAAAAACCTCCCTTCAAGTCTCTGTAATTCTGATGATCAAACTAGTAAATCACTCATAACATTTGGGAAGTAAAGTTTTCAAAGTAGAGTCAACATTTTGAAATTCTGTCTGTGCAAAAAACTTCTGCTGCCATGGTAATCATATTCATTGTTTGAGTGAAGATGTCCGGGGAGTGAAGAACACACTGTCATACCTTCGGAACCTGCTGTAGACAGATCAATATCGTGGCCTGGCATAGTGCCAACACAACCACACTAACAAGCCCAAAAGTCTCACAGCAGAAAAATAAGATGCAAACAGGCATTATAAAGTTCACGAAGACATTTTTTTCAACTCTTGAGCAATCATATAATTGTCCCCACTGAACTTAGCCCTTCATTCTCACTGTCCCTTGGAGGAAGTTTTGGTATTTTTTTTTTATTATTGTTGTGAGTACCGAGTTACAGTGAAAACTTTTTGTGCCATTCATTCGTATTATGTCGTACATTGGTGCATCAGGGTGGTAAGCAGTCAAACACACTGCAGAACCTCATCCTGCAGCAATAAAATACTCTGCAGGTAAGCCAATAATGTGCAGGGGCTGTGTTGGGGGTCGACTGGGGATCTAACAATTCATTTTTAGCCTACGAAAGGCCTATTGAGGGATCTGATAACAGCGAGGTGGAAGCTGTTGTTGAGTCTAATGGCATATGATCTCTAGATTTTATGTCTTCTGCCTGACTAGAAAGGGCAGAAGGGAGAATGAACAGGGTGAGAGAGTCCCTTGTTGTGCTGGCCACTTTACCGAGGCGGCAGGAATTGCAGCCAGAGTCAAAGGGGAGGATGATTTGCATGAAGGACTGGGCTGCGTTCACAATTCCATAATTTCTTGCAGTCTTGGGCAGAGCGGTTGTCATACCAAGCTGCGATGTTTCTGGATAGGTAAGTAACACATTTAACTGCCTCATCTAACTCACTTGAATATCTGTCTTCTCCTCCGAGGCAATGAGAAAATTCGCAGGAGCACATGGAAACAGGAGTGGGAGTAGGCACTAGGCTCTCAACTCTGCCTCACCGTTCAGTTTGGTCATTTTTGATGTGACCCTGGGGTCTCAGACAGATCCCCAATGCCTTCGGTTCTCACAGATTTCAAAAATGTAACCACCTCTATTTTAGTAACACACACAAAATGCTGGCAGAACGCAGCAGGCCAGGCAGCATCTATAGTACAGTCGACATTTCGGGCCGAGACCCTTCTTCAGGACTAACTGAAAGAAAAGATATTAACAGATTTGAAAGTAGGAGGGGGAGGGGGAACTGTGAAATGATAGGAGAAGACCAGAGGGGTTGGGATGAAGCTAAGAGCTGGAAAGTTGATTGGCAAAAGGGATACAGAGCTGGAGAAGGGAAAGGATCATGGGACTGGAGGCCTCGGGAGAAAGAAAGGGGGAGGGAAGCACCAGAGGAAGATGGAGAACAGGCAAGGAGTGATTGTGAGAGAGGCAGAGAGAGAGAGAGAGAAAAAAGGGGGGGGGGGGAATATAATAAATAAATAAACAAACAAACAAGCAAGCAAATAAATAAATAAATACATACATATATACATACATACATAAGGGATGGGGTAAGAAAGGGAGGAGGGGCATTAACGGAGGTTAGAGAAGTCAATGTTCATGCCATCAGTTTGGAGGCTACCCAGCCGGTATATAAGGTGTTGTTCCTCCAACCTGAGTGTGGCTTCATCTTGACAGTAGAGGAGGCCGTGGGTAGACGTATCAGAATAAGAATGGGACATGGAATTAAAATGTATGGCCACTGGGAGCTCCTGCTTTGTCTGGTGGAGATCCCCGTGTCTTCTCCTATCATTTCGGATCTCCCCTTTCCCCTCCTGCTTCCAAATCTCTTACTATCTTTCCTTTCAGTTAGTCCTGACGAAGGGTCTCGACCTGAAACGTCGACTGTACTCCTCCTATAGATGCTGCCTGACCTTCTGCGTTCCACCAGCATTTTGTGTGTGTTGCTTGAATTTCCAGCATCTGCAGATTTCCTCGTGTCCACCTCTGTTTTAACTACTTCTAATGAGTTTGATTCCTTTACGCTCTCAGGTAAACAAGTACAGAGATTTGTAGTTAGAAGAAAAACAGCCAGGAAATGTGAAAATGATTTTCAACTGACCATAAGTTGACATCTGACAAGAAATTTTAATCAGAACATTATGTGGTTCCCACATTTACTTGGCCTTGGGATGTTATATTGAAGTTCTATAAAATGCTGGAGTATTGTGAGCAGTTCTGGTCACCTACCTATAGGAAAGATATCAATAAGACTGAAAGAATGCAGAGAAGGTTTACAAGGATGTTGGCAGGAGTTGTGGGCCTGAGTTACAGGGAAAAGTTGAATAGGTTAGGACTTTATTCTCTAGTGCATAAGACAATGAGGGGAGATTAGATTGAGGTATATAAAATTATGAGGGGTATAGATAGGGTAAATGAAAGCAGGCTTTTTCCACTGGGATTGTGTGATACTAGAACTAGAGGTCACGGGTTAAGGGTTAACGTTAAAGAGAAACATGAGGGAGAACTTCTTCATTGAAAGGGTGGTGAAAGTGAGGAACAAACTTCTAGCAGAAGTGGTGGATTTGAGTTTAGTTTCAAAATTTACAACAAATATGTATGGGTACATTGGTGTGAGGTGTATGGAGGGCTATGGTCCAAGTGCAGGTCGATGGGACTAGAAAAATTAATAGTTTGGTGGACCAAATGGCCAGCGGGCCTGTTTCTGTGCTGTAGTGTTCTATGACTCTATGGTCTTCATGAGGACAGAAACCTATGGACAGCATAATACGGAATATTACGCTGCATGTGAACTTCAACCTTCACCTGGCACAGAGCTTGGTGAGGACTGAAAGACAACTCCAAAATGTCCCATCTTCACGAAGCTGGGCTTTGTAAGTATAAACGTTAGCAAAAGAGCTGTCACTTTGCAGCCAGGACATAGCGAAGGCCAGGCCCGTGAGGGCTGGGATGGATTATGTTCTACTCTTCGATTTTTCCGCAGTATTTTGTTATTTTTACTCCTTTAGAGGGGAATGTATCCACATAGATTATGTTGCTGTGCATTCTACTGTGGACCCTCAACAAGTACTTGTAATCCACCTTTACGACACTGGGTCAATTCCTGTCTCAGTACTCTCCTCAGAGTGTAATCTACGCTTTTTCAATGCCTTTTATACGGCTAATCTAATTACCTTCAGATATCATTGTCAGTGACATTCTCCGAGCTCAGCACTCTCCTTTCACCCAGTCTTCAGTGATATTTCAGGACAGTTACAATATTATAATCACATTCAAATAGTCCTTTACCTGATGGTTTTGTTATCCAATCCTAAGCATGGAAGTCTCCATTTCTGAGATGTTTGCAGCAGGCAAGCCGTGTCTCAGTTAGTTGAGCCACTGCCTCCCAGCACCTGGGTTCATCCGACATTGGATCTTGTCTGCGTGGACTTAACTTGTTCTCCCTGTGACCACATGGGATCCTTCGTGTGCTCTGGTTTTCTTCCACTTACCAAAGACTTGTCAGTTCAAAGTCAAAAGTACATACGTGTCACCATATATACAACCTTGAGATTCATTTTCCTGCAGGCATACAATCTTTACAATAGTAACTATAACAGGATTGATGAAAGATCAACCAGAGTGCAGAAGACAACAAACTGTGTAAATGCAAATATGAGTAAATAGCAATAAATAATGAGAACATGAAACAAGGAGATAAAGAGTCCTTAAAGTGAGATCATTGTGGGAAACATCTCAATAATGGGATGTAGATATCCCCTTTTATTCAAGAGCCTGATGGTTGAGGGGCTGTAACTGTTCATGATCCTTATAGTGTGAGTCCTGAGCCTCCTGTTCCGTCTACCTGATGGTAGCAACACGAGGAGAGCATGACATGGGTGGTGGGGATCTCAGATAACAGATGTTGCTTTCCAATGACACAATTTCACATAGATGTGCTCAGTGCTTGGGAGGGCTGTATCTGCTATGCACTGGGCTGAAATTCACTATCTTTTGTAGGATTTTCCATTCAAAGACACTGGGGCTTCCATGCCAAGCTATGATGCTGCCAGTCAATACAGTCTCCACTACACTCCTATAGAAGGTCAAATGGTGATGGTAAACTGTCCTTAGTGTGTAGAACATGGAAAGTTGGTGAGAAAGTAGGCAGGCTAAAAATGAAATAAAATTGGTGAAAATAGGTGGTTGGTGGTCAGCATGGAGTTGTTGGGCCGAAGGGCCTGTTTCTTGTTGGTATCTCTATGAAGGTATGACAGTCATTATTTCAAATCTTTCAGCTGGTTTCACGAGACCCCAGACCTTAAAAAGACCCATCCACCAAGATTCTCTGGTGCCTAATGTTGTTCCCTAGCAACAATTAATCTCAGTGACAAAACATTCAGTTGGCATCTTTCAGCAATGACGAAGGAGACAGGCCCATTTCCCAGGATTCCTGTATAAACTCCCTTCATTTTGCAGCCATCATTAACCTAACACTCCATCACCTCTCAGATCAATGTTTTAGAGGCTGCTGATCTGAGACGTGCATGCATGCATGCCATCAATAGTTCCTGGCAGATGCCTGCTTTCAGAACGACAGGGAAACCATAAACAGCGAGATGAATTGGCCTCTGATTGCATTAGCATATGATTGGAGTGCTGGGCACTCCTAATTAATGTGAAGTTACATGATAGATCCAGCAATTACCAGTTCACAAGAAATACCATCAGCAAGATTCTGCAAATATTTGCCTGTGAGTTGTATTATCATTTCAAGAAAGTCACCTGCGATAACACAGATTTACACATTGATGGCTCATTTTCATGTGCAAGCAATGAAAGGCATTATCTTTGCCGTACAGGATAATCTTCTCAATCCTGTAAATCTTAATTGATTGAATTTGAACTGATTAGACATCATATATATATCTGCCACCAAGCCTCGTTTGTTAGCTCATTTAATAATTATTTTATCTTGTTTATTCTTTACCAAATTGCTCGTTGAGACTGTAAAATAAACGATCCATTTGGTTCTCCTTTCAGTACCTTCTTGTTCTAATGATGGAGTTTGTTGTAAGGTCTAATTCATGAGAGAGTGCGGGGTCACTTGAGATCAGAATCAGAATTATCATCATTTAATTTGTGTTTTTCCAGTGGCAGGACAGTACAAATACATACAATTATTATACATTACAAAAACAAATAAATAATGAAAATATCAAAATCTGGTTTATTATCACTGTCATAGAGAACTGTGCAAAAGCATCAGGCACATATAATATATATATGTAAAACGGGTGCCTAAAACTTTTGCTGTACCGTAGTACCGTAGACGGTCTCAGCGCGAAACGTCGACAGCACTTCTCCCTATAGATGCTGCCTAGCCTGCTGTGTTCCACCAGCATTTTGTGTTTCATGACATATGTGAGTGATGATAAACATGTTTCTGATATGGGTCTCTATTACGGACTGAGAGTGGGAAGGGGGCAAGGAGGAGGGAATTATGGTTAGGAAAACAGGAAGGAAGAGGGGTGGGAGTGGGAAGCACCAGAGAGACCTTCTGTAGTCATCATTAAGCCAATTGTTTGGAATCAAGTGACCTTGCCTGGAGTCTCAGGGTCAGGTGTGTCTGCACCCATGCCACCCTCCACCCCTGGCACCCTTCCCCCTCCCACCCGTCCCACTGCTTTCCCGTGGAACTCCACCCCCATCATTCCCAACATCCTTTGTCCTCATCAGACTTACAGACAGTCTCCGCTCCACATTGACAGATCAGTACTGTGCAAAAGTCTTAGGGACCCTAGCTATTTTTAACCCTGATAGATGTGAGGCGTTGCACCTCAGCAGGGCAAATGCAAGGAGACAATACACTGTGAAGGGCAAGGTCCTTATCAGTGTTGCTGAGCAGAACAATCTTGTGATCCAAGTTCATAGCTCTTTGAAAGTGGCTACACAGGCCAATAAGATGGTTAAGAAGGCTTATGAATGCTTGCTGTTGTTAGCTCAGGCATTCAGTTTAACAGTCAGGAGGATATGTTGTAACTTTATAAAACTCTGGTTAGGCCACATCTGGGGTATTTCATACAGTTCTGTTCACTCCACTATAGGAAGGATGTTGAGATTTTGGAGAAGGTGCAGAAGAGCTTTACCAGCCTGGTTTAGAAGGCATGTGCTATCACGAGGGGCTGGGTAAACGTGGGCTGTTTTCTCTGGAGCATCAGAGGCTGAGGAGAGATCTGATAGAGGTTTATAAGATTATGGGAGGCATAGAATGGACGGAGAATATCTGCGTCCCAGAATTGAAATGTCTATTAACAGAGGGCATGCATTGTAGGTGAGAGTGGGTTGGCTCAAGGGGGATGTAAGGCAGAAGTTATTTACTTATAGAACCATAGATGCCTGGAATGCACTGCCTGGTATGGGAGTAGAGGCAAATACATTAGAGGCTTTTAAGAGACGTTTGGATAGACAGGTAGATGTAAGGAAAATGGAAGGATATAGACATGGTGTTAATAGGAGGGGTGTTTTTAGTTGGCTTTTTAGCTGGTTTGCACAACATTGTGGGCTGAATGGCCTGTTCCTGTGCTGTACCTTCTATGTTCTATGTTCTAAGACTTTTGCACAATACTGTACATCAGGAATTTGATGTTCTGCATAGCTTTCTCAGCCCAAATGGCCTATTCTTGTCATGAATTTTCTAAAGTTCTCATGTTCTAATATACTGGCACTTTCTCAATTTCTCCTTTAATTCCACCCACTTTCTCCAGATCAGAGATATGGGTTTTCCTGCACTTACAGTTACTTCACATGGTCCATCTCTGACTATTTCATTCCTTGCCTGGATCTTTCTGTCTCCATCTCATGGCATAAGATAGCAACAATAATCTATTATACACCTACAAATTCCCACAGCTTTCTGAGTTTTTTGAGTGTGCTGGAGTGGAACTAGCTGGGCCTCCATTTAAAGAAATGTGACATTCCTTGTACCATTAGCAAAAGGCCTATTATTACACTATTATTGACTTCCCCTAGCAATTGGGGATGACCCACCAATGCAACATCAGCCAGATCACGCGGAATTTTGTACCTTGGCCATTACTTCACCGCTATTCATTTAAAACAGATTTATAAGTTGATATATATTCAACAGCTGGAGGAACCATGGGCACTTGTGCCATTTGTAAAATGCTCATCCAGCAGATTTCTGAGGAAACCATCATGATTATACAGCATGACAGACTGACAACAATGTTATCATGGTGTCAAAGTATCATACAGCATAGAAACAGACACTTCAGGCCAACTGATCCATGCTGACCAGGTTCCCCATCTAAAAAAGTCCTAATGGCCAACATTTGGCCCTTTCCCTCTTAACCTTCCCTATCTATGGACCTGTCCAAATATTATTATGGCACCTGCCTCAAACCCTTCCCCTAGCAAGTACTTCACATGACAGATTCTTCCATGTATTAAATACCCTTGGCATGAAAATGTTGCCCTTTGGTGCTTATTAAATCTCTCCTTTTTAACTTAAATTAATCCCCTCTAGTTTTATGCCTCACATTCCCTGCGAAAAAGACTGTGCACATTCAGGGTAAAAGTACAGAATACCATGCCACAGATAGCTGTGAAGGCCATGTCATTGGGTACAACATTATTATTTTATTGAAGAGTCCCTCCAGCCCTTTGAGCCATGCCACCCAGCACTCCCTGATTTAATCCTAGCAAGACAACTTACAATGAACAATTAACCTATCAACCGGTGTGTCTTTGGACTGTGGGAGGAAAACAGATCACCCGGAGGAAACCTGCATGGTCACACGGAGAATGTACACGGAGAATGTAGAGAAGCGGTGGGAATTGAACCCCAGTCACTTGTGCTGTAAGGTGTTGTGCTAACCACTACGCTACCATGCCACTATTTAAAGCAGAAGTTGGTATGTTCCTGATTAGTAGGGTCACCAAAGGTTACAGGGAAAGGCAGAAGAATGAGGTTGAAGGGGAAAATAAATCTGCAATGATGGAATGGTGGAGCAGACTTAATGAACCAAAGGGCCTAATTTTGCTGTAATATCATGTGACATCTGTGTCCCTTATCATTTCATACACCTCTATAAGATTCCCCCTCATTCTCCTATGCTCCAATGAACAAAGCCCTAACCTGCTCAACCTCTCCTGTGTATCTCAATCCCTTTGAATCCTGGCAACATCATTATAACTCTCCTCTGCACTCTTTCCTGCTCAATGATGAAAGCTTCCAACACATGAACTGGAGGTGTCAGATGCAGCTGAGTCAGAAGCCTGTTGGTTCAAGATCCACGTCGGAACAACTCAATGCTGACATGCTGATGACAGTGAGCTAAGTGGGGATGTGAGCAGTGATGAAGATGTGCTGCAAGTGTTAGGGAGAATTCTGGAGTTAAGTGAATATATCAGATACAGTCGGCCCTCCTTATCGGCGAGTTCCGCATGCGCGAATTCAACCAACCGCGAAGCGAGAAAACCCGGAAGTGCTCTTCCAGCACTTGTTGTTCGAGCACGTACAGACTTCTTTTTCTTGTCATTATTCCCTAAACAATGCAGTATAACAACTATTTACATAGCATTTACATTGTATTAGGTATTATAAGTTACCTAGAGATGATTTAAAGTATACAAGAGGATGTGCGTAG
Organism: Hypanus sabinus; assembly: GCF_030144855.1. Lineage (NCBI taxonomy): Eukaryota > Metazoa > Chordata > Chondrichthyes > Myliobatiformes > Dasyatidae > Hypanus > Hypanus sabinus. The sequence goes on along the minus strand of NC_082717.1, from coordinate 18,504,239 downwards.
GTTATCGTGGATCAGGATTAAAAAAAAACTGGAAGTTCTCTTATAAGTAAGTCAGAACAGGTACATCCGGTATTATTTAGCGTCAGTTAGACATACATTTATCTCAGTATATAGCATATATTTTACCTTTTTATGCATATAAAACACTTAAGAAATGTATGTATTTCAATAATTAAACCACTGCATTGTTTAGTAATAACTGTAGCCTTCATTGGGGCAGGGCCTTTTTCACTTTATCCTTTAAAATTGTTCCGATCATTGACCGACTGTAGCCTAACGCTTTTCCAATGACCAACGGCATTTCACCTCTTTCCAATCGCTTTATTATTTCCACTTTATTTTCAATTGTGATCGTGATTACTTTCATGAACAGAAACACTGCGGATTCAGAGCTCTGCCGGGTTCTAAAGACCACCACACTGAAAGAGGTTGATGCACCATCAATAACTCACTCTGAGACGTAAGGCGAGATATCGGCTTTTATTGACTGGAAGAAGGAACCTGGAGTGCGTGACCATCATACTACGTCCTGGAGACTGAGAGGCTGAGCATAGGCCTCAGATCGCCTTTATACAGGGTCTGTGGGAGGAGCCACAGGAGCAGTCAGCAGGGGGCGTGTCCAGACAGGTATATGTAGTTCACCACAGAGGTTAAATAAGGTCTGGGGTTCCGCTGGGTCCTAAAGTCCACTGAACTGAGCCAGGTTAAATAAGGGACTTGAGCACCCGCGTTTTTGTATATCCGCGAGGGGTTCCGAAACCAATCCCTCATGGATAAGGAGGGCCAACTGTATTAATTCAAGCAACAACCGGCTTTAACCTTTATATTGTAAACTGCGAGTGGTAAACTGAAGTTAAAAGTTAAACAGTTTGCAAAATGGTGACAATGAGATGTTTGGATATGCATGAGACAAGCTTTGAGAAAATAAGGTTGTGTTGATTGACCTGCGTCAACCGGGACAACATGGCTAAGTTATTTGCACCATTGTGACCTGAGTTTAATTGACGGACCATACTGGCGTCACAAGATTTCAAACATGGTCACAGGTGTAGTCGCCATCTATAGTTGGTCTATTGTGTTCTGTGGCACCTGGCTCTCTTTCTTCAGAAGTTTTTTAAATACTTGTGTTAATTATTGTTTGAACCTTCGGGGGAGGTATCTTATCAATTACAATTTACCTCCACTATAGATATGTACCTCAAAGTCACCATTTATCAACCCAAAGTATTGAAGTAAACAATGTCACTGTAACTATTGACATTGTATTGAATCACCTACTGTTACCATTGATCTTAAGGGTATAAAATGTGATGTAATTTTAGGTTTATGGGCCTCTAAAGAGTGTCTCACAAGAATGTCTGATTTTTGTGATAAATAACAACATCGATATCATCATGTTCAGTGTCTCTCCAGGGGCTTTAATTGCAATCACCACAGTGAAGAGATCTCAAAGCTACTCGCTTCAGCATACCTTGAGATGCACCTTGGATACTGCTGGGGTTGGGCTCAGTTTTAGACCATAAGCCCTTGTGACCCTGGAAGAGAATTAGGTCATTCAACCCATCAAGTCCATCATGGGTGATGAGGGATTCCACTCAACCCCACATACCTGCCTTCTCCCCATATCTTTTGATGCCCTGACCAATCAGGAAACCATCAAATTCCGCCTTAAATATACCCATGGACTTGACCTCCACTGCAGTCTATGGCAGAGCATTCCACAGATTCAATACTCTCTGGCTAAAAAAAATTCTCTTTACCTCTGTTCTAAAAGGCTGCCCCTCAGTTTTGAAGCTCTATCCTTCGGTTCTGGATACCCCCACCACAGGAAACATCCTCTCCACATCCACCCTATCTAGTCCTTTCAACATTCGGTAGGTTTCAATGAAATCCCCCACTGTTATGATCCAGCAACAATGAATATATAATTGAGACAGGTTTTTTACAACAAATAAAACATTTATTAAACATGCTAAAAAAAAACCCAAAAGTAAACAAACAACTAACTTAACCGGGAGTGGACTGCTATACGGCAGATCGAAGAGTTCTTAAAGCGAGAAATGTGAAGTCAATTCTTTAAAATAGTATTGCAAAAAGTCCAAAATGATTTACAGTCAGTTAGGAGAGACTTTCTTTGAAGTAATAAAATCCTCTTTCGTGACGTTACTGCTGATCCTAGCCGAAGTATGCTTTGCCAAGGGATTTACGATTGAAGGAAATAAAACGGCTTAAAGGCACTGATCTTTCCCTTGGCGAAACTCTGCATCCAACTCCTTCTGCTTTCAGAAATGCAGGAGCTATCTTGGACACAAGTTACTAATTCCTTGTATGAAGATTAAATAAGGTCGAACCTGTTTACCGCCGACATCAACTTTACTCGAACCTTCAGCTTCCCAAACCTCGATAATTCTTCACTCTCTGACTGGACTTTAACTGGCAGTGATTTTCAGAACTGCCTGCACAATGATTCTTACAGTAGAAATTAAAACTCCACTTTTAAAACGAAACTGCATCGTAAAATCAAATACGCAGCAGAACGGAGTCACTGATGACTTAAGCCATGAAAGCTGACCTGCATCACAGGGAGGGCTTCTCCTTTTATATCCTGTTGAAAAAAACTGTCACCTGCCCTCTCACTGGTGGGAAAATTACATCACTCCACCATTACAAGACCATTACATCATGCCCAGAAGACCCTCAGTTACATCATGGTCATGTGACAGTCACAGGATACCCACGGGTACGTAACACCCACCCATTCTTCTGTGTTCCAGTGAGTGCAGGCCTGAAGCTGCCAAACACTCCTCATATGCTAACCCCTTCAATCTCAGAATCATCCTCGTGAACCTCACCTGGATTCTCTCCAATGACAACACTTCCTTTCTGAGATATGGAGCCCAAAACTGTTGACAATACTCCAAGTGCAGCCTGACTAGTGTCTTATTAAGGCTTAGTGTTATCTCCTTGTTTTTATATTCTATTCCCCTTGAAATAAATTCCAACATTGCATTTGCCTTCTTTACCAAAGACTCAACCTGTAAATTAACCTTCTGGTAGTCTTGCACGAGGACTCCTAAATCCCTCTGCAGCTTTGATGTTTGTACTTTCTCCCCATTTAGATAATAGTCCGCACTATTGTTCCTTTGACCAAAATGTATTATTATACATTTCCCAACACTGAAATTCATCAGACCATTCTTCCAATTCGCCTAAGTTCTGCTAGAATCGCATTGCTTCCTCAGCACTACCTACCGCTCCACCTGTCTTTGTATGATCTGCAAACTTTGCCACAGAGCCATCAATTCCATTATCCAAATCATTGAAAAACAATATGACAAGTAGCAGTTCCCTGAGGAACTCCACTAGTCACTGGCAGTCAGCCAGAAAAGGCTCCCTTTATTCTCATTTGCTGCCTCCTGCCTGTCAGCCATTCCTCTATCCATGCCAGTATCTTTCCTGTAACGCCATAGGATTTTATCTTGTTAAGGAGCCTCATTTGTGGCGCCATATCAAATGCCTTCTGAAAATCCAAGTAAATGACATATACTACAGCTCCCTTGTCCACACTGCTCGTTAGTTCCTTGAAGAACTCTAACAGAGTTGTCAGGCAAGAATTTCCATTACAGAAACCATGCTGACTTTAATTTATTTTATCATTAATCTCCATGTACCCCAAAACCTCATCCTTAATAATAGACTCCAACACTTTCCCAACCACTGAGATTAGGCTAACTGGCCTATAATTTCCTTTGCTTTGCATTCCTCCCTTCTTAAAGAGAGGAGTGACATTTGCAATCTTCCAGTCCACTGAGACCATGCCAAAATCAAATGATTCTTGAAAGATCATGACCAATGCATCTGTTATCTCTTCAGCAACTTCTCTCAGGACTCTGGGATGTAGTCCATCTGGTCCAGGTGATTTATCCATCCTAAGACCTTTGAATTTGCTTAGCACTTTTTCCTTTGTAATAGCAATGGCACTCACTCCTGCTCCCTAACTCTGGTGGACCTCTGGCACACTGCTTGTGTCTTCCACAGTGAAGACAGTTTTACAAGAGACCATAAGACACTGGAGTGGACACTTTGGCCCATTGAGTCTGCTCCATTTGACCATGGCTGGTTTACTTTCCCTTCTCAACCCTATTCTCCAGCCTTCTCCCTGTAACCATTGACACCTCCATAACCATCTGTGGCAATGAATTCCTCTGGCTAAGGAAGTTCCTCGTCATCTCTGTTCTAGGGCAGGCCTTCTATTTTGAGGTTGTGACGTCTGGTCCTAAACTCACTCATTATTGACAGCAGTCTCCCCACACTTGCCCTATCTAGGACTTTCAATATTCAATAAGTTTTAATATGATTCCCTATTCTTCCAAGATCCAGTGAGTATAAGCCCAGAGCCATCAAACGTTCGTCGTACATTAACACTTTCATTCCCAGAATCTTTTCATAAATCTCCTCTGGACCCCGTACAATGTCAGCGTGTCCTTTCTCAGATGTGGTGCCAAAAACTGCTCATAATACCTCAAATGTGGTTTGACCAATGCCCTTTGAAGTTTCAGCTTGTGTATTCTAATTCTCTCTAAATAAGCACTGAAGGGATAAAGTTGAACAATGGGTGCTATGGTAGCATTGCTGTTAACGCGATGATGTTACAGCTCTGGGCGTCAGAGGTCAGAGTTCAATCTTGACACACTCTCTAAGGAGTCTGTACATCGTCCCTGTGGAATGCATGGGTTTGGTCTGGGTGCTCCAGTTTCCTCCCACAGTCAAAGGACATAGCAGTTAGTTGGTTAATTGATCTTTGTAAATTGTCCGGTTATTGGATTAGGGTTAAATCAGGGGTTTTTGGGGCTTGTTGGGCAGTGCAGCTCAAAGAACCAGAAGGGCTTCTTCTGTGCTGTTTCACTAGATAGATAAATAGATAGATAGATAGATAGATAGATAGATAGATAGTTAGATGAATGAATGAATGAATGAAAGAACTTGAGGTTATCCATTTAGTAGAAGAAACAGAAGCGCTGAACATTTTTTAAAGAGTGAGACATTGAGAAAAAAATCATGTTCAACGAAACCTGGATGTCCTTGAATAAGAGGTCAATTAAAAGTAAAAATCAGGCATATTAGGCAATTAGGAAATCAAACGATGTACTGTCCTTCAATGCAGGAAGATCTAAGTATATAGTGGCTTTAGAGCATGACATCTAAGTATATAATGAGTTTAGGCATGGAACAGTACATGGAATCATGAGTTAGATGGGCTGAAGGCCTGTTTCTGTGCTGTGGTGCTCTATGACTCCAACCTCCTGCAGTGGACAACCAGACTAACAAAACTTCTTCAGGTAAAGTTGAAACACAAACTTTGGAAACTTAGCAAAATGATGCCGATACCGAAGATCGAAGCCCAGATGTCAATTGGAAGTCCTGATCAAATCCTGGTGCTACCTGCTTCCAGGGTTGTGTATCTTCTGCCCAATGGAGAGTCTTGGTGACATCAGAATCAAAGCAGTTCCGAAAATGCCTGCCATTACTCAATTCAATATTTACAAGGATGTTGCCTGGATTGGAGGCTGTACCTTATGAAAACAGGTTGAGTGTACTTGGCCTTTTCTCCTTGGACCAGCAAAGGATGAGAGATGATCTGATGATCTATGATGTATAGATGTATGGGGCATAGAGTGTGTGTATAGTCAGATGCTTTCTCCCAGAGCTGAAATGGCTAACATGTGAGTGCATAGTTTTAAGGTGCTTGGAAACAGGTACCGAGGGGATGTCAGAGGTAAGTTTTTCACCTAGAGAGTGGTGAGTGCGTGGAATGCACTGCCAGCAGTGGTGGTGGAAGTGGATACAATAGTGTCTTTTAAAAGCCTCCGAGATAGGTACTTGAGTTTAGGAAAATAGAGGGATATGCAGAAGGGAAATTCTAGGCAGTTTCTAGAGTTGGTTGCATCATCGGCACAACATTGTGGGCCCAAGGGGCTGGAATGTGCTGTGAAGTTCTATGTTCTATGTTGTTCAATATAGTTGTGGTTAGCACAACACTATTACAGGTTGGGGCCTTACAGTTCAGAGTTCACTCCCAGTATCCTCTTTAGGAATCTCTGTATGTCCTCCCCGTCAAATGCACAGGTTTTCCCCGGATGCACTGATGTACTCCCAAAGTAAAAAGATGTACTGGTTAGGTTAATCAGTCATTGGAAATTGTCCTGTGATTAGGTTAGGGTAATTAAGATTGTATAATTGTTAGGGTGGTGAGCCTCAAAGGTCCAGGCAGGCCTATTCCACACTGTATCGCTAAAGAAAATAAATGAATAAACCTGTGCTTTTGAAATCCTTTTCCATTCTGCTTAAAATGAAAGAGAACAAGCTTTCAACACCGCTTGTTTATCCTAGATGATAATTCTAACCCATTCTTCCTTGGAAGCCTGAGGGCACTCAACAGAAAACAATGAAGTTCTTCTTTAAATGTAACATCAGGCCCAGCTTTAACTCTGGGGCCGCTGCCTGGTGAAATCGTCCCCTCCATGGTGGTAAATGGGCTATCTGCTCTGAACCGCAGTGGCTTTGGTGTAATCAGTGCAAAGTGGAAAACCGCACTGTGAATTGATCACAGATGTAAGGCATTACCACCCAAGTAGAAAATCACCAATTAAACTAATTATGGGTGAATTGGACTAAATTAAACTCAGCCACGATTATGCTTCACTTTTTCAGAGCAGTAAAATAAATGTAACTGTGGTATTGTCACTCTATTAAAATGCGGTGTAATTATTGTATCATCTGCATTAGATCCATAAGGAAGTACAATGATTTACTGAACTATTGCAATTATTGTGATGGAGTCTTAAGAACTATTTACACTTTTCTACGATTTACCCGCTTCAAATGAAAAAGCACTAAGTATTCCCGGACCATAAATCCATGTGAATCATTGATTCTCATTGGTTGGGGTTCAGTTTTTCTACCGCTGTTGAATCCATTCACAAATGATGCAGATGTTGCCGCATCCAGGAGCAGACTGGCTGCGCTTCATTGCTTGAACTGGTGATTTAGTGTAAGGAAACTTCAACAGGAATCAGGCAGATAAACCAATGAGGGGCAACGCAGCTGCATAGTGGTTAGCGTAATGCTTTACAGTACCAATGGCCCGGTTCAAACCTCGCCACTGATTGCAAAGCGTTTGTATGTTCTCGCCGTGACCGTGTGAGTCCTTTGGTTTCTTCCCATACTTCAAAGAAGTACGGATGCGTAGGGTTAGTGTAGTGGTTAGAACAATGCTTTACAGTACCAGTGACCCGGGTTCCATTCCTGCTGCTGCCTGGAAGGAGTTTGTACATTATTCCCTTAACCACGTGGGTTCCCTCCAGTTTCTTCCTACAGAACCGATTGGATATTAACTGGTCATTATAAATGATCCCGTGATCAGGTGATTGCTGGGCGGCACGCCTTGAGGGGCTGGAAGGGCCTGTTTATGCTGTATCTCAATAAATAAATGGTCAAATACATGTAATTGGGCAGCACAGGCTCATTGGGCCAGAATCACCTGTTACTATGCTGTATCTCCAACAAAAATGTCTAATAGGATACGTTGTAACTTTGGAAAAGGGAAAATACTGGTACAGAACAGTACAGGCCCTTTGGCCCACAATGTTGTGCCAACCCTCAAACCCTGCCTTCCATATAACCCCCTACCTTAAATTCCTCCATATACCTGTCTAGTAGTCTCTTAAACTTCACTAGTGTATTTGCCTCCACCACTGACTCAGGCAGTGCATTCCACGCACCGACCACTCTGAGTGAAAAACCTTCCTCTAATATCCCCCTTGAACTTCCCTCCCCTTACCTTAAAGCCATGTCCTCTTGTACTGAGCAGTGGTGCCCTGCAGAAGAGGCACTAGCTGTCCACTCTGTCTATTCCTCTTAATATCTTGTACACCTCTATCATGTCTCCTCTCATCCTCCTTCTCTCCAAAGAGTAAAGCCCTAGCTCCCTTTATCTCTGACCATAATCCATTCTCTCTAAACCAGGCAGCATCCTGGTAAATCTCCTCTGTACCCTTTCCAATGCTTCCACATCCTTCCTATAGTGAGGTGACCAAAACTGGACACAGTACTCCAAGTGTGGCCTAACTGGGGTTTTATAGAGCTGAATCATTCTATCAATATAGAGATAGAGTGTCATTGTATCTATCCCTCGACTTAAAAAAGCTAACACCCCATAAGCTTTCTTAACTACCCTATCTACCTGTGAAGCAACTTTCAGGGATCTGTGGACATGTACCTCCAGATCCCTCTGCTTCTCCACACTACCAAATATCCTGCCATTTACTTTATACTCTGCCTTGAAGTTTGTCCTTCCAAAGTGTACCACCTCACACTTCTCCGGGTTGAACTCCGTCTGCCACTTCTCAGCCCACTTCTGCATCCTATCAATGTCTCTCTGCAATCTTTGACAATCTTCTACACTATCTACACTACCACCAACCTTTGTGTCATCTGCAAACTTGCCAACCAACCCTTCTACCGCCACATCCAGGTCATTAATAAAAATCACAAAAAGTAGAGATCCCAGAACAGATCCTTGTGGGAAACCACTAGTCACAATCCTCCAATCCGAATGTACTCCCTCCACCACAACCCTCTGCCTTCTGCAGACAAGCCGCTTCTGAATCCACCTGGCCAAACTTCCCTGGATCCCATGCCTTCTGACTTTCTGAATAAGCCTACCATGTGGAACCTTATCAAATGCCTTACTAAAATCCATGTAGATCACATCCACTGCACTACCCTCATCTATATGCCTGGTCACCTCCTCAAAGAACTCTATCAGGCTTGTTAGGCACGATCTGCCCTTCACAAAACCATACTGACTGTCCCTGATCAGACCATGATTCTCTAAATGCCCATAGATCCTACCTCTAAGAATCTTTTTCAACAGCTTTCCCACCACAGACACAGATTTTCCACTTCACTTGTCACCCATGGTTCCTTCACCCTACCATTCTTTATCTTCCTCACTGGGACAAGTTTATCCCTAACATCCTGCAAGATCCCTAAACATCGACCACACGTCCATAGTATATTTCCCTGCAAAAACCTCATCGCAATTCACACCCACAAGTTCCAGCCTTATAGCCTCATAATTTGCCCTTCCCCAATTAAAAATTTTCCTATCCTCTCTGATTCTATCCTTTTCCATGATAATGCTAAAGGACAGGGAGCGGTGATCACTGTCCCCCAGATGCCCACCCACTGACAGATCTGTGACCTGACCCAGTTCATTACCTAATACTAGATCTAGTATGACATTCCCCCTAGTTAGTCTGTCAACATACTGTGACAGGAATCCATCCTGGACACACTTAACAAACTCTGTCCCATCTAAACCCTTGGAACTAATCAAGTGCCAATCAGTATCAGGGAAGTTAAAGTCACCCATGATAACAACCCTGTTATTTTTGCATCTTTCCAAAATCTGCTTCCCAATATGCTCCTTGGTATCTCTGCTGCTACCAGGGGGCCTATAGAATACCCCCTGCAGAGTAACTGCTCCCTTCCTGTTCCTGATTTCCACCCATACTGACGCAAAAGAGGATCCTGCTACATTACCCATCCTTTCTGCAGCTGTAATAGTATCCCTGACCAGTAATGCCACCCCTCCTCCCCTTCCCCCCCCCCATCCCTTTTAAAGCAGAAATCCAGGAATATTGAGAATCTATTCCTGCCCTGGTTCCAGCCAAGTCTCCATAATGGCCACTACATCATAATTCCATGTATGTATCTAAGCTCTCAGTTCATCACCTTTGTTCCTGATGCTTCTTGCATTGAAATACACACACTTTAGCACTTCTACCTTATTACCTTTATACCCTTTATTCTGCTGCTCTTTCCTCAAAGCCTCTCTATATGTTAGATCTGGCTTTACTCCATGCACTTCTTTCACTGCTCTATCGCTCCAGGTCCCATCCCCCTTGCAAATTAGTTTAAACCCTCCCGAACCATGCTAGCAAACCTATCAGCAAGGATATTGCTCCCCCTTGAGTTCAGGTGCAACCCATCCAATCTGTACAGGTCCCACCTTCCCCAGAAGAGATCCCAATGGTCCAAAAATCTAAAACCCTGCCCCCTGCTCCAACTCCTCAACCACGCATTCAACTGCCGTCTCCTCTAATTCTTACCATCACTATCACGTAGCACTGGCAGCAATCCTGAGAACGCCACCCTTGAGGTCCTGTTCTTCAGCCTTCTGCCTAGTTCCCGAAACTCACACTTCAGGACCTCATCCCTCTTCCTGCCTATGTCATTGGTCCCAACATGTATCAGGACTTCTGGTCGCTTTCCCTCTCGTACCAGGATGTCATGCATCCGGTCAGAGACATCCCGGACCCCGGCACCCGAGAGGCAACAAACCATGCGGGTTTCCTTCTCACATCCACAAAATCTCCTCTGCTCTGCTGACTATAGAGTCTCCAATAACGACAGCTCTCCTCTTCTCCGTCCCATCCTTCTGCACCACAGGGTCAGACTCAGTGCCAGAGGCCCTGCCACCGTGGCTCACACCTGGTCGGTCGTCCTCACCAACAGCATCCAGGACGGTAAATTTATTATTCAAGGGAATGGCTACAGGGGTGATCTGCACTGCCTGTCTACTCTCCTTTGCTTTCCCCCCTAGGACTGTCACCCAACGACCTGCTTCTGGCAGCCTAGGTGTGACTACCTCCCTGTAGCTCTCATCTATGACTGCCTCATTCTCCCTTATGAGTCGAAGGTCATCCAGCTGCCGCTCCAGATTCCTCACACGGTCTTCCAGATCGCCCAGCCACAAGCACTTCTGGCAGATGTGACACTGAGGGAGAGGGAGTTCCCCCAAGACTGCCACATCTCACAGGAGAAGCACATCACTGTCTCAGGAGGCATTGTAAAGACTAACTGGGAACAGGCTCGTCCTCCACCTCTTCTTGTCGAAGCCTCAAATCTCCACTCCTTCACTGGCCACTTTCCACAGGCCACTCCACTTGAGGTAACCCTTTATTTATTTGTTTGAGTTTTTCCAAACTGCTTGGTCACCTGACCTCGATTGCCCAATCAGCTGCTTTCTGCTGAGTCTGAGCTATTCAAATTTTGATTGACTTGTTTGCACAGTCCAACTGCCAAAACTGCCGGAGTGTGCCAGTATATAAACATCAGCACTATAGATGGACTTTTTGAGGCTCCACCAATGTTTCTTTTAGGTTGGTGAGCTATTCAGTTCATACGTTGGTATCCAATATTCCATTGAGTGGTTGAACTTACCATATAAAAACACCCCATCCTCAAGCCTGGCCTACCATTCAATACAATTGTGGCCTTGTCTCCTCTTCTGTGCCAATTCCCTCCCGGGCTCAATTCCATGATCTTTCAAAACTTTAACCCCTATCAAACACTCCAATGACCTAGCCTCCACAAGCCACTGGGTTAGAAAATTCTAAAGATTCACCACTCTCGGTGAGAAGACCCTGTGCACTGTCTACATCATCTGCAATAGGATTAAATCTGCTGGCTACTACAGATACAGACTGCAGGGCCATGTGTGGGACTTGCCCTTCTGAGCTAGACAGTCTGTGCCCAAGGCTGATACCCCCAGACTGTTGGGGGGCACTGCTCCACTGCCACAGGTGTTGCACCTCAGAGGACATACCAATGAAACACCGCGGTTTCCTTGGCTGCGTAAGTCTTGGGAAGGCGACCTCTGGCCCCGTCAAGCTCCTGAGACTGAGGTGTGCTTGATCCCACCCCAAGCCCCGGTTTATGTGGATGCTGTGTCATTTGCTAACCTGTTACAAACTTATGCCATGAAATAACTGACTGTACATTGCATATGATTAAAGAAATTATATTTATGTATCTTAACTGAAGATTTAGTAAAAAATAACAAAAAGAAAAGGACCCATTCTACTTAAGCAGTCAAATGTGCACAAGTTGGAGCTCATTTTGAATTTCTCTGTCACTCACGTGCTGGGCCCTCGGTCAATGTGAAACCACACACCACCTTCCGAATGTCGCTCACAATCCATCTTGAACAAACGGGTCTCTCACCAATCATATGCTACGACCGGTTCTCCCCTTTTCATAACCTCAAGCCCAACCTTATTGTCACTCATCAATAAAATCTCCCAACAATTGGACAGCATGTATTCCACATCTTCCCTGATCTTCAACGATAACCCAAACAGACTAGAAGCAGAACAGCGGCTTCTATACCACATTTAGGTGTGGCAATTTCTCACAATGCTCCTTCACAGTCCTGCTGTCCTGGCTAATAATTATCTTCAGTCACCCTCACCATGGATTGTACATATTTTATCACCGTGCCTTCTGTGCATCAATCGTCAGTTCCTTCCTCAGAATAATGACTACACGTCAAAAGTTCTCCACTGACCATGAAATGCTTTAAGATGGCCTGGTGTTTCAGACTCTAGAAAAGGTACTGTGCAAATGCAAACTTTTTACATGGTGTATCTAGTCTTCAGACCACAGTAGTGGTTACCACATATAGAGTGAGCAGTCCCTAAGACCTCAATGCATTCTTAGCTCCCAATGATTTGGCAATCTAAAGGAAAATTGAGGGATACAAACAGACTATTATCTTTTGTCTGGAGAGCATAAGATTATTGATTATAGCATTACAGCAAAGTGGCAGCTGAACGAGTGAGATGAGAAGTTTTGTCACTTAGAAGTCTGGGTATCTTTGGAACTCTGCATCAGGAGCTGTGGTTGGTGTGGTTAACTAGACACTGAGCTGATATTGATAGACTGTGAGGCGCAGGAGGGTAGTGCATTTGGGAATTGTGCAGGAAAGTGATACTGCATTGAAAGATTAGATGAAGAATTTTATCGAGCAGACCTGGTTGGTGCCAGAATATAATAAAAATGTATATATTTCTCTAAAAATTAAGTAGTTGGCCTGTAGGTTGTCACAAATAGGAACAGTAGTGGCATATTATGTTTAAGAAAAACAGTAACATCTCAGTTATTGTACTCAAAATACTGAACACACAGAGTGGTAAAAGTACTTTATGTAATTACATCATCACATCAGATCAGCCTCTTAAAGTGAACCCTAACTCAATGTCGGTTGGCTGTGAATTACGTACATTTCCACCAATTGCATTACCCTATACAGGATCCCCACCACCACAGGAGTCACTAAAACCTGCACAGTGAGCCTGACCAGAGGGTGGACGAGCCACCTGTCACCTGAGATCCTGTGTTCCATGGGCAAAGGAACAACAGAGGCCTTTGGCTCCGCAGGTGTGTTGACACGCCCATGGTCATGTCACAACAGAAGGGGCATGGTAGCGGAATCCTTCAAGTCTTGATGGGCTGGTTTAAGGCAATCTACAAAAATATTTTTTGAGGTTTACCCCTCTCATCTATAATAGAAGTCTTTTCTCTTCCTTCCAAAACACGGAACAGGCCGTCGTAAGAAGGCTTAAGGGGCTGCTGGTGTGCATCATGGAGGATTATAGCAAATGAGGCAGAATATAGGTCAACAGGAACCCAAGCATGCTTTACACCATGATGGGAGGTAGGAATAGGTGCAAAGGAATTGAATTTACTGAGAAGGATGGAACGTCGTTGAGAGCCCTATCAGGTGGTCGGCGTGTCAGGAATAAAATCACCTGGCACTCGTAATGGCTCCATGTATACCAGCTCAGCCACAGACAACTGCAGGTCCTGTTTTGGAGCTGTTCTGAGCCCCAAAAGGACCCATGGGAGATGATTGTGTCAACACTCATCAGTCAGGGAAGCCCTCAGAGCAGCGGTGAAACCGCTCGCATAGGCTGTTGGACTGCGGGTGTTACGTCATGGTGTGATGTCGCCTAACACCGAAGTTCTGTGCCATCGCAGCTCAGAGGGCGGATATGAATTGGGGGAGACCGTGGTCAGAGGAAATATCAGATCTGGTACCAAACCGAGCAACCTGGATGCTGATCAATGATCAAGGCATGGCTGCAGTCTTCGTTGATGCTAGAGGGAAGACCTCTGTCCACCTAGTGGAAGGTCCACTGTAGCAAGGAGGTATGTGTGAAACCACGAGAGGGTGGAAGAGGACCAACATGGTCCCCATTGACATGGTCAAACCACCTCGCAGGGACCTTAAAAGGTGTCAATGGCGCCTGAACATGATAGTTAATTTTTGCCCACTGGAACTCCACACAGACAGCAGTCTAATCATGTACGTCCTTTTCTAAGGCCATGCCATGCAAATTTTAGTGCCACCAGTTTCTGTGAGGTCTGCTGGCCCAGATGCGAGAGTTCAAGTATGGAGTCAAAAACAATCTGCCTTCAGTTTGCGGGCACTATGGGGTGAGGGCAATCGGTTGAGACATCGCACAGGAGAGAAACCCCAGCTTTCCAAACTTAATGTCAGCCAACCACAGGCCTGTGACTGCTGTTCAGTAAGCCTGGACCTCTGTGTCAGGAGTTGTTCAGCTGCCATGTTGACATAGTCAGCCCCTATGTGTATAGCCTCAATGGCTGGCTGTGAGAGGCAATCAGCCACAGCATTATTCTTCTTCTTGATATGTTGTACATCAGTTGTGTACTCTGATATGTAGGCCAGTTGTCGTTGCTGCCATTCAGACCAAAAGTCTGATATTTTGGCCATCATGTGCTCAAGGTTTTGTGGTCAAAGAATGCTGTGAAATAGTGACCCTCAGAAGAAGATGAAAATTGCAGACAGCCAGATAGAGACCAAGAAGCTTTCGGGGCAACAGAATGGCCAGTTGAAGAAGGCAAGTGGCTGCCACACGTCTCCAACCAACTGCTTCTGCACAGTACCCACAGCATAGTCTGAAAAGTCAGTAGTAATGGCTAATGGTCAGTAGTTGGGGAGCAGGGGTGATTACAGGGTCACATTGGAAAGAGCTTGTTTGATATCATCAAATTCTCAGGTCATGTCTGCTGACCAGTCAAGCACGTCAATTGGGGTACTGCCTTTAAGCACACTGTACAGTGAAAGAGCAAGTTCAGCAGCTTGCGGAATGAAGCAATGATAGGAATTTACCATACCTAAAAACTCCTGCAATTATTTTAGTAGTGTGGGGTAGTGGGAAATCCATAATAGCAACTACTTTTGATGGGAGGGGCTTTCGTACCTTCTGTAGACATGCGATGGTTGAGAGAGTCAATGGTTGACAACCCAAACTAACACTTAAGGAGGTTAATAATCAACCCGTGTTGGCTTAGCACTGGAAAAGTGTGTGGAAATGAGATGCGTGTTCAGACATGGATGCGCTGGAGATAAGTATGTCATCCAGGTAAACAAGAAGAAAATCTAAGTCTTTTTGTCGAGTCCATCAGCCATTGGAATGCCTCTGCTGCGTTTTGCAGCCCAAATGTCACGTGCAAAAATTCAAAGGGACCAGGCAAGGTTATCACAGCTGTTTTGGGAATGCCCTCCAAGCCCCCAGGCAGTCGATGGTAGCCCCCAACTAGATCGACTTTCGAAAAAATTAACGTTCCAGCTAAACAGGATGAAAAGTCTTGAATGTGTGGGATCGGGTAACAGTCCGGGTGATGACATCATTAAGGCTTCAGAAATGGCCACATGGACCTCAACCACCATTGGACTTACAGTCTCTATAAAAAGTGTTCTCCCCATTCAGAAATTTTCACGTTTTATTGTTTTACAACATTGAATCACAATTAATTTAGCTTTTTTTTGACATAATCAACGGGAAAAGTTTATTTTGTGTCAAAGTGAAAACAGATCTCTAAAAAATGATCTAAATTAATAACAAATATAAAACACAAAATAATTGATTGTATAAGTACTCACCCCCTTCTAGTCAGTATTTAGGAGATGCACCTTTGGCAGCAATTACAGCCTTGGAGTCTGTGTGGATAGGTCTCTATCAGTTTTGCATATCTGGACACTGTAATTTTTCCTCATATTTCTTTACAAAACTACTCAAGCTCTATCAGATTGCTTGGGGATAGTGAGTGAAAAGCTCTTTTCAAGTCCAGCGACAACTTCTCAATTGGACTTGGACTTGTCTACTCCAGGACATTAACTCGGTTGTTTTTAAGCCATTCCTGTGTACCTTTGGCTTTGTGCTTGGGGTCATTACTTCGCTGGAAAACAACTCTTCGCGACTTCACCACACCCTGTTCCAATTCCAACCTTATTCCTTCCGAACGCTTTGCTCTCCGCTCCCTCCGCACCAATCCCAACCTCACTATAAAACCTGCTGATAAGGGGGGAGCTGTTGTTGTCTGGTATACTGACCTCTACCTGGCCGAGGCACATTGACAACTCTCTGATACCTCCTCTTATTTACCTCTTGATCATGACCCCACTAAGGAGCACCAGGCCATTGTCTCCTATACCATTACCAACCTTATCAGCTCTGGGGATCTCCCATCACTGCCACCAACCTCATAGTTCCCACACCCCGCACTTCCCGTTTCTATATCCTACCCAAGATCCACAAACCTGCCTGTCCAGGTAGACCTATTGTCTCAGCTTGCTCCTGCCCCACTGAACTCATTTCTGCATACCTTGACACTGTCTTATCCCCCTTGTTCAATCTCTTCCCACCTATGTTTGTGACACTTCTCATGCTTTGAGTTTTTTCAATGATTTTAAGTTCCTTGGCCCCCGCTGTCTTATTTTCACCATGGACGTCCAGTCCCTATATACCTCCATCCCCCACCGAGATGGTCTTGAGGCTCTTCGCTTTTTTTTGGATTCCAGACCTAACCAATTCCCCTCTACCACCACTCTCCTTCATCCAGCAGAATTAGTTCTTACTCTTAATAATTTCTCCTTTGGCTCCTCCCACTTCCTCCAAACCAATGGTATGGGTTCCAGTTATGCCTGCCTTTTTGTTGGCTTTGTGGAACAGTCCATGTTCCAAGTCTATATGGGTATCCATCCCCCTCTTTTCCTTCGCTACATCGATGACTGCATTGGCGCTGCCTCTTGCACGCGTGCTGAGCTTGTCGACTTCATTAACTTTGCCTTCAACTTTCACCCTGCCCTCAAATTTACCTGGTCCATTTCCGACACCTCCCTCCCCTTTCTTGATCTTTCTGGCTCCATCTCTAGAGAAGGCCTATCTACTGATATCTTCTATAAGCCTACAGACTCTCACAGCTACCTGGAATATTCCTCTTCCCACGCTGTCTCTTGCAAAAATGCTATCCCCTTCTCACAATTCCTCCGTCTCCATTGCATCTGCTCTCAGGATGAGGCTTTTCATTCCAGGACGAAGGAGATGTCTCCCTTTTTTAAACAAAGGGGCTTCCCTTCATCCACCATCAACTCTGCTCTCAAATGCATCTCTCCCATTTCCTGCACATCTGCCCTCACCCCATCCGCCCGCCACCCCACTCGGGATAGGGTTCGCCTTGTCCTCACCTACCACTACCACCCCACCAGCCTCCAGGTCCAATGTATAATTCTCCATAACTTCCACCACCTCCAACGGGATCCCACTGCCAAGCACGTTTTTCCCTCCCCCCCCCACTTCTGCTTTTCGCAGGGATCGCTCCCTACGCGACTCCCTTGTCCATTCACCCCCCCCCCCCCCATCCTTTCCCACCTTTTCCCTCCCGGCACTTATCCTTGTAAACGGAACAAGTGCTACATCTGCCCTTACACTTCCTCCCTCACCACCATTCGGGGCCCCAGACAGTCCTTCCAGGTGAGGCAACACTTCACCTGTGAGTCGGCTGGTGTGGTATACTGCGTCCGGTGCTCCCAGTGTGGCCTTTTATATATTGGTGAGACCCGACGCAGACTGGGAGACCATTTCGCTGAACACCTACGCTCGGTCCGCCAGAAAAAGCAGGATCTCCTAGTGGCCACACATTTTAATTCCACGTCCCATTCCCATTCTGATATGTCTATCCATGGCCTCCTCTATTGTCAAAATTAATCCAAACTCAGGTTGGAGGAACAACACCTTATATACCGGCTGGGTAGCCTCCAACCTGATGGCATGAACAGTGACTTCTCTAACTTCAGTTAATGCCCCTCCTCCCCTTCTTACCCCATCCCTGACATATTTAGTTGTTTTCCTGTTCTCCATCTCCCTCTGGTGTTCCCCCCCTCCTTTCTTTCTCCTGAGGCCTCCTGTCCCATGATCCTTTCCCTTCTCCAGCTCTGTATCACTTTTGCCAATCACCTTTCCAGCTCTTAGCTTCATCCCACCCCCTCTGGTCTTCTCCTATCATTTTGCATTTCCTCCTCCCCCCACTACTTTCAAATCTCTTACTATCTTTCCTTTCAGTTAGTCCTGACGAAGGGTCTCGGCCCGAAACATCGACAGCGCTTCGCCCTATAAATGCTGCCTGGCCTGCTGCGTTCCACCAGCATTTTGTGTGTGTTGTTGTCATCATTAATCTTGTTCAGATGGGTGTTCTACTAGACTTAGCATTCTTGCAGCTGTGAAGTTACAGAGCGGCACTGCCACGTAGAAATATTTGGTGTTGTTGGCGGAGGTTTCTCGCTGTGTGAATTGGGCCCTGCCTTGTACAAACCAAGCAATGGCATTTTGCTCTCAAAACTCCAGCAGTTTACAAAGCCACTGCATTGGCCAACATGTTCAATTGCTCTGGAATTTTCCTGGAGCACGGGGGTCACCAACGTAGGTTTTCACAAATAGAAGTGGCAGAGCTGCTTTATGTTTATGGAAAACCATAACAACTCATTTATTGTATTGCAATCAGTGAAGTGTGGTAAAGTTGCTTTATGGAATTACATCATCACGTCAGACCAGCCTCTTAAAGTGAACCCCACTCAAGTCACAACTCGCAGTCGGTGGCTGTGAATTATGTGCACTTCCTCCAATTACATTACCCTACTGGCCAACTTTTTCAACTAGGCAAAACAGATATAAAAATCGGACAATACTGGGAGCCCATTTAGATCTTTGATTTTAGGAATCATTATTTGAAATTCTACAAATTGAGATGCTGCTGATGTGGATGGTATAAACTCTCCGTTGAGAGCTTACAAAATCTCTACCTATGTTAGGTACTGAGATGCTGTGCAGTGATCTTGCCTCTTAAATTTACCCCATAACCCCAATGTACCACAGCAAAGTATCACAATTCTAAACTCTCTTGAGAAAAGGACCTTTAATATGCCATCTATTAAAAGATTTTTGGAAACATGTCAGAATGATTCTCAATTGAGGACTTTCTTCTATAGATCTAGGCTCCCGAATGCATCTTTATTCTCTCTTTTTGAAAAGGAAACCTTTGAGGACACGATAAAACCATTTAAATTTATTCAGGAAGCCAATAAAATAAAAGTTGGAAAAGCCATTATTGTAGATTTGCCGAACTGGAATAAAAAGAGAAAGCTTTTATCTTCATTGAATATAGCTGATTGCACAATTCAATTTTAATAGAGAGAATTAATTCTGCCAAGCAGCAGCAACTCAAAATAGAACTGTTTTGTTAGTTCCAGGCTTCAGTAAAAACAATTAATCTGGATTTTTTTAACATACCAGAACCTAGTAAATATTCATTTCAATTATTATAAACAGCACACTGTGAAACCATGCTAGCAGTGGTACCTCAAGCCCAATATTCAGCCCATAAACACCACCAGTTTCAGGAACAGCTACTTCCCTTGGATCTGGACAACCCTGAGCACTATAGTTGACCTCTTCAGTCACGTTACACTAAAATGGACTCATTGTGTTTCTGATTGTTCTAATTGTGTTTTCTTGTTGATTATATCTGTGTTTCTTGTATGTGTGATTTGAGCTACCTGTTATGGTTTGTACTGCACTTTGGTCAACATGAGTTGTTTTTAACTGTGCTTTATAAATATATTTGACTTGACTTGTAAAAAACTGTAATAACTTAATACTTTTTCTTGTATAGGATGCTGTGAGCTGGTGACACTGCTAGTAGTTAGGTTTTCATTGCACTGAGCACACCTGCAATCGTGCAACTTTGATGACCAGGAATTTGCCAAAGAATAGACATTTCAAAGTTCAAAGTACATGTATTATCAAAGTATGTATAAATTATACAACCTTGAGATTCATCTGCTTACGTGCAGCCACAAAATAAGAAACCCAAAAGAACCCATTAAAAAAACAACAAATACCCAATGCGCAGAGAGAGGGAGAAAGAGAAACACACACAGTGCAAACAGTAAAAGCAAGCAACAGCATTCAGAACGAAAGAGAGTCCAGAGACACGGAGCCCAGAGTAGCTGGAGCAGGCCCATAGCCTTGGCTTCAGTCCATCACGGTGTAGGGAAAGCTATCGTGGAGTTTGCAGACACAAAGCTTGGAGCAGCCGGAATAGGCTCACAGCCTCAGTGCCACGGGGGCAGAGTAAATCTTGCGGCGGGGCAGTGAGAAGAACTGGCCCAAATCTCCCCTCTCGTCCTGACACACTGCCTTTTCGATCCATCCAACTCGGTGTTTAAATTTAAGGATAATTTCATGTTGGTGGAAGCATGAAGCTATTTATTGACAACTGTGGATGTGAGGGAGGTGGGTAACAGGTCATACAATGAATCACATAGTAATTTGCCCAAACCGAGTTGCACCTTGTTTAAGCTGGTCAAGATCACGTGCAGATCAAAAACATACAGTGAATTGTGTCATTTGCATTAACAACAACCACACTCGAGGGTGTGGTGGGTCAGTCTGCAAGTGTCGCTATACATTCAGGCACTAACACAGCAAACACAATAAAAGCAGAACAGAACAGGCAACAAAACAACAATAGCAGAACATTTTAATTCCTATTCCCATTCCCGTTCCAACGTGTTGATCCACGGCCTCCTCTTGTGCCAAGATGAGGCTGTCCTCAGGGTGGAGGAGCATCACCTTATATTCCCTCTGGGTATCCTCCAACCTGGTGGCATGAATATCGATTTCTCATTCTGGTGAATAAATTTCACCCCCCACCCTTCCTCTATTTCCCACTCTGACCTTTCACTTCTTCTCATCTTCCAATTACTTTCCCCTATGGTCTACTCTCTTCTCCTATCAGATTCCTTCCTCTCCAGGCCTCTACCCATCTGGCTTCACCTTTCAACTTCTAGGTAGCCTCTTTCACCTCCTCCCACCTTTTGATTCAGACATCTTCCCCCTTCCTTCTCAGCCCTGAAGAAGGGTCTCGGCCCAAAACGTCGACTGTTTACTCTTTTCCATAGATGCTGCCTGATCTGTTGAGTTCCTCCGACATTTTGCATGTGCATTGCAACAGCAAAACAGGCCCAGTTTCTCCCTGCCACCACTCAAGGAGGAAGAGAGAAACAGTACGTTCCCTTCAGGCAGGCGGAGGGGGGCAATAAAGAGAGCAATCGCACTGCAGAGTGGAGTTCACAGAACCAAATCTCTTCCACAGTACTCACAGTGCAGATCAGACCGTTCATCCCTACAGGACCCTGCCATTTATTTTGCTCACATACAACCTGACTTCATCTATTCCATAACAGAGCCCACACAGTTCCCTGAAATACACGTTTGCCATTCACCTTGTCTGTTCTGTGACCACTCTTCAACGTTTCCTATTAGGATTACTAGCAATTATATAATATTCATGGCGTCTGCTTCCAGTTTTGGTTACAATTAGAAACATGTTTTTTTACATCACCTGTTAGGTCATACTTCCATTCTTCCTTTCCATTTCTAGAATAATATATATTACTCTGCAAGATCTCCCATACTGTTAATTTGCACAGTTGTTTTTGAATCATGGTGTTGGTCTCCGTACTGTTGGGTTCAATGAATTAACTTCTGTCATCTTTTGCCTTCTTTATGCTGACACACTGATTCACCACAGAAGAATTTCTTCTTTTCTTTTTCTTTCTACCTGAATCTTCTAGTAATCTCTTCCTGGTGTTTAGAATGTCATTTCAAATTATCACAGTATCTAAATCTTCTCCTTGTTTTGTGCTAGGTCTAAAGTGGAGTGGTTCAAGAGAAAACTAATTACACGGGACTTCCCCTGGGCTCTGTCTCAACTACTTCTCCAGTTTTCCATTTCAGCAGTTCCCAACCTGGAGGCCACAGACTCCTTGTTTAATGGTAGGGGTCCATGGCATAAAAATAATTGGGAACCCCTGCATTTAATGATGCTGAGTTTCCTACATAAAGTCATAAAGTGGTGAAAAATCCATGCTCTGCTTAACCCAGGCAACCTGTTCACATTCTATACCTTCACAGTATGGTCCGGGTCAATTTTGACCCGGCCCTAGAATCCTCTCATACCAAGTGTCCATACCAAATTTTGAACCACAGATCTACTTAGATGTATAAATAGCCTATCTGACATTAACAAATGGGTGATTCATCCTTAATTAATGTTTCAGCGACCTGAAATCCATTTCAATAGATATGGGTCAAATTTGACCTGGAACAGCCTCAATATACAAAAATTTGTAGCACCTGTACAAAAGTATAAAATTTTAAAATATTTTCATTTTTGTGCATTTTGGGTCACTTTAAGAAAAGTCATCAAATTTTGGCTAAAAATAATGGCATTTAGGGTGTTTTTACTGCTGTCAAATGTCAAAACAGATCAAATTTGACCTGAACAGTATGTAAGGTTAAGAAGCGTCCTCCTAAGGTGTCTCTTTGTTTGTTTAATTGAAGTCAGAAAACATTGGATTTGTAAAAGGGCCAGTCAGCTTCTGTGGAGAGAGAAAAATAGAGTCAATGATTCATGTGAGTGACCCTTCATCAAAGCAGAGAGAATGCAAATCTTTGCCCTGCAAAATTAACTCAGTTTCTCTCTCCAAGGAACCTACCTAAGCTGCTAAGGCAGACACAAAAGACTCTGCAGCTGGTGGAAATTGTGAAGAACATGCACACAAAGCTGAAGGAACTGATGAGGTGCCTTTGGCACTTTCTGTTTTTACTTCAGATGCCTTATATCTGCAACACTGCACTTTACTAAGTTAATGGTGCACTTTTCCTGACTCATCAACCTAAGTGAATTGTCTTTCCTTGCTCAGTCTGTCTGAACAATTTGGTAAATCTCCTCTGGTTCTCCTACCTTTCAGTGAAAACAATCCAGTGTCAAAGATCTGCTTGAGTATATTGCAAGAAGTGCCCTTCTAATAGCCTCAAGGTCTTTTCTATAATGGACCAAAGAAAAGTGCAGCGAGCTGTGGTCTTACCAATCATGTACCTCTTTGTATTCCAGGGAACCTATCTATTTGTACACATTCTTTTAGGTAATTGTAAACTGGAACTCTTTAATCTCAGCCTATCCACACTTTCAATGTATTTCAGAGTATCAGTGCCCACTTCACGCCTTATTTTCAGAAATTCACTACCTCCCACGCATGCTCATTAGCTAACTCTCACCCACTCTATTACCTGTCTACAACTTTCTGGATCATAGAGTTGAGTCACAACGTTGTACAGAATAGGCCCTTCAGCCCATTACCATGCTATCCCTTTTTGCACAACTGCTCCAATGTTGATGGACCATATTGGGCGTGTTTCCTTGCATGCCTTGCCTAATTAACTGGCTGTCCAAATGCTTCTTAAACACAGTATTTGTACCTGAATCCACCTGCTCCTCTGGCATAGAGCAACAACTCATAGAGTCATAGAACACTACAGCACAGAAACAGGCCCTTCAGCCCATCTAGTCCATGCTGAACTATTAATCCCCCTAGTCCCATTGACCTGCACCTGGATCATAATCCTCCATTCCCCTCCCTTCCATGTGCTTATCCAAAGTTCTCTTAATTGTTGAAATTAAACCCACATCTACCACTTCCTCTGGCACTCTCACCACCCTCGAAGTGAAAAAATTCACACTCGTGAAACCCTTAAGCATTTCACTTTTCACCCTTAACCCATGACCATTAGTTCTAGCCTCACCTAATCTCAGTGGAAAAAGCCTGCTTACATTTACCCAGCCTATGACCCTCATGATTTTTTATACCTCTATCAAATCTCCCTTCATTCTCCTATGCTCCAAGGAATAAAGTCCTAACCTACTCAGTCCATTCCTATCATTCAAGTCCTCAAGTCCTGGTGACATCTTTGTAAATTTTCTCTGCACTCTTTCAATGTTCTTTGTATCTTTGCCATAGGAAGGTGACTAGAACTGCACATTAAACTCTAATGTAGGCATCTTAAATTCTTATACAACTTCTACACAACTCCTGTGCACAATATTTTGATTTATGAAGTCCAATGTGCCAGGAGCTTTCTCTATGGTCCTATCTATCTGTGACGCCAATGATGGAATGATGGACCTGTATTCCCAGATCCCTCTGTTCTACCACACTGCTCAGTGCCCTACTGCTCACTGTGAAAGACCTACCCTGGTGTGACCTCACAAAGTGCAAAACCTCACACTTGTCTGCATTAAATTCCATCTCCCATTTTTCCAGCTCATCCAGATGCCACTGCAAGCTCTGATAGCTTTCCTCATTGTCCTCTATGCCCCTAGTCTTGGTGTTATCACAAATTAGTTGATCCATTTTACCACATTAGCATCCAGATCGTTGATAGTACTGACAAGCATCAACAGACCCAGCACTGATGCCTGCGGCAGTTCGCTAGTCACAGACCTCCTGAAAGAAAGGTAACTATCACTCTTTGGCTTCTCCCATGAAGCCAATGCCTAATCCAATTTACTACCTCATCCTGAATGCCAAGTGACTGACACTCCTCAAGTACACACCTCAAGTACCTCATTTGTTCCTGCCTGCCTATACCTGCTATGCACCTCCTTCTTCTTCTTCTTAACCATGACCTCAATATCTTTTGAAAACCAAGATTTTTTTAAACCTGTAATTTTAATCCTTGCCTGTAATTCTGACAGGAGCATACTAACTCTATGCTCTCAAAATTTCACCTTTGAAGACTTCCTACTCACTGAGCCATGTACCAGATCCCTTTCTAATACCATCAAAATTTGTATTTCTCTAATTCATAATCTCAACCCAAGGACCAGACCCATCCTTCTTCATAATAATCTTGAGACTAATGGCAAATGGCCACCAAGTTCCCCTACAGAAACTTCTGTTTCATTCCCTAATAGGAAATCTAGTATTACACTCTCCATATGGATACAGGTTGAAGTGTTTGTACCTCTCTAAGAATATAGGTCCTTTGGCTCAATGATTCTATGCCAACCAAGGTGCCCATCCAGCCATTTCTAGTTTCCTGCATTTCTATGTTGTCCCCATCTCTTCAAGTCCCTGTCCAATTGCTTTTCAAATGACACTGTTGTACCTGCCTCAAAGACTTCCACTGGCAGCTTGTTTCATGTACTCATCACCTTCTGTATGATAAAGATACCTCCTCGGGTCTCTTTTAAATTGTTCCTTCGCACCCTAAATTTATGTCCCCTCATTTTTCACTCCTCTCCCTCGGGGATAAGATCTTCAAGTTGGTGCTAGTAATATGTGGTGACGTTTTGTGGACAGCCCAAAGAACTATTAGACATTCTACCCGATATACTTCTGAACTGTGATTGCTGCAATCTGCAGCCTGTAATTTCCCTTTAAGAAACATACTTTTGAACTGTCTAAACAAACTAGTGATTTGACAGTCTCCTGAAGGATTCGATGAACCTGATTCTTGGGAATGCAGTAACGGCACTTTGAAGACAAAGGTCGTCCATCGCCTGGGCAGACTGTATGCCAGATTAAAATTTCAAGGCCCAAGAGTGAAAAACAAAGCAGCGTTCACCCCACTACTCCAACATCACTCACCTGCCTACGTCTGAGCCATCTATCTCTCCGTGCTATTACCACTGGATGGGAGGTATAGCAGGCTTGGGTTCCGCGTCACCAGTTTCCGGGGCAGTTGTTGTCCTGCAGCCCTTGGGCTCCTGGGCCGGTTTCAGTCCGCAGCTATGGACTCACTTTCAGGGATTCTGTAGTCCTTGTCCTATGTATTAATTGTTTACCTTTTGAGAAGTATTTGTATGATTTGTCCTCTTTTGCATATTGGATGTTTGTCAGTCTTTGTTGCGTGTGGCTTTTCGTGGATTCGATTGTATTTCTTGTTTTCCTATGGGTGCCTCTAAGAAAATAAATCTCAAGGTTGCATACTTTGATAATAAATTTACTTTGAAATATGAACTTGCTATCTATGCCTCTCATTTCAAACATTCTTTAAGGTCGCCCCTCAGAACTCCTACATTTTAAGGAATAAAGCACTACCCTCACTAACTTGTCTCTATAACTCAGGCCCTCTCACTCTGATGTTATCCTGTAAATACTTGATGTACTCTTTTTAGTTTAATCACATCTTTCCTATAACAACATACAAAATGTTCCAAGTGCAGCGTTTTTCGGTACAAAACCTTAACCTTCAGATCCCTTACATAATCCGCACTTAACAAACCAGCATTTTCTCTAATGACCCCCTCAGATCTAAGTCATGCCTATTTACCAACCAAACTTAGGCCAACCCTTTGGGATGACGGCATTCAACTCTTCTCTAATCCACTTGATGATCATTTGTCCTGGCTCTTTTGTCAGCTCAGCTTGTATCAGTGCTGTTGCATTTCTTCCAACACATCATTTACTTTAAACAGGGCTCTTGTGAGGCATCTTGTCAAATGCTTTCTGAAAACCATATAAACCATGAGGTTACTATTCAAACCTGTGTGAGACATAAAGCAGAGAGTGAGAGATTGCCTGCCTGCTCTGCACTATGTCGCATCTCAATGTTCAAAAGATCGGCAGAAGGTAAAGCAACCAAGTGCCCTCGTTCTTTCTGTAACTCTGATGAGGAAGAAGTTGCTTGCATAAAACACATGATGAATTTTTTAGCCATCCGTTAGTCTTGCGAGACCAAGGACCTGCACCTGGAAAGTCTCTCTCCAGGGCGCAGGCCTGGGCAAGGTTGTACGGACGACCGACTGTTGCCCATGCAGCAAGTCTCCCCTCTCCATGTCACCAATGTTGTCCAAGGGAAGGGCAAGGGTCGGTAAAGCTGTGTACCAGTGTCATAGCAGGAGTTACCAGAACGAGGTTGAAGGCAAAGTCAGACTGCCTTAGGGACTCTGACTCCGGATTTGTCCTCAGCGTTTACTCCCGAAGCCTTTCCCGTGAGTGGGTATGGCCACAAGGCAGCGGAGGTTTGAAATCAGAGTTTTCCCTCTCTTAGATGGACCGCCTTCCCAGGCTGACGAGCTCCATTTACGCAAGGTGCAAATATTGAACCTGCTCCTCAAACCCAATACCATTGAAGTCAATGTGGAGCTCAACATATTTTATTAATGAATGGCATACTTAGCACTGACATCAACCATTAGGTACCTGAGTCAACGTTGATAACTTCCCTCAGCTCAATTCAGAACTAATTCTGCAGTCTATGGATTCACTACAACTCACGTTCTCAATGTAATTTACTAGTTAGTTAGTTATCTATTTATTTATTTGTTTGTTTGTTTATCTATCTATCTATTTATTTATTAATTATTGTTTTATTTGTATTTGCCCAGTGTGCCTTCTTTTGGTTCCTTGTCTGTCTTTGTTTTTTCATAGTTTTTCATTGATTCTGCCATGTTGCCATATAAAAGTAAGGCTGTAATGTCGAGCAACACAAACAAAATGCTGGGGGAGCTCAGCAGGCCAGTCAGCAGTGACGGAAAAGAGCACAGGACATCTTGGGCTGAGACCCTCCAGCAGGACTGAAGAAAAACAAGATGAGCAGTCAGAGTAAGAAGGTGGGGAATGGGAGGGAGAAACACAAGATGAAAGGTGAAACTGGGAAGGGGAGGGGTGAAGTAAAGAGCTGGGAAGTTGATTGGTGAGAGAGATACTGTGCTGGAGAAGGGGGAATCTAATGGGAGGGGACAGAAGGCCATGGAGATGGTGCCTGGCCTGCAGACTTTCTCCAGCATTTTGAGTGTTGCTTGGATTTCAGGCATCTGCAGATTTTCTCTTCTTTGTGATGTAATGCTGAGGCTTTATAAAACACTGGTGAGGCCTCACTTGGAGCATTTTCAGCAGTTTGGGGCCCCTTATCTTAGAACAGATGTGCTGAAACTGGAGAGGATTTAAAGGAGGTTCACGAAGATGATTCCAGGATTGAAAGGCTTGTCATATGAGGAACATTTGACGGCTCCAGGGCTGTATGTACTAGAATTCTGAAGAATGGTGGGTGTCCTCATTGAAAGCTAACGAATGATGAAAGAGCTTGGTAGAGTGGATGTGGAGAGGATGTTTTCTATGGTGGGGGAGAGTCTAAGACCAGAGGACACAGCCTCAGAATATAGGGGCATCCTTTTAGAACAGAGATGAGGAGGAATTTCTTTAGCCAGAGAATGGTGAACTGTGGTATTTATTGCCACAGGCAGCCCTGGAGGCCAAGTCTTTAGGTATATTTAAGGCAGAGATTGTTTGATTCTTGATTAGTCAGGACATGAAGCGATACGGGGAGAAAGCAGGAGATGTGGCTGAGAGAAAAATTCGATCAGCCATGATGAAATGGCAGAGCACACTTGATGGGCCAAATGGCCTAATTCTGTCCCTATATCTTATGGTCTTACAGTCTTGTATTCTTTTTACTGACTGTGAATGTCCACAAGAAAATGAATCTCATATATGGTATATACTTTGGTAATAAATTTACTTTGAACTTTGAGCTTGAATATACACTCTACTTTACAAATGGCTGGCAGAGACCAGACAAGCAAAAGCCAGCTGTCAAAGTTTGTTAATGGATCATTACCCCCAGCACCATTCTCCTCAAATCCTATTCTACCCACTCTCCCGCCACTTTCCCACTGACAGCACAACATAACATAAAATTAGATCAGGTATCTGTTTCATGATTCATCCATGCATTCTTCGAGTAATTTGTCTAGGTGAGGTCAAGCAATTTAACTCCAATTTGTTTTTTACTACTTGTTCTGCTTTGATCCATAAATACAAAATTCATCCATCAAAGTTCAATGTAAATTTATTATCAAAGTACATATATGTTACCATATACAATCTGGAGATTCATTTTCATGTGGGCATACTCAATAAATCCAGCAAGCAAAATAGAATCAATGAAATACCACACAACTAGGCAGACAACCAGTGTACTCAAGACAACAGACTGTGTAAATACATATAAAAAGAAATAATAATAATAATAATAATAATAAAAATAAAAAATAAGCAATAAATAACAAAAGCATGAGATGAAGAGTCCTTAGAAATGAGTCCATAGGTTGTGGGAACAGTTCAGGGATGACGTGAGTGAAATAGAGTGAAGTTAATCCCTCTGGTTCAAGAGCTTGATGGCTGAGGGCTAATAATTGTTACTGATGCTGGTGATGTGAGTGAAGATTCAAAGGATATTTATTATCAAAGAATGTCTAAATTACACACCTTGAGACTTGCCTGCTCACAGGCAGCCACAAAGCAAGAAACCAATTAAAAGAAGACCAAGAACCATTGTGCAGAGAAAGAGAGAAAAAAAACACGAATAATGCAAACAATAGAAGCAAGCCAACAGCATTTTGAACCAGGATGAGTCTCCAGATTCCCTCCTGGAGCAGGTGGAGAAGGCCCAACCCTTGGTCCCAATTCATCACACCAGTGGGGCAAAAACTCACAGTTCATGGATCAGTTCACAGACTCATCACCACGGACACAAGAATGAACATTCAAGGGACAGAAAGCAAAATCAGTCTAGCCCTCACCTCCAGACCCGACACTCGGGCTTCCTGTATATCTGAACTCATGTTTAAATTGTCCAAACACTGGATAGTGCCCCGTTCTAGGACACAGACCCTGCTTGGGTTGCCCAGCCCAAAGCCATTCTTGATCTCACCAAACTGGTCTGGTGCTTGGAGCAATCCAGCTTCACACCTGGGTTAGGTGGGCGGGCATCGAAACTTTTCCACATCAGCTCCTCTCCAAGTCACTCACTCCATCTCCGGCAGTGATAGCAATTCCATCTCTGACCCTGGCTCGAACATGTTGTGCCTCGCAGTGCCCCTGCACAGCTCATTCCCTGACCCAGCCTTGCCTCCGCCAGCCTCCTCACTGTCTGTGGCGATAGCTCACCACAATTTCCTTCAGAAAGGATGTTATAAGCAATGTTTTTAATCTAATTCCTTGCT